>NC_089251.1:122246599-123446599 GCF_963930625.1 Muntiacus reevesi
TGCTCTCTACATGTTACAAGGTCTGGTGTCCCAGTCTCTCTGGGACATTTCAATGTCACCTTCCTACTGAGGTCATCCCTGAGCATCCTATTTTAAATTGTACCTTCTCTCTATACATCCCCAGTATTCCCTGCTTTTCTTCCATACTCTATTTCTTTTTCTCCAGCAACTTCCACCATCTGATACAATATATATTCATTTTTATTTGTTATTATTATTGCTAGCCATCTATCTCCCCTCTCCCCTTACTGGAAATGTGAGCTCAATTTTCATGCAGTTATATTCTCAGCACTGAGAATTGAGGCTTTCAGATAGGAGGTGCTTAGTATGTAGTTGTGGGCCAAAAAAAAGTTTGAAAAGTTTTATTATTTGTGCAAAGTTAAGAATGCAGCTAGTGGCTTGGGCATTTTACTTTTATGCTTTACATAACCAAAAAATCTTGAAGTGTGTTGCTGAAGAAGACTCTTGAGAGTCTTTTGGACCACAAGGAGATCAAACCAGTTAATCCTAAAGGAAATCAACTTGAGCGTTCATTGGAAGGACTGATGCTGAAGCTGAAGCTCCAATACTTTGGCCATCTGATGTGAAGAGCCTACTAGTTGGAAAAGACACTTATGCTGGCAAAAATAAAAGGAAAAAGGAGAAGGGGTTGGCAGAGGATGAGATGGTTAGATAGCATCACTGACGCAATGGATATGAATTTGAGCAACTCCTGGAAGATAGTGAAAGACAGAGGAGCCTGGCATGTTGCAGTCCATGGGGTCACAGAGAGTCAGACATGACTTAGCAGCTGAACAACAACAAAAGCCAAAAAATGTTAAGGAGGAAATGTTAGATAAAAGTGGGATAGAAAAAGGATCAGATTGCTTAATTTTATTGAGGTCCTATGACATACTAGGCATAGCACTGGATGATATGGCAAATACAGTGGAGCTCAAGAGAGATTTTTGCCTTCAAATAGCTTTTAATTTAATTGATGGGGGAGATATGAAGCTATATACTAAAAGACAACACACAGAAAAACAACATGATATCTCAAACAGACAATGAAAACAAAACAAAACAAAACAAAAAACCTAAAGGAATGTGCAAGCAGTCTTGACTGAGGGTAAGCTGGTTTGTCAGGAAAAGTTTCCTGGAAATTGTAGGACTTGACTTTGGGTACAGGATTTAAGGAGAAAGAAATGAAACCTATGGGGCAGGCATGATGGTGGTAGAGAAATGTACATTATAGGGCACATCACTTATGGAGAGGATTACAAAACCATGACATTGGGAGGTACACTATAACATGATATTTAGATATCTATGTGATAACTTTAGAGAAATTATCTTGGGAAACAATAAACTTTCAATAATAATACCTCTGCTGAAATCATTGTGAAATGCCCCTTTGGAAACCAGCTTCAGAGACTGTGACTTGTGCTTTTGAACTTTCTCACTGGGGGCTTCTTTCATTATTGGAAAACATGCACGATATTTTGGGAAAAGCCAGTGGTAGTTCATGGTCAAGTTGGGTGCTATAGACTAAAGCTGGTCCTCTCTGCATCCCCCACCATTTATATGTGAAAAATCCTAAAGCCCAAGGTAATAGTATTAGGAGGTAGGGCTTTTGGGGAAGTGATTAAGTCATGAGGGCTTTCATGGGATTTAGAGTGGCATTAGTGCCCTTATCAAAGAGACTTCAGAGAGCTCTCCCTCGTCTTCCACCACAGTGAAAAGATGGAAGTCTAAGAACCAGGAAGGAGATTCTTACTAAACACGTAGTCTGCTGGTTCCTTGGACTTGCCACACTCCAGAACTGTAAGCAATAAATGTTTGTTGTTTATAAAGCACCCAGTCTCTGGTATTTGTTGTAATAAACAGCCTGAATGAACCAAGACACTGGGTTAACAGAAAGAATGATAAAATCAGGCAACACAGCTTGGGCCTCCACTGAAATGTGATCTTAAAGTAACTGGCTAATAGGAAATATTGTCACTGGGACAGATGAACAAACACAGATTGTAATAGATGCAGGAGCACTTGCCGTGTTTTCTAGCCTGCTAACAAACTCCAAAACTAATATTCAGAAGGAAGCTACGTGGACCATGTCAAACATCACAGCTGGCTGCCAGGACCAGATACAGCAAGTTGTGAATCATGGATTAGTCCCATTCCTTGTGGCCTTCTCTCAAAGGCAGACTTTAAGACACAAAAGGAAGCCACATGGGCTGTGAACAACTATACAAGTGGCGGAACTGTTGAGCAGATTGTGTACCTTGTTCATTGTGGCATAATAGAGCCGTTGATGAACCTCCTAACTGCAAAAGATACCAAAATTGTTCTGGTTATTCTGGATGCCATTTCAAATATCTTTTGGGCTGCTGAGAAACTAGGTGAAACTGAGAAACTTAGTATAATGATTGAAGAATGTGGAGGCTTGGACAAAATTGAAGCTCTACAAAACCATGAAAATGAGTCTGTGTACAAAGCTTCATTAAACTTGATTGAGAAGTATTTCTCTGTAGAGGAAGAGGAAGATCAAAATGTTGTGCCAGAAACTACCTCTGAAGGCTATACATTCAAAGTACAGGATGGCTCTGCTGGGACCTTCAACTTTTAGATGTACATCTGAGGCTTAAAGTTGTTTGTTGTGTACTATGTTTGGTATAAGTTTGTCTTACTGTTTCTCTACTAAGAACTCTTTTTAAATGTGGTTTGTTATTGTAGCACTTTTTACAACAAAACTATACTTGAACAGTTCCAAACTGTACATACTGTATGAAGCTTCTCCTGTCAATGGGTTTCTTATTTCTGTGTGGAATTTCATATCTTGCAGTGTCCTGTAAATAAAGATTAAATTCCACTCTTTTCTTAAAAAAAAAAAAGAAAAGTAACTGGCTAGATTTTCAGAGGCGTCTCATACACTGGAGCTGAAGGTAACTCCAAAATCGGGGTTTAGAAATATTGTTGAAGAGAATTGTTTCTTTGGCATAAGTCTGAGCCGATTGCTTTGAAAGCCGTTGTCCACTTGGACAAATGATTGCATTAAAAAAAAAAATCAGTGTTACACCTTAATAAGTCACTCTTCACAGCTGTGAGTATGGATTTCTTTCTAATTTCTCTGAATTCTTTTCACTAACTCTTTGCATATGGAAATATGTTCTCTGTTTCTTTATTTATTGGAATTGAACCAACTAGCTGTGAGGGTGAGAAATGATGTCTTTGACTCAAGAGCAACACTAGAAAAAGAGATGAGCATTATTGGTGTGGTCAAAGGAGGTAATTATCTTTGTGCTTAATAAAAAACTCAGGCATGGCTACATCATGTGAACAAGAGATTTGGGGAAACATGGTAACCCATTCTATTTCTGTTTCTTTCTGTTCTGCCATATCCAGCCATCCTCTTCAAACAGACTTTGGTCTCAGGCCTGAGTTCTGAAATACTGAGATGATGGGTGAGCTAAGGTCATCATAATCTCTACTTCCCTGGGTAGATGTCATTTCTAGGTTCTTCAACATTAGAGTTTTTGGTGGGAGATGGATTGTAATGACCAAACCATTTCTATTTTACATACAAAAGGGAAGACCAATAATCAGATTTAAAGTCTGGAATCCATTTAATTGACTCATTTACAAGAGCTTTCAGAAGATTGTGACAGCACCAAGTGCTAAAAGATATCAAAAAGGCAGGTTTGGTTACCATGGCTTTGATAGTCATTTACCTCCATTCATCTATCCCAGGGTGGACCATCAGAGAGGGGAGAGGTGAGTGCAGATTATCAGCTGGCTGGCGTTTCACTTCCTGCTGACAAATAGATCCTAAGTGCGAGGGATCACTTGGTAAGAAACAGCCTTGCTGAAAGTGACAAGGTCAAGTTTCAGGAATGGCAGTTCAATTGTCACCCTGGGTCTTAACATCCACAAGATTTACAGCCTGTAAGACATAGTGGAAGCCCTCTGCTTATACCATCCTAGAATTCATATGCCGTGAAAGTAGAAACGGACCAGAAAAGATAATTCATTTTCCCAAATTCCCATTTAATTAATCTATAATGGGTCATTGTTGCTTAATATGGATTAGACTTAGCTCTAAGAGTGGATTGTGTATTCCTTGGATAGAGTACAGAATATTTCCACTTATATTGTTTCCACTTGGGTTACCGAGCATTGGGCTAATTGGAAACACACAGTTCAGTATCTGTTGATTTACTGTAGGGACTAATCATTTGTAATTATTATTGGATTTCACAATATCTGTAGAAATACACAGAGTTCAAAAATGAAGGGAATGAGGGAGAAGAAACAATGCACACAGCTAGAAAGTGACAAGAGACAAATTATTTTACAGTAGATCTTTCTACCTCTCTGTAGCTCTGCAAGCCATATATAGCCTTTAGCTCTGTGGTTTTAGCACTTTATATTATTGCTGTCAGATCTACAGTGCATTTTAAAGGCAACGTCCTAACTGGTGTTTAAGCAGGAAAAGACAGCCTGCGGTATTCGCAATGTAATGCAGAGAGAGCCGGAAATCGTGAGCAAGTTGGCACTTTGTAGATCATTATTGACCTTGCTTAATAAAGTAATAGATGCTTGGACAACTCTTTGAAGTGGTTGCCAACTTCCTCACAGTGCTGTGAAACCTGATACTTCTGCCTTTAAACAGTGTGTGAAAGTGCAAACGGTAGTACTTGTGAATTCATTCAGCCACTTCCAAACTGAAGTCTAAGCAGGGAGCCAGAATCCAAGAGTGAGAGGAGGGGGAGGTGGCCTATGCAAGTTTCCACACTGGATGCAGATCCCTCTGACTTTTAGTTATGCGGACTTGAACTTTACAGAGATAAACGCTGGTTTCCCCAAAGGATCTAAAGGAATTAAAAGAAGGAACTTTGATCTTCGAAGCAGGTTTTTTTCATTTAATAAGCTCACAGCAGAGTTTAAGTCAAAGCCAACTCAACCCACTTTTAATAAAATGCTTATTGGGTGACCAAATTTAATAGGTGCATTTTAGAACGTGGAAATATGTCCAAATAACAAAGGGGTGGGGGACGGTCAGGAGAATATTTTTCGGCTCGAACTGAGATGACTACTAAAAAAGGTTGGCTCCATCCTAAGGCTGAAATAATTTTCTGTTATCTGCCTTCCCGTCCTGAGTGGGTGGTCCATGTACTAACATTCTTGAAAATGTCAAGAGTCAGTTTTGTATGTATCCTCAATGCCACCCAGGAAACTGAGGAAGCTTTATTTCCAGAACTGTATGCTGACCTTGGGTATGTACTCACAATCTCTGTTGCATTTGGGGAGAACATGATAACTGGGTTGTTGTCCTTGCTCAGTTTGCTTGCTAACAAAGTGGTTTAGAACAAAGGTTGACTCCTTGGCAGCTCACGGCCTGCTAAATTGTGTAAGAGAGTCAGAGGTCTCAAATCTGCCACTTTGGCTATTGCTGAGACCACAAGCCTCTATGTCAAAAGAGAAGAGGGATGACGCTCTTGTGCTACCCACTGGCAAGCGGCAAAAGATCATGTGGTTTAGAGAAAAACCGATTTGAACAATTCCCAAATAGAGAAGTCTTGATTTGAAAACTGGTCCAGAGCAGTGCTGAAGGGGCTCAGTGGTAAAGAATCAGCAGGCAATGCAGGGAACATGGGTTCGATTCCTGGGTGGGGAGGATGCCCTGGAGAAGGAAATGGCAACTCACTCCAGTATTTTTGCCTGGAGAATTCCATGCACAGAGGAGCCTGGTGGGTTACAGTTCATAGGATCACAAAGAGTGGGACACGACTGAGTGGCTGAGCACAGCGCACACCAGAGCAGTGAAAATCCACTCCAAAAATGCATCATCTGGGTGGAGTGTAGATCTCCATATTCTTTCATGAAAAATCCATATTCTGCCAAAACATTGTTCAACAAACACTTTCCCCAATGAACGAAATGGCCTATATATATGCATTGTCCAATATGGTAGCCACAAACCACGTGTGGCTATGGAGACCAAGACACTGAACTTTCATTTTACTTATTTTCAATTCATTTTAATTTAAACAGTCACATGTGTCTAATAGGTTTTATACTGCACAGCACATTTTTAGAGGGACCACAGCAGGAATGCACGTGAGTCCCTGTTTCACGTGCTACTTAGAATTGATAGAGATGGTGTTTGCTGTGTGTGTTTAACATTTGGGAGATTCTATTTAGTCTTCCCAGGAAGCTGCGATGCTGATCATAAAAGCAAAACACATTCCTGCAATAAGATAAATCCCTCATTAAAAATCAGAATGAGAAAAAATGAAAAAAAAAAATAAAAACAAGGAACTTGAGGCTACAGGTATTCCTAGAGCAGGATTGATGATTATTTCTTGGCGAAACATTCTCTACTATGAAAAGTGGTAATGTCTCAGCAAGTGGATCTGTCTCCTACTGTCATTTTTTCTGGATACTGGACTCCTGCACTTTTATCTGTGTTCGAGAGCTAACTCCTTTCCAAGACATCTTAGAAACGCAAAACAAAGCAATAAAACAGAGAAAGGAAGATGTGCTAGGTGTGGGAAAATGCTTAATAGCACAGGTTTCAACTTGCTACCAAGTCATGTCATACATAGCTGTAACTCATTTATTTGGAGTCTTCACGGCACTCTCCAGGGAAATGCTTTTATAATTTACTTATTTCCAAGGCTAAACTCTAGTAGTCTATTTTGCTCATTATGGAGGGGATGATGGTATATTTGCAGTAAAGACAGTAGAAAATATCTCTCTGGAATACTCATTGTTAATGGAAGACTGGATCAAAACTCAGCAATGTTAATTATTTGCTCTGTGTGTGTTCAGGCGCTGAGTTGTATCTGACTCTTTGCAACCCCATGGACTGTAGTCTACCAGGCTCCTCTGTCCATAGGATTTTTCAGGCAAGAATATTGGAGTGGGTTTCCACTTCCTTCTCCACAGGATCTTCCCTACCCAGGGATAGAACCCGATCTCCTGAGTTTCCTGCATTGGCAGGCAAATTCTCTAGCCACTGAACCACCTGGAAAGCCCTAATTACTTGATACTACTCTCCAAAAATATGGTTGAAGTTTGAAAAAATAGAATAAGAACCAATATATTTTCAGTTTGTTCTGAAGTGTTGACTGCTCCAAGAAAAGCAGATTAAACTTAGAAGTAGAAGAGACTTCTGGGAACATTCTAAAGAAGTTATTTGGTATTTTGAAGTTATTTGGTATTTTGAACTTATTTTTAAGGCTGCTTGCACTTATTAACAGTAGTCCTATATTTCACTTCAAGTATGTTATTTCAGAGTTGATGGTTTCCCTTTTCTTGTCTGTGGGTCTATCAGTAGTGTTGTTATTAGGATCAGTAAGAGCCTTGTTTTGATTTCTGAGCTGGGCAAAGAGCAGGAAAGAAAGAAAAAATTGAGAGGGGGCGTAAAAAGAGATTAATGCATAATAGACCGAAATTGAGGGAAAGGGAAGATGTCAAGGTTTTGGATGATGATGAGGTGAAATCTACAGACTTGTGAGTAACAGGAGTGCCCACTTACAGAGCATTTCCTTCCAGCACTGGGAACTGAACTAAAATAATTACATTAATTATTTTGCATCATTATCATGAAGTAGGTTTTTCCTCCCATGCTGCAGATGGGGAAATCAAAGTTTAGAGGTGAAACAACTCACTCAAGGCACTCCCTCACCTGCTTCCAGGTAAAAGGAGATGAGCCTGAATTTAAATACAAGCCTGCAGAGTGCCAGGCCGCTGCCCTCATGTTACAATGTACCCTGAAAGCCTGAAGGCGTGGGTGGTGCGCATGATGTGCATGAGCCCTTAGAGAGGGATGAAAGAGGTGCTGCAGACGGTGTTGGATGGGTTCCAGGTACTCATCACCAGGCCCCCAAGAGAAATTAGGAAATGAGTTATGAGCTGGTGAAGAGTGAGAAGGGATGATCATGGGGTGACCGGCTGGCGGCAGGTATCAGAATTTTCACAAGCCAGGAGTTCCAAACCCAGATTGCCTCTCCTTGCATCTCTGCAAGTGGAAGCTCATCACCACCAAGGAAGTAGCTGGAACACCTTGCAAACGGATGGCTGGATCCATTGCTGGAAACGTGTCGGATGCTTTGCGGTCGGCGGTGCCCGTCTCTCCAAGGAATTCTTTTCAGAGAAGGTTCTCTCCGATCTCAAAGGGTTAACTGTGCCAAAGGATGTATCCACCCAAGCAGTAAGCCTTTTTGGAATATCTGCTACATAGGGTCAGTTCTTCTGCATGCCATAAGTATTGGATGAATGCTTACTGTGTCTTAGATAATCTTCAATGCTACACAGTGTGAATAACTCCAATACTTTCAAAAGGTTGCCTGCTTGTTGGGTGCTAAGTCGTGTCTGACTCTGCAACCCCAGGGCCTGTAGCTCGCCAGGCTCCTCTGTCCCTGGGATTTTTCAGGTTAGAATACTGCAGTGGGTTGCCATTCAAAAGGTTAAATGTTCTCAATCTCTTATTTTAATACAAGCTCCTCTCAACCCTTTATACCACAACACCGCGGGGCACTAAAATGCTACTTAAAGAAAAGAGTGCCCTTCCTTGCAGGGTATTTATAACTTCCTCTCAATTTAGGGTTTGACATGGTTGAGGAGAAAACTAAATATAACCAGTGTTTGTATTTTCCCTTATAGGCCTATCGGGCATTGAAAAGGAAGGTTGAGAATACAAACTTTGTCAGAAAGGCTCCCAGTGTTAATAAGCAGCTGTATGTATCTCAGGGAAACAGTTTGTAACTAAAAATAGAGCCTCTCTAACTATAGCAACGCAGAGCATTTAATACCCAGATTCTACAGGGGCAGAAATAAATCCCCAAAGAGTGTCTGATTAAGGAGGGGTGGAGTGGCAGGGCTCAAGGGGTGGGAAGTACTGTGCCCCCCAAATCCAGGGCTGTGATAATCTGCATGAATTTCAATCAGATATGCTTATTGCATTCACAGGAGATTTACCCAGTCTCCAAGACTATTAGAAATCAGTTTGTAACAATGAAGCTAGAAGGAAAAACAGTGCACACAAGATATTTTTAGCACACTAAGCCGAATTGTTTTTGTTTTTTAAAAAAAAGGACCAGGAGAGTAAGTATACAGTAAGGAAATATAAACACTAAAAGGAAAAAGTAATATAAACTTGTTGGTATGTGGCCATCAGTTCAGTTCAGTTCAGCCTCTCAGTCGTGTCCACCTCTTTGCGACCCCATGAATTGCAGCACCCCAGGCCACCCTGTCCATCACCAACTCGCAGAGTTTACCTGAACTCATGTCCATTGAGTTGGTGATGCCATCCAGCCATCTCATCCTCTGTTGTCCTCTTCTCCTCCTGCCCCCAATCCCTCCCAGCATCAGGGTCTTTTCCAATGAGTTAACTCTTCGCATGAGGTGGCTAAAGATTTGGAGTTTCAGCTTCAGCATCAGTCCTTTCAATGAACACCCAGGACTGATCTCCTTTAGGATGGACTGATTGGATCTCCTTGCAGTCCAAGGGACTCTCAAGAGTCTTCTCCAACACCACAGTTCAAAAGCATCAATTCTTCGGTGCTCAGCTTTCTTCACAGTCCAACTCTCACATCCATACATGACCACTGGAAAAACCATAGCCTTGACCAGACGGACCTTTGTTGGCAAAGTAATGTCTCTGCTTTTAAATATGCTGTCTAGGTTGGTCATAACTTTCTTTCCAAGGAGAAAGCGTCTTTTAATTTCATGGCTGCAGTCACCATCTGCAGTGATTTTGGAGCCCCCAAAAATAAAGTCTGACACTGTTTCCATTGTTTCCCCATTTATTTGACATGAAGTGATGGGACCAGATGCCATGATCTTAGTTTTCTGAATGTTGAGCTTTAAGTCAACTTTTTCACTCTCCTCTTTCACTTTTATCAAGAGGTTTTTTAGTTACTCTTCACTTTCTGCCATAAAGGTGGTGTCATCTGCATATCTGAGGTTATTGATATTTCTCCCAGCAATCTTGATTCCAGCTTGTGCATCTTCCAGCCCAGCGTTTGTCATGATGTACTCTGTATATAAGTTTACTATAAATGTGAAGTTTACACATACATTGAAGACATTCCTTTTAGAATGGTCATCTCTGTATTTTATTTGTTAAACTCAGATATCTAGAAAACTGCTTTTTAAATGAATTAGAACTTTGAAGATTTTTTTTGGTTGTTGTTAACTAGTGCTGTGGACTGAATTGTCCTCCCCACTCTAGCCCTGCCAAGGTCGTGTGTTGAAACTTTAACCTTCAAAGTATTAGCATTTGGGGCTTCCGAGGTGGCTCAGTGGTAAAGAATCTGTCTGCCAATGCAGGAAACTCAGATTAATCCCTGGGTCAGGAAGATTCCTTGGAGGAGGAAATGGCACCCCACTCCAGTGTTCTTGCCGGGAGAATCCCATGGACAGAGAAACCTGGTGGGGTACAGTCCATGGGGTCACAACAAAGTTGGACATGATTGAGAGTACTGTTGGACCTTTAGACCCAATTTAGATGAGGTCATGAGGGAAGTGGCTGCACGATGGAGTCAGAGAGAGCAGAGTCCTCCCTCCCCCTTCTCCTCTCCCTCTGTGCTCCCAACTCCTCCCTCCTCTCTTTACCATGTGAGGACATAAGAAGTCAGCTACTGCAAGCCAGGAAGGTGTTCCTAATGAAGAACTCAATCAGCTGGCGCCTTGATCTTGGACCTCCCGACTTCCAGAACTGTGTCTCCAGAAATAAATGTCTGCTTTTTAAACCACCCAGTCTACTGTATTTTGTTATAGCAGCCACACAGACTCACACCATCAACACTGCCACTGTTGTGTTGAAAAGATAAATTGCATGGATATTGTTCAGCAGTCAAGGACCAACCAATTAAGCATCTTTTTTTCCCCTCTCCATTTTTTCCTTCTTCCTAGAGGACTGAAATCCTTTGGAAAGGTCAGCAGGTAAGGACATCTCCTAACACATGTTCTGATCCTCCCTGGTCTTGATAAAATGTTTAAGGTATTTCCACAATGTATATATTTTAGTTTGCAACTAAAAGGCAAGGCCTGAGGAGCTGAGAATTTCTGTGTCTGTGGAAGTTTAGGATTAAACACTAATCCTAAAGTGTTTAAACT
This sequence comes from Muntiacus reevesi, assembly GCF_963930625.1. Taxonomy (NCBI): domain Eukaryota; kingdom Metazoa; phylum Chordata; class Mammalia; order Artiodactyla; family Cervidae; genus Muntiacus; species Muntiacus reevesi. The sequence goes on from NC_089251.1 coordinate 122,257,703, forward strand.
ATTTACGGTCACACCTTTGTTTGGAAATAGTGATTGTTATGATCTTGGCAATGGAGTATTACCTAGTTCCATATATACAGCTAAATAAGGTAAGGAACTTTTCCCCACATTGAAGGATTTTGAGCCTGGTAATATGTATTTATGATATATTCGATGAATAACCTCCTTGCAACAACAGCAATCAGATTAACATGAGAAACGAAAACACAACAAAAATAGAAAAAGAATAGAATCATTCTTCTAAACCCTTCATGCACATTATCTCATTTTTCTTTGTATTTTGGGGGTCAAAATTATAGTAGTAGCTATAATAGCACCCTGTACTGATCGGGGCAACTCAGTTAGAAAAGTTTAAGTTAAGGGATCGTTTATTCCTCAGAAACATTAAAATAATAGCTTTCCATTTCAAGAGGACTTAGACCAACCATTCTTAAATTCTGTTGATGCACTTTTTTTTTTTTAGAGTGATGAAGGGCCCAGAGCTGAGGAAGAAATTCCATTGCTATTCTCAGATGTATATACCCAAACATGGATAAAAACAAGGAAACATTTATAGCACTGTGTATTGTTGAAGTCCTCTTGGTTAAAAATGGAATAAAACAAAACAAAACAAAAACATTGTGGGCAGGCTCTTTTCCTTGATGCAGACCTATTGGGCAGGACTGGGTGATTTTTCTTGGTCTCTTTCCCAGGTTGTTTTAATGTGCTGTGAATGATATTAAATGGAACCATGTGAAAGTGCTGCTTTTGTGGGTCAAAAATGGTCTAATATTGGCAATTTCTTCTGTATTTCAAATGGTTTTTTCTGGGTTTGTGTTATGCAGGTTGATTACAAAACTGATCAACAACAGTACTCAGGCATTTGGAACTTTCTTCTCTCCCCCTTCATTACTCACCTGCTATGATGAGTTGACACTTCCATATGCTGCATTCTGCCTGGATGTACCCAGATTTCGTTGAAACATCAGAACAGGAGGAGAGAGGAATGAGGAATTATAGACAGTAAGTTTTTTATGGTCACAAGAATTAAAAGCGTGAGGCATAGATAAAATAAGCCTTAGGCTATATTTTATTCCGGGTGCTGACATGTACAGCTCTGTCTCCCACTAAAGAAAGGTTGAGTGTTAAATAGAATTGCCATTGTTAAGGAATAACTTGGAATTGGTTCTTATTAAGTCAGTCAGTTATTTTCCAATATTATCAGTGAATTCTTTCCAATAATCTTATACCTAAAACCCATGAAGTCCTGAGACTTCATGGATGAGAACCCCTGGTGTCGCCAAACAGTCCATGGGAACAAAGGGGTTAAACTCTTAGAGCCTTGAGCCTGGGCTCCTGGGAGCCTGTATAATGGGCCTGCCAGGGACGATCAAGATTTCCATGTCTGGGAAACCTCTTTCAGTTTAGATCCAATCTGTAAGTCAAAATCAGTTGCTTTAAAAACCTTCCCAAATGCTGCAGTCCCTTGGGGGAGGCTGGACAGAGCCTCAGGGGGAGAGATCCCTCAAGATGCAGAAAGAGACCCAGCTGGAGTGCCCACAACCAAGCCCAGCCAAGGAGCCCTCTCAGACAAGTGCTGCATTTCAGAGGGCAGCGAATGCAACAATTGCAGTAGGGCTCTGCTTGACAAAGACTGAACACCTGAAATTGCCACTTCAAGCAACTGCAAACTGAAGATCTATGCAGCTGATAGGAAATGCCTTGCTACAGAGAAACATTCCTAGAACTCCTGGAAATGGGTCTTCAGGTGACAGAACTGGAACCAGGGCAGCTGCAAAGGACGCACCCAGGCCTGGCCAGGGACAGGCCCCTTAGCCCTCCTTGGCTAAGAATTTTCACTTAGCGAAGAAAGGCTTGGAAGTGAACATCAAGACTTTATAGAACAGTATCTGTTGTTTGTTTTCGGGGTGTGGTGGTGCTAGCTGTGGTTCTGCTGGTGTGTGTGCACACATTCTTACACTAATTAGTTAGTCATCTCCAGTTTTTTTATTTCATAGTGTGGGTTTCATCACTCTCAATGGACTCTTTTTAAAGTCTTGAGTGGAAGAGTCTGTTCGGATTTTTTACAGACATATTTGTACCAGGTGGAATCAACGAAATTCTTATGAGTCTCAGATCCTCCCAGAAGGCTGACCAGATAGAGTGATCCTTCCAGCGTGCGTCCAGGCAAGGCTTGGTGCGGCCTGGGTGTGTCCACAGTCAGCGAGGACAAAAGCTTGCTTGCTTTTGATCACGTACTCACTGCCTATATTTGGCAGAGATAGGGCAGGAAACCCATTTATGTATTCTTTTTTTTCCCTCACAGCAGAGTTTTGGGAGAGAGAGAATCAAATTCATAAGGACAAGGGGACTTGCCTGGTGGTCCAGGGGTAAAGAATCTGCCTTCCACTGCAGGGGATGGGGTTCAGTCCATGGTCAGGGAACTAAGATTCCCACAGGCTGCGGGGCACCTAAGCCCACACACCAGGACTAGAGAGAAGCCCTCAAAGAAGCAAAAAAAAAAAAAAAAACCCAAACACAAGTAAATACTAAAAAATAAAGGCCTTCAGAATAGCTATACAAATGATGTCATTGAGTGTCATGATACGATTTGATGATTTGGAATTGAATTTAATAATATGATTGAAAAAAACAAAGGCTTGAATCTTAGGAGCAAATATTTGGGCAGTCACTTAAAAAAAATTTTCCAGAAAGAGGCTACTTGAAGGCCAATCAAATACAGGTGAATATTTAAGATAAGGTCAGCGTTAAATCAATTAGGGGCCTCCCAGGTGGCCCAGTGATAAAGGAATCTGCCTGCAAAGGCAGGCAATGCAGGAGACCCCGGCTTGATCCCTGGGTTGGGAAGATCCGCTAGAGGAGGAGATCGCAAAACACTCCAGTATTCTTGCCTGGAGAATCCCATGGACAGAGGAGCCTGGCGGACTCCACAGGGTCACAAGGAATGGCTGGGCGATTAAACACACACTCACGCAGTGTTTTCTTTTTTTTCTCTCTCTCTCTTTGTTTCACTCTCCTAGTTGGCCATGAGAAATTTTAGTAAAAAATGGGAACTTTTATGGGAACTAAGTGGGAACTCTTTTGGTCATGGACATTCAGGGTAAACCTGAGTCTGATTCCACCAACAAGTCTACAGAGAAGTGGGTCATCTTCCATGAGACACAAATTCTGAACTTGGTGGGAAACAACTTTCCTAATATAAATACACAGTTGGAATAAAAGTAGTATCTGAAGCAAGAATTTCTGAATCTATTCCTTATCAAGTAGAAATGAAATGGCTTTCTATGTTGGTGCTCACTGTTTCTTAGCTGTTGGCTCTGGGAAGAACTTGCACTTGGACCAGTACTGAAAGCGGGGCTTGAAGGAGGGTCTAGGGCAATGCTGCTAGGAGCTGCTGAATGGCCCATCACTATAATTAATAATATGGCCTTACTGATCCCAAAAGGCACTCATTCTAATAATCCCTAAAGATATTTCTGGAGCAACACAGGGTAGAAATACATGAATTGAAAATAACATGCATTGAACACTTCTGCACAGTTTAAGCAATTTGTGATCAGAGAAAGGCTAGAAAGAAAAAAAAATTCTCCAACCCAGCCATCTTGTATCAGAGCCTTCCCTCACACAGACTTAATTTTTTGAGGACATTGATGGACAGATATGACCGGATTAAGGGAAATGAGAAAGGAGATATCAAATCTGAAGATATAAGATTATTTAGTTATTTATGATTTACTAACATCTCTTCCCAGGTAGCGCAGTGGTAAAGAACCTGCCTGCCAATGCAGGAGACACGGGTTCATTCCCTGGCTGGGGAAGATCCCCTAAAGAAGAAAATGGCAACCCACTTCAGTATTCTTGCCTGGAGAATCCCATGGACAAAGGAGCCTGGTGGGCAACAGTCCACAGGGTCACAAAAAGTCAGACACAACTGAGCATGCACACACATATAATATCTCTTTAGGTGAAGGCTCCACTTCTATTGCCTCACTTTTCTATGTGGAGGGACTTCAATCAGAGCAGAGATTCATATATATTTTGTGGCAAGAGTGGCGGGGGTGGGGGCTCTCTTAGGAAGTCTGGCAAAGCCTATGGACCCCTTCTGAGAATAATGTTTTTTTTTTTTAGAATAATGTTTTTAAATGTATACAATACGATATTTAGAGGCATAGAGGAAATTAATTATAGCTAAATGCCATTTTCAAAATACTAGAAAAAAAACATGAGAAGTTATGGTATAATAGCATATGTGTTTCTTAATGCCCTAAATAACAAGGCAGAGCCGCAGGTCTAAACCTCTGTGATTCTGAAGTTTTGATACCCATGAATGAGCTTCCAGACCTTTCCAGAGTGGTAACATGCTGGAAACACACCTGATAGAGTCGCACGTGCTGCTTATGTGAGTCTGGCTTTCTCTCTCCTTTCATAACATAAGGAAATGCTGAATTTCAGCTAGAGGTTAGTAGGTCGGAGAGAGGTCAATGACAATAAAGAAGTAATTTTTCCTCTTTCCAATTTCATAGTCCCCTGGAGTTCTCTCCAGGGACCTCTTGCTAAGAGGCCACATCTCTGCATGGGAGGAGGTGGGGCTCTGTGCCTTCTGCCTGAGAGGAGGCACTCATGCTCAGCTCAGCCTCTCTCGGGCATTTCTCTTTTCCATTCAGCCTGGCCGAACAATCAGTCCTGAATATTCAGTGGAAGGACTGATGCTGAAGCTGAAACTCCAATACTCTGGCCACCTGATGGGAAGAGCTGACTCATTGGAAAAGACCCTGATGCTGGGAAAGATTGAAGGTGGGAGGAGAAGGGGACGACAGAGGATGACATTGTTGGATGGCATCACCGACTTAATGGACATGAGTTTGAGTAAGCTCCGGGAGTTGGTGATGGACAGGGAAGCCTGGCATGCTGCAGTTCATGGGGTTGCAAAGAGTTAGACACGACTGAGCGACTGAACTGGTGTAAAATGCATATCTTCCTCTCTGTCTGCAGAGCCACCTGCCCCTGTGAGGGAGACCCGCAGTTTTAAACTGTGTTAGACATTGACTGGGCAAATCTCTCTGCTTCAGGGATTTGTTGTTGATTAGTCACTAAGTTGTGTCTGACTCTTTGCGATCCTATGGACTGTAGCCTGCCAGGCTCCTCTGTCCATGGGATTTTCTAGGCATGAATACTGGAGTGGGTTGCCATTTCTTTCTCCATTGGGCTGGTATTCACAATTCTTTGCAGGGGTACGAAACAAACTGTGCATTCCAGTTCAGCTCTTCTCAGTCATAAGGCTGCCATTTTGGTGTCCAAACATCTCTGTGGTCTTCCTCCTCTGTTACCTCCAGCAGCTTGAGTATGAGTCTGAAATGTGTACATAGATTCTGGAGGCAGATAGGTTGGGTGCACAACTGCCTCTGCTACTTTTGACCTGGGACTTTGCAAAAGTGATCTATTCTCCATCTCAGTTTCTGCATTTGTAGAATGAGGATGATGATGGAAACCGCCCCATAGGGTTGTATGTGAATTTAAGGAGTTTGTTCAAATTAAGGTCTTAGAATGACATTGGGAACCAGGTGTAAGCTCAACAAATGCTTATTTTCATGGTTCTGAAATGTGGTGTGGAGAAAGATATGCTGTTGATTGAGCTCCCAGCCCCAGCAGTTTTTGCTTGGAGTCTAAAATATCCAGTTGCCTCGATGGGTGAAATCAACTAGATACCTGTCAGATCATATCTACTTGTGATGGGTAAACACAACCAAAGTGTCAGACTTTGCTTATTTGCAGAGAGACATAATCCCCACATACACTTTGATATGACTGTGCCAGTTATTAAAATACTGAAGTATTAGGTTGCATTCCATGAAATCATCAGTTTTGTAGCCCCAAATGGTTAAATACCAGGAACTTCATGTGATTTTACCTGATGCTTCCATTTTGTGGTTCAGGTGCTCAGTCACGTCTGACTCTTTGTGAGCCCATGGACTGTAGCACACCAGGCTTCTCTGTCCTTCACTATCTCCTGGAGTTTGCTGCAACTCATGTCCATTGAGTCAGTGAAGCCATCCAACCATCTTGTCTTCTGTCGTCCCCTTCTCCTCCTGCCTTCAACCTTTCCCAGCATCAGGGTCTTTTCCAGTGAGCTGGTTCTTAGTGTCAGGTGGTCAAAGAATCGGCGCTTCAGCTTCAGCATCAGTCTTTCCAATGAATATTCAGGGTTGATTTCCTTTAGGATTGACTGGCTTGATCTCCTTGCAATCCAAGGGACTCTCAAGAGTCTTCTGCAATCAGTATGGAAGTATCCATATCAGTTGTAATTATAATTATTTAACAACCGGTATGGAAGTAGTTCCATACCGGTTGTTAAACAATTACCACCTTCCAGTCCCCAAAGGCCCCTGCAAGATGCCCCAGTGCTTTTCAAAGGGGTTTCCAGGACCTTGCCGTGGTGCCAGATTGACATTCATTTTGGCTGTCTGGTGCCCATTGAGTGATTAAGAGAAAGGCTTTTTCAAGAGTCTCTTACTTACTGAGTATCTGATGAGTTGAACTTCCATGGTGGCTCAGATGGTAAAAAATCTACTAGCAAGGTGGGAGATGTAGGTCTGATCCCAAGGTTGGGAAGATCTCCTGGAGAAGGGAATGGCTACCCATTCCAGGATTCTTGCCTAGAGAATTCCATGGACAGAGAAACCTGGTGGGCTACAGTCCATGGGTCGCAAAGAGGCGGACACAACTGAGTGATTAACACTTTCATTTTCAAGGTCCTCAACTTATGGTTTGGGCTTCAGTTTTCCTAATATGTCACTCAAAAAAAAAAAAAAAATAATTCAGAGCCTCTGGTTGTTTACTCTGAAACATCAAGGCATCCATGACACTTTTTGAACCTGTACACTATGTCCCTCTAATTATCTCAGATCTCAGCTATGTAAGACTCAGTGTCTAGTTCTCTCAGCAAAAACCTAGTGTGATCATTGATCAAGCTGGGGTTTCTCAAAGGATTATCAGCAGGTATGTGGCTCCCTATGCTCCCAGCTGAGGCCAGACTCCTGGGGGATGAAGTTTCTCTGTGCCCAGCAGGGAGAAACAGACTGAACCTGGGGATCAAGTTGTAGTATTATTTCCTGGCGTGTGTAAGTCATTTCACACAACCAATCTGACATCTGAGCTAACTTGGGGGAGCAGATCACAAAAGATGATTTTTCAGAACGTCTAGTTCCTCCCAGGTGATTTTTCACTTCTGTATGTTTTCCCTTCTGGAGTAGCTTTCCTTCCACCATTCACTGCTGAGAGGTAAAATCCAGCCCAATTGCCACTTCCTTCCCAAAGCCTCACAAGACAGACTCTATATCCTGATGATTCCTGGATCACATCAAGGCTTCACGCAGTGTGCTCACCAGGGCTTATGCAGATCAGAACTCCCTTCTTCCAAAGACTGACAGTAGAAGGAAGAGGTTTGATGTGGTAGATACACACTAGCTGAGATCCTGTTAGGAATCAAAGAGTTCTGAGAACTACTGTTTGATCATCTGTAGGCAAATATTTACGTGCCAGGTATGTTCTAGGCACTAGAGACAGAATGAAAAGGAGGAGACAATATCTATTCTCAAAGGGACTCAGATCCTAAGCCACTCTTCAGATCTAGATCTTTCTTTCCATTCACAAGGCATAGCTTTTTTTTTTTTTTTTTTTTTCGTGAGGTGGTCTGCTAATCTCTCTTCTGTAAGATCAGGGGAAAACATAAATGCATATGGAACAAGAACTAGATATATAACCCTTTCCTTCTCCAAATAGAGAATTGTAATCACGACTCTTCTACCTTGACCCCTATATATATACTCTAGTATAAAATAGAAGGACCATAGAAATAAAGCAAAATAAAAGAGCCTAGGGTAAATGTGCCCCTTTTCCCTTGTGACTGAAGACCAATGGATTTCTCCCATGTCTCTGTGGATTTTGGTCGGTAACACCCATGATAACACCAAGCATTTGTCACTGGGCTACAAAGGCGGTGCATATACAAGCCAGGCCACCTGCCTGGAGAAGCCTGCTTAATTTACCAGCCAGCATGTGCAGATACGAAGCGGCCAGACTGAACTCAGCGGCGAGTTCATGCTCAGATAAGCAAGGTCAGGCGTCCCTGGGGCAGAGGCAATTACAGAAAAGGCAGCTCATTGCAGCCCCACAAATAGGTTGCCACTTGCTTCTTGCTTTTTTTTGGGCTTAGGGCCAATGTTTTTCAGGGGGAATTATAATATTCATTTGCAAAAAAAAAAAAAAAAAAAAAGAGCCAGTATTTATTTTTTTGTAAGGACAACACGTAGTCTTATTAATCAAACTGTTTTGAATTTTATAGTTCTGAGGCTTCACTTTTCACTTTGAAGGTAAGTGGGTTTTAAAAAATTGTTTGCATTTTGCTTACTTGTGCAACCATTCTAGTTTTTAGCTATAATTTACTGTTGCATGTAAGTGAGCTTTTTTTTTTTTTTTTTTTTTTAAATGTGGGCCATCTTTAAAGTCTTTACTAAGCTTGTTACAGCACTGCCTCTGTTCCATGTTTTGGTTTTTTGGCCACAAGGCACATGGGATCCCAGTTCCCTGACCAGGGATCAAACCTGCACCCTGCATTGGAAGGCAAAGTCCTAACCATTGGACTGCCAGGGAAGTCCCTGTTGTTCTTTCTTTAATGAGGGTATTGTAACTGCTGTGTATGACCAGGTGATGATTCTACAGTTGAAGTATTCTGTACACCTTTGTGTCCAAACATCCTTTCGATTGGGGAAGTTTCTCTGCGATGTGAATGTGGAGTCAGTCTTTGGAGAGGATTTTTACAGTTATTCATATCAAATATAGTAATTTCTAATTAGCAAAATGACTTTGAATTAAATAAGCTAGCCGTGTGTCTAAGGAGCAACGTTTTTAATTGCCCTGTGATAAACGATCAGTGAAACCCACAGCTGGATAACAGATAGCAGTAAAATCTGTCAATAAAACCAATCTTGTTCTGCCTCAGCAGCCCTGCTCACTTGTTCGAGTGCTGAAAGCAGAATTTTAATGGAGAATTATTTAAAAGACATTGAGGCAGGCTGGAACACATCCAGGCTTGTATGATATGATTTGGTGAATTTTTAATCCTTCAAAGCTAATTATAAAGGAGCAGAGCACATAAAAAACATTTAGGTAAAAAGATTCCTCCTTTGAAGACGTATGTGTCTAAAACGAGAACTCAGCCAGGATTATCGGAGCTCAGATCAAACGTTGGCTGCTCCTGTTTCTTATGTATGAACACTGTGTACCGGCCCAGTGTGATTACCATCTAATTAGGCTAAACTTCATTGAGGTTAGTAAACACTTTCATCACAGTGGTATTCCCGGTCTGTCTTGTAACATTTGTTGTTAAACATTTTGTGATATTCAATTTGCTGAACTCTTCATCTATTAGGTGATTTTTACATATCAGTCTCATTTGGGTGGATGGAAATTACCATGATTTTATTATTGACTCAAGGTGGGAAGCTGAACATATTTACATTACTTTTGGAGAAGTCATGCGTAAAGATTAAGACCCGAGAGTGGGTGAGACTGTGAGGACTGTGGCCACTAGCTGCCACATCACTGTTCCAGTGTCCTTCTGATCACAGCCCTTTGGTTTCCTCTGGGTGATGACATGCCCGTTGCATGTGAACTTGGTGGGGCCGGTGCCTTCCTCTCATCGCAGGAGCCGGGCACAACACTCAGAGTACCTTTATGGTACGGCTATCGTGATTATTTCGGAGATTGTCACATGGACCAGTTTGATGCAACCATTGACTGCCTCCCCTAAAATATCTCAGTTGGAATTAACCATTTTCTGCTGGAGTGGCTAAACAGAGAGGATGCTGCTGGCAGTAAAGATACCAGAGGTCATCTTCGAGAGACACAGGTTGAAGAATAAAGCCAAGCTGGATCAAAAGCTGTGAGGTCTAGAGAGATGGAGTCCTGAAGACCTAATTTAAGTCCTGACAACAGTTGTGTCTCCATCAGTGATAATTCTACACCTTCCAGAAGTATGGGGTTGCCCTTTTTGCAAGAGCTAGTTTGAGTTTTTGTCATTTGAAATGCAAGGCATGGTGACAAATACAGAAGGCTGGGTGTTTGATTAGGCAACATCCAAAGCAGACTCACCTGGGTATAATTACTAACAAATGCCACCAAGACAGGGTGGAAGATAGAGTTTGGAAAAGAGTTATGCTTAGTTCCACAAAATATATCGGTAAATTAGAGATCTCCAAAGCCCATTTTACACTGCATTTCCATGTAATTTCTGCTTCAGGTAAGCACTCTTTTTCTAGAGGGTGACCTCTTTGTGAGATAATTCATTTAGTTTGTTGAGTTACTCATACAAAGTGATGCATAAAAAAAGAAGCACCCTTCATGATTAAAACAAAAGTGAACATTCTCCTTTCCCACGGGTACTTATAAATGCTGCCTCCAAATTGGCTGAGTCTTGGCCTAGTGGCTCCTCTGAGGATATATTACTACTGCTCGGCTTGCTCCCAGAGATCCCATGCTCGGGTCTTTCTGATTTAATTTCAGAATCTTCTGGTCCCTCGGGCTAACTCCCACCTTCTAGACTTGATTAACATTCACACTTTCATCTTGTCATCTTTTTGCCGTTTCTCAGCCTTGATCCAATGTCTGAGTTCTCTTGTCCTCAGCCCCACACTCGCCCTTTCTGGACCGTGCATGTCTCACAATGGTTCTTTAAATAAAACTCCTCCTGGACTGACCTGCACTCTGGACCCTTCTTTCCCTTACACTGACTTTGGGAAGTCACCTTGCCTCTGGAAATTCAGTCTAACATTTCTAGGATATGACTTTAGAGTCATCAAGGGGACCTTTCTCAGTCAGACCTCTGAAATCTAAACTTTCAGATATTCATTGCCTTGTCTCGTCTCCTGCTTTGATAAGAGGCTGATGTCTCTGGCAGAAGTCACACACGTCTTATCAAGGTTTCCCCTGGGGCATGCAGTTGTGTCCGTTCCATTGCCTCTCCTGTGTGTAGCAGCAATGGGGGTTGGGGGTGGTGGTGGTGGTGAAGTCAGCTCCAGAGAGGGAGGGAGCCTGATTCATCTCAGTGGATCATGGTGGTCTTCTTCCCCTTATCAGCAACAGGTTCGGGAACTCAAAGCGCAGCATTGCTTGTGTGACAGCTCAGGGTGAATGACATAGGTCCTTTCATACAGACAGAAAAGAAAGCTTTGGTTCAGTGGCAGGGGAACACATCTTTCCCTTCCTCCCTTCCCCGTCCCCATTCACTTGCCCCTCTGTGGACAGGAACATGGAATCATAGGGCCCTAACTGATACACATAGCCATCCTATAACCATGGGGCAAACAACCGTAGGATGGAGCTGACATTGTGTTTAGCAGAACAGAGAGATAGAAAGAACCTGAGTGTTTCATGACACTGTCCAGCCCCCAAATCATCCGAACCTTATCAAGACTTCCAGATAAGTCATATGTTCTGTGTTAAAAGTTTTAGATTTGAAAAAAAGCTGATGTGGGACTTCCCTGGTGGTCCAGTGGCTGAGACTCCATGCTCCCAAGGCAGGGGGCCTGGGTTCAATTCATGGTCAGGAAACTAGATCTCACATTCTGCAACTAAGGCCAGTGCAGCCAAATAAGTATTTAAAACAAAACAAAAACAAAACTTATGTAACTAATGTGCTTTCCAGGTGGCTCAACAGTAAAGAATCTGCCAGCCAATGCAAGAGAGGCAGGTTTGATCCCTGGGTCAGGAAGATCCCCTGGAGAAGGAAATGGCAAGTCAGTCCAGTATTCTTGCCTAGAAAACTCCATGGACAGAGAAGCCTGGTGGGCTGTACAGTCCATCGGGTCACATACCCCTGGGCACGCATGCACATGCACACACACTAACATTTACAAACCATATTCTGCTTTAGGAAGGGCTGCTACTACTTAATTTCATTTGAGCCTGAGAACAGTTGCCTGGAGTAGATTTGTATCATCTACATTGTACAGATGAGGCAATTAAGACTCAGAGACGTGAACCAAATGGTACAGACTGCCAGGCTGGTGTGGAGAATCCAGGACTAAATGCTGGAGCGCTGACTCAGGGGTTTCAATGCTTCACCTACCCCAGGCTGCCTCTCTGCTGTTCCACGAGGCCTCTCTGTTCTCTGGCAGGCAGCTGCTTCCTCTAAATTCAGAATCAGCTTTCCTTGTTGGCATCTCTTTGGGAAGGCAGCCCCAGGGCTTTCCTTATCGGTTTGTGGTTGCTTGAGTTCTCTGACCATGAAAAGGGCTTTATTTCCCTCTTCTCTATGACTTCACTGGGCTTCCTGTTGGTTTTGAGTTAGGAACACCCTGGGTTGACAACTGGAGTCAATTTCTGCATTTGATTCAAAAGCAACTTGATTGAATGGATTCTACACAATGGGGAACTTAGTGGATCATTACAGTTTAAGTAATCCCCAGGAAATGTGATGAAACAATAGAAAAATTATCCTTCACAGGAGCTGAGAGTGAATAAGCTCTTGAGTTTTTAATAACACCCGTGAGATCACTGATGCCTTACCATAAATATGGAAGAAAGAAAAAAAAAATGAAAAGGAGTGGAAAAGCAGGAGAGGGGAAGAGGAAATAAATATATATATATAAACACTGGGAGTCAAAGAGGACATATATGCAATAATTTTCTAACCTCTATAAAATTTTTCTCTTGTTTTTGAGTTAAATTAGGCATTGCTTGGTGAGCACAATTAGCTATTGCCTGGGGTCTCTTAAATCCCACAGAATATATTAACTCAATAATTTGTGGGATAGGCTAATGGAGTTCAGATCAGTTCAGTCACTCAGTCGTGTCTGACTCTTTGCGACCCCATGAACGGCAGCACACCAGGCCTCCCTGTCCATCACCAACTCTCGGAGTTTACTCAAACTCATGTCCATTGAGTCAGTGATGCCATCCAACCATCTCATCCTCTGTTGCCCCCTTCTCCTGCCCTCAATCTTTCCCAGCATCAGGGTTTTTTTTCAATGAGTCATCTCTTTATATCAGGTGGCCAAAGTATTGGAGTTTCAGCTTCAGCATCAGTCCTTCCAATGAATATTCAGGACTGATTTCCTTTAGGATGGACTGGTTGGATCTCCTTGCAGTCCAAGGGACTCTCAAGAGTCTTCTCCAACACCACAGTTCAAAAGCATCAATTCTTTGGCACTCAGCTTTCTTTATAGTTCAACTCTCACATCCACAAACGACCACTGGAAAAACCACAGCCTTGACTAGACGTTAGCAGCTGACAAAATGGCAAATGGAATCAAATACCCTACCGACCCACAAACCAGTTGATTTGGCCCACAAACACCTATTTATGTTTATTAGTTAATCTTATGAAGAGACTATAGATAAACTACAAACTGCAATAATCATTTCCTGTAGTTGTTTGCTTTTCCTTTTCCCAATAAGGCCTTAGACATTAAATAGGAAGTGAATGCTAGGAATTAATAGGTTAAGTTTTGCTTTTTTCCCAGTGCTTATTTGCATTTTTGATGGCCCAAATCCCTCCCTCCCTGCTTTCATGAGGCATGTGATTGTTTCATTCTGTCTTGTAAATATCATGATTTAGCTAAAGTGAAACTTGGATGAAAGTCAGAACATGTTAACCAGGGAATGTTAGGTCAAGGGAACTGGCAGTCATATCGCCATAGACCTCCACCTCTTTGTCTTGTGATGTCTTTAAGTCTGCTGATGTGGGAGGCTTGGGTGCTGGGATGTCTATGCTCAAGAAAATGATAGGATGAGTTTCATATGTACTTAAACGTCTTCTTCTATATCCAGGTGGCAGCCAGCTTATTTAAAGCGCCGATGAATAAGAGGAGCTCTGAAAGGGAACATTTGACTCATCCTTATCTTTACTTTGAGGATGATGATAATCCTTGGAATCAAAGAACATGAAAATAAACCATGTAATGGTGAATTTCATCTGATTAGTTTCATTAGTAGAATGGTGAGATTAATTGAGAACAATTAAGAGTTGGATTTAGCACAAATCTTAATTGTTAATATGCAGAAGGTAATATAAAGAAAGACATTAGATATACCAGATGAAAGAGTTATAGTGTAGTTAAACACAGGGAAATATCTGAAAGGTTTACCCACATAACATTTTTTGAGTTGTCATGCTAATGTTTTTGTGCAGTAAAAAATGTCCACGAGAGCAGATACCATGGCATGTGCAACCTAGGTGGTAGGTCTCTGAATTGGTAGAGAGGATCTTGGTACCAGGAGAAAAGTCATAAATTCTGCACTCATTCTGATTTTGCATTCACTTAATAGAAGATTTTTAATGCTTTAATTTGCTTTTACTTTCCCTAGACTTTATGATGCCTACCTCACTGCCTTGGTATGCATTTACATAGCATAGCTCAGTTGTCCAGGGAGTTTTATTTCTTTCCCCCTACTTTCTATCCAATCCAAAGTGGAGAGGAGATGAGGGATGAGGGCCGGATACTCTTAGCGAGTCAGTAATAGGTCAGGGAATATGAGCAAGCCGTGTTGCAGCTTCATGCTATTTACAGCTTTTCTCTCTTAAGCTTTCTGATCTGTGTGCGTTTGGCAATGAAGGGAGACAAAGGGAGGTCATCTTTCCGGTTCCTATTTCAGGAGGGTAACAGGCATGACAGCCACAGCAAACGGTCACCGCTATTTAGCACACACTAGAAATGCTTTTAGATCCATAATCTCATTTAAGCCTTTCAATAACCTGGGAGAAAGGCACGGTTACTGCAGTTGATGGATGAGGAAAAGGAGATGCAGAAAAGTTGGATCATGAGCTCAAACTTGCACAGCTGGTGAATGAAAGTGTTAAGAGCTCAAACCCAGATTCCTCTCCTGCTTTTGTTACTTGTGCTTTCATCTCTGCTTTTATTACTTTATTCCACTGCTTTTTGGAAAGCTAGGTTTTGGGAAGGTATGGGATGAGATGGGGGCCACTGGCTACATGAGTATTTAAACTTGTGTCACCTCCACTCTCTCAACTACATTTTACTCTTGCTTCTCCATCCACCATGCCCAAGCAAGAACAATAGGCAGGACCCAAAAGAGACATCAGTTGTCACTGATTTAAAAGAGGCTAGTCTTGTAAAATCAACTTTAGAACCCTATTCTGCCATGTTTCCACATTTTAAACCAGAGGCTCAGATTTTTCCATTGAGCAAATTATCACGAAATGATTTGGATAGGATTTCCTGTGAAATGTAGATACATTCTTATTTCAAAATTTGGGGTATAAAAGACCCATTATCTTTTATTTGCATCCCAGTCTTACTCTATAGGTCTGATCCAGTGGTTCTCAAACTCTGTATGAATAAGACTCATTCTCAGGTGAATTAGTTAGTGTTCTTTGGTTGCAAGTAACAGAAATCTTCTCAGGTTACTGTAATGAGCAAGGATTTGGGCAGCTCTGAAAAACAGAGGGAAGCTTGGAGAACAGAGACAGAAAAAGAATGAGACGGGCAGCTTTAGGAGTGTAAGTAGGAGAAACTAATTCCTTTTCTCTCTGTACTCTACATTGTGATTTCATTTAATTCCAAGATTTAAAAATAACTATAGTAGTCAGAATTCTAATAGGGGCCTGCTTCCCTTGTAGCTCAGTTGGTAAAGAATCCGCCTGCAATGCAGAAGACTCAGGTTCGATTTCTGGGTCTGGGAGATCCCCTGGAGAATGAAATGGCAACCCACTCCGGTATTCTTGCCTGGAAAATCCCATGGACAGAGGAGCCTGGTGGGCTACAGTCCATGGGGTTGCAAGAGTTGGACACGACTTAGCAACAAAACCTCCTAAGATTCCCACCCCCTATTTACTAGTTAGTGTTTTCTGGAGAACCAGAATCAATAGGATGTATATATATTAATAATATGTATATGAGATATATATATTTGTTGTATGAGTACATGCTCTGTTGTGTCCAACTCTTTGCAACCCCATGGACTATAGCTTGCCAGACTCCTCTGTCCATGAAATTTTCAAGGCAAGAATACTGGAATGGGTTGCCATTTCTTTCTTCAGGGGATCTTCCCAAACCAGGGATCAAATCCACATCTCTTATGTTTCCTGCATTGGCAGGTGGATTATTTACCACTGCACCACCTGAAATATGTATAACAAATATTGTTTGGTATTTTTGCCACAGACATCTATACGGCATAATTAATTGGCTCTAAGGCAGTTTTGCCATAAAAGATAAAATAATTGGTTGACAGTTTGATATCATTTCTTCATTGATGCAGTACTCCCAGTTTTAGATCTTAACCCTCATAATGGTCTCTATCTATACAGTGATGAGTGGACACGGCAGTCTTAAAATAGTGGATGATAGCAACTATGTATATGGACTTGATACAAAATGCAGTGACAAAGCTTACTGGTTATGTGAAACAAGAGACTGTAAAGTCAGATTATGCACCACTAGAAGATGATAACTTTTTAGTTTACAAATCCTTTGGTGACTTGAAGGCCCAGAGCTGAACCCACATTTCCTAAAGAACTTTGGAATGTCTATCAATGAACACAGAACAGTATGCCAAGAACAAATAACCGTGTAGAGGTTTTCACAAGGTAATACGAAGCTCCACAGTATTTAGAAACTGATACCTCTTTCAATGAAAGAAGTTTTGGCAAAAAAGTAAAAGTGTGATACCAAATGAGGAGGCAAATCAACAAGCAAAAAAAGAAAAAGTATAAAATACTATGAATGAAAGACTTGGAAAGCAAACACTCAGGTACACCCACAAGATAAAATTAGCTATCTGTGTAGAATTGCCATGAATCTATGTGCATTTTAAATGCATTCAGATATTTTATATTTTGCAATAAAGTCTTAATTTTGTTATCCATTTCTCATGTTTCATATTTATGTCCTTTTGAGTACCCCTTTTAAAATTCTTTACAGTTTTTTTGGGGAAAATTGCCTTATGGCCAACTAGTTACATAGTGAAAATGTAAAGTCTTTTTAACTTTGTTATTTCTTTTTCATGTTTCATTATGTCTATTTTAATGTCCGTCTTTATTTGTTTTTGTTGTTTAATCTTTTATGGCATAACTGTCTTATAGCCAGTTATTAATAGTTATTTGTTGAAAATGTTTGCGATGAAAATGCGTACACAAAATTACTCACTTCAAGAGTACCTTTGTATTCTTTGAGAAAGAGATTCATTATGACAGATTGGTTCACGTGATTAGGAAGCTGAGAAGTCATACAATCTGCTGTTTGCAATCTGGAAGCCCAGGAAAACCAGTGGTGCAGTTCTAGTCCAAACTTGAAGGCTGGAAAACCAGGAGTACCCATGTCCCAGCTCAAGAGAGAGCCAGTTCACCCTCAACCTCTTTGTTCTATTCAGGCCCTCAACAGGTTGGATAATGCCTGCTCTCAGTGATAAGGATGATAAGACTTCTTCACCCCATCTACCATTCAAGTGCTAATCTTTTCTGGAAACACAGATACACCCACGAAAAATGTTTCACCAACTATCTGGGTACCCCTTAGCACAGTCAAGTTGACATATAAAATTTACCATCGCACTCTGGTTACACATCCTGTTTAATCCTCTTCACTTCAGTGTGGGTGAGATTATGAATATGATGAGATATTACCGCCAGGATCTGGTTGCTAATCAGTTGACTCTGAGTTCATCAAAAGAGAGGATTAGCCTAGGTTTGTCTGATCTAATCAGCCAAGCTCTTAAAAGAGGGCTGAGTGCTTCCTGGGGTGAGGGATTCTTTGAGAAAGAGATTCTCTTGTTGACCTTGAAGCTGAAATCTGCTGTGGACAAAGCCATGAGGCAGGGAGCTGTGGGTACCTCCAGGAGCTGAGAGTGGCTCTGAGCAACAGCCAGCCAGAAATTGGGACCTCAGTCTGCTGGTCACAAGGAGCTGAATTCTGCCATCAAGCCAGCTTGGAAGATGATCAAAGCCTTACCGAGGCTCCAGCCAACACCTTCATTTCAGCCTGTGAGAGCCCGAGGAGGGCGCTCAGCCACAGTGAGTCTGGACTTCTGGCCTACAGAACTGTTGAGATAATAAATGGATATTGTTTTAAACTGCTCAGTTTGTGGCACTTTGTTACAGAGGAATAGAACATAGGTACATACCATATATGTTGATGACCCTGAAATTTATATTTCTAGTCCAGACCTCTTTCCTGAACTTCAGCTTGATATCCAACTGTCTACCTAACATCTCTGCTTGGATGTCTAATAGCCATCGCAAACTTAACATGTTCCCAACTTCCCTTTCTCCTAGCTCACTGCTCCTGCAGCCCTTTTGTGTCAAAAACGACAGTGCTACACTTACAGTTGCTGAACTCAAAAAATTGAATCATATTTCACAGTTAGTATATCGATCTGGAACTTTGACTCTAGTTTCAAAACATTTCCAAGGTTAACCCTTTCTCGCTAATGCCTTTGCTATCACTTTGAGCTATGCCACCAATGTGTTTCACATTTTTTTGGAAAGTTGCTCAGTCATGTCCAACTCTTTGTGACCCCATGGACTGTGGCCTGCCAGGCTCCCCTGTCCATGGAATTCTCCAGGCAAGAATACTGGAGTGGGTAGCTGTTCCCTTCTCCAGAGGATCTTCCCAAACCAGGGATCGAACCCAGGAATCCCGCATTGAAGATGGATTCTTTACTGTCTGAGCCAGTAAACAAGGGAAGCCCTTGTTTCACGTGAACTTTCACAGGGAAGCCCATGCTTCACATGGAATAATGCAATAGCTTCTCCCTGGCTTCCCAGATTTCATCCTGGCTCTCCCACAGTCTATTTTTAACACACCAACCGTAGTGATGTCGTTAAGTGAAAGATCAGGTAACTCATCGGTTTAGAAACTTCAATGGCTCTCTGGTAGACTGAGTTACTAGTCCTGATTCTCCATCTGTCCCTTCACTGTATGACTTTGCAATCCCTCGCGTTAGAGGGGAAGTGTGCTGCCCCATCTTCTGCCTTGAACTTGGTCTTGGACTTGTTTTGTGCAAGGAGATAGAAGTGGGGGGAGGTGTGCAGAAGTGACAGTGTCTCAGTCCTTAAAAAGCCTGAGTTGTATTTCTACTTGCCCTCTGTATTCTGACCTGTCTGTGAGGATATGCTGTGTCTAGTCCAGTTGTTTAAGGAGGATGAGAGACACTTGGAGCGGAGACGGGCCAACTGCCGCTTCATGCTATCCAGGTGAGCCTGATCTAGACTTGGCTGCTTCTGAGTCGACTAAACCCTTGCCTTAATAGTAGACATGTGAGTAGAAGAAACGCTGGTAGCATGCCACAGACAGTCTGTGCTTCTTTCTGTCCAAGCAACAGTCGACTGAGACAGGCTCAGAGGAGAAGGCCAGTTTCCCAGTGCCCCACAAAGTTCTGTGCATGCTATGCCTATGGTAGGCTAACCTCTTCCCTACCACTCAGGTGCTGTGATCCAGCTGCACCGACCCCTGTGCTTATTATCCTTGACCTTGGTGGGCTCACTTCCACTCAGGCCTTTGTATTTGTTCCCTGGATTGTTCCCCCACTGACTTCGGGTTTCACTTAAACGTCATTTCCTCACTGAGAGCTGTTTGCAACTGCAACGTCATCTGTCTTCTCTCACTGCCTCCCTTCCTTCATCTATTTTTCTTATACTGCTTTAAAATGTAAATTATACATATATAGATTTTACAGTGCATATATATATATATATATATATATATATATATATATAATCCTTTGACCACACTGCACAGCCTGTGGGAATCTTAGTTCCCTGAACAAGGATCGAACCTGCTCCCCCTGCATTGGCAGTGTGGAGTCTTAACCACTGGACTACCAGGGAAGTCCCTTTAATTTTTTTTTTTTTTAGTGGTACTTATTTCACTTGTACATATTTTATTATTTTACTTTTTACAGGTTGACACCCGCCCCCCCCCCCCCCGCCCCCAATATGTGCAATTAGAATGTAAGCTTTGCAAGGTAGGGCTTTTCATCATGTGTGTTCACTCCTGAATCCTTAGTTCCTGGACTGGTGCTCAGTAATCTTGATCAAATAATGCAGGCATAAATGAATTCATTTCTGATCATTTTAACAGGAAGCCACATATTTTTTGTTTCTTTCTCATTCTGTGTCATTCTGCAGAAGAACCAGTGTCTTACAAAGGACTAGGCCTGGTTTGCATCTCAGTGCTATTCTTTGGACAGGGTAGAGCAAGACATTTTTATTCATAGTCTCTCCAATGGGAAGGGGGATTCCTGCAATAGGTGTCACCTAAAGAAGGGGGAATGGGGACTTCCCTGGTGGTTTAGGGTTAGGACTCTGAGCTTCCACAGCAAAGGGACGTGTGTTCGATTCCTTGTCATGGAACTAAGATCCCATGTGCTACACAGCCAAAAAAGAAGGGAGAATGGATGACAGGAAACCCAATACCAGAGAGTAGTCCTTTACCCCGGCTCAAGTTAACTGTGCCCACTCTCATACCTCATTCTAGAGCTTCCACCTCAGTGTCTGCAGCCCATACCATCTGTTGTTTTTCAGTTGCCAAGTCGTGTCCGACTCTTGTGGCCCCATGGACTGTAGCCCATCAGGTTCCTCTGTCCGTGGGATTTCCCAGGCAAGAATACTGGAGTATGTTGCCATTTCCTTCTGCAGAGGATCTTCCTGACCCAGGGATCGAAGCCTCACCTCCACATCTTCTGTACCGCAGGCGGATTCTTTACCGCTTAGCCACCAGGGATGAAGAAGTCCTTTGAGGATCTCAAGGAAAGATGGGAAATTGAGTCTCTTCTCCATGTGCAAGGGGAAGAGGAGAACCCATCTGAAGTCCTGGGATGAAGTAAGCCCTGGGATCTGGGATGGGGAACCCACCCAGAATAGGTAGCGTCCCAGAGGATTTGGGCGTCTCCAGCCTTCCCCACCTGTTGGCATCTGGAGTCCCAGATTGAACCCTGCACCCTCCTCCTGGCTCTTTTCTCCACCTGAACCACCATCCTAGGGCTCAGAGGCCCAGTGGACCTGGGCTCCTACTTCCTGGTTAGCAGAGAAGAGGGGAAAGGTGGCTTCTGCCAGGTGCCATGGCTGCCTCGCTGGGTCGATCTCCCAGCAGGACTTTCCACTGTCAACCATGGCGGCAGGTCACAGTGACTGCAATGCCTTCAGCTGTATTGAGCCTGGGACTCCCTCCTGGGGCTTGTCCCAGGACCCGACTGCACCACGCAAATATGGGAAAGAGGATTCAGAGTGACAGATACCAAGCATCTGACCCATTTTTGGAAAGCAGGTTACTTATAAGTTGGAAATTGTGCTTTTAGGGAAGGAAAATTACATAGTCATTCTAGGTGAAGTGACTCAGCATTTAATACTTTGCTGAGACTAACTTCCTTCCTTACTGATCTTCTAGCCAATTTGATTAAACATCGACTTCAGATATTGGATTATAAAGCTGGAATATGGTCTTTGATTTGCACAATAAGAAACACTTGTCCCCAACTTTTACCAACATGGCTTTACCATGGCTTAATTACTCAATTATTCATCTTTAGCACTTTCTGTTCAGTGGGAATAAATATATTTCTTATCTAGATAGCTCATGTAAAAATTGATTAAAGAGGTGAAATTCCATGAATAACTGTGAGCTCTTTAGAGATAGTTGTTATTTAAATTCATTCATTTATTCTGCATTTTGATAATGTGTTTATTGGCTTGTCAACTTTCCTACTGTTATTAGTTCAAGGCATTTAATGTTTTGCTTATGATTTTAACACCATAGGTATTTATAAGTCCTGGAAATTAGATTTGGAGGATCACATTATTTGAATAATGATGGTAATAGTAGCAATAGCAGCAGCAGTAGTAGCAGTAAAAATAATAGCAACAGTCATTACAAACCTAGAAACAACCATTTCTGAGAATTGTTTGTGTGCAATAGACAGCACTATTCTGTTCTTTAAGCTTTCAAATACCTGATTTATGAAATTCGTTTGGGGAGAGCAGGTTGTAAAGCTAGATGAAGATGAATGTGGGTCTGAGTCCTACCTCTGCCACTTAACTGGCTGTGTGATATCTGGCCAGTTACTTAACATCTCTGCAAAGTGGGGACAGCCATTCCTATCTCAAGATCTTTGTGAAGTTAAATGCAGTGATGTAAATAAAAGCTTAGGGATGAAGTCAAATGTGCATGTGTGCTAAGTCGCTTCAACTGTGTCCGACACTTTGTGACCCCCAAGGACTGTAACCCACCAGGCTCCTCTGTCCATGGGATTCTTCAGGCAAGAATATTGGAGTGGGTTGCCATTCCCTCCTCCAGGGGATCTTCCTGACCCAGGGATTGAACCTGAGTCTCTTTTGTCTCCTGCTCTGGCAGGTGGGTTCTTTCCCATTAGCACCACCTGGGAAGACCATGAAGTCCAATAGTCATGTCTTAATAACTGATGGCTCTTCATAATTATATAAATAGATCATACGTTACGCATAGCAAAGCTCCTTATCTGTGTGAACAATCAAAGAGGAGTTGAATGAGTACGGAAAACTCCTACTGCTCAGGGCTCAGGGAGACAACACACTCATTTTGATGTTGATTGATCGTCACAATTTGCTATCTGTCAGTAAATGAGAAGATGAGAGGAACTTCCAGGGACTCTGCCCTGAACTACATCCCCAAATCTAAGACAGGCACATTGCCAGTTGTTGCTTCTAAACACGTTATTGCTTTCTCACTGAGGTTTTCAGTAGTGCAAATACCATCCACAAAAAGCAGAATTCATGGGAGGTGGAGGTTGGGAGGCAGGAAAGATAGCCTTTAAAAAATCCTTTGCCCAGGATAATTATAAACACTGGAGGATGATGCAGGCAAATTAGCATTGTAATGTATGGGAGCAGAAGGCATGGCGATGATTTTCCCACAAGAAATGCATCTATTTTGGAATTCTCAGTAGTTTACTACTTTCTCTACCATGAGAGTCAACACAGTTTGGAGTTACTGACTCACTGTCCCTGGAGTCTTTTCCTCTGAATTTTAAACCAAGAAAAAAAAACATGGGGCGATAAAAAATAGTGAAAGGACTATGAGGCCAGGAAGAAAAACAATGAGAAAAGAAAGGAAATGAGAGAGAAAGAAAAGGAAGGAGAGAGGAGTGGAAAGACGTCAGTGTGCTGTGACAGAGGGCTAGAGTTAAAATATAATATTTCACCTTGTTCCTACTGAGTACGAGGAAAGTTCAAAATATTCTGATTATTTAAGCATTATTGAAAATATTGGTAAAAGATCTGAGTGTTTTTTCAATCTGTAAGCATCTTATTAACCTAACTCAAGTGTTTTCTGCATGTTTGAAAGTGAAAGTGTTAGTCATTCAGGGTCCAACTCTGACACCCCATGAATTGTGGCCTGCCAGGCTCCTCTGTCTATGGAATTCTCTAGGCAAGAATACTGGAGTGGGTAGCCATTCTCTTCTCCAGGGGATCTGCCCCACCCGGGGATCAAACCTGGGTCTCCCACATTGGTAGGCAGATTCTTTATCATCTGAGTCACCAGGAGTGTTTACTGTATATCTAATGTTGCCAGGTGCTGGGGTGGCAGGTTGGGCTTACCAATGGATCAGTATCTGCTCCCTCAGCACCTGTGGTCTGATGGGGGTTTAAAACAATGAGATAGTCTATAAGCATGAAGAAAAATTGGTAGAAAGGTAGTTTGCTTTAATTCCACAGACTTCTAGAAAGAAAAAAGAAGAGAGGTCAAGTTAATTACCCTTGGGAAATTCTGCAACCTGCCACATTTAGGAGTATCACCATATTCACATATTGCTTCTCTTTTGCAGTAAAACCGTCTTAGCCCAGGTTTCCTCAAGGGCAGAGGGTGCCTAGGCTGTGTGCAGGGAGTTTTTTAGGGAGTGTGAACCTCCCTAAAAGGGGGAAAAGGGGAATGAGGATGGAGAGAAAGGGAGGAAGCCAACACAAGTGTGAGTTACTGAGTCTGAGTTGCCTCCATGCAGGCTTCCTGGTGCTTGACCTTGTGGGGCTTTTCTTTCCTTTTTTTGTAAACACAAATTTTATTTTCTTGGGCTCCAAAATCACTGCTGATGGTAAGTGCAGCCATGAAATTAAAAGATGTTTGCTCCTTGGAAGAAAAACTATGACAAAGCTAGATAGCATATTAAAAAGCAGAGACATCACTTTGCTGACAAAGGTCTATATAGTCAAAGCTATGGTTTTTCCAGCAGTCATGTACGGATGTGAGATCTGAACCATAAAGAAGCCTGAGCACCAAAGAACTGATGCTTTCAAACTCTGCTGCTGGAGAAGACTCTTGAGAGTCCCTTGGACTGCTAGGAGATCAAACCAGTAAATTCTAAAGGAAATCAACCCTGAATATTCACTGGAAGGGCTGATGGTAAAACTGAAGCTTCAGTATTTTGGCCACGTGATGCAAAGAGTTGACTCATTGGAAAAGACCCTGGTGCTGGAAAAGATTGAGGATAGGAGGAGAAAGGGGCAGCAGAGGATGAGATGGCTGGACGGCATCACGAGTTCAGTGGACCTGAGTTTGAGCAAATTCCAGGAGATCATGAAGAATAGGGAAGCCTGTTGTGCTGCAGTCCATTGGGAGTCACAAAGAGTCAGATATGATTTAGTGACTGAACAACAACAACAATCATTATTTTAATTTTATTTTTTTATATTTCAGTCCTGAAGCATTCGGGGTCTTAGTTCCCCAACCAGGGATGGCACCTGTAGCCCCTGCAGTGGTAACATGGAGATTTAACTACTGCACCACTAGGGAAATCCCCTTGTGGGGCTTTTCTGCTGGCAAATGAAACCAAACCATGGAAAAGTAGGGTGAGAAGTTGAGAAAGAGAGAGTGGAATCTTGGGAGGCATCGTTTTGGCCTGTGACTAGAGCCCTATCAAATGTGTCTCAGATTATCCACCCAGAAGATGAAAAAGGCAGTTAATGATCCACTGACTTCTGCATTCCTTGGTCAAGGGTGACCCCCACGTGGACTGACTCCTTGCTCCTCTGGATTGTGCATAAATGATTGCTGGGCAGTTCCCATGGGAGGATCGTGCTGCAGGGTCAGAGATGCTCTGCGGTGGGAAGTGAGAGGCTCTAGGCAGTGGCCCAAAGTGAGGTGCTGCCAACTGGCACTTGTGTCAGCCTGGTTAAAACCTCATGGACTTGGACTCTATGACAGTGGCTGGAGGAAGTGGTGGACCCAAGAAGATTCGCAGTGGCCCACAAGTGCTGGTCAATTCAGACACCTGCTGAAGCTATAGTAATTTCTGTTATCTGCCATCCTGTGTAATTATTATTCTGCTGAATATTGATAGATTGCTTTCTTTGAGTGACAAGTATAGGAGTTGGTCCAACTTTAGACATGGCTCCATCCAGGGGCTCAAACAACGCTTCTCAAATAGCTCTTCTTCTCAACTGTTGTCCTGCTTTGCTGTTTTGGATTAATTTTCCAGCAGGCTCCTTTCCACGTGGTAGGAAGGATGACCCTGGTAACTTGCACTGGTTCACCTGTCCCATCTTATTTTGTCCCTTGGTTTGCAACTGGACCGTTTATCTCAGACTCGCTTGCAGTTAGGCGTGACTGTATGATGGACTCAGGCTCATGCAAGGTGCACACAGTGGTGCACACTGCTGTCCCTCGTGAATTTTCACGCTCTCTCACTTTCTTTCCCCAGCTGCCGGTGAGCTGTAGGAGGTCCAGCCAGGACTCTATGGCCCTGGGATGGAGGGAGCCTGGGTTCCCAAGTCACTGTGTGGAAGGTCACCTGCCAAGTGCCCATACTGGAGTGATGGGTAAGAAAAATATAACCGCAGTGTTTTAAGCTACTGAAACTTTTGTGTTACTTACTACAGCACTTCGCCTCCCCTGCTTGTGATCCATTTGTCCCCATCCATTCTTGAAAAGAATTCTCATTATCTCAGTTTGGGCTATTTGACAACACACTGGACTAATGAGAATTTCCAGGGAATGGCAGGGTGTTGGGGGTAGATGGAGACATTTGATCCCCACCAGAAACACACGGAATAGAACCAAATAGTTTATAAAGTGAAGAGAGAAGGGACAATTGGCTTTACCATAACTTACATGGCAGCCCTGGGCAAACTGCTCACCTAGTCTAGGCCTTGTTTGTTTCCTCAATATGATGCAAACGTTGGCTTGTGTGTGCTCAATCACTCAGTCGTGTCCAACTCTTTGCGACCCCAGGGATTGTAGCCCGCCAGACTCCCCTGTCCCTGGAATTTTCCAGGCAAGAAAACTGGAGTGGGTTGCTGTTTCCTCCTCCAGGAGATCACCCTGACCCAACACTTGAATCCTTGTCTCTTGCATCTCCTGCATTGGTAGTGGATTCTTTACCACCATGCCATCTGGGAAGCCTGAACATTGGGTTAGATGGTTTCTAATGCTTTTTCAACTTTGAGGTTATTTTCATAATTAAATGATAAGAAATTAAGCTGCATAGTTTCTACTGTTTCCTAGGTGGATTGAGTGACACTGCAGAGGGTATTCTGTTCTCTCATCTTTTTTTTGGGAGAGGGGAGGCTAGGAATGCACCACACAGCGTATGGGATCTTAGTATCCCGAACATGGATCAAACCCACTCCTCCTGCATTGGAAGTGCAGAGCCCTAACCACTGGACCACCAGGGGAGTCCATTCCCTCCTCTTTGTAAGTGTCGTGAGAACTGTGAGCTGCTGCCACTCATCTTTGGCAGTGCCTTCAGCTGTGCTGGCGGACTAAGTGAGGACCATGGATATCGTGGATGCAGAGGGTGTGTGTCCCTTCCATGCAGTGAAGAAGGAAAACACAGGCAGCTCTCCCACTGATTCTGCACCTACCCATCCATCTCCCACTTGGGCAGGAGTATTTTGAACGAAAGAAACAAGGACATGCCTGGGTAAGAGCTATTTCCCTGGTGGTCCTATCTTGTGGATCTGGAGCTTTCTTCCTGAACCGTGGGTATGATGAAGGAAAGAATAATCCTGCCCATTTGATAGATATTTAATCAAGAAGGGCATTGAATGCAGATTTAGAAATGGCAGAGGTTGGTCAATTCAGTGGCTGGCAGCCATGTGTGGAGGCTCCATGGGCAGAACTAGAACAGATGGATCTAGTGAGAAAATGATGAAGCAAAGCAAACATTTCCAGGTGCAAGTAGAATGCCCAGAAAGGGGCAAGGCAGTGAGAAATGGCATTTTAAGGACTTATAGGGAAAAGGGCAAAGAACAAAGATAGACAGTAATAATCACGTGCTGGGTCACTTTGGAGGCATCCATAAGGTCTTTGTTGCCTCCTTAAGAATATGTCAGACTGTAAGAAAAAGGGGAAAAGGAAAAAAAAAAAAAAGAATCAGGATGGACAGGTTTGAGATGCAGACCTAGCTGGTCTTGGCTAGAAGACCTTTACCCTATCTCTGTGATGTGGAATCTATAGTCACAAATAACACAATTGGTTGGATTTTAAAGCGAATTCTTTTGATTATGTCTGCTAATTTTTCTCATGCTAATCCCTTCTTGGAGCAAACCCTTCCTAAGGATTCTAATCAGACATTTTGTCTGTATTAGGGGTTCTACTTTGTTATTTATTTATTTTTGTCAAAGTCTAGTTAGTTTACAATGTTTTGGGGGTGTAGCAAAGTGATTCATGCACTTACACATGTATATATATACTTTTTCAGATTCTTTTTCCTTATAAGTCGTTACATGATACTGAATATAGTTCCCTGTGTTATAAAGTCGGTCCTCGTTAATTTTCTATTTTAAATATAGTAGCATGTGTCTGTTAATCCCACTTTCCTAATTTATCTCTCTCTCTCCCTTTCCCTTTGGTAACCATAAATTTGTTTTCCATGTCTGTGAGTCTATTTCTATTTTGTAAATAAGTTTATTTGTATCATTTTTTAAAAAAAAGATTCCATATATGGGGGTCTTACTTTGAATCTAAACTAATGTCTTTGCATATTAGGAAAACTAATAGTGTTGCACTCAGATATCTTATCATGAGGGACTAATTTGTGTCCAGAGAGAGGGATGCCCTTGAGAAAAGATCTGGGCTCACGTTCTAAACTCAATAGAGAATAGTGGTCCAGGGGCAGGTGAATCTATGGAAGCAATTGCCATGGTGCTAGATCTTATAAATGCAAATCTGAGTTGGTAAGGATGTGAAATAAAAAACATGGGGAGAATCACATTCACTAAACATGTCAAAGACATTCTTTCCTTCTTTTATCCAACAAGTATTTGATGAGCACTTATTTTGTGCCAGTCAGGTCACTTGTCTCTGGGATATAGTGATAGGTATCCATTCCAGGTGCATATAAGGTGGTAAGATCACCAGTGAACGAGGTCAGCTAGTGATGTGGATGTCATTAGATTAATGAAATGGAGAAGAATTAGGACCTTGCGGGAACAGGGTTGTTTGTTTAAACCTGAAAGACGACAAGGAACCAGCCATGCAAGGACAAGGGTATTTCCAACAGTGTTAAGACCAGTTACAAAGTCCCCAAGGAGGGAAAGAATTGGCTTGTTCTGTAACCTGAAAGGAGGTCAGAATGACTGCAGCATAATGAACGGGGTTAGAGAGGCAGGAAGTGAACTGGTCATTTAGAGCAAGGCTTCTCAACCGCAGTGCTATTATTGTCATTCCGGACCGGAAACTTCCTTGTTGTTGGAGGCTGTCCCGTGCATTGTAAGATATTTTGCAGTATCCCTGGCCTCCACCCACTAGATGCCACTAGTTCCCTGGCCATTGATCCACATATCCTACGGTGCTGAGAACCCAAAGGGAGGTGGAACACCAAGGAGGGTCACCACGAGGTGAAATAAAAGGGGAAAAAGGCATGGTGATTTTTATGAGTCTGCTGGCTGGGATGTGGTACCCAGATATCTGGTCAAATGTTATCCTCGATGTTCCTGTGAAGGTATTTTTTTAGATGAGATTAATATTTAAAGCAGTAACCGGTTTCTTTATTTATTTATGGCTGTACTGGGTCTTTTCTGCTCCTCACCCGGCCTTTCTCTAGTTGCAGCAAGCGGGCTGACTCTTCAACTCGGTGCACTGGCTTCTCACTGTGATGGCTTCTCTTGTGGCAGAGCACAGGCTGGCAGGCTTCATTAGTTGTGGGATATGCCCAGGCTTAGTTGCTCCACGGCTTGTGGAATCTTCCCAGACCAGGGATCGAACCTGTGTCCCCTGCATTGGCAGGCAGATTCTTTCCCACAGTACCACCTGGGAAATCTTAAATCAGTAGCCTCTGAGTAAAGCACATTACCCTCCATAATGTGGACAGGCCTCATCCAAGCAGTGGCAGATCTTAAGGGAAAAAGACTGACTTTTCCCCAAAAAAGGGTATTCTGGCAGCAGATTGCCTTTGAAGTTGAGCTGCAACACCAACTCTTTCCTGGGTCTCTAACTCTATGGGCTTGTCCTGTGGAGTTTGGACTTGCTAGCCTACATGATCTAATATAGCCACAGACTCCTGCATTAATCGATGCGACTGCCTGGGGATGGAGCAAGGGGGCTGGGAGCAACAGGACAGGTGGCTAAAGCCCAACAAATAGGTTTGAGAATAACGCAGAAAACAAAGGCTTTGTCAGAGAGAGCAGATTTTTTTCATGGGGCTAGAGCAGGGCAAGTGACATGGCTAACAAAAGCCTCACTGAGAGCCGGTGAGAGATGCTAACACTGAGATGGGGAGAGGAGCTGGTCCAGGACACACACAAGGGCATCCTGGGTACTCCTGCTAACAGGCACGCAGGACTTTGAGGGAGGCTGAAGGTAACGTCAGAGGAGGGGACAGTCAAGGAAATACAACCATCCTTGTCTTGTGATGGTATTTTAACTCCGACAGTGGTGCCGGGGAGAGCTGGGAATGGAGATATATTCAAAATCCGTCCTTTGAGGTGTAACTTACTACCTGGGGGGAGGGGGGTCTCAAATTGGTGCTCAGGTTAAGAACAGGCTGTCTGCAACCTGATTCAGAGGGAACAAAACCAGCGCCTGGAAACCAGGGACAACTCTATCTCCATTTCTAGGAGCATTTAAAGAAGTGCTTCTGTTGCCAGATAAACATACCTGATTCTGAGACACAAAAGACACATTATCTCACTGAATGTGTGAATATTTGGATCCTGTCCCAAGAAAAGCCAGAGGGAAGAGGAAAAAGTGGTTTCCTCTCTATTTCCTGCTAGGAAGACACCCAGGTTTGCTGATTGGAGGGGAAGATTGAAGAGAAGTTTCTTTTTATAGCTGTGGGTTTTGGGGCGAGTTCCAGCCAGCATTACAGGTATCCATCCAGTCTCCTCAGTAAACTTGCTGTGACCTGACCTTAAGGGGAAGCTTTGGTGGCCTCCGCTCTTGGACTATGTTGCTGACCCAACCTGAAATCCCTCTTTAGGTTGAGTCAGCAACATATCCCATGACTTTTGGGTGATGGCTTCTTTTATATATGACCATAAAGCAAAAGGCCCTTGGCTACATCGTGTTGAATTTCCCAGAGTCTGTGACCAGGGATTAGATTGAGGTAAAAAAGTCCAAGAGATACTGCTAAAAAGTGTTGAGTTACGCATAACACGGCTTAGTCACGGCTTGAAGTATTTGCGGAGAGCAAATAAGACCATGGATAATTGAGAATAAAATGTGTTGCTTTTCACACATCGGGATGGCTCAAGTGCAAACAAATCCCTTAAAACATTTTAGCTTCAATTAGCTTCATATCATAAGACACACACACACACACACACACACACACAGTCACACATTTATTTTTTGACTTCTGTTGCTTTGGCTATCGATGTGGTTCTCCAAATGCAATCCTCTATAAGCACATAAGTTTTTCTTAAAAATTATCCAATTTGTGGTATATCCCTGGTGGTCCAGTGGTTAAAACTCTGCCTTCCAATGCTGGGAATGTGGGTTCCATCCCTGGTTAGGGACCTAAGATCCCATATGGGTGTGCTGTACTAATTCGCTTCAGTTGAGTCCGACTCTTTGGGACCCTATGGACTGTAGCCCACCAGGCTCCTCTGTCCATGGGACTCTCCAGGCAAAAATACTGGAGTGGGTCGCTGTGCCCTCCTCCAGTGGATCTTCCCAACCCAGGGATTGAACCTGAATCTCTTAAGTCTCCTCATTGACTGGCGTGCGCTTTACCACTAGTACTGCCTGGACGCCCTTAAGATCCACATGCCCCAGGGCAACTAAGGCCAAGCATTGCAACTACTGAGTCTGTATGCCACAACTAGACAGAAGCCTGGGTGCAGAAACGAAGACCTGACAAGGCCAAATAAATGAGTTAATTTTAAAAAGCTATCCAATTTATTATATAATTTAAATATAAAAATCCCCCAAAAGATGCGTCAACACACAGCTTACCAAACAGGTCTGGTCTTTACTGTTCTTTATTGGCTTGTTTCAACTTCTTGATACTCATTCTGTCGATAGGTCTTTGGTTCCCCTCTGCCGTTTTCTCACTAAGACTGCCCAGGACTCATCTTCCTGTAGGTATGGCAGCTCCCCCATCCTCAAGTAGTGCTCTTAGACCCTGCAGTATGACGATAACCCAGTGTCATGGTTGGGAACCACTCCATTATAAGATGGTCAGTGTGATAAAACCATATACAAACACTTCAAATAAACTGGTGATGTCCAGCTCTAACTGCTAGGTTGGAATCACCTGGGTCTGTTCATTTCAGTGTTTTTTGTCAATAGGAGGCATTTTTTGTTCAAACATGAACAAAAATTGATATTACTTAAAGAGGGAGCAATTGTAGTAGCACAAAACCTTTGGTCTTTGTCCTCAAGAAATCTGTTTGTGGTTAAACCAGACAGGTGACATTTGTAGCTCTGTGACTGAGCAGATTACTCAATTTATTCTGACTTTCAATTTCTTTATCTATAAAGTGGGGTTAACAACCATCAGCAATAACTCACACACAGAGTTGTTGTGGTAATTACAAGCAATAGGATGAGTGAAGTGGTGGTAAGTTTTAAAGCACTGGGCTTTTATAAGTTTGCATTCCATCATGAACACTTTTTGAGCATTTATTTATGAATTTGCTGGCATCCTCTGTGTACTAAGCTCCAAGTGTAATATCCAATATAGAATAAACAGGGCAGATGTGTTCCCTGCTCTGGGGATTGCACTAGGAGAAGCCCATGAAATGAGAAAGAACTAACACTCTCTGGGCCCTTATCTAAGAAGTAATGAGAATTTAAACTCTGTGACTAATTAGCTTCTCAAAGATTTAAAGAGCACTGGTTGAATTTCTGTATGTTGGGTTCTATTTTGGTTTTGAGACAAGGTGGGTTGACACCCTTAATTTAGTTTTTAAAATAGAGCTCCTTTAAAAATTATATATATATATATATATATATATAAAATCTATGCTCATTTAAACTAGAGGCTACAGAACTGCAAAAAGTAGAAATTGTCAGTATTTTGGCTTGAGCTGAATTGGTTCCTGTAGGTATGGCAAAATCTTGCAAGAATTAAGAGAAACATGATTCAAAATGCCAAGCATAATATTTGGTGGGTATTTAATAAATGCTGTGGTTTTTTTTCTTCTTCCTATATTTTGAAAGTCAAGTTGAGTGGAATTAACTTTATATGTAATACACTGATCTGAAAAAAGCTTGATCTACTATGAATATATATTTGGCTCATTTTGGGTTCCATTTATGCATATTCAGTGTCTCCAAATATTGAATGCCGGGTAGAAGGCTCTTCCTTACCATTTTACTAACCATCTCAAGGGCTTTTCACATAATTGATCATTAACTCTCAGAAAATGCCTAACCCACAAATTGTCCTGGCTGCTTTACATTTTTGAGGAAAAGATACATTTACAAAATTGTCTTCTTGTTTGTTGAATAACTTTAACCTCCAACCACAGTCATTTCCCTGTGGGTGCAAATGTAGTAAAGTGTCCTTTCTGAGTATTTAAAGAATGGAGCGATCAAAATCAGTAAATAGTGAAGTTTCTCTTTCATTATTTTGCAGTCATAGTTTTATTATAAATTAAGGAAAGAAATTTGCCTGTTGGCAAAGAGGCCAGAGAGGTTTTTCTCTTTTGTTGATATCTGCAGGGTTGTGACTCAGAGTCTGTCAGCTGAAACAAGGTCTACACTAATGCAAATGGATTCTGTTTGCTTTTCAGTTAAAGTAGGCGGTCCCAAAGAATAGAGGATATACTGAAAGTATTTCTCGAAAGTCTTCCTTGAAGTAGAATGTTGCACGGCATCCCATGAAACACTCCTGCTTCATTATGCAAAAGGAGGAGGTCATGGATTTACAGACTGGGCCTGCACTTTGGTGTCATCAAATCGGTTTCAGCCTGGACTCCGTCCAGGTCTATCTTGTAACCCAGGCAAGCTGGTCAACCTCTCTGAGCCTCAATTTCCTCATCTCTGATGAGGCAAATACTTGCTGCCTCATAGTCAGGTCAAAAGGAGAGCATGGTTGACTAGTCAGATTTCCTAGTAGGCCTGTAGTAAATCTTTATTTTTTCACTCTCTTCTTTTTTAAATAAAAAATGTTAGAGTAGGTAGTTTCAACACTAAACACCTCTCATTTGTATGGGTGGCTACAATGTGTTTCTATATACATTTTCTCCTTTGATTTTTCAAAACAGCCTTGCAAAATGGGTAGACTTGACTTAGTCTTAACACTATTCTACAGATACAGAAAGAGTGCTTAAAGGACTTCTGAGAACTAGCTGCCTCCATCACTTGGCTGGTGAAGGAAGATGGTGGGGGAGGGTCCAGGCCATTTGGCACTTGAGTCTTTGCTTTCCCCACTCTTGTTTGTAGCCCCTTATCTCTTTGTGGAAAATAAAAATGGCTAACTTGGATACATTCTTCTTGTTTAAAAAAAATTTTTTTTTGGCCAAGCTGCATGGCATGTGGTCTCTTGGTTCTCTCACCAGGGATCAAAAGTCTGTCCCCTGCCCTGGAAGTGCAGAGTCTTGGACCACTGGATCACTAGGGAAATCCTTCTTTTTGTTTTCTGATAATTACTATGTGTCAGGGTTCAATCAGAGATTTGTCACAATGGATTGGCTTATGCAATTATGGGAGCAAGCTAAGCAAGCCTGGGAGTGGGGGGGGGGGGGGGGGCGTTGCTTTCCTGGTGGCTCAGATGGTAAAGAATCTGCCTGCAATGTAGGAGACCTACATTTGAACTCTGGGTTCGGAAGATCTCCTGGAGAAGGGAATGGCAACCCACTCCAGTATTCTTGCCTGGAGGATTCCATGGACAGAGGAGCCTGGTGGGCTATAGTCCATGGGGTCACAAAGAGTCAGACATGACTGAGGGACTAACACTTTCACTTTCATTTCTTTTTCACTTTCTAAGCACGCCTGGAGAGTGTGGGACAGGCAGTCAGGAGGGAAGATTGTGAGCATCTAGAACTGCAGAAGCATGAGCTGGAACTTGGAGTCTCTGAACTCAGAGGGCAGGAAGAGTGGAGGTCTCTTCCCTCTTTTAAAGGGTTTCCAACTGTTTAAGTCTCAAGAGTATTCTCCATCACCACAGTTTGAAAGCATCGACTCTTGAAAGTCCCTTGGACAGCAAGGAGATCAAACCAGTCAATCCTAAAGGAAATCTGTCCTGAATATTCACTGGAAGGAGTGTTGCTGAAACTCCAATAGTTTGACCACCTGATGTGAAGAGCCAACTCACTGGAACAGATCTTGATGCTGGGAGAGAGTGAGGGCAAGAAGAGAAGAGGGCAACAGAGGATGAGATGATTGGATGGCATCGTCGACTCAATGGACCTGAGTTTGAGCAAGTTCCGGGAGAGGGTGAAGGACAGGGAAGCCTGCAGTCCATGGGTTCGCAAAGAGTCAGACACAACTGAGTAACTGAACACCAGCGACAAAGCATGAACGACAATCTCAGCTTCCTGGAGGGCCTCTAATCCCCATTTCTCAGATCCTTGGGATTTTCCTCTGCCTCTTGCAGAGCCAAAAACACTGCAACCATGCTTTCTCTTCAAAACTCCACTTCCGTCTCCTTCGCCAGAAACATGGAGTTGAGTTTTACTGTATGTGTAATTACCTGGGGTGACAGTCTTGCTGTCTATTACCCAGGTTAAAGGGACAGTCCCCCAACTCAGGAGCACCAAATGGATGGAGGGGGTGCCATGAAGGAGCATCAGGCATCCTTGTTGCTGAGCTCTGATTGGTGCCACACAGGAAGGCTGTCCTCATCCTCTGCTGACACTCAGCCTTGTCCTGCTTGGTTTAGTGACTGTGGCATTAAGGAGCACATGTGTGAGAGGTTTTTGGCAGATGGCAAAAATGATCACAATTTTTTCATACTTGTGATTTGACGTTGAAACTCCTCTCATCAATAAGTGGGATTTATTTCCCCATTCTCAAATCAAGGTTGGTCTAGTAACTTGCTTTGCCAATGCAATGCAGTGGAAGTGAACAGTGTGCTGGTTCTGAGCTTAGACACCAAGAGGCCTTGGGAACTACCAGGCTCTCTCTGGGAACCCTGGCCAGATAATTTATGACCTAGCCCAGGAGAGCCTGTTGGAGGATAGGAGATTATGTGGAATAGAGATGCATCATTTCAACTGATTAGTCTAACTCAACTGACCTAGTAGCCAACCATAAATGCATTTGCAAACCCAACTGAGACCGGAAGAGACACCCAGTGGATCACTCATCACAGCCCTAGTTATCAACATTTATAATTGTGAACTAAATAAATGGCCATTGTTTAAATGCTAAGTTCTGGGATGGATTGTTATAGAGTAAAAACTAATGGGAACAGTTATTGATTTTTACCTTGAGTATAATTTCTGATGGGCTTCCCTAGTAGTTCAGCTGGTAAAGAATCTGCCAGCAATGCAGGAGACCCTGGTTCGATTCCTTTGTTGGGAAGTTCCCCTAGAGAAGGGATAGGCTACCCACTCCAGTATTCTTGGGCTGCCCTGGTGTCTCAGATGGTAAAGAATCTGCCCGCAGTGCAGGAGACCTGGGTTCTATCCCTGGGCTGGGAAGATCCCCTGGAGGAGGGCATGGCAACCCACTCCAGTATTCTTGCCTGGAGAATCCCCATGGACAGAGGAGCCTAGAGGGCTAAGTCACAAAGAATTGGACATGACTGAGGGACTAAGCACATAGCACAGACACAATTACTGATAGGGACTCTCTGAGCATTTTGTAACTCCCTGTTGTGGAACAAAGAATTAATAGGATGTTTCTGCTGGTGAAGTTAATAGGTTTCTTCTGTCTAGCATTTTTCTGATATAGCATAGCTCTTATACTCTCAAAACTGACATATGGATATAGAACAGAGTTTAGAAGTTTGATAGAATCTCCACATTTTAGCACAGAATTCTGAATGACATGAAACACTAGACTTTGAATATCTGTTTAAGCAGATCTTCCAAGGACCCCTTAAGGGTTTAAGAAGGCATGGGCTATGGCTCCCTTCTTATTCAAGTAAAAGTAGGCTTTAACAGGCCAAGTGGCCTAAGTAGGTGACAACTGCACTCATTTCCTATTGCATTCATAATCTCCTGCCCAATTTCCTTGACTTCAATGGGGTCACAGATTTGAAGAATTACAGAGC
Source organism: Muntiacus reevesi (assembly GCF_963930625.1). Classification (NCBI taxonomy): domain Eukaryota; kingdom Metazoa; phylum Chordata; class Mammalia; order Artiodactyla; family Cervidae; genus Muntiacus; species Muntiacus reevesi. The sequence goes on from NC_089251.1 coordinate 122,294,294, forward strand.
TATTTAGTGGTAGTGAAAGAACAATTTCAGAGGAGATTCATAGATTTTGATGACTATGAATCATACCTTAAGAATTTGTGGCTACCTTTGAAGTGCAAACCACAGGATGTATCTGATTTACTCAGCGTCTGTGCTATTCCTGTGGTTCAGTTTCCAAAAGACCTGACTGAGCTGAAAATGAACTGCACCCACCAAGAAGAAGACCGTTGGTAAAAATGTTGGGTATGTTAACCAGAGTTGCACTGAATTTTCTGGCCTCTCAGCCAACATCTTGCTCAAGTTTGGAGTTTATTGGTTTTGCAGAAATGTTTTCTTTCAGGAAACTCTTGAGATCAGAGCCGAAGTCTCTCTTGGGGATGTAGATTGTGATGAGATTGGCTCGATGAGTGTACTCCTAATGTTCTTCAGAAGAGCTCAGTTTTTACTGACTGGTCAAGGCATACATAGGACTGCCACTTGACCCACAAGAACGGATTTTTGACTGTGTTTGATAGAACAACACTTTTGTTTACGATTACTTCATATTGAGTGAAGAGAAATTGCACCCCTGATGGTCCTCTCATCATGAACCTAATCTGGTTAGTGTAGAAATCTGGCAGATATTTTAGTGTGACACCAATGAATATTTTCATTTACTTTACTTGGTGTATTCAGTTGAAGGTTATGGTGGACCAAATATGTAAATTTCTAGGAACTAGGTCTCAGTTGAAGGGATTACCAAATTTGCCAGAGAAATCTAGTGGTTTTGTCACCCTAGAATGTGCACATTTAAAAAATATTTTCTATTATGATTGAAAAAAGATATGGCTTTTCAACTAACAAATTCATCAGAAATCTCTTCCCTTTGGAAGTCTAATTTTATTTTGGCAGAAGAGAGAGGCTATACTTTCTTAGGGGTGACATTATGCTTTCAACTCAGCCAAGCCCAGTCTATTAGATTTCTAATGAAAAAAAAAAATCCAATGACAATTTGATTAGATGATGATAATGATGATTAGTACTAGTTACATTTATTGAGCATTGGGCAAGACACTAAATGATCCATATTAATCATCTTATTTAATCCTTACAACAACCTTGTGAGGTAGGCACTATATTACCCCCATTTTCAGATGATGAAATTGAGGCACAGAGAAATCAAATGCCCAGGTGGCATAGCTAGTAAATGGAAAAAGATGGGGCCCAAATATGATTTTGTTAGACATGAAACTCAAACATTTCAAAATGTCATACATTATTAAAGTACGAAAGAATTTCTGTTTTTCATCTTTTTATCAAAATGTGCTTAAGCAGCTAGTGGCAACTCTTTTTGCATAGGCAAGGTAGATGCTTAGAATGGCAGAGGAAGAAAAACAATTTTCTCTCTACACTTCTGAGTAATTAGTGAGATCTTTGTGATAAAATACAGATTAATACAAGAAAAACAAACAAATTTATTAACATGTAGACCTCATGTATACATGGGAGGTGCCCAGGAAAGAAATGAGCAACTCAAACAGGGGGCTTAGAATTCAGGCTTCAATACCATCTTGATGACTTTTCAGGAAAGTTGAATGGGCCACTAGGAGAATATATGGGAGATATTATCATTGGTGACAAGTTTGTCTGGGTGTGGTGTCTACTTCTGGCCTCCCTTCCTGTGTTAAGTCAGTCTTTCCTGATTGATGAAACCCTTGGAGAAGGAATTTATAACAATTGAGTTTATTTTGGAGGATCTATCTTTAGTCAGATAACGGAAGTTCAGAGAAAGTCCCCCTGGCCCCGCACTTGCTGTTTTCAGATGCCCACAAAATAATCAACATACTAAAGTGGTGTATTTTGGGGTGACAGGTCCTATGAGCCTTTAAAACTTAATTATCCTTTGGTTTAGCTTTTGATTGAGGAACACTGAGTGTTAACTCCTAGAAATAGAATATGGGAAATGATGTCAAGTTTACCATCTCTATTGGATTACACTCTGAAGGATCTTTTAGGCTTTTCATTCCATTCCTGGAAGAATATTTTTGCCATAATCCAGTTGCAGGATAGGAGATTCCTTTCAGAGCTCAAGAGTAGAGTCTTGTCTAATGCTTGTAAATGAATCATCTAAGGAAGCAGACGTGATGACAGAGCAAGAGACTTCATTGGAAGGCGTGCCTGGGTGGAGAGCAGAAGGGTGAGAGAACCCAGGAGGGCTTCCGCCACGTGGTTCACAGTCTCAGGTGTTACGGTGATGGGGTTAGTTTCAGGGTTGTCTCTGGCCAATCGTTCTGACTCAAGGTCCTTCTTGTGGCACACCCATTATTCAGCCAAGATGGATTCCAAGGAGAAGGATTCTGGGAGGTTGGTAGGACAGAGGAGTTGGCGTCTCCTCTCTCCTTTTGATCTTTCCTGAACTCTTACATTTGGTGGTAACTTGTTAGTTCCATGTTTCTTACCAAAATGTCCTAAGGTAAGTTAACTCCTGTGAGTGGTTACCATGGTGCCTGGCCAGGGCCGGTGGTTTCAGTCACTGGTTCTCCTAACAAGGCTAGAGATAGGGAAAGGAAAGATGAACAAAAAGGGCGGAGAAGAGAAAGGATGAGAGAGACAGGGAGAGGGAGCGTGAAAGGGGGAACTGCCTTTACCACTGCCAACCAACAGCTGGTCTTCTCACATCGCTCCAGACTTCTTTTCTTGCATCCAAGACATGTTAGTGCAACTCTAAGTATTTCTGTTGTATTGCTTGGAAAATTAAAGGTCATCACACATTGCAAGGTGTGGTCTTATTTTACTTAATTCTATACACAACTGGTTTTGTTTGAGCTCTGTCAGCTGTTTGCCTTCCGTGGTCAGCTACAGTTGGCTGGCACGCAACTAGCCAAGTATGTGTTAGCCAACACATGAGATACAGCTTGTGAAGCCACGTAATGAAAAAGCCCATGAAGTTTAGACATGTTGAATCTTCTTCTAAGACCTCTAGTGGGGTTCTGTATGGAAACCTTTAGCTACAGGGAAAGGTAGGGCCGATGTCTTTCCCAACCAAAATATGTTGGTGACATTACCCTGTATAAACAAACATCAGCTTTGATTTGTGAGGAAATCCTTGGTGCTTGGAGAGGTTAGAGAAATGGATTCAGAACACACTTATCTCATGGAATGTCTGCAGCAGTGCAGCTGGCTACAGAGAGAGTCTTGGACAAAGGAGAAGGAAGCCAGGATGACTCACTCCACATTGGCTGGGTGGTTCACACGCCTGCCTGCCCAACGGAACAGGAAGGCCCTTATTGTGCTCAATTGTTTTCCTGAATGCCTTTCTCAACAACAGCGAAAGGAAACATTACTGTTTGGCTTCAAGCCATCCAGGCCACTCAGTACTTAAAGTGCTTAGAACGTAAAAGCTGGGCTTGGCCGAAACCTGCAGAGACACACGGCTGCCGTTGTTTCTGTGTTTCAGATTAAACGGCTGCCTTTTACAGTAAACAATCCCGGGTGATTTAAGTCAATGGGAACTCCCTTTACTAGCAAAACCCCGACCCAGGTCTGACCGTTTGCTTTACAGGCCCGCTTCGAGTCCAGCAACCCCATGGGGGGCCTGATCACCACCACACTTTGACTCTGGCTGGAATAAAAGACAGCTACACCCTTTTTGCAGAGGATTGCTCCAGAGGGACTGGGCTGGTTGGGAAAGTGTGGCCTGGGAAAAAAAGAGGAAGAAGAAACCAGCAGGTTCCTTAATATAGAAGATGCCCTGGAGAGCTTTGGCCTCCGGGTAGAATTACAGGCACAGTCAGGCCCCAGGGGGCCTTCCCCAGTAGAGTTAGTGGTAAAGACCATGCCTCCCAATGCAGGAGACGTAAGAGACATGGGTTCAATTCCTGGGTTGGGATGATCCCCTGGAGGAGGGCGTGGCAACCCACTCCAAGTATTCTTGCCTGGAGAATTCTATAGACAGAGGAGCCTGGCGGGCTACAGTCTATAAGGTCGCAGAGGCAGACAAAACTGAAGCGACCTAGCACACACGCACGCACGCAAGGCCCAAAGTGCAGCGCTCTTTTCCTCAGAATCCTGAGAAGACCTCAGAAGCCTGCCTGCCATTGTCTGGGGTCTCCGGTGTCAAGGTGTCCCTCCTGGGGACAAGCCTGGTAATTCTTACCCTTGGGACACTCTGCCTGGGCCCCGGCCTGTTTCTCTGCTGCCCACCCCTGAGAAGACCGCTCCAGGGGCGCAGAGGCTGGACTCATGCTGCAGTTTGTGACAGAAAATGGGGTCTGGGGCTGGGGTGGAGAGGATTCTTCTCTCCTTGACTCAGGACGGCTCTAGGCTCTGAGTGTTAGTGTACCAGGGTCCTCCAGGCTTCGGCTTCCTGAACTGGCCTCAGCTTTCTCTCCTCAGAGGCTCAAGGTGGCTGCTGGAAAGGGGGCTCAGGAGGGTGGGCTGGTGGCGACAGGAGGCAGTTTCCACACGGACCTCTTGGCTTTCTCATTCCCTGGCTCCCACCTTCTCTCAGATTCCACTGCACCTGCACCATCCTCTTCTTAGCCTCAGACAGGCTCGCAGACAGATCACCTCCCGCAAAGCAACACAGGTGAAGGGCTTCCTGGCCCATTTGTTCTGACACAACTGAGAGCTGGAATCCATTAGGGCTTATCCAGAATATCCTCCCTCTTGAGTTTATGCCACATTCTCCAGGGGTTTTGTCAGTTCAGAGCCATAGATACCCAGAAACACAGGCTGCCAAAGACTTTCCCATGCTCCAAATAGTTTGGGCAACTAGATTAAAGAAGAGCAACCGGGTTCTTTGCTGTAGGACTTCTCAGAGACAGAACTGTGCGTCTGTGTTAGCTTTACCAGGAAGCTCAGATGTGAGGGGTTGACTTGTCCTTTGCATGCATGCGTGCCAAGCTGCTTCAGTTGTGTTCGACTCTGTGGCCCTATGGACCGTAGCCGACCAGGCTTCTCTGTCCAAGCGATTCTCCAGGCAAGAATACTGGAGTGGGTTGCTGATCCCCTTCTCCAGGGGATCTTCCCAAGCCAGGGATCCAATCCGCTTCTCTTCTGCACCGGTAGGCGGGTTCTTTACCTCTAGCGCCACATGGGAAGCCCCAACTTGTGCTTTAGTCTGGTTAAGTAGTAATCTCTAGTTCCAAAGCAGGAACCATAGGTAGGTGATTTTCAATCAGTTGAGAGGGCCTTTCTTAGAGAATTCAGACTTACCAGACAGGAATAACACTACAGGCAGCTTTATGGCTGCCTCTGATTCCCCTGACTCCCCTGAGGGGAGGGGAGTGTCTGAACTTGAAGGAGGGGAAGGGTTACAGCTTTCAGAGCCCTGAGCAGGGTGACCTGGTTTCGTCTTGCCAGAAGAAGCAACAGTGTCTGGACTGAATGCCCTTCACTGGGAGCGAGGTGGGGACAGCAGTTATGACCTCACTTTCTAGGCAGGGTGGGGTGGGGGAACAGCCATGGGACCTCAGGCTGCCCCTGAGAAGGGGCCAGAAAACTTATCCTTTTGGGAAAGCTAACTGGTAGCTTCAGGGCTCCTAGCAGAAACAAGAGGACTTGCCCAAGCTAGGGTGCGTAGGCTCACATGGTCCACCATTCTCTGAAGAAGTGAAGTTGCTCAGTCGTGTCTGACTCTTTGCGACCCAATGGACTGTAGCCCGCCAGGCTCCTCTGTCCATGGGATTTTCCAGGCAAGAATACTGGAGTGGGTTGCCAGTTCCTTCTCCAAGAGATCTTCCCAACCCAAGGATCAAACCCAGGCCTTCTGCATTGTAGGCAGATGCTTTACCTTCTGAGCCACCAGGCAAGTCTACGGTTCTCTAAGGGACATCAAAAAATAAGCAAACCAAATCCCAACAACAAAAGCCAAATCACACCCTTAAATTCAAACATCACGTTTGTACATGCACAGTGTTTGTGACACATAAACACACACTGTCAGGATGTTATAACTGGACAGAACCATCAAGCTCGTTCATTGGGGCCAGAGTGAAAATCTCATTACAGAGCAATATTTACCTAGAAGCCTAAACCCTGGGGACCAAGGGTGAGGGAGGACTGTCTGCAAAACACAATCAATACGCAATCTTGCTATCATTGGACCACTGCCGCCTTTTTTTTTTTTTTAACTCTTCAGCCACTCTACCATGCAGCTTGAAAAATCCCCTCAACACCCTCTCCTGTCCCCGGCCAACTCCAACACCTCCCCAACTCCTGCTGCCGTGGAAGTTAGGAATCTTAACCACTGGACCACCAGAAAAGTCTCATTGCTGCCATTTTCTTTTCTTTTCTTTTTTAAAAGAAACATCACCTATTAAAACCTCTTGGAAACAGAATTTTATGGAACTCAGGAACACACTCATCTATATAGATTCCAGCTTTCTTTGTTCTTTTTTCAGAGACAAAGAGATCAGCAGAATACCTGAATTGGAAATGAACAACATCCAGCCACGTGGGATCTTGACAAATCTGCTTATAAAAGCATCCTCTTTCACTTTCCTCTCCTCTTACATTTCAAGGCAACCAAGTGAAGGAGGCAGTGCTGGAGGAAAGGAGAAGGGGGACAGGGAGAGTCAGGGGGTTGTAACTAGCAGGTGACAATCAGAGTTCCCTGAGAACAGGAACAGGGGAAGCTGCCTGGTTCTTTGGAAGAGATGGAAGATAGTGAGCTCCATTTGGACAGGCTTCAGACTTGTCCAAGTGGAAGTCTTTACTAGGCAGGCAGATATATGAGTCTGGAGCTCAGAGATGTCTGGGCTGGAGGCATAACTTTGGGTTAACAGAGAACTGAAACCATGAGTGTGCATGACATCATCGGAGACAGTTCAGTATGAGCAGGAGAAGGGCCAGGCTGGGTTCAAAGAGGAGACTGGAAGGAGACCAGGCAGGAGGAACAGAAGGATCCCAGGTACCCATGTAGCTGGTAATGGTGTTTAGCTGCTCAGTCATGTCCAACTCTTTGCAACCCCATGGACTGTAGCCTTCCAGGCTCCTCTGTCCATGGGATTTCCCAGGCAAGAATACTGGAGTGGGTTGCCATTTCCTTCTCCAGGGGATCTTTGCAACCCAAGGATCCAGCTGGGGTCTCCTGCATTGGCAGGTGGATTCTTTACCACTGAGCTACCAGGGAAGCCCCACCCAGCAGTTAGTCCTTTTTAGACACACACCACCCTGCCTGGCCCAGGATACAGGGGAACAGCACAGATTTACATTAACTAGCTAAATGGGGCCTATTTTTCTTTTCACGTGTCACCTTTAATTTATATATTAAAATAGAGTTTTCAAAGCATTCTTTTGATACTTTTAATTTAAAAATTATATTCTTATGATGAACCAGAAATTTGTTGTGGATGGTATTAAGAACCTCCCCACTTTTTCTATTAATACTTTATTGAGGTATGATTGACTAATGAAACAGTAAGATATTTAAAGTGTGCAACATATTGATTTTATATATATATATAATCACATTATATATATATTTCTGTATATAATCACACACATTGTGAAAGAATTCCCCCATTAAGTTAATTAACACACCAATCATCTCCCATATTTATTCTTTTACTCTGTGAGAACAAGTTCTCTTAGCAAATTTCGATGCTATTATACAGTGTTACAGGCTTCCCTGGTGGCTCAGATAGTAAAGAATCCGCCTGCAATGCAGGAGACCTGGGTTTGATCCCTGGGTTGGAAAGATCCCCTGGAGGAGGACATGGCAACCCACTCCAGTATTCTTGCCTGGAGAATTTCATGGACAGAGGAGCCTGGTGGGCTATAGTCCATGGGGTCACAAAGAATCGGACACGACTGAGCTACTAAGCACAGCACACAGTGTTGTCGGCTGTATTTACGGTATTGTGAGTCTCACTCATCTTATAAGACTAGTTTGTACCTTTGCATCAGCCTCTCCCTGTTTTCCCCATCCCCTCCTGCCCAGCCCTTGACAACTACTTTACTCTAGGAATTCAATGATTCTGCGTGTAAGTGATACCGAAAGGTGTCTGTACGAGCCTCCCTTTCACAATAAAGAAGTTGAAGCAGCTCATCTGTGGGGGAGAAAGGGCAATAAGGCTTAATTGTCATGTGACATTAACATCTTCCTGAGGCAGGAGATGGATGGGCCCCAGGCTGAAGAGCTGGAGTTCGCCCCCTGTGGACAGATCCTGAGACACGAAGGAGGAGAAGGAGCTAAGTAAGCCTTGTTCACATGCGTGTGTGTGCTCAGCCGCTCCGTCGTGTCTGACTCTTCGCGACCCCATAGACCACATATTTCTCTCAAAGTGAATGAGACCTTTCCAACCACACGTGCGCAGAAAGGCTCCTTGGAGCCTTTCAAACAGGAGTGATGGCAACCTACCACAGGCCTCTTCACTGATGCTCGTGTGCACATGGGAAGACTGTGAGATAAGACAAATACAGACTCAGAACCAGTCAAAGCAAGATGACCGGCCAAAGGAAACCCAGAAGAAATGTCCCATATAAGTGCTTCAGATCACCATGAGAGTGTATCTCTCTCTGAGTCTACCTGTGTGTCTATCCACACGTACCTTTTTTCCATCCCAATAAGCTCTTGTTTCATTATTTTCTGTGTTGACAGGAATTCATTTTTACAAAGTCAAAGGGCCAGGGCCATGTCGCTGGCCATTGGTCTAGTGGCTGGGATTTAGCTTTCTCAGTGCCTCGACCAGATCTCAATCTCTAGCCAGGAACTGAAATCCAGCTTCAAGTTGCTGCAGACCGAGGCCACGTGAGATCATTCTTATCTCTTTATTTTATTATTTTTATGTCGATTTTTATATTCTTTAAACAAAATTCCGTATAATTGCTTTACAATGTTGTGTTATTTTCTCCTGTATAACAATGTGAATCAGCTATAAGTATACACATATTCCTTACTTTTTGAGCCTCTTTCCTATGCCCCACCCCATCCCATCCCCTAGGTCATCACAGAGTACTGAGCTGAGCTCCCTGGGCTACACAGAAGCTTCCTCCTAGCTATCTGTTTTACACATAGTAGTATGGTATATATATGTATCAATCCTACTATCTCAGTTCCTCCCACCCTCTTCTTTCTCCTGTGTCCACAAGTCCATTCGCTCTGTCCTGCCCTGCAAATATGTTCATACCCCAGAGTTCACTACTGCAGCACTATTTACAATAGATAGGGAATGGAAGAAACCTAGTTCTTTGTTTTTAGTTCACTTTCGTCCCATCTGTGCTCAGTTGTGTCTGACTCTTGGTGATCCATAGATGGTAGCCCACCAGCCTTCTCCATCAGTGGGATTTTCCAGGCAAGAGTACTGGAGTGGGTTGCCATCTCTTCCTCCAGGGGATCTTCCTGACCCAGGGATTGAACCCACATCTCCTGTGCCTTCTGCATTGCAGGTGGCTTCTTTATCTGCTGAACCATCATTAGGGAAGCCCTTACTTCTTTGGCTCATTGCGTGTGATTTGTAATTTTGTAAATATTTCTGTTTCCACTTTCCTACTGGGTTGTAATGTACCCAGGGTCCTGACTGTGTTTTACTCTCCTCCCAGGCTCTGCTTCTTCCATCCAGTACCTTGCTTTGTAACTCCAAAGTATTTGACCAACTGCAGTGCACAGAATCAATGGCAGGACCAAACACTGGTGTTCTGAATGCTTTGAAGCTTCATCCACTGCTCAGCAATGCCCTCCCCTACTAATCAGTGGCACCTAAGAGTTTTGTTGTAATTAGTATTAGAACAGCACCATAAGATGCTATGGAAAAACTCAAACGAACTTTTTTGTCAACCCAGTACTCCATTCTGTACCCAATACTCCATTCTGTAGGGGAGTCTTCAGAGAATACATCATGACCAGTTGCACAAAGACTTTTTGACTGAACATGTATTCCTACACAATCCCTTTTCATTTTGATTTCCTAATCATATAACATTGCACGGGACTTTCTTTTTGGAAACATGGAGAAGCAGTTTTCTTTCATTTCTTGAGTGTTAAAAATGTACACACATGTAATTGTCCTAATTTGCTCGTTCTGTCTGTATTTCATAGGCTGCCTCATTTTGGCCAGTTTCTGCCCTGGGCTATGAGAAACGAGGGCAACTCATACAGTATAGGGGAGAGAGAACACGGGTTTTTGGGGGTGTCCGATGTGTGTACTCTGTGACATCAGGCAACTTACCCTCTCAAGATGTGTTACCTCATGGGTAAAGAAACCCTTATTGCCTTTATAGGGCTCGTAATGAGAATTAAGGGAAATGAGATCTAAAGCTAGCCCATACCATGTGCTTGATACATGTTTATTTTCCATCCACTCCTCTATTTTTAACTCTGACACATATTTACTATGTAGCCTTGAGGGAGCTCTTTCAACACTTAGGCATGGTATCAGTGTACATTTGTCATTTACTGCTTCTTTCTTTTTTTTTGATTATCGGAGGCTTCCCCCACAATAAATTCTGAATGTTCCAAGAATAAAACAATGCATTTTATTTTTTAGGTGTTTTTATGCCCACCTATGATTTGCTCATCATCAAATAGGTGGTCAGATGCTTTTTAACTAGCTTTTCTTTATTTCTGCGTCATCATTTGTCACCTGGTGATGATGACTGCATTTACTCCTGTATAAAAAATTAATTAGAAGTTGAAGAGTCTTTAGGGTTTTCTATGTAGAGGATCATGTCATCTGCAAACAGCGAGAGTTTCACTTCTTTTTTTCCTATCTGGATTCCTTTTATGTCTTTTTCTGCTCTGATTGCTGTGGCCAAAACTTCCAACACTATGTTGAATAGTAGTGGTGAGAGTGGGCATCCTTGTCTTGTTCCTGATTTCAGAGGAAATGCTTTCAATTTTTCACCATTGAGGGTGATGCTTGCTGTGGGTTTGTCATATATAGCTTTTATTATGTTGAGGTATGTTCCTTCTATTCCTGTTTTCTGGAGAGTTTTAATCATAAATGAGTGTTGAATTTTGTCAAAGGCTTTCTCTGCATCTATTGAGATAATCATATGGTTTTTATCTTTCAATTTGTTAATGTGGTGTATTACGTTGATTGATTTGCGGATATTAAAGAATCCTTGCATTCCTGGGATAAAGCCCACTTGGTCATGGTGTATGATTTTTTTAATATGTTGTTGGATTCTGTTTGCTAGAATTTTGTTAAGGATTTTTGCATCTATGTTCATCAGTGATATTGGCCTGTAGTTTTCTTTTTTTGTGGCATCTTTGTCTGGTTTTGGAATTAGGGTGATGGTGGCCTCATAGAATGAGTTTGGAAGTTTACCTTCTTCTGCAATTTTCTGGAAGAGTTTGAGTAAGATAGGTGTTAGCTCTTCTCTAAATTTTTGGTAGAATTCAGCTGTGAAGCCAAAAAATCCATAAATCTCAGGTATTCATGGTGGAGATCTAAGGTGGTGTTGCTGTGACTATTGATTCATCCCTAATCAGAGGACCCTGGGATCTATACTCATCACTCTTTTCTCTCTGCATGGCAGGATTCCCAGCTCAATCTGCAAACTGGCAAGCAGTGAAGTCTGTGCAGACAGGAGAGTCAGTTAGAAATAAAGTGACTCTATAATTTGTTGTCTAAATGGGAATACATGTGAACGTGAAAAGGGGACCTATTAGTAACTGTGGCAAACCAGGGCTGTCCAGGGCAAACCATGGTCACTCTGGCTATAGCAGTTGGGTACCAAAGTCATCTTTGCCCTGTGACAGCCACTCCACACTAACCCCATTGATACTGAAGCATATCGAAGCAATTATAATGTTAACTGGATTTTGTCTTCACTCTGCAGCATGTATTTAACATGTCCATTTTTGAAAACTTATTTTTGTAGTTTTTCTTTAATAGAATATAATTGGGACTTCCCAGGTGACTCAGTGGTAAAGAATCTGCCTGCCAGTGCAGGAGATGCAAGAGATGCAGCTTTGATCCATGGGTCGGGAAGATCCCCTGGAATAAGAAAAGTCAACCCACTCCAACATTGTTGCCTGGAAAAGTCCATGGACAGCGGAGCCTATAGTGGTGGTGGTCTATAGTCCATGGGGTACCAGAGAGTCAGATACAACTGAGCGACTGAGCATGAGTGAGCATATAATTGTTATTATTTTTCTTTATTGGAGCGTAATTGCTTTACAATGTTGTGTTAGTTTCACAATGAAGGGGATCAGCTATATGTACCCATATATCCCTTCTCTCTTGAGCCTCCTTCCTGCTCTCCTCACTGCCCCCCATCCCACTCCTCTAGGCTCTCACAGAGCACTGAGTTGAGCTCCCTGCACTGTACGGAAACTTCCCACTAGCTGTTCTATTTTACGTGTGATAGTGCATACATGTCAGTCCTGCTCTCCCAACTGGTCTCACTCTCCCCTTCTCCCTTGTGGTCACAAGCCTCTTCTTTATGTCCGTGGCTCTATTCCTGCCCTGCAAACAGGCTCATTTGTACATCTTTCTAGATTTCATATGTACATGTTAATACACAATATTTGTTTTTCTCTTTCTGACTTACTTCACTCTATATGACAGACTCTAGGCCCATCCACATCACTATGAAGGACCCTGTTTTGTTCCTTTCTATGGCTGAGTTATATTCCATTGTATATATGTACCACATCTTCTTTACCCATTCATCTGTGAATGGACGTTTAGTTTCCTTCCTTGTCCTGGCTGATGTAAATAGTGCTGCAGTAAACACTTTGGTCACCTGATGCGAAGAGCTAACTCGTTTGAAAAGACCCTGATGCTGGGAAAGATTGAGGGTGGGAGGAGAAGGGGACGACAGAGGATGAGATGGTTGGATGGCATCACCGACTCAGTGGACATAGTTTGGGTAAACTCCGGGAGTTGGTGATGGACAAGGAGGCCTGGCGTGCTGCGGTTCATGGGGTCACAAAGAGTCGGACACGACTAGCGACTGAACTGAACTGAACTGAAACACAGGTACATAAGATGTGCTTTTCTTGACTGCTGTCTATTAGTATCTGATTAGGGCACTGTGTTGCTATATTAAGCATATTGTGTTGATGAGAACTACCTAAGTAAGAGAAGATTTCAACTACAGCAGAAGTCCCTAGGGTCTTTTTTTTTTTTTTTTAATTTCTCCATGGAATCTTTTAATCACACAACTCACAATTGAATGAGAGCCTCAGGTGTCCTGCTGCTACCTATATCACCTGTGTTTCTTTTTCAGGCTACCTGGTCTCTCTCCAGTACTTGGGCAGCATAACGCCAGTTGTAACAATATTCTCTGTAAGGTAATGATCAATTTTGCTCCAAGAGAGCTGGCTCTTGTAGAATAAGTTCTTGTAGAGCAGGGAGAGAAATTTCCTTGCAAACAGAAGATGCCTAAATTGCTAGAGTTATTAATTCTTTGCATTTGTCCTCAATTTGTTAGAAGTTGGCTCTTTGGGGACTGGTATTGTCTTTAGTGATATGGTAATAGCCACTGAAACTGTAACCTGGACTTTCATGGAGAGCAAATGAATTCACAAAGAATTTAAAATAAAGATGGATTTTTAAACTGTTCACATATGAAATGACTGCCTGTTAACCAGACAGAAATCAGATGCATCTTGATTTACAGTTACCCAGTGTAACTGCAAATTTTTTTTGAAATAAAAGTAATTATTTTGATTAGGAAGGTGAGATTTTTTGCTGTTTCTTGCCTAACAGTGGGGATTTGTGGCCTGGCTGAACAGCCTAATGATGACCTCTAACAATGTGTTAGAGGTACTAAGTGCTTAATGGTACTAAGATACTGTAGAAAGGATAGAACTTGGTTTGCAAATCAAGTTCAAATTCATACCTTAATTAGCTAATAGACTGGCTTTAAGCCAGTCACTTTATTTCTGTGGCCCTCTGTGTCTAGTTCTTTTATGGATCGAATGAGGTAAGATGTGCTCAACGCTCTATCTAGTCTGGAGTCAAAAAATTAATAAACCTAATTTGGGTGTGGGACAATGAGGTGTAGGTCTTTTGTTTAGCTCTCTAGCATGAATGCTTGTACACCTAATGAATAGTAGGGGAATGGATGAATAGTACTGACTAGAAGTGTATGTGTTAGTCTAACTAGAAGTGTCAGTTAGTACTGTGTGTGTTAGTGCTAACTAGAAGTGTGTGTGTTCAGTCGTGTCTGACTCTTTGAGACCACATGGACCGTCACCCACCAGGCTCCTCTGTCCATGGGATTCTCCAGGCAAGAATCCTGGAGTGGGTAGCCATCCCCTTCTCCAGGAGATATTCCTGATCCAAGGATTGAACCTGGATCTTCTGCATTGTAGGCAGATTCTTTACCATCTGAGGCATCAGGGACTAGAAGAGTAACTGATAATTTTCACATGTCCATGGATTCATTTAGCATAGTGTTGTACACATGTCATACCTTCCTATTCTGAGAACAGAAGTAAAAAATGTGAAAGACAAATAGAATCAGCACATTCTGCAATCCTTCAAGTTATTCAATCATCATTCACTTGTTTCTTTGTTCTCCCCTTTACTCCAGCATCCATAACATGTGTGGATCATTATGAATCTCTGTGGCTTTGCTACTCACGACCAGCGGCATCTGAGAATTTGTTAGGAATGAAGAATCTTGGGCCACCCCAGATTTACTGAATCAGAATCTGTGTTTTAACAAGATCCAGATGATACAAGTGAACATTAACATCTGGGAGGCCCTGCTGTGAGAACGAAGGAGTCTGTTTGGTGTCTTCCAGGGGCTCAGCATTTCACTGGGAATGCAGACATGTGCATAGGTAGATGGTATGGATCTCAGACTACATGCCTTGGTGTGTGCAAAATATGACTTTATTTTTCCAGTAACTCAATTTAATTCCTGTTTCCAGCTCCATATGTGACATGGTGGAGACTTCATCTCAGACAATGCAGAGCATGTCTCACTCCATCCTGACACAGTAGCAAGTTTCGGGGATGAGGGATGATTGTTCATTAGTCATCTGTTCATTGGGGAGTCCCCTGGGATTTCCATGGGCTGCATCGGTTCTTGGTTTCTGACTGATGTGACAGTCTTACTGTTTTTAAAAATATATTATTATTATTTTTATGGGCCCCTTAGAGTCTAGTGACTGAAGGTCTCTAAACTTGAGGCCACATGGGGACATGGGGATTTCAGTGGGGTTTGCCAGGGTCCAGTGGGCTTGGACATAGCCCATGAGCCTCTACCCAAGAAGTAGAACAGGTAGAGAGGGTATATGCGTGTATGTGTTTTCTGAGCCCCACTCTGGACTTTGCTCTTATTTCTCTCTTTCTCTCTCTTACTCTCACTTCAGCTCAGGAAACTTTTCTATACTCGGAGAAGTCCTTCCCTATCTTAATTTCTTATATTTTTCTCAGAGGCACCAGCATGGTTTCTTAATAGGGTTAAGTTCTTGGAACCACAATTGCTAGGAAATTCTGCCATACACAATTCCCTGAGGCAAGGGCACTGGACCTCCTCTTCATTTGCATGAGGAAAGAAGGGGAGAGTCCCTTGAGGCAAATTCAAAGGAAATAACATTTCAGCAATATTACTTTGCTAAGAATAATAGAATGGAAGAATAAAGAGAGATTAACTACAGAGTAAGACATAAACTGGGGCTTGACTGTGTAGCAGCAAATGAACAAGAAAGTCATTCATTAAGGAAACGTCACACAAGTTCCCATCTTTAACCAATGACGTCTTCTCTATGTTATGGTGAGCACGCCTGGACCCGTGCTCAACCTTCAAGGATGAATTCAAAGATGCCCTGTGTGGGGCCTGGACGGTGCTAACTTTGCTCCTTTGTCTGCTCATCAACCGAAAACTGCTGTTGAAAATGATGTTATCTTGTCTTCACCGGAGTAAATCTTTTCTTTTTTTATTCATTTGGCTGCACTGGGTCTTAGTTGCAGCCCTCAGGATCTTCAGTCTTTGTTATGGCATGCAGGTTCTTAGTTGTGGCATTCAGGGTCTAGTTCCCTGACCAGGGATCGAACCTGGGTCCCCTGCATTTGGGAGCATCAAGTCTTAACCACTGGACCACAAGGGAAGTCCCTGGAGTGAATCTTTTAAAGACTATGGGCTGAGACACTTCGGCTGTTTGTTCTCCCTCAGACCACATGAAGGTTTGGATGTTCTATTTTCTGCTCCTGTCCAAATCTTCTTCCAATGGCAAACATTCAAAGGGCTGAAAGGTGTTCAGTACAGGGTTAAGTAAATTTCTGTTAAGTAGATGCACCATCACTGCTCTTCACTGTGCAATTCTCAGCTTGTGTGTTCAACGCAAAGGAGGGTTTCCTCCTGTCTTTTTGTTGGTCTTTGTCTGTCTGCTTCATTCATTCTGCCTTGTGAGACTGTTGGATATTTTCCCAACTTGGTACCTTCTATGATAATGGAAGTGCTGAAGAATTGATGCCTTTGAACTGTGGTGCTGGAGAAGACTCTTGAGAGTCCCTTGGACAGCAAGGAAATCAAACCAGTCAATCCTAAAGGAAATCAGTCTTGATTATTCATTGGAAGGACTGATGCTGAAGCTGAAGCTCCAATATTTTGGCCAACTGATGCAAAGAGCCAACTCACTGGAAAAGACCCTGATGCTGGGAAAGATTGAGGGCAGGAGGAGAAGGGGACGACAGATGAGATGGTTGGATGACATCACTGGCTCAATGGATATGAATTGCAGCAAACTCTGGGAGACAGTGAAGGACAGGGAAGCCTGGCAAGCTGCAGTCCATGGGGTTGCAAAGAGTTGGACACAACTTAGTGACTGAACAGTAGCAATGATGATAGAATATTGACTCATAGAGTAACAGATCCCAGCCCGGGGATCATGTAAGACGTTGTGCCAGCTTGCCTGGTATGAAAACAAATAACCATTTTTCTTCTCTCTTTTATTTTTTATGTATACTACTTTCAGAGCATCTTCCTCCTCTGATCAGAAATCACTAACTTAAAAGTGAAAAGTATTTCTGACCAGCTTGTATTTGTAAAGAGCATTTAGGCATAGGATCTGAAGGTTGTGGTGATGAGGTGCCATTGTAAGAAATTTTAAGCTGGTACTAGTGTCACTGGTCATCAGAGTTGCTTTTTCACGGGAGTCACTTTACAGGTTTTAAAGTGCTGTTGTAAATATATTTGTTCATTTGCTTGGGTTTCACAACAACCACAGAAATAGATGAGCAGGTTTTTCCTGTCTCATAAATGAAGAGATTGCAGCTAAAGCGATTTGCCTAAGGTCATATAAGTAGTCCCCAGTAGATGTGGAACTTTAGCCCAGATCATCTGATTTCAAGGCCTCTGATGCACAATGTTGACTAGAGTGACATAGATTTATTTCTTCATTCAAGTCTCTATTGGATAAACTTGTGTAGGTTTATCATCAGAGGCCTTGAAATCTGATGATCTGGGCTAAAGTTCCCTGAACATCCTTAAAATTCCAATAGATTGACTTATGTGGTAACTGGTGTGCACACCTGTTGATTTTGCCTTCTCCACACCCAGTCCCCTTACTTCCGATGATAACAGAATGCTGATTTTCCCTTGAGGGCTGAGTCTTCCCTGTTATATATAGATTTGGTGGGACAGCACCCTGGTTCTTCACTGGCCTAAGGCTTTGGATTGCTTGTCTCTGACTTGAGAATTTGAATCTTTAGCTGGTGACTTGCTGGGAAAATTCCCCCATTCTATGGAAGAATCCCTCAGAGACTCCTGTTTTCTGTTATCTACATCTTTGGGGACTTCCTGGCCCTAATGCCTTCCGAGGCCTGTATGATTCGATTTTTCTGTCCTTTTTATGTAGTAGTTGTAGTAGCAGTGTATGTTCAGTCCTGTCCGACTTTTTGCAACCCCATGGACTGTAGCCTACCAGGCTCCTCTGTCCATGGGATTTTCCAGGCAAGAATACTGGAGTGGGTTGCCATTTCCTTCTCTAAGGGATCTTCGTGACCCTGGGATCAAACATGTATCTCCAGCATTGCTAACAGATTCTTTATTTCCTGAGCCACAAGGGAAGCCTGAATTTCTTCAAATCCTTCCAATGAATCCCTTTTGTGATTAGGCTAGCTAGATTGATTTTAGTTGCTGACACCTGAATTTCCCCTAACTTATATAGGAATTATGAAAGAAGTCAAGAAGAGAAACAAGCCTTTTCTTGTGACAGATTTCACTACTGTCAAATACATCCCCTTCCTTTTATCTCCATCTAAGAAGAAAACTTTCCCACTCCGTTAATGCTGAACTTGACCATGTGACTGTCTTTGGCTTCGGAGTGGGCAAATAGCACTTGCAGCCCTTTATTTGGGCTTGAGACTGTGATTTGCTTTGGCTAATGGGATATTAATAGGTGCAACTCAACAGAGGCTCTTGCCATCTGCTGTGGCCTGAGAACATTCCTAGATTAGTCCACAGATTTCAGGAGAAAGCTGAGAACCTCAAGGAACAGGGTCACTCTTTTGAGAAGCCCGGCTTACATCAGCAGATTCCCAGACAGTCCAAGGATATGTGAACTAAATAAGCGTTTATTATTGCATATCTGTGAGATTTTTTTGCTGTTTGTTATGCAACATCTTTATAGCAATAACAAACCTACCTAGGAATTTGTATTAAATCCTGTACTGGGTACAAGAAAAACCTAACAGATATGGAATAGTATGTGGGTATAGGCTAGAAAAATGTTGAAACTGTCATGAAAGCCTGAAGAAGTGATAGCTCATATTGTATAACCATGAAGCATTTGGTATAATGATCTTTTGTGAGAAACTAGAAGTTAGAAATGTAAACAATGAACAGTGGATTTCTCCAACATGGTTTCTATTGTTGAAGTGTTTGCTACCTTCTTTTAGCTACAAAGGATGAACTCAGAAAATAACAAGCTAGTTTGAAATAGAGAGGGACAGTAGAGAAGCCAGAGGGTTTCCCCAGTGGTAATAGTGGTAAAGAACCTGCCTGCTAATGCAGGAAACGTAAGAGACCCAGGTTCAACCCCTGGGTTGGGAAAATCCCTTGGAGGAAGGCATGGAAACCCACTCCAGTATTCTTGTCTGGGAAATCCCATGGACAGAGGACCATACGGACTGCAATCCATAGGGTTGCAAAGAGTCAGACATAACTGAAGTGACTTAGCATGCATGCACGCAGAGAACCCAGAACTTGCTGGTTCAGGGAAAAATAGATATCTTGTACTATTTTTCTATTCATTAATTTTCTTTTTCTGTGATGTCTTTGTCTGGTTTTGGTATCAAGATGATATAAAACCTTCCAAAATGAGTTTGGAAATGTTCCTTCCTCTGTGGTTTTTGGGAAGCATTTTGAGAAGGATAGGTGTTAACTTTTCTATAAATGTTTGGTAGAATTCACCTGAGAAGCTATGTAGTCCTGTACTTTTGTTTCTTGGAAGTTTTAAAATTACTGGTTTAGTTCCTTTACTAGTGATTGGTCTGATCATATTTTCTGTTTCTTTCTGGTTCAGTCTTAGGAGATTGTACATTTCTAAGAATTTGTCCATTTCTTCAAGGTTGTCCATTTTATTTGCATATAGTTGTTCATAGTGGTCTCTTACAATCCTTTACATTTCTGTGGTATCATTCAGTGAGAGATTCTTAAATGAAGATGTAGACTGAGACCAAGGCATTTAGGAGCTTCAGCAAGACATGGCTTTCTACTCTTGCCTTTGCTCCAATGCTTATAGATGAAAAGCAAGTGTTGGGTTGTAATGCTTTCAAAAAGTCCTTGAAAAAAATCAAATGGCTATTAGAATGTCCTTTCAGCTGGATCTTAGAAAGCTTAAGGTTGTGTCTCCCAGAAGTTTGCTAACCCAGAACCAGCTATTAAGTCTAGAGAGCCAGGGGCGTGTCTTGAAAATAATGGTGGGTGTGGCTTTTGGAATATGAAATAGACCACATTCATTAATAATATACAAGTACAGTAGATGTTTCAAGGAGATTAAAAATTATATAAAGAATTTTCCTTCTAAATACTCAAAATGTCTAAGCAACTAAAACCTAGTATCTTTCGTACAAAGACAATGTACAATAAAGAGAAGGAAATTCTAATATAATGGAATGTAAATTAGAATGAAAGATCAGGTATTTCTCTTCTCTGCCAGAAATGAATGGAGATATTATTGCCACTAGCAGACTATGAACACACAAAAGTTTACAATAATAAAAGGCAAGTATCAGTGATTCAGGGAGACCTTCACAAGTCATATGATAAATATCAGGAAACAAATTCAGAGCAGGAAGTTCAGAATTAAAGACAGATGAAATAACACTCCTAGTGAGCTCTCTGAAACTGAAGATACATCACTGAAAAATAAGGAAGGCCAAAATTAAAGTTGGCTGACAGATTTTCTTTAGGGCATTTCTTAACTTTCTCTTCTCAGATCACCAAAAATTACAAAGTTAAAAATATAATGACTGTGTCAATAATAATTTTAACAATGAAAGAAGTTGATTTAACCTCCTTTTGTTTTACCAGTAAAAATTGAAATCAGCTTTCTGAAAGCTTTATGTGATATAGTTTAATGAAGTTGACCCACGCTGACCCATTTTTAGTGGTGATAAAGACTTTTTATCCTCTATTTTCTAAAAGTTTCTTTGTTTTCTTTAGTGGGATCCTTTCTTTGGTAAAAGGTAAGAGCCAAGAATCAAGCACCATCATAACTGTCCCTTTCACAACTGTGTCTCTAGAAATACATTGTCAAATATGCCTCTAGCCATATGTGGCTATTAAAGTTAGAATAAAATTAAATAAAATATTCAGCTCATCAATTATTCTCCAGTCACATTTCATGTACTCAGTAGCCACACAGACTAGTATTAGACAATGCATGTAATGTTTCCATCAACACAGAAAGTTCTTGGAGAACAACACAGTCTAAGACTATAATACAGTGTCTTGCCTATCATGTTACTGTTCTTCAGTTGCTAAGCTGTGTCCAACTCTTTGGGACCCCATGGACTGCAGCATGCCAAGCTTCCCTGTCCTACACCATCTCCCAGAGTTGGCTCAGATTCGTGTCCATTGAGTCAGAGATGCTATCTAACCATCTCATCCCCTGCCACTCCCTTCTCCTTTTGCCTTCACTCTTTCCCAGTATCAGGGTCCTTTCCAATGAGTTGACTCTGCATCACATGGTTGAAGTATTGGAGCTTCAGCTTCGGCATCAGTTCTTCCAATGAATATTCAGGGTTGATTTTCTCTAGGATTGACTGGTTGCCTGTAATAGATATTTAATAGATATTTTCAGCTAAAGTTATCAAAATTAATTACAGTTTTCAAAATCTTAGGAAAGTATGCACATGATCTTATGCCAAGGGACTGCTATTTCCAAGGAAATGAGTATAGTCCAGGGACACTCTGACATTACCAGTTTAGAGAGGAGGGTGCAGCAAGGAGAACTGAGATGGAGTAAATGAAGTAGGCGAAATCTCCCCTCCCTTCACCCTGCTCTGAGACCTGGCAGCCAATGAGGCAAGATGAAGGAGGGAGTCATCGGCCAGTCAAATGTTGTTCATAGGTTAATAAGATGAGGACTAGAAATTCACCATTTCTGGCTTTATGTTTCTGATAGTTTCTGGGTTACATAAAATGAAATATTTATAATTTTCTTTTCTCATTGAATATGTCAGTATGGATCTCTACTCTTAAAAGTGAAAGATGTATCTGAGTTATACTCACTTTTTAAAAACTCCACCTTTATAGGTTAATTTATAGTATTTAGTTCATACTAACCTATGTAACTCTGCACTATGCTTATAGCTTTCTTAGTCTGTTCAGTCTGCTGTAACAGAACACCACAGACTGGATAGCTTATAAACAACAGAAATGTATTTCAGAATTCTGAATGCTGAAAAAAATCCAAGATCAGGGTACCAGCCTGGTTGAGTTCTGGTAAAGTTCCTCTTCTGGATTGCAGACTGCGGACTTCTCATATCCTCACATGATAGAAAGAGGGCTAGGGAGCTGCTTGGAAAACTATAATTCAAAAAGATACCTGCACCCCTGCATTCACTGGAGCACTGTTTACAATAGCCAAGACATGAAAACAACCTAAATGCCATTGGTAGATGAATAGATAAAGAAAACATCATACATATATACAGTGGAATACTACTCAGCCATAAAAAAACAATGAAACAATGCCATTTGCAACAACATGAATGAACCTAGAGATTATTGTGCAAGTGAAGTAAGTCAGACAGAGAGAAACAAATAGCATATGGCATCACTTATTTGTGGAATCGAAAATATGACATAAATAAATTTATCCATGAAACAGAAGCCTACCCACAGACATAGGGACAGACTTGTTGCTGAGGGGCAGAGGCAGCATAGGGAAGGGACAGATTGGGAATTTGGGGTTAACAGATGCAAACTATTATATATAGATTGGATAAACAACAAGGTCCTACTGAATATAGTTTTATAGGGAACTATAGTCAATATCCTGTAATAAACCATAATGGGAAAGAACATGAAAAAGAACAAATATGTTTGTATGACTGAGTCACTTTGTTGTACAGAAGAAACTAATGCAACATTGTAAATCAGCTATTCTTATTCTTCAACAAAATACATTTTTAAGAAATGGAACTTAGATATTATATTTTAACTTAAAGCATTTAAATACTTAAATATGTTTATTTGTTCATATTCTAATGTAACAGGGTCAGGACATTTTCTTTGAGAATGTCTTCCAATCGCTAGAAGAGATTTGTAAAATTTGAATCCTAATACCATTTGGAAACAGGCTTTGTTTGGAACAATACATTTTGGGTCACTGTAATGACAGGTTCCACGAATATGAATAATACTGTCCAATAATTGACCTATTAAATGGCATGAAAATTGTCTGAAAAATTTCTTTTGCTGTATAATTATTACATTCCTAGAGTAGGCATTGTGTTAATAACATTAGAGTTGATTAAAGAAGTGTTCATGCATACAGGAACAAAGCTATAGCTTTTATTCTACAACCCCTCCCCCTCCCATTTCTTGCCTTTATTCAGTGGCAAAGCAATAATGAAAATGACAAATAATACTAAAGCAATAAAAATCCAAATTGTCTGCAAAATAATCGTTTATATGTATATGGCACCATCCTCTCCATGTAAATTTTTAAGTTGGTGTTTGCCAGCATTCTTCAGTGGGAATTTAAGTGCTCCCTGCCCCTACTTTCTCCAGAATTCCCATCTGAAAGGTAAAGAAACTGCCTTAACAAATGGTGAATTGGGTTTTTACCCAGTGCTTCTCAAACGAATTTTGGGGGTAGGTTCCAAGTTTGGCAACTTTGATGTTCTGAGTTGTTTTCAAGTAGTCTCTTCCAAAAATGGCTTATTTTTCATCTCTTGGTTCAAAGTAATGATACTTGATAAAAAAC
This sequence comes from Muntiacus reevesi, assembly GCF_963930625.1. Lineage (NCBI taxonomy): Eukaryota > Metazoa > Chordata > Mammalia > Artiodactyla > Cervidae > Muntiacus > Muntiacus reevesi. The sequence continues at coordinate 122,317,602 of NC_089251.1, forward strand.
TTCTTTTTGAATCACTTAAGGATTGTATTAGAACAGAAAATAAATTTACGCATCCTACTGAAGTCTTGTTATTCATGGGTAATGACTTGATATAATGGGCAGAGTCCATATATATATATTTTTAAATATATAAAAAACACTTGTGTTTCTAATACCTAGAGGTGTACTTTGTTAACATTTTCTCATGTTTGCCTCTAGTCTTTTTTTTAATGAAAGAAATAAAATGTTCCCAGTTCTTTTAAATAAAATTCTACACATACACACTAAGAACAAAGAACTATTTTGACAGTGTAGAATTCTCAGAAAGAGAGGTCCAGATTAAACAAACACTAAGTGCCCCTACATCTCCTGCCAAAGGAACAATGCTGCTTGGGTGATGTTTTCCAGGCAACCCCGCGGCATAAATCTTTAATCCCACTGCCTTTCATGTGACGTTTATATACAAAAAATCTGTTTATAGAGCAACACAACCTTTTCTTGTGTTCATTATGGTTTATCAGGGCCGCCAGTGCTTCGGTTCTTATGATATAACTATTCACAGTATGTCAGCAAATATTATCAAGGCATTTTGATTTTGTTCTTTGTTTGGATTTTCACCAGAACCAAATAAGGGGCTTATGTACTCATCACAAAACAAGGTCAATGGCAAGAATTCAGGAAACCTTACAGAGCCCACACTTGCAGACTCCGGAGTCTGAGCACCAGTGAACAGTTCTGCATCAGACCAGAAGGGAAGACTTTCTCTTTGCAGGATCCATAAATTTTGACTTAGTTAATCTTCACAGAAAACATAGGCAGGATAAATCTGATTTCATTTAAATAAAAGAAAAGTGATCCAGGAATAAACTGGCAGGCTATATTAAAAAATAATCTGCCCAAGTTAGGGAACAGAATACATTTTAGCGTCATAGATCTGGAAAAAGGCCATTGAGAATGATTTTCCCATTTATTGAATAAATTAGAAAGTCAGTTTATAAGAATACTCAGCAAACTGTATAAGGCTTTTGATTGCAAGTGGTGAAAAACCAACTCAAACTAAATTTGGTTAAAAAAAAAATTGGTTGACAAAGTTAACTAGAGAGTCAGAGAAACGCCCTTGACTTTGGGCATAAATGGCTCCTGGCCATTTAGCTACACTTACCTCTGCCTGACTCTCCTCTGTCCTCTCCCCAGAGGTAATACAATGGCCCCCAGATGTTCCAGATGCCCGTGGCCTTCAGTGTTCATGGTTATAGGGAAAGAGTGCCCACATCTCATGACAAGAGTCCTGGGGACATTGGCTGAGCTTGGGACACATTCCTGGTCGAATCACTGTGTCCAGGGAAATAGGCTCAGTCCTGTGGGTGACCTAGCCTGGCTCACGGCCACCTCTTCAATCAAATTGTTAGTCATTCAGTCGTGTCTGACTCTTTGTGACCCCGTGGACGGTAGCCTGCCAGGCTCCTCTGTCCATGGAGTTCTCCAGGCAAGAATACTGGAGAATGGGTTGCATTTCCTTCTCCAGGGAATATTCCTGACCCAGGGACTGAACCCAGGTGTCCTACATTTCAGGTAGATTCTTAACTGTCTGAGCCATCAGGGAAGCCCTTCTTCCACCAAAAGTGGCATCAATTCCACCTACACTTCATGGTCTAAGGAAATGTCTATAGAGTGGTGGAGGAGTCATTCCCACAAAGAAGGCATGTTGGCAAGACCAGAAAAATATATGCCAACTACTTGATGCTGACAGGTTTAGGTAGAACATGGAGTACATGAGTCCTAATGCCAAGTTTATTTGTACTGATTGCTTTTTAGTTTCTGCTGTCTGCCTAAATCAGTGTTTCTCATCTAAAGATGGTAAATGTGTGTATAAAGGTGCAAAAATCAGTGCACACATTTGTGCTTGGATTTGGAAGGCTAACTGTTGGAAAGGGAAGTATAGCTGAGATTGGGAGCTATTTATGCCCAGGGTCAAGTGCCTTTCTATGACTCTAGTTAGCTCTGTCAATGAATTATTCTTTTTACCAAATCTAATTTGAGTTGGGTTTTCATCATTTGCCGTCCAGAGTCTTATACAGTTTGCTGTATAGGTTAATACACTTTGGACCTATTGGATGATCAGGAGGAACTGTCTCTTTACTAAGAGCTTATAAATGGATCACAGACTTAAAAATATTAAGAAACTCTGTTTATCACTAAGGCATGCTGTTTTCTCAAGATGGTTACATGTAAATTACCGTACAATTCAACACTGATCTGGGTGCTGAGGTGATGTCTGATGGATAAGCCAAAAAATGCACAGTTGGAACATAAGGGACCTATCTGAACCTTTTGAGTGTAAAGAAGGAAACTCATAAAACAAAACAAAACAAAAAAGCAAACACTGGTTTGTGTTTTCATGAGGGGGAAAAAAAAAGCCTCCTGAGATTCATATCTCTTTTGCTGACAGTCCCAGCTGGAAAAAGGAAATTTAGCAAGTGAAATTGAACAAAAGGAAACTTTTTTGGTATTCTGGAAGCTTGCAGACTTCAGAATAGTTCTGTTGTTATTTCTCCATTTTGATTCAATCAAGTCTTCTTAAATGTCTTCATACTTTGGTTGAGGAAAAACAGAGAACAAAGACTAAAGATTGCAGTGGGACTATTTCTGTTCTAATGTATTAAAGAGTTAATACAGTAATGCATGAACACGTTTAGATTGGGCACGGCACCATGGCAAATCTGTGTGAAGCAATGAAAGAAAGATCTTCTGTCACTGTCAGATGTCAATAGATTTCTCTCTACCCTGGAATGGTTCTCAGACTGTCGTGCACACCACAGTCACTTGGAAGACTCATTATAAACCTATGTTGCTTGGCCTCACCCACAGGGTTTCTGATTCAGTAGGTCTGTGGTGGACCTCCAGATGTGCTTTCCTAGCAAGTTTCTATGTGTTTCTGATGCTGTTCGTCTGGGACCACACTTGGAGAAGGATTCCTCTAGATGAATCTCCAAGTGCAGCTATGCGTGAGTCATCATGGTCCACAGTTCCAGCTGAGAGGTGGGTTGAAGTTGCTCTGGGGGCATCATTACCAGAGCTTCTCGCAGTGGTGATGGTCTGAATTATGGCACAGGCACGTTTCCAGGAGGGAAGCTTTGGGCGAACACAGGATTCCAGCTCATGTGTGTGGTAAAATAGTAGAGTCTGCTTCCTTGGGAAGCTGTACCAAGTAATAATTAGACAGGTCATGAGGGCTTTCACCACACACTCTGGGATTTTCAAAGCAGAGTTCCAGGACTTGCTTGGACTTTGAGTACCAATTAGGAGGGAAATCTAATTGAGAAGCCTGGCGCTTGTCATGGGGGTCACAGGAAAGGTTGAAACTGGAGGCTCTGTGCATTCCCAAGAAACTTACCTGGACTGGGTAAACCAAAAAGGCCAATTCTAGTCCCAAGAATGAGGGAGCCTGGGGGTGAATGAATACTGAGCCAAGATGGAAGATGCAGACCTGTCTGTATCTGAAAGTTGCCTGTTCAGTGCCTGTGTGATTAGAATTAGGGCAGGCCAGGCCTGTGTGGAAAAGTATTCTCTTTCTTAAACTTTCTTTTTGACTTTGATATACATTAAGAGGGATTCCCTAGTAGCTCAGATGGTAAAGAATCTGCCTGCAATGCAGGAGACCTGGGTTCCATCCCTGGGTTGGGAAGATCCCCTGGAGAAGGAAATGACTATCCACTCCAGTATTCTTGCTTGGAGAATTCCATGGACAGAGGAGCCCAGAGGACTACAGTTCATGGGGTCGCAAAGAATTGGACACAACTGAGCGACTAACACTTCCATATACTAAGAAATAAAAAATATATTATAAGATGGTATATATAAATACACATACACAATGTGCACTGTATTCTATTCTGTTTTGTGGTATCTCTTCTATTATATTTTATTGTTTCATGAAAATTAAAAAAACATCTTTTCCTATCCGAGTGTTGTTTTATGACCCATAAATGGGCAAACACTCGCAGTTCAAAAACATTCACTTAGAACTTGTAATCTGTACTGTCCCTAGTGTAGACCTACAACTGGCCCTCCTATCTCTGATGCAACAGTTCGCACTTCAGACCAGTTGTAGAATATAAAGTCACTTCCAATTAAGAGGTCAAGATCTTGCTACACTCGGCCTGCACTATTACTTCCTGGAGGCCCCTTTCTCGGGTTAGAATTCTTCATTACAGGACTCCTGGACTTATTGGACCTCCATGACTTGCACTAGTTTTGGTACTGATCTCTCTTGACACCCTTAGAAACCTTAGGGAAGAGACGTTCTCCTTCAGATCCGGCTTTGGGAACCCCATCAGCTAGGGTAACCCTCTTTCCTCCTCCCCTGAGGTTGGACCCAGACAAAAAAGCCAATTGTGCCTTCTAATCCTACTTTCCTTTATGTGCTCTTGTCAACCTAATTCCCCTAGCTGAAAATCAGCTTTATTTTCCTTTCTCCTTTGTTTAATTTCTCTTCTCAACACAACGTCTGTATAACAATTTTTAAAAGCCCTTATTTATGTTACAAATAAAAGCTAAATTAAAATAACTGCTGATAAATTCCAACTGATAAGCAAATAAAACCATACAAGTATGAGAAATAAAACCATCGTCTTGCCCAGTAATGAACTCTTCTAGTATCTGTAGAAATTGTAATGTAGAAAAAATGGATGTTAACCAATCAGTCACCTAACCAAGCAGGCAAGATTCCCAACAGCCCAACTTTTTGAAAAAGCAAGTCTTAGTTAAAGCCTTTTACGCATAGAACCAGAATAGATGACAGGTTAATAAGTCACACTTAAAAAAAGGCAAACTTTTGTGTTGCTCACAGTAATAAAACAAAGGGTAAGCTATCTGAAACAAAGGTATCTCTTTCTAGGTCACCAACTCAATCTCTGCCCAAAAATATTTCCTAATAGTTTAATTCTTTAAAGAAGATTGTCATTTTTATAGCTGCTGTGGAAAACAGTATGGAGGTTCATCTAAAAATTAGAAGTAGAACCACCATATACTCCAGTAATCCCACTCTTGGGCCTATACCTGGAGAAAAACATGGTTTAAAAGAAAACATGCACCCCAGTGTTCATTGCAGTGCTCTTTACAATAACCAAGGATGGAAGCAACCTAGATATCCTTTCACAGAGGAATGGATAAAGATGATGTGGTATGTGTATATATAATAGAATATTACTAGGCCACTAAAAAGAATGAAATAATGTCATTTGCAGTAACATGGATGAACCTGAAAGTTATCACACTAAGTGAAGTAAGTCAGAGAAAGAAAAATATCACATGATATAATTTATATGTGAAATCTAAAAAAAAATGATACAAATGAACTTATTTATAAAACAGAAATAGACTCACAGACTTCAAAAATGAACTTATGGTTACCAGAGGGGAAGGGTGGGTGGAAGGATAGATTGGGAGTTTGGTTGACGTGTACATGTTGCTCTATTTAAAATAAAATGTCTTTCCATGAAAAAAATTAAGAGGAAAACTTGTGTGTTTCTCACAGTAGTAAAATGAATGGCAAGCTATTTGAAACAAAGAGATCCATTTCTAGGCCATCAAATCTGGTGGCCTATCTGCTCAAAGATATTTTCTAATATGATAATGCTTTAAAGAACACTGTCACTTGTATAGAAAACAGTATTGAGGTTCATTAAATAATTAAAAATAGAACTGCCATGCAATACAGCAATCTTACTTCTGGGTAAGAAGCCACAGGAAATGAAACCAGTATATTGAAGAGATCTACACCCTTAATGTTCATTACAGCATCACTCACAGTGACTAAGACAGGAAAACAAGCCAAGTATCCATTGCTGGATGTGCTGGATGAATGGACAAAAATGATGTGATTCATATGTATGTGATATATATGTATATGGGCTTCCTAGGTGGTGCAGTTGGTAAAGAATCTGCCTGCCAATCCAAGAGACACAGGAGTCGTGGGTTTGACCCCTGGAAGACTCCTTGGAGTAGGAAATGGCAACCCACTCCAGTATTCTTGCTTGGAAAATTCCATGGACAGAGGAGCCTGGAGGACTGAAGTCCATGGGGTCACAGAGTCAGACAAGACTGAACGTGCACACTCACTCATATATATATATGTGTGTGTGTGTTTGTATAAATATATATATATATATATATCATTCAGCCATAAAAAGGTGGAAAACCTGTCAATTGTAACAATGTAGATAGCCCTGAGGACATTATGCTAAGTGAAATAAGTCAGACGGAGAAAGACAAATGCAGTATAATCTCACTTATACAAGGAAATTTTTTTTTTTAAAGCTGACATCATAGAAGCAAAAAGTGGAATGGTAGTGGTCAGGGGCTAGAGGCTTGGGAAATGGGAGGTGTTAGCTAAAGTATGAAAAAAGTGTTAGGTGTTCAGTCATGTCTGACTCTTTGTGACCGCATGGTACTGTAGCCTGCCAGGCTCCTCTGTCCATGGAATTCTCCAGGCAAGAATAATTGAGTGGGTTGCCTTTTCCTCCTCCAGGGGATCTTCTCTACCAAGGGACTGAACCCGGGTCTCTTGCATTGCAGGCAATTCTTTACCATCTGAGCCACCAGGGAAGCCCAACCACCCTCTAATTATGAGATAAACAAGTTCTGGAAATCTGCTATTCAGCATGGTGACTAAGGTTAACAATACTGTATTATATACTTGAAAGTTGCTAACAAAGTAGATCTTACATCTTCTTACCACATACACACACACACACACACACACACACACACAAAGCTAATCATGTGAGAAGCTGAAGTGTTAGCTGGCCTTATTGTGGTAATCATTTCATAACGTATGCATGAATCAAGTTGTACATCAAAACATTTTTTTTATATGGACCATTTTTAAAGTCTTTATTGAATTTATTACAATATTGTTTCTGTTTTACACTTTAGTTTTCTGGCTGCAAAGCATGTAGGCTCTTAGCTTCCCAACCAGGGATAGAATTCCTGCATTAGAAGACAAAGTCTTAACCACTGGGCCACGAGGGAAGTCTGCCATGTTGTACATCTTAAACTTACATAATGCTGTATATCAGTTACACTTCAATAAGCCTGGAAAACACACCGTCACAGTGGCCAAGGAATGTCTAAAATGTACCATTCATTTTTTATCACCCTTCAGTTTTCATCCAAAATAGAATTTTCCTGAATAGGGTGACTGACCTCTTTAAACAGGTGCTTTTCAATGATCACAATGCAGGAGAATCACCTTGGGAAAGGCGGATTCCTAGACCCTGCCAGTCACAAAGGCCACACTCTAAAAACATTGTGAGGAGATAAAACAGTTTATTTCAAGGGGTCATTGAGCCTCTTCCACACACCCATGTGTCAGGGACTTGACGTCTGATGGAATGATGACGTTGTTTTTCTTATTTCTTCTTCCACTCAGTGAATGGTCAGTTTACAGAACTTTCTATGTGATTTGTCTTACACTCAGGCAGGTTGGCTTGAAGCAAAACCTCCAAGATCCGAAGGCCGCGTAGGCCGTGAGCACACATGAGTCAGCAGAGGAGAGAGTGACAGGAAAGGCTGAGGAGCGTACCTGGCATTCTGACTCCCGCCAAGGCCGCCAAGGCCGCCAAGGCCGCAGTGGGTCAGCGCCTGACCCCGTTCAGTCCCGGCCCCACCTGCTCCCTCACAAGCCTTCTTCACTCTCAGGAAGTTCCAGAAAATGTCACAGATCGAAATCCGAGATCACAAGTAGAAGGCGAATTTTACCTCGTGAAATCAAAGACGGATACAAAAGTAAAATGAAATGCTAGGTCATTTCCAGTCAGAAAGGGGATTTAAGCAAGAGCCTAATCTTAAAAAGAGTATAGTTGTAAAACATACCTAAAGAAGGAAACATGGTTTTTAAGAACCTGGCGGCTCATAGTCTGGCTTAGTCTTGGAGACCTGAAATTTACCATCCAATAAAGTCATTTTATGCCTGTCTGGCTGAGTTTCTTATCTGTGAAATGGGACCTAAAAGCTGTCTGTTCCTTACATGACACACAGGAATTCCACACGAAATTCTTAGGCGAATCTAGGCTTTTCAAAACAGTATATCCTTGCAAACCTCTTGTGCAAACAAGAGAATCTATCTTCAGCTAATTTATACTTGCAGTCAGAGAGAGAGAATTTTTAGCATGCCATTAAAAATGACAATAAATGTCAGCACCTTACTTAAAAAAACAAGTAAATAAAAATGATTTCCCAGAAGTCACAGACTGCTTAAATAAGAAATCAGTTTCTCTGCGAATTGAAATGACTAAAAAATTGTTTAAATTTTTAATTTATTTTTATTATCTATTTTAAATTTTTATTGGAGTATAGTTGCTTTACAATGTTATGCTATCTTCTGCTCTCCAGCAACGTGAATCAGCCATACATATACGTATATCCCCTCTTTTCAAGATTTCCTTCCCATTTAGGTCACCAGGGAGCTTGGAGTAGAATTCCCTGTGCTACGGATTTAAATGATTTATTCTCGGACAATTCACCTAGAGACATTTTTCTCCAATTACTAAAGGTCTGGCGGGAAGAATCTTGAGTGATACATTCAACAGAAGATCTCTTGGAAGGCCCTCTTAGTTCCTCTTGGAGATCCAACAAGGGGACAAAGTTAGAAACTAGGAAGCATTTGGCTGGCTCCTCATCAAAAAAAAGAGATATTTAATCCCATCTAGTGTTACATGCAGCTTTGCTCAAAATGAAGCAGCTGCTGGGGAACTGATTTGAGTCCGTTCCTGTTTAAGCAGATCCGTTTCTGTGCGTGAGTCTTCTTCAGATGAATCTGACTTGTCAGGCTGAGAACATATGTGTGCGCCGTTCCAGAGAGAATGCACATTTATTTTCCTCCCATTGAATGTTTGAACATGATCACAGTCACCAGATGGGTCAGAAAAAACAATGACAGCATGGCATAAAGCTTCAGAGGGTGTATCAATCTGATTGAATTGAGAAGATAAAGTGGATTTTGCTAGAAATCCAATAAACTCTCTCCACCTCCAACAATAATAAGGGTTTGTGCCAGTTTTCTCCCTTATTATGCTCTCTGCCCTTTCACGCCTTATTCTCTGTTTCACTTCTGTATCCTTATAAGGCTTATTTTATTCTCTAAACCTATTTGGTAAGCCCATGTTCTTTTAGCCTGATTGGTCAAGGAACTTGGAAGGGGTGTGTTGGCAAGAAAAACAGCAGAGTATGGAGCTGGACCCTCTTCTTTGAATGGGGTCTGCCTTCACCCAACTGTGTGGTCCTCTAGACTCAGTTTCCTTGCATAAAAATGAGGTTAACCTTTCCAGAGATTGTGAGAGTTAGAGATTTTGGATATGAAACAACTAGTGTGATTCCCGGCGACCTGAAGGGTGCCTCTTATTATCTTGGACACCCAAGATTAGACGGGTTAGCCAGAAGTTCATTCTCTTTTTAGGAGACAGGGAGAAACCAAGAGGAAGAAGCAATTCTTTACTAAAGACTTCAGTAGTACCTGTATTCTCTGATGGTACTGTGATCCTGGTTATAGGAAGAGGAATACAGCTCAGTGATTTTTCTCTAGGCACTGGGATTTTAAATTTGCTATTTTGTACCAATCAGAAAACTGCAAGTCATAGCTAGCTCTACATGCAGTGTTAGGCAAAAATCAAACTTTAGGAGTCTATTTTGCTCTAATATGACATTTCAGATGCCCTATTCTTAAAAAATAAATGGTTAGGCCTACCAGATAGGTTATGCTGGAACTTACCAGAGTTCTCAGTAAACTTAACTTCCCGCAGTAACTCTTAACAGATGGTGTGCTAGAGTTGCGTGCTCTTTACAACCCAATGTACTGTAATCCGCCAGGCTGCTCTGTCCGTGGGATTTCCCAGGCAAGAATCCTGGAGTAGGTTGCTATTTCCTTTTCCAGGGGATCTTCCTGACCCAGGAATTGAACTTGCATCTCCTTTGTCTCCTGTATCGGCAGGCAGATTCTTTACTACTGTGCCACCCGAGAATCCCCCAGTAGATAGAGATTTGCAAGATTAAGCCACTGACGACATCTGAAGTTAAATTGACTTCATTTTGGCTACTGGACTTAACAGCTGCTAAAGATTTCAGTTGGGTCAGTGTTCTTTATGGGAACTGGGGGCCAGAACATAAGAACAAGTATGGCTAAACCAGGTCTCAGAGTGACACAGGTCACCACTGGTTATCTCTGGGCAGGTAATGAGATGATCACTCTGGCAAGAGAGTGGATTTCAGGAGAATGACAGACAAAAGCAGGGAAACCAGTTAGGAGGCTATTATAGCAGTATAGGTAGGAGATATTAGTGTCATTTGCTGGGGAATGGCTGTAGAGATGGAGGGAAGACAGTGGATTCAGGATATATTTTTGGAATCGGCCTTTGAATAGAATGTGCTGATCAGTTGGTTATTGGAAGCAGAAGTGATGAGACAAAAAGAGAAATCAAGGATGATTCCTAGGTTTTGAGTTTGCCCAAATAGCAGGCTATGGGTACCATTACAGAGTTGAGGAGGTGGAGTACGAATGGGGAGAAACAGTTTGGGGGTCAAAACCCCAGCTTCTGTTTTGGCTGTGTTGGTTAAACCCTAGTGATGCTCATTAGACTTTGATATGAATTTAACCATGTAATTGGTGAGAGAACAATGTACTGCAAGTTGTCGTTAAAGATCAAATTACTGACTGTCCTGTGAAAAGAGAAACCTGGCTTCCAGAGGCAGCACAGTGTAACTCTGAGATGTTTTGACCTGCCTCGTTTCTTTCCTTCCACATCTCTCAGCTCCTCCTTTGGGTGCCTCCCTGCACCCTGGGCTCCCTGGCAACGTGCCTAGACCTTGCAAAGATGTCTTCTTTTCTCTTCCCTTGTTGCACTATGTTGTCTTAATCTTCACTTGTTCTCTGTGCCTGAAACAGTGCCTGGCAAAGAGTTGGTAATCACAGGATGTTTTTAAGTGAATGAGTGAATGAATGAAGGTGTGCTGAAGCCCCCAGACTTCTGCTTCTGGTGGAGCCTATCCAGGCTGTAACTTGACATTGGGGGAGATAGGACCCCTAGGTCTCTGGTGGAGCCCATCCCAGGCTGTGTGTTGACAGTAGGGGGGGATTTAAGGGTCTTAAGATGTACATCAGCGTCACTTTGCTTCCAGTTAGTCTTTTTCCTGTTCATGGCACACAGTTTCCATCTTAGACTCTAGTTATGATCAATGGCTATGAATTCTCTTGTGCCTAAATTCCAACTGTGTTAAGCTAGCTGAACTTCCAGGGCCTTCCAGACAGAAGCCCAGCAGGATCTTGCCTGCTTCCAGTTTGACCTGTATTCCATCCTCTTCCTGCTCCCTGGAGCCTGAGCCTGTGACCAAGACTTACTCTGTACTACAAGAGACTCTACTATTTTCCCAAAGTTCTCAAAATGGCCTGCATCCAGGTTCTCGTTTCCAAGCAGCTTGGCCCATCAGCAAAGTCCATCATCTCTTTCTGGACCTGCCCAGTGACAGCTGTTTGCTGGTGTTTCTATCAGCTGCTTGTCACTCTTTGGTCAGGACCTCCTCTGTACTTAGCCATATGCCACCATTAATTCCCACTCTAACCCTCAATCCCAATTCATGTACCATCTCAAAGAACAGAGTTAGTTAAACTTGGAAGCACCATCAGCTGTCCAAGCCTACAGCTATCATTCTTAAATCTGGCCAAGTCACCAGAGATGACTAATATAAGCAGTATATGGAGGAGAAATATCCTACAAGTGTTAAAATAGCAGCAGGACTGGATGAAGCACAAGCTGGAATCAAAACTGCCGGGAGAAATACCAATAACCTCAGATATACAGATGACACCACCCTTATGGCAGAAAGTGAAGAAGAACTAAAGAACCTCTTGATGAAAGTAAAGAATGAAAAAGTTGGCGTAAAACTCAACATTCAGAAAACTAAGATCATGGCAGCTGGTCCCATCACTTTATGGCAAGTAGATGAGAAAACAGTAGAAACAGTTACAGACTTTATTTTGGGGGGCTCCAAAATCACTGCAGATGGTTGGTGACTGTAGCCATGAAGTTAAAAGACGCTTGCTCCTTGGAAGAAAAGTTATGACCAACCTAGATAGCATATTAAAAATCAGAGACATTACTTTGTCAACAAAGGTCCATCTAGTCAAGGCTATGGTTTTTCCAGTAGTCATGTATGGATGTGAGAGTTAGACTATAAAGAAAGCCGAGCGCTGAAGAGTTGATGCTTTTGAACTGTGGTGTTGGAGAAGACTCTTAAGAATCCCTTGGACAGCAAGGAGATCCAACCAGTCCATCCCAAAGGAAATGAGTCTTGAATATTCATTGGAAGGACTGATGTTGAAGCTGAAACTCCAATACTTTGCCCACCTGATGTGAAGAACCGACTCATTTGAAAAGACCCTGATACTGGGAGAGATTGAAGGTGGAAGGAGAAGGGGCCGACAGAAGATGAAATGGTTGGATGGCATCACTGACTCAATGGACATGAGTTTGAGTAAACTCCAGGGGTTGGTGATGGACAGGGAGACCTGGTGTACTGCAGTCTATGGGGTTGCAAAGAGTCGGATATGACTGAGTGACTGAACTGAACTGAACTGGTCTCATGTGAGGAAGATCTGGTTATATGTTGTTGAGAGTGTGTGTGTGAGAGAGAGATACACTTATCTGTAAATATTTCCATTTTTCAGTTGTTTGCTCCATTCATTTTCTGGGAGAAAACCTGAGCTTTGCTACATGATCATAGGTCAACAAACATTGATAAAAGTCTTTCTAAGAAGTTGAGTGTGCCCTGGAAATGAGTAACACCAGTTTCCATGCCTTCACTTGTTTAATAATATGACTGAAATCTTGCTATGTGTCAGGCTCTGCTCTGGTTTGGGATCCATCTTTGACTGTGTTTACCCAAGATGAATTTCCACTGGCTTTCTCTCTTCCAAGAATTCTTAGAGAGTATAGATAAATCCTTTGGTGGCCCCACCACACCCAGAATACAATTCATTTTTTAAAATTTATTTTCTATTGGAGTATAGTTGTTTCACAATGCTATGTTAGTTTCTGCTGTTCAGCAAAGTTAATCGGCTACGTGTTTACATATATCCTCTCTTTTTGGGATTTCCTTCTCGTTTAGGTCACCACAGGGCGCTGAATAGAGTTTCCTGTGCCACACAGTAGGTTCTCATTAGTTATCTGTTTTATACATGCTATCAATCATATATATATTTTCAATCCCAGTCTCCCAATTCATCCCAGAATACAATTCCAATACAAATCCAAACAACACAAAACTGTAAAAAAAAAAGTGAGAGAAAGTTCAACAAAGTATTCGCCTCACCACCCTGTGATGATAACTTCAATGACGTTGTTAAAATAAGCATCGATCATCAAAACATTTCTACTGTTTTCTTTTTTTGTTGTGGTCGCTGCCTATCTGTTGCCTAGCACATTTTCCTGTTGGTAATCCGTCTCTACTCAAGGCTAAAGGAAGCAACAGACAGGTCAACAGATTCGAGTAAATAATTGCAATATAAAGGGACACAGCCTCTGATAGAAGAGTATCCGGAGTGACAGGGTTGTAAACACAGTACCGTGTGAACACAGCATTTCCCACCCTGCCCTTGCTTGTGTGTCTTCACATTCATATTCAGGGGAAATTATTTCCAGATTCAGGGAAAAGTGGAATGTATGAATGTAAATCATAGCTCTCACAAAAAACAAGGTAACATATGGCCGTTTAGGTTTTTGTGTGAGATGAAGGAACGAACTCAGAAATATCCGCCTGTGCTTTTGAAGTTTTGTAGGTCTTGTTATTGCAACCCTAAGGTGTGAAGTGTTTGCACTGTGTTTGAAATTAAGGATTGGAATAACTGCGGGCTCCAGAACTTCCTGCAGACGCCACTTTTTTTCTTCCTCAACTAAGTCTTCGCTTACACAACTTGTTCAAAGGATAGCATCAAAGGACTGTTTTATCAGTTAGTTTAGGATAATAGACTAGAGTCGAACTCTAGTCAGTAAAGGGAAACTTTTCAGACTTAGAGTTCAATCTGTTTTTCTTGGCAACCAGCCCAAGATGGGAGAAGAATTCATGGGGGAGACATGTGGGCCGGACAGCTCTGTGATCCAACAGTTGCTCTGAACAGATCACAGAATGGAATGATCAAATGAATGTTCACGCACCACTGACAGCAGGGAAATATTTCCCTTTCCTTGTGAATCTCTTTTTTCAAATGCAGTTCTTAGTGCTCCTTCGATATAGCAAAATCTCACTCATTGTAAGTCCGCACATTCTCAATGGGAAGCGCTCACTCTGTCTCCACGTGGATTCAATTCTGGTGTTCATTAGGTTAGAGCAATCAGGGATGTATTTCCCCTGGGACTTGTGTTTCTGCTCCGGGTTGAAGGTGATTACTTGGCATTTGGATCAGATTGGTGATTTCTTCCTCCCTGATGCCTGAAGACAAGAAAGAATTTGTGTCTGGTGGCACTTGTGAAGTGATGAAGAGCAGGCGTGAGCTGAGACAGCGCCAGACTGTGCACCTGGGCCAAATAAGCTTGACAGTGGTCTTTGCTGCTCTTGGAATCTGGGTGCCAAAAAGAAGGAAGGGGGTCATAAGAACAGAAAGAGAGGGAACAAGAGGAAAGAAGTTGAGCCATGAGGATCCAAGACTATGTAATAGATGAAGATGCTTCATTTCATAATCCCTGGGGAACTGTCTCCTGCTATTATAACGAGGTCATCTCTGGATACCTCTCTTGCTCCCAAACACATGCCATGCACTCTGGTGTTCTAGTGGACCCTGGGCAGCCTCAGCGTCTGTGAAAGATGTGCTAGGGGATGGGAGCTGGCTAGTATCTGGGCACCAACACCTCACCTAAATCTGTGGTCCTCCCATTTCCTTGTGGAACCTTATCTGGGTTCCACTGGCCTCCGTCTGCTCTGTCTCACCCTGCCGAGACCCAAGAGATGTTCTGGTGTCTGGTAGAAGTGTTGTTCTCCCCATCTATCCCCTCAACAAACACACACGTGTTCTCCTCATCATTTAAATCATCATTTCAAAACTTTATCTTACCAGTTATCACTTTCCTCTTTTATTCCAAACAGCTTAAGGGGGAAGAATAAGAATGAAAGTGTCAGTACAAATGCAAATATGTTCAGAGATGATAAACCCATTCAGAGGTAAGATACATACATGTCTTTTAAAATTTATTTTATTGAAGCATAGTTGATACAATGTTGTGTTAATTTCTACAGCAGAGCAAAGTGATACTTAAATATATATGTGTATATATATATATATATATATGTTCTTTTTCATATTATTTTCCATGTGACTTATCACAGAGTATTGGATACAGTTCCCTGTGCTATACCACAGCACCTTGTTGTTTATCAATTCTGTGTATAATAGTCTGCATCTGCTAACCCCAAACTCCTAATCCATCCCTCCTCTACTCCTCATCCTCCCTGGCCAGAACATGTCTGTTCTCTATGTCTGTGACTCTCTTTCTTTTCATTTAAATTCATTTATGTCATACTTCCCTGGTGGCTCAGATGGTAAAGAATCTACCTACAATGCAGGAGATCAGGGTTTGACCTCTGGGTTGGGAAGATCTCCTAGAGAAGGAAATGGCTAACCACTCTAATATTCTTGCCTAGAGAATCCCATGGACAGAGGAGTCCATGAGGTCACAATCAGACATGACTGAGCGACTAACACTTTCACTGCTTGTACTTTCATGTCATACTTTAGATTTCACATATAAGTGACATCATATGATATTTGTCTTTCTCTGTCTGACTTATTTCATTTCGTGTGATAATCTCTAGGTCCATTCATGTTGCTGCAAATGGCATTATTTCATTCTTTTTTGTGGCTGAGTAGCATTCCATTGTATATATGTACCACGTCTTCTTTATCTATTCATCTGTCAATGGTGTTTTGAATTAGAGTTTCTTCATATATATTCCCAGGAGCTGGGTTGCAGGATCAGATGGCAACTCTGTTTTTAGTTTGGCTGCATCAATTTACATTCCCACCAACAGTGTAGGAGGGTTCCCTTTTCTTCACACCTTCTCCAGCCTTTGTTATTTGTAGACTTTTAAACTATGGCCATTCTGACCCATGTGAAGCGGTATAGAGATAAGATATTTTTTAAACATACAAGTTGAGGGACTTCCCTGGTGGTCCAGTGGTTAAGATTCCATGCTTCCAGTGAAAGGGTTGCAGGTCTGATCCCTGGTCAGGGAAATAAGATCCCATATGCTTTGAGGCTAAAAAAACCCCAAACAGAAAACAGAAAAAATATTGTATTCGATAAAGCCTTCAAAGTGATCCACATTAAAAAAAAAAAACTAAAAAAAACCCCACAGAACTTGAAAGGTAACAAGCATGGTTAAATCCAATTGCTCAAATACATAATATTAATAATAAAAGCAACGCGAGGCACTATTTTGAAGGCTTTGCTTACATTAATTCATTTAATCAAACTTAATGAACTTGATACAATAGCTACCTTCATTTTTAACAGATAAGAAAACCAAGGCAGAGAGATATTAAACATCTAGTCACACGACTGACAAGTTCAGAGCGGGATCTGAGCCCATGTAGTCTTGCTTCAGAGTTTGTGTACACAATTAGGCCTTCATAGGGGTATAACTTACACACAGTTCTAAGCAAGAGGGCACTCTGCATGATAGGAAAACCAGGTGGACTTCGATTCAGAGGGCTTTGCTGATAGTTAAGTCATTAAACTAATTTGGGAGTCACCATTGGAGAAGGAAATGGCAACCCACTCCAGTATTCTTGCCTGGAGAATCCCATGGACGGAGGAGCCTGGCGGGCTACAGTCCACAGAGTCGCAAAGAGTCGGACATGACTGAGCAACTCACACACACACACACACACACATGTCCTCATTAAAGCATGGAGATAATGTGCTTTCTTTCCAAAGCTTTATGTTTCAAGATGACCTTCCTGGGAAGGCACCTGGCTCTAGGCTTAGCATGGAATGGGCGTGCAATGCCATTTCCTTCTTCCTATATTCACACGAGCCCTAATCCATCAGATTCTGTTCTTAGGTGTATTGCTGCATGGCAGAGCCAATACTATTAATGTTTGCTCTTAGGTAAATCCTTCATTTATTAAAAAATGTTAATTGAGTGTTGTGGCTTGTATAATGAGTATGTGTGCATGCAACTCACTTCAGTCATGTCCACCTCTTTTTGACCCCGTTGACTGTAGCCTGCCAGGCTCTCCAGTCCATGGGATTCTCCAGGCAACAATACTGGAGTGGGCTGCCATGCCCTCCTCAACGGGATCTTTCCAACCCAGGGATCGAACCCACGTCCCTTTAGTCTCCTGCATTGTCAGGCAGGTTCTTTTACCTGGGAAGCCCAGCTTGTACTATAATGGCCCCCAAAAGATGTCCTTGATGTAACCCCCCAGAACTTGTCAATTTATTAGTATAATGTGGCAAAAGAGACTCAGCAGATGAAGGAAGTTTGCTAATCTTGTAAGGAGATTGTTGCAGATTCTCCTTCGAGGGGAGCTTATATAATCACATGGACCCTTAAAGGTGGAAGAAGGTGGCAAGAGGGAGAAACGTGGCAGAAGACTTGGGAGAGATCCAGAGCATGAGAGAGGGACCACACCCACGTCTACTGGCTTTGAAGATGAAGGAGGTTGTGATCCAGGGAATGCAGATGGCTTCTAGAAGCTGGGGAGGGCCTTCATCTCATAGCCAGTAAACAAACAGGGACTCAGAATCACACGGCACTGACTTTGGCCAACAACCTGAGTGAGCTTGGAAGTGGCTTCGTCGCCACAGCATTCTGAAAGGAAGGCGGCTGGCACCTTCTTTACAGCTCTGGAGACCTTAAACCTAGGGCTCCAGTTGAGCCTTGATGTTTCTGGACCTTGAACCTGCAAAACTGTGAGACAATAAGTGTTGTTATAAACTAACTTTGGGGGAGTATGTTACCATAGGGGAAAAAAACTAAAACAAGAATTTGCATTGTCCTGGGAACTCTGAGGGGGCCTGGAACAGAGCTGTGGGCTGCCTAGATTGCTAACTGGGTGACAGGGACAGGCTCACCCAGTCCAGAGATCAGCAGAGGCCATTTATTTTCAATCCTTTGTGTGTCTCAGTTGTCCCCGAAGGAAGCCACTTACTGGTTTGTGCCTCAGTCTCTACAGCTGTCAGACAGTCATAATTACACAGGGCTTTTCTCTGGAACTGAGGTGTAAACACTGTGAGCTGTTTTCCATATGGTTCTTGGGGGACCTGTGAAAACTCAGCTGTCTCCTGACACTGAAATGCCCGTCTCCTACCAAGATGCAGCTGTGCCCCTGTGCCCGAAGATGGAGCTTGGAAAGACACTGCCTCCAGCTCCGGGGGAACACTTATTTGATGGGATAATTAAATTAGTGGTCCAAATTAGTTTTTTTTTTTAAAAACGATCCCCATGTACATCTTGTTTTACTTTGTAGTTCTTTAGACAATGGTAATTATCAGATGAAGGAAAGGATTAAAATGGAAAAGACAACAAAAAAGTTCTCACTGTACTGATCTCAGACCAGTTGAGATCACCAAACAATCAGTTGCAACAAACCAAGGTCACATGCAATCAAACCCAGTTATCTAAAAATACAAAGTACTGTCCTCAGCAAACAATCTCAAGAACAGAACAAATATTTAGATCTGCCAGCATCTGTTGAAAATCTGTATGAAATGTCTCCAGTAAACTGAACAGTGCTTAAGAAACACTTGGGCTAAATAACCTAAGAAATTATTCATACTTAGTAAAGAATTACATAAATCAAAGCCACACTTGCCGGGATATAATTGTATATGGAGCCGTTACGTCCAGGGATAAGCTTTTTTCTGACTATCTTACCTGATTTATTACACTGTTTATTTTATTCGGAGTACTTAGCACTGTTTGGCATTTTATCTTTTTAAAAGTGTTTTGTTTATTGTCTCTTCTCCTTTTTAGAATGTGAACTCCATGAGGGCAGAATCTTGTCTGTCAATTGAGATACCATTCATCCTACTTCTGGTACCTGCTCTGGTTGTTTTCTCTACCCATGCATTTTCAAGAAGCAGAAGCTACCCTGGACTTGTCTTGAAGCCTGTGCAAACATAGCCCAAACCAATCGGCACATTCCATTCCACTGGCTAGAAAGATTGCTTTGTTTTGGGTACAACAAGTCATGCCTATCAGGATGAATGTGATTCAATTCTGGGATTTTCCTTTGAGCTTTTCTGCTGAGTCTTAAGCTTGAGAGGATGTAAGGGCTAGAGATGTTGCCTCCCTACATCTGCATTGATTTTATCGAATGGATGAAACGCTGAGCCCAGAAATGGGAAAAAGGGACCCTTGAAGCATAAGTGTATGTTAGTTGCTCAGTCGTGTCTGGCTCTTTGTGATCCCATGGACTGTAGCCCACCAGGCTCCTCTGCCCATGGAATTCTCCAGGCAAGAATATTGGAGTAGCTTGCCATTCCCTTCTCCAGGGGATCTTCCCAATTTAGGGATCCAACCCTGGTCTCCTGCTTTGCAGGTAGATTCTTTACCATCTGAGCCACCAGGGATAGCATAAAATGGACCCTGAATCCTGTCATGTCCAATTCAGCACCACCACGAATTTTCACTTACATGGACCAATAAATATCTTTCTCAGAACAAACAGCCTCAGACTGAATTTTAATTGATAATCCAGATAGATCAGAGAAGCATAAAGAACTGTGGAATAATTACCTCACTGGTCTGGGCACAAAGTTTCTGTAACTGCAGTTGGAAAATCATACATGAAAATCATTCACGGGGGTGTTTACCAGTCAGTGATCATTCTGTGTCTTGGGGTCAAGACAGGTGAAACAGTGTAGTATATTGACTGCTTCCTAAAATATTAAGTAAAATTTCTGACTAGTGGCTTTGGAAATTATAACATTTCTATTATACCCACAATAGCAGCTCCAAATCAGTTAGGTAAGAACTTTCTGCTCTACATGTTGACTATAATCAACTTCAATGTAAATGATTAGGGAGGTAGTTTAGTTTGAATTCATATAATGTTTCAAATTTTTGTTACTATTTCCTATGTATTCAGGTTACTAGGAGATGGCCCTTATGCTAGGGTGGAATTTACAAAAACAAAAGCAAAAAGCCTTGAACGTAGTTATTTCATGAATGTTCTCTTAGGAAAGATTGATTGATTGTTGTATTGTCATGAGAGAAACAAGACAGATGCATTGCGGGGTACACTGGTAGGGGGAAGGGACTCAGTAATACAACTGGTGCTATATTTCAATCTGTGGCTTAGTGAGTTATTTTTACTATAGATTTTAATGTGAAGAAGGAGGAGAAGTAGTCCATCTAGGAAGTTATATAGCAGCAAAAGTGCAGACGTGGAAGAAGAACCTTAAAACACCAGAAGAAAAGTCAAGAATCAATCATTAGTCCTCTCTCGAACATCTACTAAGTACATATTGGAATTTTAGGTATGGTAAAATTTAGTCAGAACTTTCTGGTTGAGTCATAGATGGGAACAAGATAAATTATTTGGAAGTCCGAGTCTTTGATGATCTTGAAAACACAAAGGAGAAAAGCAAAGACATTGTAAGGATGAATATTTAGGATAAACCTCCATAAGTATGTCATAAACCCCATGCTTCAGTCACACAGGGGCATCTTGGCACACGCCACTCAATGTACCATGAGGACCCTTGGCAAATGTCCAAAATTACCCCACAAGAAATCCGTATGTGGTCAAAAGGCCCAGTAGACAGGGAAAAATGAGATTTCAGAGGGTTGGTTAAACATCTGAGCAAGAGTTGGAGACTTGAGTCCAGGGAGACCCATGTTTTCTTGTCTATGTAGACAAACACAACACTGAGAGGATCAGCAGACATGAAAGTACTAAATTAAGAGTTAAAATATCAAAACTGACTTAGCATTGAGCCCATAAATGACTGACCTTATATTGCTAAACCTTGTATTTTCCTTTAGTTGCGAGTATTGTGGCTCCAGCAAATGTAATAACGTATTTCATATTTAGACCAGATAACTGAAATTCTGACTGGTGGATCCTACTGGACCATGTGTAATGGTGTAGTGAAAGTGAAATTTGCTCAGTTGGGTCCGATTCTGAGACCCCATGGACTATACAGTCCATGGAATTCTCCAGGCCAGAATACTGGGGTGGGTAGCCTTTCCCTTCTCCAAGGGATCTACCCAACCCAGGGATTGAACCCAAATCTCCCGCATTGCAGGCAGATTCTTTACCAGCTGAGCCACAAGGGAAACCCAAGAAAACTGGAGTGGGTAGCCTGTCCCTTTTCCAGCATGCTGTACTAGATAAAACTATTTTTAAAAATGTGTTTAAATATGTTAGATGTACCAAGTACCCTGAGTCCTGATGATGTTATGTGAAGCCCATGTTTGTTAGACTTTTGGGAGTGTAGCAGAACACGGGGGATTTTTGAAGCCCAAGGAGTATGTGTTTTCACAATAACCCCGTTACAAGAAGCTTTGTTTTCCTAGACATTTAGCGAAAAAGCAGATGAAATGGGTAGCTTCTCATTAGCCTCCTCATTGTTCTTCTTGAGCCATGTTACAATCAGATTTTTTTGAAACTTCAGAATGTGGGTTATGGAATCCCTTTTCTTACCTTTCATTTTAAGTTTCTTTTGGCACATCTTTGCTCACTGTTCTCAATTTCTGAAAAGTTGTGTGTGTGTTAGTCGCTCAGTTGTGTCCAACTCTGCAACTCCATGGACTATAACCTGCCAGATTCCTCTGTCCATGAAATTCTCCAGGCCAGAATACTGGAGTGGGTTGTCATTCCCTTTTCCAGGGGATCTTCCTGATCCAAGGATTGAACCCAGGTCTCCCTCATTGCAGGCAGATTCTTTACCTTCTGAGCCACCATGGAAACCCTGAAATGTTACTCTCCCCTAGTAAGCGGATCTTTAACTTGTTGCATGATTCTAGCAGGGAAAGACTCTTTTTCCTTTTAAATCTGAGATGGACTTGTGACCTGATTTCATCAATGAAAAGGGAAGGAAGTGGTACTGTTCTGGGCTTAGCCCTTAAAGAAGTCTAGTAGCTTCAACTCCTCTCCTAGAGTACAGCTGCCAAGATGTAAGGAGCCCAAACAAGACTATGAACTGACTGACCACTATGTGCCCAGAGACCTTGGAGACCGAAAGGCGACCTTAGATGTTCCTGCTTCAGGTGTGCACTTGCTGAATGCTGCTACCTGAGTGACCTCAGCCACTCCTGCAGGCATGGAGCAGCCGAACTCCCCTGATGAACCCAGTTCACCCATAAAATTTTGAGAAATTAAAAAAAAAATGTTGTTTTAAGCTGGTGAATTTTAAGCTAGTGGTATATTGTTGTTCAGTTGCTAAGTAGTGTCCGGCTCTTTGTGACCCCATGGACTGCAGCGTTCCAGGCTCCCCTGTCCTTCAATATCTCTCGGAGTTTCCTCAGATACATGTCCATTGAATGGGTGATGTTATATAGCCATCTCATCCTCTGTCACCCCCTTCCCCTCCTTCTTTCAATATTTCCCAGCATCAAGGTCTTTTCTGATGAGTGGTCTTTTTCTTTTTTCATCAGGTGGCCAAAATATTGGAGCTTCAGCTTCAGCATCAGTCCTTCCAATGAATATTTAAGGTTGATTTCCTATAGGATTGACTGGTTTGATCTCCTTGCTGTCCAAGGGACTCTCAAGAGTCTTCTCCAATACCACAATTTGAAAGCATGAATTCTTGGCAACCCACTCCAGTATTCTTGCCTGGAAAATCCCATGGACGGAGGAGCCTGGTGGGCTACAGACCATGGGGTCGCCAAGAGTCGGACACGACTGAGCCTTCCTTACGGTCCCTTTCAGCCTTCCTTATGGTCCAATTCTCACATCTGCACATGACTACTGGGAAAAGTTACACAAGAATAATAAATACTAATAACTGAAATATTTAAAAGGACAAGTCAATGCACAATTTCAGTTCACAATAATATAGGCTATAAATGAAATAAACAGAACATAAGTGGATCACAACACTTATCTAGAGAAGTCAGAAAAGACTTCCAAGGAGAAATGGTGCTTGACTTGAATTTTGAAAACTGAAACAGAATTTCTGGGCAGAGGAGGGAGAAAGAGTCTTTTAGGTGAAATGAGCTGCCTGGAAGATGACTTGGAGGCATAAAATAACAGGACGTCCTCAAGGGGGCTGATAACTTTTTTTTGGGGGGGTAGCTGATAACTTAACATTTACAAGGATTTAGTCTGATGGTCTAGAGGGCAACTCTAAAATTAGGAAGAATATTAGCAGTGATCTCACACTTTTCCTTCTTTTGTATCATTTTGTCAGGGGAAAAGACCTTGTAATTGATGCATTTCACCTACTTACATTCTACACAGTCAAACATTTTCTCAAATATTAATGAGACAAAAGGAACTGCTTTTGTTGAAAGGCATCGTCTGATCTTCATTTACTATACTAGCAAAATGATTAATCCATTCCAGAAACAAAAACAATGACATAGTCATGTTATAAACATTAATTCCTCAAGAAATTCATCTGTGGACCACCTCGGAGGCTCCTGAGGACCACCAGGCGGGACTGGTCTGGGCAAGATTACAGAGTGGTTGGAGTTTATCTTGGTGTTGTGGCCTCCCATCCCTGTGTCTTCAATCTAGTGTCTCAGTAGCACGAAGCTCTCATCTCCATGGAAATCTGTTTCCTAGTAAGGGCCAGATACACATGTTCTTACTTAGAAGTATGAGCCCAGAAAGAGGAGTGTGGCCACCCTTCAAGAGGGATTGATTAACCAACACGTCTATTTTACTTCTCAGAAGACAAGGATTTAAACTAAAGAAATCATTCTATGATGGTAGTTTTTTTTTTTTTTTTTTTTAAAACAAGCAATTCAGGGTGAAAGAATTTGGAGTTGTGGGGAGGGAAGAGAATATGTTGCCTTCTGAATATCCCTATGATTACATGTTGCTAAGAGTCTGACCATGCGTCTCATAGCTAATCCATTCAAGGAGATATTGGAGGAAATCTGTTATATTTAAGCACAAGACCAAGTGCTGTAGAGAATATAACGGTTAAAAACAGTCCCTGCCCTCAAGGAGCTTGACTTCCCTGGTGGCTCAGATGGTAAAGAATCTGTCTGCAGTGCAGGAGATCCCAGTCCGATCCCTGGGTTGGAAAGAACTCCTGGAGAAGTGCATGGCAACACACTCCAGTATTCTTGCCAAGAGAATTCCATAGAGAGAGGAATCTGGTGTGTTACGGAGCTCACAGTTTAGTAAAGGTGATAAGAATTGGCAATGGATAACAATAAAGCAAGGGCTTCCCAAATGGTTCAGTGGGTAAAGAATCCTCCTGCAATGCAGGAGATGCAGGAGACCTGGGTTTGATCCCTGGCTCCAGAAGATACCCTGGAGAAGGAGTTGGCCACCTGCTCTAATATTCTTGACTGAAAAATCCCTTGGACAGAGGAGCTGGGCAGGCTACAGTTCAAAATGTCACAAACATTTGGACAAGACTGAGCATCTAAGCAAGCACGCAACAATAAAGTAAGGCAGAATTAATCATAGATAAATACACATAGAAAGTACTATAAGGGATTATCCCCTCCCTCCCCAAAAAAGAAATGACTATTTCTAAAGCATAAAAGTCATGAAAGTGGAATAGTGGTTAGGCATGGAGGAGGCAGAGGGGCAAGAGGAAGTGTGTAGCTGATATTTTTGGTCCTATATATGAAGCATTGGAAAAAGGAGGCTCATGAAATTTAATAACTTCCCAAGGTAAATCTGTTAGTAACTGGCATGGCTGGAGCTTAAGGTGAGTGAAGGCATGTAGTAGGTGGAGTTGCAAGGGTCACACTTTAATTTTGTGCTAGGAAGTTTTACTATTTTGGAAATGAGGGGAGTCACTGAAGGCTTCTGTTTTATAGAGTGGAGTGTACAGGCAGATGAAATATGATATGATGTGTATTTAAGATGGTTTCTCTGATATCACATAGGATGGATTAGAAAGGATAGAGATCGCAGGCAAAGGAGAAACATTACAATAATTTATCCATCCATTTATCTACCTGTTCAACAAAAGTTCACTCAGTGTCTACTGTTTGCCAGTAGTTACATAAATCTATGTACAGAGAATGAGATACGGAGAGTGAGTAAGGAAGGTGGCCGCAGAGGATGCATCCTTCTGATAACTTCCCTTTGGTATTTTTCTCAAAGGCGGGGCATGTTCCTTCCACAGTTGCCCAAGTTGACTCTATTCAGCAACTGGCTGGCTGCCAGAAGGCAGAGTGTGAGCAACGGTGAGGCTCTGGAAGGGGCCTCTGGTCTCTGGCAGCCAACACTGGGCAGAAGTGGAGATTCTGAATCCAGAGCTTCTCTGAAGTCCAGAGGGAAGAGACGCTTCTACAGACATCTCCATCTCACTTATGCCCTGTCTCTAATAAGACCCTATAATTGCCTGCGTTTCTTGTTCCCAGACTCTCTCTCTCTGCAGAATTACAGGGATCTGGGATTTGAGCTGGAAACCAGAGAATTAGGCTCAATGCTTTTCTGAAAATTACAGAGAATAAATATCTAAATATAAAATTAACCACAAAACTTCTAAACCACAGATGTAAGTGACATCAGCCTCTGGCAGCCTTTGGAAATGTTCTCTCTCCAACAGTGCTAACCTGAGAATGTGGACCAAAAATCAGGATGGTGTTGATCAAAGAGTATATCCCAGTCACATTTGCAAATATCCATTATGACATGACGATCAGTACCAGTCATAGAAAATATGGGTATTTTCTTTTTCACTTGCTACATGTGTATCTTACTTTCATCCTCTGTCTCTCCCCTACTTCGTATAATTTCATATGAGGTTTATTGAAGGCTAACTTTACAAGATAGCCATTAGGCAACAGTATATTCAGAAGAGACCTTGACTGAAATGAAAGGGTAATTGACATATCATAGAAATGAATGCAAAGACTCTTAGGACTTTCTGTCTCCTCACTTGGGGAAGAGGATGAGAGTGTCTTGGTTTGTAGGAAGACAGTTGCATCTTGGCAGACTGAAACATGGAGTTGTTTTATTGCTGTGTGTGAAAAGTAAGTGTTAGTTGCTTGGTCATGTCTAACCCTTTGTGACCCCATGAACTGTCGCCTGCCAGGCTCCTCTGCCCATGGAATTCTCCAGGCAAGAATACTGGAGTAGGTTGCTGTTCCCTTCTCCAGGGGATCTTCCTGATCCGGGGATCAATCCCAGGTCTCCTGCATGGCAGGTAGATTGTTTACCTGCTGAGTCATCAGGGAAGCCCTTTAATTGTTGTTTGGAAGTTCAAATAACTGTAGAGGACAGGTATGGTGGCTGAGATCCAACAGTATGGATGGTGTCAGATTTTAGCTACTGTCTCTTAGCCCTCGACCCACATTTTTATATTCTGTTGGGTGATACTGGGGCTGGGGCCATTCCAACCATATTTCTATTTTGCCAGCTGGCTCTCTGTTATGCTCTGCTAACAGAGAACTCTAGAGAGAGGTTATAAGCCTGGAGAAGAAAAAAGAGAATGCTTCTTCTTGTATGCTTCTAGTTCCTGTGAGGGTGACTCTAGCAATGCTTAATTTCAGTAGTGACAAGGGTTTCCTGTGCCAGCAGGTGAGTCCAATTTGCACTTTTCCAATGATTGCTAGAAGCATTCTCATTTACCTACTAGGGACGAGAGTACCTGATGGACAGTGACTTTTCTGCAGAGATCCAGGTCCATTCTGTAGGGCTTCTTACCAAGATTCTAGAAGTTTAATAATTTTATATCACAGTTCCAACCTTTGTTTTCCCAGTCCCAAGGGTGGTAACTGCATTGTGAAGTTGCTACCTTTGTGATACTTGAGTGTTCTTTTTCTGGCTTTTCAATTAGGTAGGTTAATGAAGAGTATCTAGGAGAAAATGTTCATTTGGAAATACAAGTGGAGATTTTCTATGTAAGAAAAGAACTGAGATTCAAATATGGATCTTTTGGTCCTCTCAGCTTCCATACTTGCAAAGGGGCCAGCTACCTCTAAAGTTACCAATAAGCATCTCTTAGCAAGATAGATTCAGTTGATGTTTTATTTTGGCTGATGTCATTGTTTGCCTATGAGTTTCATTTTTATATGAAACTCTCTCTGCTCAAGCAACCATGGGCAAACTGTCTCCTAATGGGATCCTGCCTGATACCGTGGTTAATAAGCCTGCTTGTTATAGATGGATCAGCTTTAAACAGGGCATCTGCAATCAAAAATTCAAATCCCACCACCTGTGATTTTCTAACTCAGTGCACGGATGAGTAACACGGTATTTTTGTGATTTAAAGTCCTCTGGAATAAATGAGGAAGATGGTATCTGTTCAGGCCTGTCTGAAAGTTTGGGGTGGGACTGAAAACACTTGTGCGTAAGGCAATGCTTGGCCAATTTTAAGGAACTGCATGTGTTTCAGGGGTTGTGATGACAAAAGCTCAAGACAGTCAAACGAAAGCATCAACCTCTCTCTGTCCCACTAAGAGATGCTTATTGGTAACTTTTCAGGTCACTGGCTCCTTTGCAACTGATGCAAACTGAGAGGACCAAGAGGTCCATAGATGAGTCTTAGTGCTTTTTTTAGATAGAAAATCTCTACTCATATTTCCAAATGAACCTCATCTCTTCCCAATTGCTACCTCCAAATGTTACCAATGTTCTATTTTAGTCTTGCCCAGTTATGAGAAAAATGTCCACATTATTATTGTTGCTATTTCGCTCTTCTATTCTAGATTAAATTTGGTTCTCTTACTTATAAAGCTTGCTGGATTTTCTTGTTATAGAGTCTGGATTATAATTACATTTCTGCCTCTTGCTAACTATAAGCCAGTTATTTTACCCTTTCTGGTCTCAATTCCCTCATCTACTAATTGGAAAAATATATACTATCTGTCTCACAGGGCTTTTAAATCTCACATAAAAGTGTTTTATAAATTCGAAAGTGTTATAAGGGATGCTACTATTATTTTTGGTAGTGTTCATAGTAGGAATTTAGAATCATTTAAAAAGGATTCTGTAAGCAGTGTCTGGAAATAACACCTTATAAATTAGCATTAAAATTTTTTTGTTTCAAACCTTTTCCATTGATGTATATCAAATACAGGCTAGTAAAATACACAGTATTGAATTTCAATAGTTAGTTGCTGGAACAAGATCAGACATTTCAGTATATTTCCAGTCAGTTTTGATCTCATGAATTTGTCCTAATACTGCAACCACTTGCTTGCATCTGAAACAGTGATTACATAGAAGAAACACTCATGTGTCAAGAAAGGAAACTCTGAAAAATGAACACTCAAAGATTCCAGAACCAGGAACAACTGATTCCAAGGTTTTAAATATCAGAGGTATATATGCTAGAAGCAACATGTATGATAAGATTGGCAAACAGTAGCAAGGAAAATACCACAGAACAAATTATTTCACTGGTGGTCTCCAAAATAGCTATGCACCAACCAAGGCTTCCACGCCTACATTTTTCCTTTGGCTACTGTTTTCAGCTGCTTCCAGATACAAGGGGGAAAAGAGGATGGAATCAATTGTCTGCAGAATTCATGTTACCAAGCAGTAAAGGCTCATTACCTACTTATTAATTCATGCGAAATCAGTTATGTCTGTTTTATTTTTGTTGGCTGTCTATAGTGAATGGATTCATTGAGTAATTGTTGAACAGCTGAAAGATGGAAGGGTATTGTTCATTTAAGAAAGAACAGAGACATAGTTGCCTGTGTGTCTGTGTTACTTTCATTTCCACTATGAAACTGACTTCCCTGGTGGCTCAGAGGGCAAAGAATCTGTCTGCAATGCAGAAAACCCAAGTTTGATCCCTGGGTCGGGAAGCTCCCCTGGAGAAGGAAATGGCAACTCATTCCAGTATTCTTTTTTTTTTTAAATTTTATTTTATTAGTTGGAGGCTAATTATTTCACAACATTTCAGTGGGTTTTGTCATACATTGACATGAATCAGCCATAGAGTTACACGTATTCCCTTGGGAAATCCCATGGACAGTGGGGCTTGGTGGGCTACATTTCATGGGGTCGTGAAGAGTCAGACACGACTGAGGAACTGACACTTTCTTTAATAAGACAATTGAACCAACTCCTGCCAAAATAACACACATAAAATGCTTAACAGTCACTGAGTCTCAAAATCACATACCAGGCTGTTTCGTGATGGAAAGGGCATATGTTCAAACATAGAAAGTAGGCCAAATCAACCTTCCTTATGGTGAATCACTGGATGTCTCTCCAACTGTGAAGATCATAAGAAGAAGTAATTTTAGCTTTTTATTAGATTTTCCCCTAGATAGATTAGAAATAGTTTACAGATCTCCGTGCAGCTTCCCCAGATCATTCTCTCTCTTGAAAAGGATGGCTTAATTTAAGGCTACTATTTAATGGGAGTGGGGGAGGTTTTTGTCACTTAGAACTTCAGTTAGACCTCGAGAAATCATTACATTGCCAGAGACCCACAAAACTGTCATCTGTGTTTGTAGGTGTAAAGCTGTTCAAACATGATGGCTTTTTAGATGATTTACTTCCAGGACACACCAAGTTTTCTAGGGAAGTAGCTCCTTTTCCAGTTGCTTTCATGTACCATTGGTTTATGATTTGTCACGCAGCATCTAACTTAGGAGGGCTTCCCAGATGGTTCAGTGGTAAAAGAATCTGCCTATCCTGGTGGCTCAGCTAGTAAAGAAACTGCTTGCAATGTGGGAGACCTGGGTTTAGTTCCTGGGTTGGGAAAATCCCTTGGAGAAGGGAACAGCTACTTACTGCAGTATTTTTGCCTGGAGAATTCCATGGACTGAGAGACATTCACTTTTACAACGCAGGAGGCGTGGGTTCAATCCCTGGGTTGGGAAGATCTTCTGGAGAAAGAAATGGCAACCCACTCCAATAATCTTGCTTGGAAAATCCCATGGACAGAGTACCCTGTCAGGCTGTAGCCCGTGGGGTGGCAAAGACTTGGACATGACTTAATGACTAAATAACAACAGCTTCTCAGGGTTATTATTAAGTCTAGTGAGTTATAATATACAAAGTGCTTCAAACAGTTCCTGGCACATGGTAAGTGTTCAAAGAATGTAAACAAATATTAACTTTGTTTTTATTAGTGTTTGATCAATATTTGTTTCTGCTCTAGAAGATTTTTACCTGATATAAGTATTTAATGCAAGATTTTCATATTATATTATGTAGTATGCATAATATATGACATATACTATATGAAGCTACTATTATTATTTTGTGGTATAATATATATTATACTATGGTTCAAGAAAATGATGATGTTTCAGAAATTCTTTAAATTTCAGCATAGATTTGGTAACACTGATTTAGAAGGTAAAAATGGTTCCCTACATATTATAGAATGCAAATTGGACTGGACTGACATTTCTAAAGTGGATGTTTGCTTAAACTTAAAATGACCAGCATTTTTGTCACTTCCTGTGTCAGATAATTTCAACAATTACATTGTGAAGCAGGACTGACGTGAGGGATGCTACCATCCACCTAAGTTTCTACACATTGAAAAAGAGAGACTCGAGTGAATTGCATGTCTTCTCAAAGCTTTATTATCATTTTTAGGCACTGACTGGACATTTTGAGTTATCTCTCAATGAAAACTTAGGAAAGTTCCTATTAGTGACACAGAGAAAGACCTTTTATTATTTAAGGGAAAAAACAACCCCTGTAAAGTACAAATTGGCAAAAGGAAGAAAATTCTAACCCTAAATACCCACCTTGTTTTATCTCTGTCAATGCAACCAAGAGTTTGATTTAGCTTTACACACACAAACAAAGGAAGATTCAAGTGTGAGAATCAAACAGTAAAAAAAAAAATTTTTCTGGGTGTCCCTGGTGGTTCTGTGATAAAGAATCTGCCTGCCAATGCAGGAGACGCGGGTTCAATCTCTGATGCAAGAAGATCCCAGATGACTTCAAACAACTAAGTCCCCGAGCCACAGCTACTGAAGCCTGTGCTCTGGAGCCTGGGAGCCCCTACGACTGAAGCCTGTACACCCCAGACCTCGTGTTCTGCATCAGGGGAGGCCACCACAGCTAGAGAGCCGCCCTTGCTCATCAAAACTAGAGAAAAGCCTGGGCAGCAACCAAGACCCAACACAAACAAAAATAAATATTAGAAACACATGATTTTCCTTTTTTTTTTTTTTTTTGCCACTATCTGTGAGTATACATCCCATGTGTGATAAGCCTGAGATACCCAGGGACTGTATGCAAGATATACATTAGAGTGAAAGTGAAAGTCGCTCAGTCGTGTCTGACTCTTTGCGACCCTATGAACGATACAGTCCATGGAATTCTCCAGACCAGAATACCGGAGTGCGTAGCCTTTCCCTTCTCCAGGGGATCTTCCCAACCCAGGGATCGAACCCAGGTCTACCCGCATTGCCGGCGGATTCTTTCCCAACTGAGCTACCAGGAAAGCCCATACATTATAGTATCATGTTCAAACGGCCTTCCCCTTACCGCCGCCCCCCTCCACCCCTGCATAAGCTAATGCCTTTGGTTCAGGTACTCATTCTGTGCTTAGTTCGCATTTCAGTCACCAAAATGAATCGATACACATGCTCTTTGATGTCCAATTGATTTGCCTTCCTCTTGAATAGTGGCTGCAAAAATGTATTCCTACTTTCAACATATCAAATTTGCCCATTATCCTCAGAGAAGCAGGCTGGCTTTTCTTCCCTGGGAAGAAGTTCTCCTGTAACAAGGGACACTCCAGGACAATGTGAAAATTAGAGGTTCGAAACATCTGACAAAGAGTGTTCAGTGTTCAGTGAGAGAATGAGAGCAAGAGTGTGTTCATGAAAGGACGAGAAAGAGAGAAAGAAAAATCCCTTTGTAAACAGCCATTGAAATGCGACTTCAAATACCCTGTGTTTCTGGGAAGAAAGCCTCTATGTAAAATAAAGTAGTGTCCCTCTAGTAAGTTCTAAATTAAGTTAATAAAAACAAATCAAAGCAGAGGGCCAAGCCTGCTTTTTGGAGGCCTCTGTGAGAGTTGGACTTGGGCAACCTTTTCCATGAGAAAAAATGGTTGATTGTGGGAATCTAATGATTTCTTTAGCTTTATTTCTGCCTCAGACACATGGTGAATGAGGGAATCACGTTGCTCTTTCTCTCTTGTCTTCTCTGTCTTTAATCTTCCTTAAAAAGTTTTCCCTTTCTCGTCTCAAAGTAAAACAAATAAAGTTCCCCAATCTCCCGCCTTTGGGGGCGAGTGAGTGGATTTGTCATGGACCATTCAGTACTCTTGAAATAGAGCAGAGCCGAGGCTGCTCAGGAGTCTGTAATAGAGATAAAAGTGGGTTGTCCAGCTCAAAAAAGAATCTGTTTTTCTTTGACTGTACCTCAGGAAAGGTCAAATAGGATTAATTTTTTTTTTTTTGGTTGACCAGAACAAAGATAGATGACTTGATTTTCAGGGCAAATTTGGTTATGTCAAACCAAGTAGCACCAGAAATATGATCGATTAACCTCTGGAGAGTCAATGGCATATTTCATTTCTCTCCCTTGGGCGTCACCATGGGTACGGTGCTGTCTTTCAGGATGATGGATTTACAGGGATTCCCAAATGTCTGTGAATGCCCTTCACCCACCTTGCTGAGATTAGTCATCTGAACAAATGGTTTGAAGGTTTTGTATGAAGATGCTATAAAAAGAGTCATTGGTGCCTCTGGTTTGTAGCAGTTATTAAGCACATGGGTTGTTTGCTGTGCTTGCTGTTCTTAGACGCT
Source organism: Muntiacus reevesi (assembly GCF_963930625.1). Taxonomy (NCBI): domain Eukaryota; kingdom Metazoa; phylum Chordata; class Mammalia; order Artiodactyla; family Cervidae; genus Muntiacus; species Muntiacus reevesi. Next base: position 122,350,458 of record NC_089251.1, read on the forward strand.
CAGTCTTGTCTGACTCTTTGTGACCCCATGAACTATAGCCCATCAGGCTCTTCTGTCCTTGGGGATTCTCCAGGCAAGAATACTGGAGAGGGTTGTCATGCCCTCCTGCAGGGGATCTTCCCACTCCCTGGATCGAACTCAGGTCTCCTGCATTGCAGCCAGATTCTTTACCATCTGAGCCACTAAGGAAGCGTATGGGTTGATGGGAGACTTAAGTTTGAGAATTGATGTCATTGAAAATAAGAAGCATGTTTGAGTCTTGAATTATCTGGAGAGTTCAAATAGAGATGTCTAACTTGAAGAAGATCTTTATTTTCCTACAGATTTTCTGGGAGTATATTTTTCTATAGTTTTCCTTCCATGTGTTTTATTTTATGTATTTCTACTTGCTGTGCAGAATGGAATTCATAAGAAGGAATGTGTGAGAATAAAAGCAAAATGGAAATTGTAGAGAATAAAAGCAATCATGGAAAGCAGTTGTAATTCCCAATATTCTGACCTAGTATTGGGGAGGGGACAGCAAGGAGTGTGCAAGCTGCTATCATCTTCTCTAGGTCTTTCCACATACTACAGAGTGAAGTAAGAAAGAAAAAAGCAAATATTGTATATTAACACATATGTATGGAATCTAGAAAGATGGTACAGATGGACCTGTTTGCAGGACAGGAATAAATATTTAGACATAGAGAATGGACATGTAGGCATGGGGGGAGGGGGAAGGTAAGACAAATTAGGAGAGTAGCTCTGACATATCTACGCTACCATGTGTAAAGCAGATAGCTAGTGGGAAGTTGCCATATAGTACAGGGAGCTCTGGGATGACCTAGAGGGTTGGAGTGGGGAGCGGTGGGAGGGAGGCTCAAGAGGGAGGGGATACATGTATACATAGAGCTGACTCAATTTTATTGAACAGCAGAAAGCAATACAACACTGTAAAGCAATATATTACAATTAAAAAAAAAATCCAGAACAAGACACTGGCTGAAAACTGCATTCTTTATTTCCAAGGGAAATAACAAGTGAAATACATGAGAAACATATGTATATATTTAAGAATCTTCTATTGAGAGATTGCTACATATTATGGACTGCATGAGTCACAATGATCATTTTGAACAGTCTAAACATGATAAATGGGGTGGAGTCCAATGATCACAGAGACTGTAATACAATGTGATAAACCTAAAACTGGAGAATTGTAAACTACACACTGCCAGGAGCACAGAAGAATGGATTGATCTACTAAGGAAGGGGAGAAGGGATAGGGTGTTAAGTGCAGAGGATCTTGCTAAGGAGGTGAAAGCATGAGCCTTGAAGCAAGAGTAAGATACAAGCTTTTCAGTGGAGACACAGACATAGAGAAGAGACGAGTGGACACGGGGCGGGGGAGAGGCAGGAGAGGGTGGGAGGTATGGACAGAGTGATGTGGAAACAAATATTACCACATGCAAAATAGACAGCCGATGGGAATTCGTTGTGTGACTCATGGGACTCAGACCAGAGCTCTGTACACCCTAGAGGGGTGGGATGGGGAGGGAGGTGGGAGGGATCTTCAAGAGGGAGGGGACATAGATATACCTATGGCTGATTCATGTTGATGTTTGGCAGAAACCAACACGGTACTGCAAAGCAATTATCCTTAAATTAAAAATAAATAAATTTTTAAAAATGTAGACTTTTTAAAGAAAAAGGGTAAAAAAATGAGGAATCGGGTTAAGAGGAGGAGAGGAGGCTGTGGGCGATAAGTTCCTTCATTCAACAAATATATATATAGTGCCGACTACATGCTGGGCGTTGTTCTAGCATATTTTGGCTGGTAGTGTTCTCTGGATGTGTTCCTTGAGAAACCTTGTGGGAAGATAGTGAACAAAATAAATAATGCTAAATGCTGAAGAAAAAAGAAAAAGCAGGGGAAGGAATGGGAAGTCTGGAGGGAGAGAGCTCTTTTAGGTGGGTGATCAAGAATGTTTTCACTGAGAACCAAAATTTTGAGTAGCAGTCTGAAGGGAACAAGGAGCTTCACAGGTGGCTCAATGGATAAAGAATTCTGCTTACAATGCAGGAGACGTGTGTTCGATCCCTGGGTTGGTAAGATCCCGTTTAGGAGGAAATGGCAACCCACTCCAGTATTCTTGCCTGGAGAATTCTATGGACAGAGGAGTCTGGTGGTCTATAGTCCATGGGGTCAAAAAGAGTCAGACACGACTGCAGTGACTGAGCATGCATGCTGAAGGGAACAAAGGAGCAAGCCTGGCTCCTGGAGAAAGAACGTTCTAGACAGGACAAGCGAAGGCCCCAAGGTGTGAGCAGGTCTGGGAGAGCTCCAGATTGCTGCGGCTGGAGCAGAGGGGAGGGTGGGGTGACTGTGAGGGCTGAGATTTGCCCAACATATGGTTGGCACTATATGAAGGAACATATCACCCACAGCCTCCTCTCCTCCTCTTAACGTGCTTCCTCATTTTTTTACCCTTTTTCTTTAAAAAGGGAGGAGTTTTGAGCTTGAGGCAAGATATTGGTCTTCCCTCTGAATGAGAAGGGAAGATGCTGGAAGGTTTTGGACAGAGGTGTGACATGGTCTGGTATGACTTCATAGGATCTCCCTAGCTGCCGCCCTGAGCACTTCCGTTTTTGTACCACTTTATAGTTGTAAACTGCTTTCACACACCACACCACACAGCTCCTCATTCCCCCAAGGAAAGAACTAAAGCTTGTGTCCAAATAACCAACTTGAATTCTTTTTTTTTTTAAGACTTTTTTTTTTTTTTGATGTGGATCAGTTTTTAAGGTCTATATTGAATTTATTACAATATTGTTTCTGTTTTAAGTTATTATTATTATTCCTTGGCCAAAAAGCCTGTGGGACCTTAGGTCCCTGAGCAGGGATCATACCTGCACCCCCTGCATTGGAAAGCGAAGTCTTAACCACTGAACTGCCAGGAAACTTCCCCGGCCTGAAATTTTATAGCTAATAAGTAGCTAATAAGGAGTTACACCAGAATCCATCACCCTTGGCAGGATCTAAGTTGGAACTTTTTCCATCACATGCCATTGTGCCCACGGTTGTAGGAAACACACAGGGACACACAGACAAATGGAAGCTTCAAAAGTTCCAATTTGTTTATTACATTTCCTCTTTTTCTCCTTTTCTTTCTCTCTTTCCACCAAAACATGTTCTTTAGGAAGTTGCTATCCCTACCTCCTACTTCAAATGCTGTTTTGATGAAATGCAGCATCTGAATGATTTAGATGGGTGAAATCAAGCTCTGAATCACTGATGCTGATGATCAAATGATTGACACCTAAGCACTTAGCTCTTCTTAAAGGTTGGAAATAGGTTGGGGGCTGGAGCTGGTCTTGACTTTCAGTCTCAGAAAGTAATTCTAGCAAAATCAACTAGATATACCCGCTCATGTGTGTGCTAAATTGCTTCTGTCATGTCCAACTCTTCACAACCCTATGGACTGTAGCCCACCAGGCTCCTCTGTCTATGGGATTCTCCAGGCAAGAACACTGGAATGGGTTGCCATGTCCTCCCAGGGAATCTGGGATTGAATCCAAGTCTCCTGCATTGCAGGTGGATTCTTTACCACTGAGCCACCAGGGAAGCTAGATGTACCTGGCTGCTCAGCATTTTGGGGTAGAAAGCCAATTATCAAGTTAAGGGTAGATGGTGTGTGTGTGTGGGGGTGGGTGAAATTTTTTCCTGTGTACTTCCTAGCTGACTATACTATTGCATTGAAAGGGGTAAGTGTACATGGGTAATGGATCATGTTTCCAATTCTTTCTTGTCCTCACCAGAAATTTACCGGATTCTAGAAAAAAATTTGTTATTTTTAACATTCAATGCTTTTTATGAATTTTTACCTTTTTTGGAGTTTTCTGTTAAAATTACTCATTTTAAGCTCTTTAGTTGAAATGTATGAAATGTAATTAGTGCACTTAAATCTTGATGAATGTTTACAGAAATAAAGCTGTTGGAACCACTACCCAGACCAAGATGTATAATTTTTTCCAGCACCCTAAAGGGCTCTTATGTGCCCTTTCCCATCGACTGGCCCTATTTTAACTCAGAAGCTTATCTGTGGTTTTGGCCGTATCTTTGACTTTCCATTTTGGCTTGTCTTTGGCAAAAATTCATTCTGGTTCAAAATAGAATAGGTTGTGATTGTATGGTTATTATCAATGTCTCTTAGAAACATCTCTTTTTGACGAAAATATATAAGAAAACACTAATTATATTTTATTTGTCATCCATGTGTGCTAACCAACAAAAGAGAATTTGGGGTCAAATACCATTAATTATTTTTGTTCAACACAAAAATATGACAACAAGCACTTGGAGACATAGTGCCAAACCCAAACTGCCTACTGCCTGCCACTTATCATATGTTCTAAGCCCACAAAATTGAAGAACTTAATGGAGCCCTCTATTAGGGGAAAAAATAATCCTCCTCATCACTTTTTAAATTTCTTGATATGGAATGTTTACCTAGCCACAAGTAATGTGGAGGAAACTATTTTCAGCCATTTCTCATTTTACTCAAGCCAAAGAGAAAAATGACTGTGACTCCTGGTTGGGAAGAACAATTAATATCCAGCTACCAAAACATCAGTATCAACTATAGATGTAGATTATCAACCAGTGATCACATTTATCATCTCTTCTTACTGAACGTTTATTATAAATGGGCTTCCCACATGGTTCAGTGGTATAGAATCTGTCTGCCAATGCAGGAGATGTTGATACAGTCCCTGGGTCAGGAAGATCCCCTTGAGAAGGAAATGACAATCTACTCCAGTATTCTTGCCTGGAGAATCCCATGGACAAAGGAGCCTGGCTGGCTATGGTCCAGAGGGTTGCAGAGAGCTGGACCCAACTGAGCTACTGAGCATATATGCATGCATATACTATATACATGTATAGCTCATTGACCAGTGGTCATGTTTACCACCTCTTTTTTACTGAACATTTTCACATTTGTATTTTTGATAATGTATATTTAATTCATATATATACTTATACATGTGGTAAACACCAATTTCTTAAAGGGCATTGATAAATATATTTTGTGCATTTTTTAATACTTAACACCTGGTTTTGGAATTTTAAGATTTTTTTAATGTTCTTAAAAAAATATTTGAATGTTCCGTTGAATCCCAGATCTATTGTCATATAGCCTGAACAGATAGACAAAGTCATGAGAGCCATGAGCCAACCAGTTTTTTTGTCACTTGTAAGCTTGTCCCCAACAATGTGGATTTTGGTTTTCTGCTGAATCTTGTTTTCTCCTTGATCTTCTGGTGTTTTTCTGTTGTAATAGATTCACTTTCCCTACTAAGAGATGTGGTGTTCATGAACTGAGGAACAACGAGGATAATTTGGATTCAAGCTCATTTATCTTCTAATTATCAATATATTTTTAGAAAGTGACATGAAGTCAATAAATGTTTCTTTGTTATTCCTGTTATCTCTCTCAACTGGAATGTTAAATGTGAATTTTTTGAAGGGAGGGGGACTTAGTGGGGAAGAACTTTACTGGGAAAAATTCATCTTTCTTATTTTCAATAAGTGGGTTATATGTCTCCCAGAGCTCATCCTGCCAAGTTCTGTCCAGAGTCTCTTTGATGTTCTCTCACTGCCTTATATGGCTGTGGGAAGGATTAATTAATTAACACTTATAAAGAACTTTGAAGATGAAAGTGCTTTGTTTGTGCCACCATCTTCTCTTGGCTTTCCCAGTCTCCAGATTTTATTGTGTAGAGGGCTCTCCCCACCCCTCTCCACCGAGGCCAAGAATATGTTTGGGCTTGTAGGGATAGTTTACTGGGCTTTCAAAGAAAGCAAGCCTAGGTTTTGCATTAGAGGATAAAACAGACCCAATGGAAGCATTCCTTTTACTCCTGTTCTTGCCAACACATAGACATCCCAGTTTAGGTCAAACTCTTCGACTTCAGATATTTTTTGAGGCAGTGGGCACTGTATACGGTAATGGTTTTATATCTTCTAAGCCTTTTTATAACCTCACATGCCCTTTCCACCATGTGACAATGTCAAAGTTGATCATCTTCAGTAACATTTACTCCTTGTCCCCACGTTCATCCCAGGGAACTGGAGGACTAGCCTTTCACACTCCCTGTGGTTGGCACTTCTCGCAGTGTGGTTCAAGCCTCACTTTTCTTTCAGAGTGCAATCTACATCTTCAGAATATCTCTGCTGACTTCTTTCTGAAACCACATAGAGAACATTGTGGTGTCAACATTCTTTCCAGTTTGAATGTGCCTTCTCATACTAACATGCTACCTAGAAAGTAGACTGGTCTTGATGGGCTCTTGAATGTGGTTGGTAGAATATATGCAGCCATTGGGAATTTCCTGGCCATCTTAGGGCTCTGTGTTTCCATTCTGGTGGCCTGGGTTCAATCCCTGGTTGAGGAACTAAGATCTCACAAGCTAGGCAGCATGGCCAAAAGAAAAAAAGAAAAAGAAAAAGCTTAATAAAGCAATAGAAAAAACAAAACAAAACAAAAAACAACAGATGCAGCTATAGATTCCACTCAGGATTGTCACATGAGCATGACCTTTCTACTGACAGTACCATGGAGTCTCCCCACGAATACTTGTGAGTATGAAGACCAGCCTCAAAGCCCTAGAGGACTTGCTCTTTTTGGGAGATAGGGAAGCTCATGTATTTATCCTCCAACTCCTATCTGTACTTACAAAGGGTTGTTTTTAGTGTTAACCTTTGACACAAGGAGATCAAACCAGTTAATTCTAAAGGAAATCAATCTTGAATATTCATTGGAAAGACTAATGCTGAAGCTGAACCTCCAATACTTTTGCCACCTGATGCAAAGAGCTGACTCATTGGAAAAAACCCTGATGCTGGGAAAGATTGAGGGCAGCAAGAGAAGGGGGTGGCAGAGGATGAGATGGTTAAATAGCATCACCGAGTCAATGGACATGAATTTGAGCAAACTCTGGGAGATAATGAAGGACAGAGGAGCCTGGTGTGCTATAGTCCACGGGGTCCCAAAGAGTCAGACACAACTTATCGACAGAACAACAGCATCCTGAAACCTCTGACCTGCCCTGTGCCTACAGAGAACATTTCCAAAAGAAAGAAACAAGCCAAGCACCCAAACAAATAAAAAGCCTTACAGTCACAAGTGTTTGTAATAGGAGGCCATCCATGGGCATGATGAGTTCGGGGAGCAGTAGGCAGGTTCTGCTGCAATTGGGGATGGACTAGGACGGTGGAGACAGAGGAGAGGAGAGGAGTAAAGAGATTGGCATGTACTGAGTGCCTGATATATACCGAACACCAAGTGCTTGAGAGTGTGTGTGTATGTGTTTGCATGTGTGTATTTCAGTCTCCTTTCATCCTTGCAACTTTCACATGAAGAAACTGAAATTTGATCCAACTCTTCGTTATATCATCTAAATGCAAAGTCATTCCACACTTAGCAAGTAAACCTGGGTTTTGATGGGGGCATGGTTGAAATAGTGGCCTGTGGTGTGTTTGGACAGATCATCTCATCTAAATGATGCTCTTTGTTTCTGAATTTGTGCTTTCATTCCTTTCCTCATTTGGAAGGAGTAATTAATAGTTCGGTTTTTAAAAAGTCCCCTGCAGACTTGTAGGCTGAGCACGGAAATCAAAATAACTAAAAGAATAATGAATTGTGTTAACAAAGGATATTATTATCTCTGCTAATTATTTACGTTGTGAGAAACTCAAATGTAAGATTTGCTATGATTACCCTGTAATGCTGAAAAAAGAAATCATCACACTCATCTTATCCCATATGATTCTCTCCCTCCCTTCTCCTGTACTCTTTCCGGAGCTTCATCCTCTGGGTCTCCTATCTGTGCTCAGTGTTTGCAGATGCTGCCTTTCTGAGGCTCTGACTGATAACAGTGATGAACTCTGGCCTCCCTGGTTGGAACTCTACCCTTCTCTTTCAATGCCTCATTCCACCCCCTTTCCTTAAAGGTCCCTTTCTCTATCTGCTCACTTCGTCATGTAGCTCAGGCAGTTGTTGTGTTGTTTCTGGCTTTCTTCTGCCTTCCTTGGTGCCCTTCTCTTCTGTGTCCTAATCCCCAGGCAGTTGGCACCAACCCCAGCTAATCTGATCAAGATCGTTCTGGTGAATGCTCTCAAAGGGAGGGACCAGAACTGCAGGAGGCCCTGCAGGCAAGCTCCTCCCTCCTTCCCTCCCTCCCAGGAAGTCTCTCTTTGAATGGTTGTATTCTGTTAATGATTTTCCAGTTTTGGTTTCATGTTTTAAAAATATAAGATATAAAAATAACAGTAAAAACTCCTCTGAAAGAACAGAAATGAACACCCTAATCCCTCCTGCCATCTTGACACACTAGTTGTTTTCTTTCTGCTCATTCCCTGTTAGTCTTTATTCTAGTATGGTGTTTCGATTTCTGCATTTTAAAACTTAGCTTTATTCCAGAATCATTTAAGATCTATTTCTACACAATCATCATAATTGTCCTGTTTAATAACCAATTAATATTCCATTGTACTGGTGGCCCTCTATTTAAGAATTGTCTTCACTGAGATAAGTTTTTCTTTCTTTAGGACAAAAACCCAAGAGTACAATTGCGGGGCTGTGTGATAAATCTATTTTTAGTTTTAAAAGAAACTGCCAAATTATTTTCCAGAGGAGCTGTAGCATTTTACATTCCCACTAGCAATGTGTGAGAGACCCACTTTCTCCACATCCTTCTCAACACTTGGTATTTATTATTCTCATTATTTTAAATTTTACTCATTCTAATAAGCTTGTCTTTGATAATCTCAGATTAAGCCTATTGTTCAACTGAGTATTAATAGAACCTCTTCCATCTTCTTAGGGTACTGTTTCTTTAATGCAACATCTGGTCACCCCACTAAATCATATAAGAGTAGCTATCTACTTTGTCTCTACTCACTAAAGTTATAGCTCTCGGTGGTTTTAATTTACATTTTTTTTAATGGCCAGCAATGTTGAATATCTTTTCATGGGCTTTTTTTTCCTTTTTCTAGTTTTGTTGCGATATGACTGATATACAGCATTGCATAAGTTTGAGCTTCTCAGGTGGCACAGTGGTAAAGTATCTGCCTGCCAATGCAGGAGACACAAGAGATGCAGGTTGGATCCCTGGGTCAAGAAGATCCCCTGGCATAGGAAGTGGCAACCCGATCCAGTATTCTTGCCTGGAAAATTCCATGGACATAGGAGACTGGCGAGCTGCAGTCCATGGAGTTGCAAGGAGCTGGACCTGACTGAGCACGTGAGTGCACTCACTCACACACACACACACACACACACACACACTGTAAAAGTTTATGGCATACAACATGATGATCTGACTTACATCCATTAATAAACATTTACCACAAGTTCATTCATAAGTTTAGTGAACATCCATCATCTCATGTAGATAGAAAATTAAAGAAACAGAAAAAATATTTTCTCCTTGTGATGAGAGCTCTTGTGATAGACAGAGACCTATCTATCTGGCTATTACACTTCATTTATCCATTCATCTGTTGATGGGCACTTAGGTTATTTCCATATCTTGGCTATTGTAAATAATGTGAATGAACATAGGGGTGAAAATATCTTTTCAAGTTAGTGTTTTTGTTTTCTTCACATACACAGTGTGAGGCAAGCAGAACTAACGCCATGGCAGGCAGCTTAGATTAGGAGTAGTTTTGCTTAACACTGACCGCTGTTTGCCAATTAGGACCAATTAGCTTTTGCTTAACACTGACCGCTGTTTGCCAATTAGGAAATTAGGAACCGGGCGGAAACCCCCGGGAAAGTCCCGCCCACGTGAAAGTTTTGACCAATGAAATTGCTTTGCAAACTTGTAACCAATCCGCTTAAACCAACTACCAATGGCGTGTGCTCACCCTATAAATTTGTGTAACAGCTTGAGCTCGGGGCTCTCTGACCCGCACCACTGCGTTGGTTGCGGCGGAGGGCCCTGGCTCGAGTCAGTAATAAACTTCCCCTTTTTGCGAGTTGCATTGTCTTGGAAGCCTTCTCTCTTCCCGCTCGGGGATTCGGACATTGGGCATAACATACAGTACTGATACCATGTATAAAATAGATAACTAATGGGAACATACTTTATAGCACAGGGAACACTACTTAAGGCACTGTGGTGTCCTGAATGGGGAGGAAATCTAAAAGGGAGGGGATATATGTATATATGTATATGCATGGCTGATTCAGTAGAATTACTACTTTTCTGTACAGTAGAAAGTAACATTGTAAAGCAATTATACTCCAATAAAAATTAATTAGAAAATGAAATGATTTGGAAATAAACACTAGGTAAGTACAGAGTACCCCGAGAGGACAAAGGAAATGTATTCTACCCTGAGTGTAGTGGGCAGGGAAAGGGTAGATGAGTACTTTGAGTAAGTTCTAAAAAAAAAAGAAAAGAAAACGCCAAACACATAAATTGTGAGTAGTGTAGGCAGGTGATGGATGTTGGTGGTGTTATCTGAGTTAACATATCAGGATAGCTCTGCAATGGTATTGAAATGATGTTGCTTATGCCTTGGCTTGAAAGGTCACAGTTTGTTCTTTTGTGTACCTACGTCTCCTCTGAAACACTGGCAGAGAAACTTTCCTCTCACTTACTGCTCTTTCAGTAGGGGAAGATAGAAGTGGGACTTCCTTGGTGGTACAGTGGATAAGAATCTGCCTGCCAATGCAGGGGACACGGGTTCCATCCCTGGGCCTGGAAGATCCCGTATACCTTGTGGACTAAGGCTGTGTGCTGCAACTACTGAAGTCCACTGCCTAGAGTCTGTGCTCTGACACAAGAGAAGCCACTGCAATGAGAAGCCAATGAGAAGCAATGAAGACCCAGTGCAACCAAAAATGATGTCAATAAAATAAAAAAAGATAGAAATGACCTGAACACATGTGTCAACAGAATCTGAAGCATTGGTTGATGTCCAAGTCTCAATGTTAAGTCTTTATTTCTGAAGCAACTTTGCTCCTATTTGCCATCATATCCCTGAATAGAATAGATATTTATTGCTCACTGGTAAATATCCAATTTATAGCAAGTAACTAGAGGAGGCATAAAGAGACATTTAGTTCTGACACGACAGATGAAATTCCTGAAGATTATATGAGAAGTCAAGTGAACGGTCTGGGTAATATATCATTAAACTCTGAGCAATTATTATCAGAACAAGATATAGTTGCCTCTATTTAGATGGTGGCGGAGTGTTTCAAGTTATATTACTAGCTGCTTTAGAGGGATTTGAAGAAAAATAATAGAGAATTCAGTTAAAATTAAATAGATATCCAAACATCCCTTCTAACCCAGCTTGAATTAGAACCAGAGAAGGTGGAAAATAGAAAGAAGCCTGTAAGTGTCATATTTATTTTAACTATGTTGATACTGTGAAAAAGAAATATTAAAAATTTGGGAAGGAGTGGTATTCTGGAGAGTCTGGGGGTTATCTGCTTTCAAACCCAGCTTTGAATCCTGACATGAATCTTGGTGCACAGCTATGGCCTTGACTACTTCTTTAGTCTCTGTGACTCAGTTTCCTCTGTCTCAAAACAGGGATATAAGTATTAAAACCTACTTCATAGTCTGATTGCAAGGATCAAATGAGAAAACCCATGGAAAAAATTGAAAACAGCAGCCGGCACGTAGTAAGCCCACAATACGTGTTGATTTTAATTTGTATTGTCTAAAAACATGTACTTCTAAGTCAACTTTTCAATAGAGCAGGTTTTTGAAATTTACACACAACATCATATGTAACATCTTGGTTTCCATCATGGCTTCTCAAGCTGTCTGTTGAGAAGGAACAGCTTTCAAAGATTTTAATTTCTAATGTACCTAGCTGGACTGATTATTTTGTAAAACCCTTAAATTTTGCTTATAAAATATGAAATTGCTGTAAGAATTTCTAAATGTTTCATCTTACTTTTCTTCTTATCTCCTCATTGACCAGAAACATCAGTTCATGTACCAGTACCGCTCAATCAATGTCTGAGTAACATTGGCCTAGATTTCACCCTTTGCCCTTTGCGGAATGGCATCTCTTTGCCTTTGGGAGATGCCCCTCCTCCATCCCACATGCTCCAGTGAGGCTCCAAAGCAGAGTGCCCTGCCCCTCCTAAAATACAGGGTGGATCCATCATGGTCCCGGCAGGAAACAGATGGCACCTTCAAATAGGGTAATGTGAGGACAATTTAATAACGGCAGTGTTTACACTGTTAGGGAGCAGGATTTGAGAAACAAACAAGAGATAACACAATACTTTGGAACCGGGAAACCCGGGGTACGATAGCTTCCTCTAAGCATAAATGGTGAGAGGAGGAAGTGGTTACCAGGCTCTGGTGAGCGCAGCTGATGGAAAGGCTTCCTGATAGTAGCTGAGGTGTTGAGAAGTGTGATGATTCAGGGGGCCAAGTGCCATAAACCCACCCTTTTCCCTTTCATTAACTGCATGTAATTGTTTCCCATTGACTACATCCAACTGAAAGCCAGAGAGAAGGGCACACTGGACGCTTTCCATTCCCCAGCCTCTTGGGCAGAGAGCAGACACAGGCAGCAAGTGGATCACTGGACCACCAATCCCTGTGCTTTGCCTGGGCCTGGGGGGTTTTCTGGGAGAAGGACCTGGCTAAAGCCAGGCCTGTCCCAGGCAAGCTGGGTAGATTGATCACCCCAGATCTGCAGAAGCAAAGAGTACGTGACTTGGGGTCCCAGTCTAATTTACCACAGTATCTCCATTTTCTCAGCCACAACAGTGTTTATTTTGTCTGTTCATCACCCAAAGCAGCGTGTGTCTCTGCATGTGCGCCTGCTGGCTTGTATTCACATGGGAGTGATGGGTAATCTGATTCAATTAAGTCTAATAATAAATGCTAAGTCTTTAAGGGCTCAGTGAAACCGTTGGGTGTTCTGGGCAGGGGATTGCTCTACAGGGACCTGTCATGATGGGCATAATCACAGTCAAACTGACCAGTGGTCCTCAATTTTGGCTCCACTCTGGAATCATCTGTGCCTGCCTGCTAAGTTGCTTCAATCGTCTCTGACTCTTTGCAACTCTCTGGACTGTAGCCCACCAGGCTCCTCTGTCCATGGGATTATCCAGGCAAGAATACTGGAGTGGGTTGCCAGGCCCATCTCCAGGGGATCTTCCTGACCCAGGAATCGAACCCATTTCTCTTTAATATCTTCAGCATTGGCAAGTGGTCTCTTTACCATTAGCACCACCTGGAAAACCATCTGAGGAGCTTATAAATTACTGCTGCCTGGGCTCATTTCCCTAAGACACTGATCTATTGGTGGTGATGTGGTCTAGATGGATTCAATATGCAGTTGAGGTGGAAAACTAAGATGACTTCAAATGGGGACCCTAAGGAACTTGCCAACAGTTGAGAAGTGCTTCAGTTTACTGCCAGGGATGCAAGACGCAAGCTGAGAACCAGTGATGAACTACATAACCCATCAAGTAGGACCAGGGCTTTGTGTGAACATCCTGCCTTGGTAGAAGGAAGACACCTCATGACTTAGGCTCTCTTGGAGCCCCATCTGGAGAGAGCAAGGGGAGTCAAGGCTCTTCCAACAGCCTTGGACCGTAAAGTCATAGTTTAGGAATACACGGCTGGGTCTTTAGTGGCAGGCTCTGTCATGCCTCTCATGTCTGAGGGAACAGTTGCCTCCTAAATCTGGCAGTGTCCCTGTTCCATGGAGCACTGGGATAAGTGCTCATAAGGATAATTACGCTAATGTACCATGAGCTGGTCTTCCAGGAAGCATTTGAGAGAATCATCGACCCTGTGAAGTAAATACAACCTGCGGCTCAGGGTTAGGGCCAGGGAGGGGCAAGAGAGGTAAATTTGAGGAGGCTTTTCTCCAGCTCGGAGAAGAGCTGCTTTCTTAAAATTCACATCCTTGGGGCCTTTCAAGCCTCAGCTCATCCTTGTCCTATGCTGTAACTCACAAATCATCTAGAATCGCCCATTGCTCAAGCAGCTCAGCGTGATTTTCTAATTTTAAATTGATTGAGTAAAGAGCCTCTAGCATTGAACTCTGCTGTTCATTTTTCTCTGTCCACTCCACGTTGACACAGCCATGAGGGCCTATGGCCTCTCCCTCCCTGTAAGTCATCTTGACTGCTCTGGAGGACTTACTGACACATCTTGGCCATGACATCTTGGTTGGGCCCATCTTGGTGGATTGCTGTGGTGGCATTTAGCCTTGATTTTAAGGCAGACCAGCTGAAATATACCTTTCAAATTGGAAGATACTCTGGACTTCATTTTTAAGTAGCTTTGGGAGACGACTGACTGCCTATTCTTTTGAGGCTGCTTACTGATTTTTAAGCAGTCAGTAGCAAACACATTCTCCCTATTTGCTAAAACTCAGATCAGTTTCATATGCTGTGGTTCCAAAAAAAAAACTTCATTTTATTATCTGGATTGACCTTCTTGTACTCAGTAACTGATGCTATAAAAAAAAAAATTGTCCTTACTTCCAATAGTGAATTTGAGAGTTTAATTATTAGTTTATGTAATTGCATATGCATTGTGTATATTGAATATATAGTTTCTTTTAAGTTATTAAGAGAAATATATTTATTTCTTTCCAACAATAAAAGTATTGTTGGAAATATGATTTTTTTCAATAATCAAATCATTTTCAACCCCTTTGTCATGGGAGATTCTAAAGTGTCTTTCAAGTAAAGAGTGCTTTACAGAAGGGTACTGGCTTTTATTGGTGTTATAGGGTGCCTAGCGCTTTGCAGCCCTTAACACAATTGAGACTATATAACAGCCGCTTTGTACTAATCCTGCAATAAAGGCGCTGCTTATCACTGATCACACCATGCAGTTAATGCTTAATAATTCTAGTTTCAGTATCTAAAGGCCAACAGTCAGAATGTATCCTGATCTGACCCTTTTTGTGTATATGAAGGGACATAAACTGGTGAATCCACACAAAACAGTCCTGTTGGTGGACAGCTCTTGACTATTGTCTATTACCCTGAGACAAACAAAATAGGCTGAGAGCTGAGAAGAATTGATGCTTTTGAACCGTGGTGCTGGAGAAGACTCTTGAGAATCCCTTAGACAGAAGGAGATCAAACCAGTCAATCCTAAAGGAAATCAACCCTGAAGATTCATTGGAAGAACTGATGCTAAAGCTAAACCTCCAACACTTTGGCCACCTGATGTGAAGAGCTGACTCATTGGAAAAGTCCCTGATGCTGACAAAGACTGAGGGCAAGAGAAGAAGGGGGTGGCTGAGGATGAGATGTTTAGATAGCATCACTGACTCAATGGATATGAGTTTGAGCAAACTCCAGAAGACAGTGAAGGACTGGGAAGCCTGGTATGCTGCAGTCTATGGTGTGACAAAGAGTCAAACATGACTTAATGGCTGAATGACAGCAAATCAAGGGCACATGGGACTTTGGAATCTGAGATGGGATGATTCTTGGCACTGGAGGGACTCCTGTCTGCTTAGGTCTAGATGATTCTGGATATTTCTGCTGCTGGGAATTCTTCACTCCGTTTTTAGGGAAACAAGGACCTAGGGGTGTCCCTGAGGTCACAGGGCGAATCAACAGCTACTTGGTGGTTCTGACTCCTAAGCCTGGATTCAGGTCTGGGAAGGTGGGGTATGGACATCTGTTAACCCTGAGCTTTAATTTTCTTTTAACCTTAAAAAAAACTTTGAAAGTCACCTTTCCTTCATCACCATTATTGATTTTTCCACTATTGATAGATTTTGGGGAAAAAAGACTATTTGCATGTAAATCAAGTGGGTCATTTGCATTTATATTAGCAGAGAACTCATTGCCATGAATTATTTATTTATTTATTTTCAGTTTAGTTATCCTGAAAGGTGGGGGGTCTTTGGTTTCCATTTCCCAGCAAAAGGAACTTTCTGATGACTGGAGTTGCCAATTCCAAGTTAGGAAGGCTCTTTATTCTGACTCATCATCGGTGAGAACAGGACCTTCCGCACGCTGGGAAGGTACTCACTTGCTTACTGAATGAGATTTTCCATAGATTTTCTTTTGTGAAAATACTAGCATTCTTTTGGTTCATTTGAGAGTGTTCTTGGTGAGCTTCTACTAAGGCAATTTTCAAGCATTCATGAAAGCAGAGAAAGAGCAGTATAAGGAACTCCAGGGTATGCACATCACTAACTGCCCCCCACTTTCCATACCGACTGTGCCACATCTATCTTCAGCCTCTTGCTTTATTTTTGATTTTTGTTTGCTGAAATACGTCTAAGCAAATTCTAGGTACCATAGACTTTTCACTCCTAAACACTTCAGAGAACAGACAAGCATCTTATACCATTATCCCACCTAATAAAATTAATAGAATAATATCGATGCCATCTAATCCCAATCCATGAGTTAAAAATGCCTGATTTTATTTGGTTTCTTGAATCAGGATGCAATAAAATACTGTTTGATATCAATCTTTTCAACTTGATGAGCATTCATGAGTACCAATGATGGGCAAGGAGCAGGGGCCATGAAGACAGGTATAACTTAGTTGTTGGCCAGGATGTGGCCCCAGCATAGAAGACAGGCATAGAAAAAATAATGTTGCTATATTTGCAGCCCAGGGAAGGCTAGAAGAGTGTTGTGCATCATATGTAGTGCCACAGAGCGAAGACAACTTGGGAAGTGGAAAGGATGATGGCAGTACATTCCAGATGCCAACAGCTGACACTGATGAAGTGATTGCTATGTGCCAAGAACTATTTCACATGTGTATCTACACATGTAGTCCTCACATCATTCCATATTATCATGATAATTATTTTACACATTGAGGAATGGAATGGTTTAATATTGTGACTTTTGAAAAATGAGTAGGAGTTTGACAGGTAGCGAATCGGGGCAGGATATTAGGGCAGAGGAAATCGAGGGAGAAAGGAACCCTGGTGTGAAAGTTCATACAGAGGCATCCACAGTGGCTGATGTGTGTCTGATGTGTGTCAGGGCCAGTGATGAGGGGGAGTGGAAGCGAAGAGGGTGGCTGTAAACACCATCAGCTGACTGGAGGTTGGAAATGCTTTATACTTTAGGCAAAGGAGTCTGGACTCTTTTCTTCTAGGAAATGGGATACCCCTGAAGGTTTTAAAGAAGATAATGATAAAATCGGATTTGTATCTTGGAAAGAAAAGTTTGCTGGCATCACGAAGGAAACCGTGGAATAAGGATTGCCTGAGGAATTTCTGGGAAAGAGACAAACAGTGGAACAAGCCAGGAGAAAAAGAAGATCTATTCCATGGTGATTTTTTTCCTAAAGATACTTAGGGTGTCTCTTCTTACTACAAAAGCAGTATATCCAACAAGGACCTACTGTATAGCACAGGGAACTATACAACTATTATATTCAGTGTCTTGGAATAACCTATAAGGGAAAAGAATCTGAAAAAGAACATGTATATATATATGTGTGTGTGTGTGTGACTGAATCACTTTGCTGTGTGCTTAAAATAACAAACTACTGTAAATTAACTATACTCCAGTTTAAAAATTTTTTTAAAAAGACCTAAAAAAGAAGGTAACACACTCTCATTGTAGAAAATTTGGAAAAGACATAAAGAAGATGAAGAAAAATTTCTATACTCTTAAAACACATATCTTTCAGATTTTGATAGAACTTCTAGTTTAAAATACAGACACTTTTCCTAAGATTTTGATCACAATAATATATTGTTTAGAATCCTGTCTCTTTTACTTAATATTATACCTTAATATTTTCACAGTCACTAGGGATTAGAAACATGACTGTGAACGAATATGTTATTTCATCAACAGTGACATCACCAGTTATCAATTATCTTCTTATTGTTGAACATTTAGGTTATTAAGTTTCTTATTTCTTTGTTTTTGTTTCAGAGAACAAACTTTATTTGCATTTATAACAAACTTCCATGCCCAAGTCAGAATGGAGTCTTCGATGCTCCATTGCTTTGAGTAACTACTCAAGTTTTCCACTGAAACCAACCTCTCATGCCCAAACTCAACCAGCCTGTAGCCGCAAGAAGAGGAGACTCTGAATTCAAGAAGACAGTGTGCAGTCCAGACTGACAGCTCCAAACTCCACCCACCTCAATGTATTTTGGATCACAGCTCATCAGGTTGATGAAGCTTGAGCTAGCTTTGCTAACCTGGTTAATACTACTGTTGTTACTGTTGCCTACAGGAACACATATTGGGTTGATGAGGGAATTTGTTCAGGTTTTCCTGTAAGATGTTATGGAAAAACCTGAATGAACTCTTTGGCCAGCCCTATATTTTCTTGATGCCATTCACTTAGCACAATAGCCACAGTTCTAACCTGTTAACAGCTACTTCTGTATTAGAAGAGAGTGAGAATAAAAAGTCTCTGATTTTGAAAGTCTAAAAAGAAGGGTCACTGCTCAGCTGCTGAAAGTAAATGTTATTTTGCAGAAAACATTCTAAATACTCAAATGTTTTACTTGTATGCCATCAAGAACCTTGTTATAATAAAGTTCACGAAATTAAAAGGCTTGATCTTTAGAAGAAAATCAATGACAAACCTAGACAGCATATTAAAAAACAGAGACATCACTTTGCTGATAAAAGTTGGTACGGCCAAAGCTATGGTTTTTCCAGTAGTCATGTATGGATGTGAGAGTAGGATCATAAAGAAGGCTGAGCTCTGAAGAAGAATTGATGCCTTCCAACTGTGGTGTTGGAGAAGACTCTTGAGAGTGCCTTGGACTGCAAGGAGATCAAACCAGTCAATCTTAAAGGAAATCAACCCTGAAGATTCATTGGAAGAACTGATGCTGAAGCTAAACCTCCAACACTTTGGCCACCTGATGCAAAGAGCTGACTTGTTGGAAAAGCCCCTGATGCTGGGAAAGATGAAGACAAAAAGAAGAAGGGGGAGACAGAGGATGAGATGGTTGGATGGCATTATTGACTCAACAGGCATGAGTTTGAGCAAGCTCCAGGAGATAGTGAAGGAAGCCTGGTGGTGGCAAAGAGTCAAACACGACTTAGTGACTGAATAACAACAATAATTGTTCCCTAAATCATTCTCACTGTAACTCTAAATAGATCATTTGAATTCTTTCAAGGAATGACATGCTTAGATTACTTGGGAATCTGGGTATAAACTGCAATTGGTCCAGTGTTCATGTGTAACCTTATCAGACCATATCTAATTGAAAGATAGGAATTAGAGGCAATGGATTTAATCGATTATTTACCCTCCTCCAAAGTAATATGATAAACCAGCAGAACAGTGTGAAAATGCTGGGAATTTAGTTGGTGGTGCTTTGGATTAAAAAGAGAGAAGAAAAGTAAACAGAAAATGGCAAAAACAAAAGAAAGGAGTCATGTTTCTATGAAATATTTTTTCAGTAGTCCAATTAGCTGAACCAAAAATTTGTTGTTTACTTCAACGCATTTTTATCACTGTGAAAGTCAGTGATTTGTTAGTTTAATTGTTGACTTTGAGAAACAACAGGGTGTACGCACCACAAGAGTCCCTGGCTCTGAGCATCTAGGCAGGTCCTGGGAGAGAGAAGCCAGGCAGCTTTCCTCAAGAGAGCTCCTTGATCCTTGAAAGCTCTTTCAGTAAAGGCAGTCCATGTCTCTTTAGAGAAGCTAGGGGAAAGTGGTATTTCCTCATCTCCCTCAACGGAGTAGAGGCAACTTTTCTTGTGAAGTTCGACAGGACGTGGTTGGGCTCAGGAACTGAATCTGAGGCTCCATGTCCCCTTTTCTATTTTAAGAAGCATCATTCTGAAATGTGTACCTGGGAGTTCCTCTCAGACATCTCTGCAGGGATACATTTATGATCACAGAGCAGGCATTTGTTTTTTTTTTTTTTTTTTCAGGCATTTGTTTATATTCTGTTTACTGAACAGTAGAAATGCATCATGTTAAGGGATTGTGTATATGGGAGGTGAGAAATGGAATGTTGGAAAAATAAAACAGTTCATTGAAAGGCTATTATTTGGCTGGGTATAGAAGTGGATTCATCTAGTGAATGGTAGCCATTGTTACTATGATGTATCCATTCCACTTTTTTTCTGTTAAATTTCTGAGAAAAGAAATTTAAAAGGTACAAGGGTAGAGATGCAGTGTTGATGGGCTATGGGTTGGGATAGAAGACAGAGGAAAGAAGGAACTAGCTTAGGTAAGGGAGGAGGCAATGGCTCCCCACTTCAGTGTTCTTGCCTGGAAAATCCCATGGACGGAGGAGCCTGGTAGGCTGCAGTCCATGGGGTTGCTACGAGTTGGACACAATTGAACAACTTCCCTTTCACTTTTCACTTTCATGCATTGGAGAAGGAAATGGCAACCCACTCCAGTGTTCTTGCCTGGAGAATCCCAGGGAACGGGGAGCCTGGCGGGCTGCCGTCTATGGGGTCGCACAGAGTCGGACACGACTGAAGCGACTTAGCAGCAGCAACAGCTTAGGTAATGACTTAACGTTTTATTTCTTGTCTTCCTAGGATAGGATTTCTTTATACTTGTGTATGTAGGAGTTGGATCATGTCTCAGAGTTCACAGGAAGATCTGATCAGACTATTTTACCCTTAACTCCACTATTGGGAATGGTACTGGAATTACCATTTATAGGCTTTAAAAAATCATTCTGCTTTATTTCTTTACGTACATTACTAGAAATTTGAAACATACAGAGAAATAGTTAAAAAAAAAAGATTTTCACAATTCTATTACCCAGAGAAAACCTTTGTTAATGTTTGTGTCTCTTCTTCCAGTCTTTGTATTGTAGTTTTCCATACATATGTAGAGCATAGTGTTAAGACCATAATATCATTAGAATCAAGTGGATCTCAACTCAAGTACCTGTTCCCCTACTAGCTGTGTGACCTTGGATAAGTAAGTTAGCTTTGCTAAACTTTTTTCTCTTACATGAAATAAAGATAAAAATTCCAATATTCTATGGTTATTGTAAGAATTAAGTGAGCTTATGTGTGAAAGTTACATTATAATCCTTTAGCTACTGTTAATATAGTAGCTAATGTTAATGTTATTAGAGGTGTGATAATACCATGTCTTGGTTTTTCCACTTAACATTATAACATGTTTTTTAGATTATTACAAACCCAACAAACTCATATTTAACATATTTTGCTAAATTTTTATCATATTTTACAATTTCCTTTAAATTTCTACTATTTTAAGAATTCTTTATTCTAGAAAATATTGTCAAGAAGTAGATAATAGCAGTAGAGATAATAGGCAAATTATTTAAAAGAAAAAAGAGAAAATAAAGAGTTCAGTCAACTAACCCACATGGTCTCAAACACACCAAAGCTTTTCCAGTTCACCAAGTTGTTTTCACACCTTGCATTTTTATTCATGGAAAATTATCGCAAATTGACAGAAGGTCAAGTTGGTTGGGAAGACCTCATCATGACTGATGAGAATTCTTGCTAGCAATCAACAAAAAAGCAGATGTTTAGTTTTCAGAACATTTTAGTTGGAAGCAGTCAAAACAAAGGCATCAATCACTAGAAAATAATGAAGTGGAAGACCACATAACAAAAGGGTCAGAAAATAGATTATTAGTAGTTGGAGTGATTAGAAGTTCTGTGGATACAAAATCTACCTGAACTTTTAATGGGAGAATTTGGACACCTTGGGAGGAACAGGGGAGCTTTCTTACTATGGACAAGAGAGGCAGAGGATGTGGATAACATGAGAAAAAGAAGTGAGCCAAAGTGTGTGTGTGTATGTTGCAACCAAGAGTTTGACCTGTTAAAGTGGAAAGCACCTCTTATAAAGCAGAGGGAGGGGAATATATGGAGTTCGTCTAAGACATGAATGCTTGAAAGGGAAATTGGTTAAAATACCAATGTAGATTTTTAAGTGGGCAAGTGGAAGCTAAGAGAAGATATTGGCAACAATGATCATATATAATTATATTCTTCCTACATGAGGGTTTCTATGTAGAATCAAAATCACATGTAGCTTGTAGAGGACCCTTTTTTAGCATAAATAACATGGCCACTTGACCATCTATAAATGCTGGGATTGAAGCTCTTTCTCAATTATTGTCCTCAGGGAACAATATGCTTCTGCCATAGATCCATCCTCCAAGTTCCTGCCCCATGCAACTCACTTCTGAATTCCAGGTCACATGGCCCTTTTCATTTGCAGAATCTAAGACACAAGGATTTGGATTTGGAGAATCTAAGACATAGTAGTCATGTATGGATGTGAGACTTGGGCCATTAAGAAGGCCGAGAGCCATAGAATTAATGCTTTTGAACTGTGGTATTGGAGAAGACTCTTGAGAGGCCCTTGGACAGCAAGGAGATTAAACCAGTCAATCCTAAAGGGAATCAACCCTGGATATTCATTAGAAGGACTGATGCTGAAGCTGAAGCTCCAATACTTTGGCCACCTGATGTGAAGAACTGACTCACTGGAAAACACCCAGATGCTGGGAAAAGTTGAAGGTATGAGAAGGGGATGACTGAGGACAAGTTGGTTGGATGGCATCACCGACTCAATGGACATGAGTCTGGGGAAGCTCTGGGAGATGGTGAAGGATAGGGAAGTCTCTTGTGCTGTGGTCCACGGGGTCACAAAGAGTCGAACACGACTGAGTGACTGAACAACAACAACAAAAAGACACAAGGAAGAATCTAGTCCCCAGTTATGAAGGAGTCTGTGATTGCATGTTTTCTGACTAATTTTGTAAAAAATTACAAGTGTATAAAGATGGCATAGAAGTATTTTATACATATTAACAACTAATGTTCACTACTATATGTTTTTCAGGAAGAGCATTAGATATAACATCTTTTCACTTTCTGACAAGACTGAATCCAGTATGGCCCAAATTTTAAGAATCTGCCCACAATGCAGGAGACCTGGGTTCAGTCCCTGGATTGGGAAGATGCCCTGGAGAAGGCAATAGCAACCCACTCTAGTATTCTTGCCTGGAGAATCCCATGGATAAAGGAGCCTGATGGGCTACAGTCCAAAGGGTCACAAAGAGTCAGACACTACTAGTGACTAAGCATGTGCACGTGAATCCAGTAATGTCACATTTTGAGTTTACATGGAGAAGGAAAGTTCTTTATCACCTTTTTGGTCTTTCAGTTCAGTTCAGTCACTCAGTTGTGTCTGACTCTTTGCGACCCCATGAATCGCAGCACACCAGGCATTCCTGTCCATCACCAACTCCCAGAGTCCACCCAAACCCATGTCCATTGAGTCAGCGATGCCATCCAGCCATCTCATCCTCTGTCGTCCCCTTCTCCTCCTGCCCCCAATCCTTCCCAGCATTAGGGTCTTTTCCAATGAGTCAACTCTTTGCATGAGGTGGCCAAAGTATTGGAGTTTCAGCTTCAACTTCAGTCCTTCCAATGAACACCCAGGACTGATCTCCTTTAGGATGGACTGGTTGGATCTCCTTGCAGTCCAAGGGACTCTCAAGAGTCTTCTCCAACACCACAGTTCAAAAGCATCAATTCTTCAGTGCTCAGCCCTCTTCACTGTCCAACTCTCACATCCATACATGACCACTGGAAAAACCATAGCCTTAACTAGACGGACCTTTGTTGGCAAAGTAATGTCTCTGCTTTTTAATATGCTGTCTAGGTTGGTCATAACTTTCCTTCCAAGGAGTAAGTGTCTTTTAATTTCATGGCTGCAGTCACATGCATCTGCAGTGATTTTGGAGCCCAAAAAAGTAAAGTCCGACACTGTTTCCACTGTTTCCCCATCTATTTGCCATGCAGTGATGGGATCAGATGTCATGATCTTAGTTTTCTGAATGTTGAGCTTTAAGCCAACTTTTTCACTCTCCTCTTTCACTTTCATCAAGAGGATTTTTAGTTTTTCTTCACTTTCTGCCATAAGGGTGGTTTTGGTCTTTAGGAACCATCTAAACTCTTGATTATTTGACAACCAGGTTAATGGAGCTTTGTATATGTTGGGGGACCCCAACTGAAAAGCTTGTTCTACTTAAACTTAATTTGATAGATATTTAATGAGTACCTACTTATGTGCCAGGACCTACATGAGGGATTGATACTTCTTTAACCTTCCCTGGCTTCATACTTTTTTCACTCCCTCTCACCAGCCAATTTTCTATATGTTCAGTAACAATCCCAAATCTTATGATGTAAACCACCATCGTGATTTCTTACTCACCATCTTGGGACCCAGGCTGAAGACTGGTCCCTATTGTGACACTATTGGTTTGAAGCCAAAAGAAAAGAGCTATGATAAAACCATGCAATCACTGTGGAAACTTTTCCTCAAAACTGGTCCACATTACTTCTGCTCATGTTTCATGGTTCATCCAGCTTACAGATGAAATTGCTAAGCCTGATGTTAATATTGTAGGGATGTGTAATCCTCTCTCAGGGAGTGGTAGTCAAAAATTGAGAAGAATAACACACAATTTGCTACTCTCCATCTCAGCGTGGCCATCTTTCTGTGGTGGGTAGGTAGCTCTTTCTTCAGAGCTTACTCCCAGAATTAATCATGAATATTCCTTGTGTGGTCTGGCCAGTACCATAAACAGATATACTATATAGCACCTTTTATTGCCCCTGCTGGGCGGCAGGTGAGATATTAGTTCCTCGACCATGGATTGAACCCATGTCCCCTGCATTGAAAGCATGGAGTCTTAACCACTCGACCACCAAGGGAGTCCTGAAATGTTTTTATAATGAAGCCTACCATTGAATTAGGAATTATTTGCTTGTTTTTAGCAGCCATACTGCATTGTTACTACCCATCCAGCTTGCAGTCATCTGAAATCTTGGGTCTTTCCTATTCCCACATATTCCTGCTCTATCTTTGTGTTGCCTCACTTCTGTTCTTTGGTGATAGCTCTGATTTGAGTCATATGTCAGGAGTGAACTAGTGGCTTCATACACATTTCTAGAGGGGAAATATTTCTCTGCTTGTATGATTTCCTCAAAGACATTCTTCAGATTCCTTCTACCTACCTTTATGAACTGAACTGTTTCCCCCTCCCCCCAGATTTGAATGTTGAATCCGTAATTCCTAATATGAATGATTTTGGAGATGGAGCCTTTAAAAGAGATAATTTAGGCTAAATGGGGCTTACCAGCTGGCTCATTGGTAAAGAATCTGCCTGCTGATACAGGAGCTGCAGGAGATGTGGGTTCGACCCCTGAGTTGGGCAGATCCCCTGAAGGAGGAAATGGCAACCCACTCCAGTACTCTTGCTGGGAAAATTCCATGGACAGAGGAGCCTGGTGGGCTACAACCCATGGGGTCAGAAAGAATTGGACATGACTGAGCACATACGCTCCTTGCTCCTTAGGTTAAAGGAGGTCATAAGGGTGGGGCCTTAATCCAATAGGATTGCTGTCTTTATAAGAGGAAGAGACACAGGGATGTACCTGTTCAGAGGAAAGGCCGTGTGAGAACATAGTGAGAAAGCATCTGCGAGCCAGGAAGGAAGTCCTCAGCACTTGTCCTGCCAGCACCTTGATCTTGAACTTGTGGCTTCCAGAACTGTCAGAAATAAATTTCTGTTGTTCAAGTCACTAAGCCTGTGTTATTTTGTTATGACAGCCTATGAAGACTAATACCTCACCTTGCCCACCCTGTATGGTTCAGCACACTTGCACACAAATGCACACTCACCCACAGTGTGGTGAGAGAAAGAGAATGCGAGCAAACAGTCTCCCTTGTGTCTCTGCCAGCTCTATAGGGTGTTCCCTGTGACATGTACCAATTAAAGAAATATACATAGTGCAAAAATGGTCCTTAATTCCTAAGTACTGGGTGTGACATAAACGTTCGAAAATCACTTTGAGTAATAACTGCAGCCAAAAGGCAAAGGGAGGAAGCTTTAGAAGAAAGGAAGAGGTAAAATTAATTCAAAGGAAAAATGGATCTCCCATTCAGCAATTGTAGGCTAGGTGAGTCCAACTTGAGATCCTCCCAGGCCCTCATCTGAGTTACCCATCCCCAAAGTGATGACGTCCTCTCCTGAATGCCAGTTCAGTGCTCTGCTTCCTCCCACCTGCTCAGTGTTCCCCGACTCACCCCCAGCCAGATTAGTCCATGCCCCACTCGAAGAACTCTCATGGCATTTAAAGGAGGCCAGGGTCCATGCTACATGGCCATGTGGACATTTTAAATATCCTGAGGTGTTTGTCAAGGTTCCTGGGGGATTTCAAAGCATATTTATTCCAGGAACTCCATTCCAAACCTTGAAAATGTGTTGCTATACACACATGAATGAATGCATCCCATATTTTATAACATGAAATTGTACTTTTTCAGTGCTATCTACTGTTGTCAAAGGACTGCCCCGGTGGCTTAGCGGTAAAGGACCCCCCTGCAATGCAGCAGAGGCAGATTCAATCTCTGGGCAGGAAGATCCTCTGGAGAAGAAAATGGCAACCTACTCCAGTTTTCTTGCCTGGAAAATCCAACGGATTTTCAGTCCACAGCACAAAGAGTCAGACACAACTGAGAGACTAAACAACAACAAATGCAGCAACAACTCTTGTCAACGCTGCTGGATATTAAAGCACACAGCAGTCTGGGCCTAAGAGGGGTGGTATTTCTGGTTGGGACATCAGCTATTAGCTTATGCAAGCCTAACTTGCCAAATTATAATTGGAAACTTTTAAGTCATTTCAGTTCTTTAAGCTATATTGTATATCAAATCAAATCAAATAATCAATAAGCCCCACTGCCTGTGAGCTACTCAGATGTGGTTTGGGATGCAGAGGAGTTTCAACTATAGTCATTGACTTCAAGAAATTGATGATCTGGCCTCGAACTCAGGGTTTTTATTTTCTAAAAGGGATTTTAGTTTATATATTTCTAACCTCAAGAAAATGAGAGATCAAAATAAGATATTTCAGAAAGAAAAAAGGACCATCACTAGTCTTGGGGGTTGGTGGTGGTGATGGATGAAGTGGCAAAGTGACAATAGGCTAGAGTGAAGGAGGCCCTGGGATCAGTGTGAGTTTGATTCTATTTCCCACTCATGCCAGGTTCTCAGCCTCTCAGCCTCAGTTGCCCTGGTGAATATAGCAAAAATAATAAGATCCTATCTGCCAGCCAGTGTGTACTACAGGGTAATAAATAAGGTAATGTATGGAAGGGAGCTTCATAAGAGCTTGTGATGTAGTAACCTTTCACCAAATTCTGGGACAATTTGTTTGCTTTCCCCTTTTGAACTTAAAATGTGTTTCCCCATAGGTACAATTTTTTCAGAATAAATCACATTTTTCTTTATCTTTACACAAATCATATGTTTAATTTGACTGAGGATCTCAAGTTATTGGTATGCAGAAGAGAGTTTTTTCACTCCTGTGTGTGAATGAGTTTTTTCATTCTTTGCAACTCCATGGACTATAGACCACCAGGTTCCTCTGTCCACAGAATTTTCTAGGCAAGAATGGTGGAGTGGGTTGCCATTTCCTACTCCAGGGGATCTTCCTGGCTCAAGGATCGAACCCATGTTTCTTGCATCTCTTGCATTGGCAGGTGGATTCTTTACCACTAGTACCACCTGGGAAGCCTTTTTCACTCCTAATGTAGGATACCACAACTAAGACCCAGAGCAGCCAAATAAATAAATAAACAAAGCAAAATAAAACAGATTTATATACTGAGTTTTCAGTGGTCAAATTGTCACTTTATTTGTGGGCATGTGAGAGAATTTTTCTTTTGTACTTAGGCACAATAATTCTAGACTAATGTCTACATGTCAGTTATTTTTCTCTCTGTATTTTAAAAACAATATCACAGAATGATCCCCATATTCATTCCAAGTCTCTTTTTTTGCATGTGTATCTTCCTCTTTTTATAAGCTAGAACATTTTATTCTGCATTTCATCACTTTTTATAGCCAAGAAGTAATTCCTTTCAATTGATTAAACTGCAAAGCTAAAGATCATAACAATAATACCACAGATATCATTGAAATACATACAACTGAATAACAACCACCAAATACTTTTAGCTATATTTTTTGTTGTCTTTCTTTATCTACAGAGCAAATAAATTCCAAGTATCTCATTTTGAAAGGTAAGATTGGCTAATCTCAGGGTTAAAACCCAAGATAGATATTAAATTTGCTGGAACATTAAGTGGTAAATTAACATGCTCTTTATATAAAGATAGATTTACACAATTATGCCTTTAGTGTCATCTCCATACTATATTTGTGGGTATATGTGTATACGTGTTTGGTGTCTTAGGTGCTAATGAAACCATAAAAAGGGACAAAAGTTCACAATTTGCTTAAAAGAAATAAGTGTAGAGGATTGTACGCATTGTGTTAATGACGTTCCTCGATAAATACTGCTTTTTAGGTAGTTTCATTAACATTAAAGCAATAGTTGCATCATGGAGACATTTATTTTACATCGTCGTTTTGTAAAATACTGCATTGTAGCTGCAGGATTCCAAGACTCTTCAGGAAAAAAAGGAAGCAGTGAAATTACAGAAACAAATAACTTTTTCAGTTTAAATTTATTTAAAGTCCTTTGAGAGCTGATGATTTTTCTAGATGTACTCTGTGCTCAGTTCTACCAGACAAGGAATCCTATCATTTGAATTCAACAATATTCTTTCCCAAGAGGATTTTTTTCCAGAGAGTTTTTTACATCTGTTTGTCTCTGCTGTTTAAAATGGGTAAACTACAATTGAGAGTGCTCCTGATGGCCAAATAAGGTTGAGCAAAGTGGTAAACGAGACTCATGACAAATAAGAGTTTAGGAGAAATGTGAGTTTTTAATGCATAAATGAAATGGTGTTCAGGGAAACTGAACAGGAACTTCTCTTTGTCAGAGGGAAGAATTGTTATTGGTAAGTGGGAGGAGGATGTGGCAGTGATTTGGACACATATCAGATCACTTGGCTTGTGGATCATCTTCAGACACACCCACATCCTTAGCTGATTCTTCTGTATCCCATTTTTTCCCCAAGGTGGCATTAAGGATCAGCCTTTCATCTGGCCAGGCACTGAGTCAGCTTCTATACTGGCATAAGGGAAGAGACTCATCTCCAGGGATGACCCAGAATTTTGTGAGATTATGTTTCTCTCTTCCTTATCCTCATCCAGTGAAATGAGCACTCCATAAAAACAAAACTGAGTTTACTGGGAAAATGGAAAAATATTTGTTCCTTGTACATTTAGATTTGGGCCTGAAGGCCATGGCTGCTACAACAGTGCATCCGCTTAACTGGTTGCTGGGGACAACCAGCTCCCACCTGGTGGAGCGGGTGCATTTTGTGTTTTGCAGGCAGATGTCGAGAGTGGAGACCTGGGCCCGCAGGTAACCCTCAGGGCTTGAATACTTACCTCCGTAACTGGTTAGCTGTAAAATATTGGGATTTTGCTCTAAAGATTGATTCATCTATTAAGACTTTGTGGGAAACTTGGGCTTCTAGTTTTTTATTTTTAATCTTATGTCAAATCTCCTAAAGAGACTGCACTGTGCTGTGCTAAGTCCTCCAGTTGTGTTTGACTCTTTGCGACTCCATGGACCATAACCCGCCAGGCTCCTCTGGGATCCATGGGATTCTCCAGGCAAGCATACTGGAGTGGTTTGCCATGTCCTCCTCCAGGAGATCTTCTTAACCCCTGGATTGAACCCACATCTCCTGCACTGACAGGTGGGTTCTTTACCACCTAAAGAGACTATTTGTAGCCAAATCCTCAATCTGATGATGTGTATAGATTGTATGAAGGTTTAGAGGGTGGTTTTAAGAAGTGCCACCAACAGGGGTAAATGTAATTGCAGACAGACTTTGGAGCCATGCTGGCCTTTGTAGAAGAGTCTGGATCTGGGAGAAACTGGATCAGGGACAAATGCATAGGACAGAGGGCACCAGCATCAGGGAACCCCAGGGCTGTCATTCCTCACTGTGTGCTCATCTTCTCAGTTTCAAATGGAACCAAACCAGTCATCAGGGAACTAGATGTTCCCTCGAGGACATTCGTTAAGTGCTCCTAAACAAACATCGCACACCTAAATGATTCCATGCCAGATTCTGTTTCAGGTCACATGCTTAATGACTTGAGATGAAATGAATCTATTTCTACTCTTTATGTGTCTTATAAAAACTACCCTCCCCATCCTATGCTTTGCAAATATCTCCTTTTTGCTTGGCAAATCTCCGAAGATTTACAAATATTTCCTCCTAGGGATGGAAACTTCAATTTATTCTTTGGGCACTGTAGAAGCACTATCCACCCAGGGTATAATAATCAAGTTTTCTTTTGCCTTGACCACCCACTGATCCTCTTTAAATGACCTACTTCTTTACTGACTTCTGTTACAGAGTTGTTGTGGGGTGGCAGGTAGAGAATAGACCCTACAATTTGCCATGTGCTGCCTGTATGAATGAGTTTGTATGGGGAAGCAAGGCTGGGGTGTGCTTTGTCAAAGAGAACTATGATGGAATTAATGACCTGAACAGAAAGCACTTAATAGCTGGAGAGAGATTGGATGTTGAAATCACTGCGGATGGTGACCACAGTCATGACATTAAAAGACACTTGCTCTTGGAAGAAAAGTTATGACAAACCTAGACAGCGTATGAAAAGGCAGAAACTACTTTGCCAATAAAGGTCCGTCTAGTCCAAGCTATGGTTTTTCCAGTAGTCATGTATGGATGGGAGAGTTGGACTATAAAGAAAACTAAGTGCCAAAGGATTGATGCTATTGAAACGTGGTGTTGGAGAAGACTTTTGAGAGTCCCTTGGACTCCAACCAGTCCATCCTAAAGGAAATCAGTCCTGAATATTCATTGGAAGGACTGATGCTGAAGCTGAAACTCTAATAATTTGGCCACCTGATGCGAAGACCTGACTCATTGGAAAAGACCCTGATGCTAGGGAAGATTGAAGGCAGGAGGAGAAGGAGATGACAGAGGATGAGATGATTGGATGACATCACCGGCTCAATGGACATGAGTTTGAGTAAACTCCAGGAGTTGGTGATGGACAGGGAGGCCTGGCGTGCTACAGTCCATGGGGTCACAAAGAGTTGGACATGACTAAGCGACTGAATAGCAACTGGGAAGAGGCCTGAAGGTAGGACTAATCAACCTGAAACTTCCTTCCAGAAATTGCCAGTGGAAACATATGCATTGCCCAATAAGTATTGCTGACAAAGCAAGGGAAAAATGCAAATCAGAAGGTATACTTAAGGTTCTATTGACATCAAATGTGTTTTTCTTCCCAAAGTGATGCTTGTCTGTAGATGAACAGAGCTCATCAGCTGAAAAACAAGCATGCTTTCTACCCCATCACTGAGAAGATGGCATTTTCTACCATGAAGCAGCATATACTAGCTGATATTGACAAGTGTGCTGTGAGCCTCAATAACAGCTTTGGGCAAAGGAGAACCACATCTTCAAACATTTTAATTTTATTCAAGCAAGAAGAAGGAGCTCGGATCATTTCCAGAGGAAACACAGTTTAGCAAGGGCCATAGGGAGGTGGTGATCAACCAGGGGGTGAAACTTCCACCCCTTCCCTCCTGCCACCACAAGGGACATCTGGCAATGTCTGAAGACATTTTTGGTGGTCACAACTGGGTGGGGGAATTCCACTGTATGTAATGAGCAGGGACCAAGGATGTTGCTGAACATCCTTAAAATTTCAAGGTCAACTTCCCACACTCAAGAATTATTCAGCACAAAAGGCAAATATGATGCTGTTGAAATCTGTTGTTCAACATTAATTCCAAATATGTTTCAAAATCAGGTGGGTGCTCAGAACACAAGTCCTCTCATCGGATTGCTTTTTAGATACCTGTTACCAATTAGACATAAATAAAAGTGATTTATAGTTAAAATATAAATGTAAAAAATTACCTATTGTTAAGATACAAGAGGACAAACCTGCTTCTCTTTTTGAAGGAACCAGTTTATAGAGAAAGAACACTGCTTATTTTTTGTTGTTGTTTATTTCTAAGAAATAATCTTGCTTTTCTGCATGTCAATGAATGTGAAGTCTTAATAGAATTTTCACACATTTTAAACATAAATAGCGAACACTTAAACATCAGTCTGATAGACTGTAGATGACTCAGATGCACTATAGATCACATTACTCAGATGCACACATGTTTTTTTTTTTCTTAATTCCAGATCTTGTAAAGAACAATAATGCTTATTTTAGATGAGAATGTACACTGTATTTGAATACCCCACAGAATTTCAGCTTTGAGAAGAAAATTGACCATTCATTACAAGAAAAATTACAGCTTGTTCCTAGCATATCTAAAACCTGAGTCATTAAAGTTTAAAAATTTCACAAGGGCCTTCTACTTTAACTGCTTAAAAGTTGTTATGAGCTGGGATGTCCTTGGGGATGGGAGATGATACAGTGGTTACTGTGGCATTTTGGGCAGATGCAGCAGTTCACCTTTTGATGAGAGCCCTCCTTCTTTCATGTTAGGAGATGATCATAATGTTTTAAGACCCTTAAGTCAACAAGAGGATGACTTTTCTTTACAATGTTTCATCAAGCTGTGGGGACTGATGATAAGAAACATTTTCAAAGGCAGAATCTTAATAGAGACTTTTTAAAGGCTTATGAATTCACATCAATAGAACCAATTAGCTTACTCTTGCTGGCTAGTGTGTGTGTCTATTAAGTGAAACTAATTTCACTTAAGCTTAATTAATTTTCCATTTCTACTTTGTCTCCCCGGTTCCTGCTTTATTCTCTTAATTACAGCTTATGCTTAGCTTTACTGATACTAGATATCAGAAAGAAAGTTAAGCCCAAATCAGCTTGGGTAGCTGGGTTCCGTATGACCAAACTGCTACTTGAAAATAGAGATGCAAGCTCCTGTGTGTGTTTGTGTGAGTGAGGTGTGCATGCGTGTTTACCTCAAGTTTCAATTTCCACAGAAATTAGCTCTTTCCATCCAACGTATCAGTTTCTATTTGAAATGGTTGAAACTTTTCTACCTAGAAATATCCTATTGAAATATCCAGAATTATGCTACTATTTGTACTTGGAAGTTGTATAAAATTACTTAAATATAAGCTATAAGTTATAGCAACCATTATCTTTTGTGGCTGAACTACTTTAATATACATATAAAACTGAAGACTCCTGAGTTTTCTCTAAAGGGAATAGTAGACTTTCATAGCCAGTCACATAAATGAGTATTCAAGATTAGTTGATCAGTTCAGTTCAGTTCAGTTTCTCAGTCATGTCCAACTCTTTGCAACCCCACGCCAGGCCTCTCTGTCCATCATCAACTCCCGGAGTATACCCAAACTCATGTCCATTGAGTTGGTGATGCCATCTAACCATCTTATCCTCTGTTGCTACTTATCATTTACTCAAATTTCTAAGTACTTGGTCTTGCTTTCTGAATCAATTTTTTATAATATTGGATTGACAATTTTTATCAATTTCTGTTTTCTTTTTTTAAACCTTTCCTGGAGATGAAAAAACCTGCTTTCCTCTTGAATTTTTTGCTGAAAAGTCACTGTATCACCCTGGGGTAGAGTGGAAAGGTGTTCCCAGACCCCCTCTGACATTTTGATCACAGTTATACCCAGCTCTTCCTGTTTTAGAAACCACATCTCATTCATTGTCAGTCCATGTGCTACTAGAATAGGTCAGGTGTTTAAGCTTCTAATCATTCCCCGTGACATGGTCAGGAAAGGAATGCCGATATCTTGTGGCTCTGGCCAATGTATTGTCATGCCCACTTTGTCACAATAATAATGAAATAAGGGTAGAGGAAAAACACCTTGCTCAGTCTCCAAAACTTCCAGCTTAAAAAGAACATCTGGATAGTTGTCTCCAAAACAAACTCTTCTACAGAAATAGGTAAAAAGTTAACACTGTGATCCAAACCTAAAACAAAACCATGTACCTATTGCCAAAAGCTGGAGCAATCCCAAAGTCTTGCTGGCTGGTGGAATGAGTCTGAACAATACCATCAGCAGTCCTGAAAGCTGGCATGAGATCCCTTTAACCATTTTCCACCATCTGCTACCAACATAGAACTGAAGTATCAATCAGAAACACAACGCGTCCCTTATGTCACAAGGGTACCCCGATCCTTCTCATTCGACTCCCAGACTGAAACTTCTAGAAAGCAACTGAGGGAAAAGGAAGGTCAGGAAGGGTATTAAGGAGAAAAGGATGATGGTAGGTGAAGGAAGAACTAGGAGGAATCCTAGCTGTATTGTATTTTATTACATGACTCATTTGTTCAAAGCCAGAGACCCAAACAATGGGATTGAGAAAATCCCATCTCATTTAAGAGGGCTATGCATGTTACTGAAGGAGAATTAGGCTGGGAGCTGCAGGCATATCCATCTGCCATCCACATGCAGATCTGAAAAAAAGAAATTTGACCAGGACCCAACTGGACGAATAAGAGAGCCAAAGTTAATACCTATATCCTGTCTTTTGGACTCTGGATCTGGACAGATCCCTTATTTAAACAGGAAAAAAAATTGTACATAAAAACAAG
Source organism: Muntiacus reevesi (assembly GCF_963930625.1). Lineage (NCBI taxonomy): Eukaryota > Metazoa > Chordata > Mammalia > Artiodactyla > Cervidae > Muntiacus > Muntiacus reevesi. The sequence goes on from NC_089251.1 coordinate 122,384,971, forward strand.
AGAAGAAAGGTAGAATATCATCCAGAAGACACAAAGAAAGAGTAGACTTCTGAGAAAGATTTATTATAGGAATGAGAAAAAAAATACAGAAAGCTGGCATCACTATGGGATTTTAAAAAAGCCATAAAATAGGAACAGGAATTCATATTAGATGAAACTGTAGTTGGGTAAATCAGAAATATGTTATAAAAAATAAAGACGTGTACTAACATAATTAAAGCAGCAAAGAGTAGAAGTGATGTCATAAACAACCAAATACATGTTATAAACAATAGCAATAATTGTTACAACAACAACAATAACAAAAAGCGTTCTATCAAGACATTGAGGAAGAAACAAAGGCTGAAAACAATGAGAATATGTGGTATGTATGGAGGATGGAGAGCTAGCCCCAGAATTATAGGTGTTCCAGGAGAAAAATAAATAACAAGTGGAACAGAAGCAATTATTCAAATATATAATTAAATAAAAGTTTCCCGAGTTGAAAAAAGAATGAACGAGCAGATCAAAAGGGCTCACTGTGTTCAAAGTGGATTAAATGAAAAGAGAACTTTGTAGCATTTGAATTACAGGGATGGAAAAAAAGAGTCTAAGCATTCATGCAGAAAAAATAGGTGAAAAACAAAAGAACAAAGCTAAGCTGGCCTTAGACTCACTTTTTCCCTGGACACAGTGGAGCCATGTCTACAGAATTTTGAAGGAAAAAAAAATTGTTACACGAGCATTTTGTATTTTGCCAAGCTTTAAATATATCTAATGTAAAAGAAGACATTTATTGGTAGGCTAAAAATATGCCAACCATCTCATTTTTCTGAAAACAATTTACCCTGCAGAGACATATTTGAATACATGAAATTCAAGAAGAGTTAATCCAATGTACAATGTGACTGCTCCATACACAGTGGTACAAGAGATGGGCAGAAACCCAGTTTACTTCCCAAGTCCTGAGGCAAACTGTCATTCCAGCAAATGTGTTTAAACTGGCCACGTTAATAAAGCCACAAGAATTTGAAGGAATTGCTGCTTCTTTCTACACTGTCATCTGGATGAAGCCTAAAAGCCTAAAATACTTTCGTTCTAAATTGTTGCTCGTCGTTAAGGGAACAGCTTTTTAACTAGCCACAAGTTCATCTGACAAAGTTTGCCCAATATTTTAAATGAAATCTACCACCAATCTCAGAAGACTCTATATTAATGATGATGAGCACTGTTAAACAACTCATGTATTATCAAAAGGAATCAGCATGGCAGAGTAATTAAGAATGTGAGGTCTACGGGAAGATGTCTGCATTTTACCCCTTTCTCCATCACTTACCCGGGTTTGATCTCTGGGTCAGGAAGACTCTTTGGAGAAGGGAATGGCTACCCACTCCAGTATTCTTGCCTGGAGAATCCCAGGCAGAGAGCAACCTGGTGGGCTATAGTCCATGGAGTCGCCAAGAGTTGGACAGGACTGAGCAACTAACACTGTTTTCCACCATTTACTACTCACATCTTCTTTGTCAAATCATTTAATCTCTAGGGGCCTTGGTTCCACCTGTAAGATGGGAATGTTGTAGACTTTCCTGCATGGAATATTTCTAAGGCTTAAATCAATACATTTAAGATACTTAGTGTCTGGCATATCTCCTGCTAAAAAGAGACAGAATGTTCACTGTGGGTAACAGGCTGCTGTTGTTGTTGAGATACTCAGTTGTGTCTGACTCTTTGTGACCCCATGTTACCCATACTATCTATTATATAGTAGATATTATTAGATAATAATAGGAAGCTTATTATCTATTATGTATATCTATTTATATATATCATTTCAAACAGGAAATACAAACCAATACTTTTGTGTTTTCTTTACATTGTGGTGATTTCTTTGTTTCTATGTGTCTCTAGTTTATAAGGGAGAAGGAAATGGCAACCCACTCCAGTATTCTTGCCTAGAAAATTCCATGGATGGAGGAGCCTGGTTGGCTACAGTCCATGGGGTTGCAAAGAGTCAGACACGACTGAGTGACTTCACTTTCTTTCTTTCTATAGTTCCTTTTGGAGGAAGAAATGGCAACCCACTCCAGTGTTCTTGCCTGGAGAATCCCAAGGACGGAGGGGCCTGGTGGGCCAGTCTATGGGGTTGCAAAGAGTTGGACAAAATTAAACAACTAACACACGCACTAGTTTATAAGATTTTACTTAATGAGCTTGCCTGACTAGTTGAGCAAAGTATGCTGCTGCTGCTAGGTCGCTTCAGTCGTGTCTGACTCTGTGTGATCCCACAGATGGCAGCCCACCAGACTCTGCCATCCCTGGGATTCTCCCGGCAAGAACCCTGGAGTGGGCTGCCGTTTCCTTCTTCAATGCATGAAAGTGAAAAGTGAAAGTGAAGTCCCTCAGTCGTGTCCGACTCTTCGCGATCCCATGGACTGCAGCCCACCAGGATCCTCCGTTCATGGGATTTTCCAGGCAAGAGTACTGGAGTGGGTTGCCATTTGAGCAAAGTATAAGTGTAAATAAAAATGGTCACTTAAAAATATATGACAGATGATGGGAAATTGCTTTGTGACCCAGGAAACTCAAACAGGGGCTCTGTATTAACCTAGAGGGGTGGGATGGGGAAGGATTTGTGAGGAGGGTTCGGGAGGGAGGGGACATGGGTGTACCTATGGCTGATTCTTGTTGATGTTTGACAAAAAACAACAAAATCCTGTAAAGCAATTATCTTTCAATTAAAAAATAAATAAATTTAAAAAAGGACAAATATTACCTAATTTATGTTAATTGTATTAAAAACATTTAAGAAAATACAAAAAAAATATATGGCAGAAACCAGCACAATATTATGAAACAATTATCCTCCAATTAAAAATAAAAGGTAAATTATAGCTACTTATTATAATTCCACATTTATTATAGCAATAATGGGCTGTACTATTGAAGGTATTCATTCTAATCCTTCTACATTTCTACCAGCTAGACTTGAATTATTCTCAGTATCCAGGGCAGTGATAACTATTTCCTTTTAGGAATTTGTGGAAGGAGACGTTGTTTAGCCCTCCATCTTGGTTACACTGGTGATTCCAGTACTTTTTTGAGTTTTCCTTCATAAAAGATTTTTATTCTAAAAAAAGTGAGTGGGAAGAGACAAGAGCCTAGAAGGTTATGGGCAAAATACTGATTGGACAAAAAGTTCATTCTGGTGTTTCCATGTGAGTCTATGGGGAAACGAACGGACTTTTTGGCCAAGCCAATAGTCATTGCCCTGTGTCCCATTTCAGTCATTCTCCTTTCCTGGGTCGATCTGTCCCCAACTCTGGCAGCAAAGGAATAACTTTGTTCCAACTGCTTTTGTGGTGAAGCCATTCTCCATAGTCTCATGTGTTCACGTAGAACATGACTCTGAAATCAAACAGTCAGCTCCTGCGGCTAAGGTTTTGAAGCGATGGGGGCATATTGCCGACCCGGTTTAGATTTTCTAATTTTTAATTTTTACTCTTCAGCCTGCTCTTTTGTGCTTTATTCCATGGTATAGAATGTGGTTCAGCTCTTTCAAAAAAAACCATTCTTAACGTCTGTGCTATAATGCCACATCTCATTCTAACAAAACCTCTATGGTTTTAGTGGCCAACGGCTAGACCATGTATGCCATGTCAGTAATTGAACATTTCACTTTTGGAGAAAACCAGGCATGTAACCATGGTTTGTAAGTGTCTCATAAAGCATATTTTGAGATGTGTTTTTTTCAACCCAAGCTTTTTTACACATTATCTCATTTCTCCTGAATATTATTTTTTGTTCGATGACACCATGTGTCCTGCTTACTTTGAAATCAATCTCTCCAGCTGTTTTAAATTTTTCTAAATTTTTTTTTCTTCCTTATTCATGTGGATTCCTTAAGTCTCCTGCTTCAGGTTTCAGGATTTTAATTTAGTGTCTTACTAGATGTGCTATTGTTATTAGCATCATTTTTATATCAATTTTATCAAAGTCAACCTCCTAGATATGGGATAACTATAGAAGCAATCCCACATGGGAACAGTTTGGAGCTCTAGTTTCCAATGATGAGCTAAAATTATCGAGATTCTTACTGTTGCCACACACTGAGCTGAGTGCTTTATTTATGTAGATTGTCTTAACAAAGCCTCCTAATAACAATAAGAATCAAACACTATTTTAAATCACCATTTTACAACTAGAACAACTGTGAAACAGTTAAACAGTTGCAGAAATGACGAGAGCCTTAGATTCCCATTATTTCCAAAGCCCTATTCTCTTGAGTTGTACCTTAAATTGCCTCTAAATTAGCAGCTCCCATAAATTTCTGCTTGGTTTCAGTGGAAACTGAAATGCTGTATCTAAGAGACCAATGAGACTTTGTCTTAAATTCCACAAGGATGTTTTCTCTTACAGTTTCCAAGAAGAGTGATAAAATGAGGGAAAAAAATGTTTCCTAGAATCATCAAATATCAGGAGGTTCCAGGAAGTTGGTTTCTGACCTGTACTTAGTAATCTGTTAAAAATTAGGTAGAAAGGGAATTAAAAGAATTTTTAACTATACAGAAATATTTTAAAAATTAGGAGTTTCATGGAACTGGGACACCTCTGAGCTTTTCCAGGAAAGATTTGTGAGTCTTACCTTTTGTTTTTGTTTGGGCATTAGATGTATTGTAATGGAAAAGAAAAGGGAAAACATTTCAACTGTCACTGACTCCTGCTCAGAAATTATGCCTCTTCTGCATATCAATGGCTGTTTTAAAAAAAAAACAACCACATGCTTTGCTCTTTATGGCAGGAGTCATAAAGCATCAAACACAGTGAGATGCCTTAGCTTGTCTTTTGAGTTTTTTTTTTTTTAAAAGACAGCCTTACTTTGTCTGAAAAGTGTTTACATCACAGATGGTTTGCTTTTGAGGTTCCAGACAGGTTGACTACCTGTAGGAACAGACCTAACTCATCCAAATCCTTACTTGCTGCAAAAGGTGGGAGGAGTGATGTTTGGTGGGAGAGAAATGCTGATGGAGTTGGACTCAGAACCCCACCAGGGAGCAGAAATCCTTTCCACACCCTGTACTTTGACAAACCTGTTCTTGCTTTGCTGCCTATGTAAAAGAAAGCAGTTTTTCTAAATAGCTATGTTTAGATTAGAACTTGGTCTAACAGAAGTCATAACATGTTGTACTGATTAAACCAAATTGAGATTAAAGCAGACAGAAACACAAACAAACAAATGGGCATCCTTCTCTGAAATTTCCCATTTGTGGGGGGAAAAAAAAATCTTTGTATGCATTTTAGAAAAGGTTGCTGTAACTCTGAGCAGAACAAAGAGCCTTTAGGAAACAGAGATTTGTTAGTTATTTTGTGGGGATAAATGAAATGCAGGGATTAAAAAAAATATATACATGCATTTGCTTTGGTGATGAGATCATGTGCTGAGACCTCGTGCCTCACTCTGGGGAGGGCAGCGGTGACCCTGCGTCATTTGGGGGTCGCTGCAGTGGGGAATTAAAAAACCTTGCCTGGGGATGTGTCGTGGCACCAAATCCCTGCAGCCAGTTGGCCAGATGCTAACTCAATTGGAGGAGAGTGGATTATGCCCAAGGAAAGGATAAATCTTCTCCCTGATACTCAGACATGGATGTTATTTTATGGTTCCTTTTACAAAAGCAGATGATCGGATTTAAGGAAGGAAAGTTGAGAGCAGGGACAAGTGTAAGCTGTCATGGAGATCTCTCTCCTTTAATCTTTTAACAGCATTACCTTATTTTCTATAGAAGATGTGGTTCCTTCAAAGAAGCATGCTGTTGGATTTTTTGCAATTTTAATATTTCTGCTAAATGTATCACATCTAAAGTGTTTAAAAAGGAAGTCTTTAAGAAAAGTAAATGGCATCTTCTAATTAAATGATTTAACAATTAATAAGTCTCTGCATCAGGTGTATTAATTCTTGGTGGCCTCGTATGACACAAGGTTAAAATAAACATGACAGAAATGGTGATAATTACCAAATGATCAGGCAGTTACTGGCTTATCTACAAAACTGCAACTTGCTGAGTAATGAAGCAGAAATTGACTTTTGACATCACCAATTCCAGGTGTATAGTATTAAAATAGGAACACTGTAAAATTTCTTCTAGGGTTGTGTTCAGGAGCCTCTAAGATGCTTTGTTCTGCTGTTTACTTGTTCTGATTAAAGTAGAATCAGAGTAGAATACTGCCCTTTTTAAGTGGATCAAAGACATATAGTCTGGAATTCGGGATGCAGGCAGTAAGGAAAGTATGTTTAGGATAACTTTTACGTTTAAAAGTGAAGTATTAGGATCCTAATAAAGGTCCCCTTTTGCAATATCTCTTGATTGTGGGTGCAATTGTAGTTGCTTAATAAATGTCCTTGTGGTTTTTTTCTAACATAATAAAGGCTCTAGTATTTGATGCTGTGATAAAACATGACCCCGTGGTTCTAGGCAGAGGGGGCTGGGGCAGGAATGGATATGTTTTTTGGCCTTTCATCACAGAAGCTAAAGCACAGCTGTTAATTGCCAGTTGTCATAGACCTTTGGACTAGCTGACCTTTGACACTACTTAGGAGATGTCTTCCGCTGCCTCCTTCTGTTGTTGCTCAGTTGCTAAGTCATGTCTGACTGTTTGTGACCCCATGGACCGTAGCACTCCAGGCTCCTCTGTCCTTCACTATTTCCCAGCGTTTGCTCAAACTCATGTCCATTGAACTCGTGTTGCTATCTAACCATCTCATCCACTGCTGCTCTCTTTTCCTTTTGCCTTCAGTCTTTTTCAGTATCAGAGTCTTTTCCAGTGAGTGAGCTCTTGGCATCAGGTGGCCAAAGTATTGGAGGTTCAGCTTCAGCATCAGTCTTTCCAATGAATATTCAGGGTTGATTTCCTTTAGGATTGACTGGATCTCCTTGCAGTCCAAGGGACAGTCTTCTCTAACATCATATTTTGAAATCATTGATTCTTTGGCGCTCAGCCTTCTTTATGGTTCAACTCTCACATCTGTACATGACTAGGGGAAAAACCATAGCTTTGACTTTTGCTGGACCTTTTTGCCGGACTTTTGGACTTTTCTCGGACCTTTGCCGGCAAAGTGATGTCTCTGCTTTCTAATACGTTGTCTAGGTTTATCAGAGCCTCCCTCTGGCTGAGTTTAATTCCTTGCCCCACCTAGACATCAATACAACATCTAACTCTCTTTCTAGCTCCCCCTTAAAAAGATTTTTTTTTTTACTTATTTATGTCGCTGTGTGGGTCTCGGTTGCCTTCCCCGGGCTCTCTAGTGTGGCGTGCAGGCTCAGTAGTTGTGGCCTGTGTCCTTAGCTGTCCCACAGCATGTGGGATCTTAATTCCCTGACCAGGGATCAAACCTGCACCCCCTGCTTTGCAAGGTGGAGTCTTAACCACAGGACCACCAGGGAAGTCCTATTCTAGCCCTTCTTTAAGCCTCTAGTTATGTCCTCATCCCATGACTCAGTTTCCTCACAATAAATCCAGTTGAACTTTAGCGCTAAGAATCCCATCTTGCTTTCTCTCTCCTCTCCTCTTCCTCTTCTTTCTACCCAACAGCTCATTAAGATCAATGCTCTTCCCTGTGCCTTGATCTCATCCGGCCCATCTCCTTCCAGTTTTCTCCCTCAGATTCAGCTTGTCCTCCAAAGACAAGCCTTGACACATACGTGGGGTCCTTAAGACCAAACACGCACACTCTTCCTTTGAATGGCCCTCCTCCAGGTTCCTGAACCTTCCAGCCTTGTCTGGGAGAGGGGGACCTGGACTGGCTTAACCAAGAACCAGAGCCCTCCTCCAGGTTCCTGAACCTTCCAGCCTTGTCTGGGAGAGGGGGACCTGGACTGGCTTAACCAAGAACCAGAGCCCTCCTCCAGGTTCCTGGACCTTCCAGCCTTGTCTGGGAGAGGGGGACCTGGACTGGCTTAACCAAGAACCAGAGTCTTAACACAGAAGCACTCACTCAAGACGAAGGGAGTGGTCAGTATTGGAAGATATGTGCAGCATAGCTTAAGCCTAAAGTCCAGGAAAAGAGTTCATAGACGCATCGAATCCAGGAGGGACCAGAGGCAGAAAAAGAGAACCAGGTAGCTGAAGCAAAGCCATATTCAAAGAGGAGAGAGGGACTGCTAATGCAGACAGGTCTTAGGTTTGCTTTATGAATGATAGAAATGAGACATATGTGAGTAGGCCAGTGACCATACTGGTGAGCACACTGCTTCTATGATTCCTTTGACCATCTGGTTTCATGAGTGAATTGACTATGGCTTTCATAACTCTTCATAATGCCCACTCCCTCCTTACTGGCCTATGCAAAGGAAATCCCCTCTCAGCTTTTTAAAAGCTAGCAGGGAAGTTGGTGTTTTTCCATGTTATTCATGTGCTACAGATGTAACGAGATACCACAGGCTGGGTGGCTTAAACAAGAAACCTTGATTTTCTCACAGTTCTGGAGCCTGGAAGTCCAAGAGCAAGGCGCTAGCAGGGCAGACTTCCTCTTTGGCCTCTCTTCTTGGCTTGTGGGTGTCTGCCTTCTTGCTGTGTCCTCTTTCCTCTGAACTTTTCTGGATCTGTATTTCCTCTTCTTGTAAGGACACTGGTCAGATCAGGTCATGGCCAATCCTTATGACTTCATTTAACTTCATCATTTCTTTAAAGGTTTTGTCTCGAAAAAGAGACACAGATGTATAGAACAGACTGTTGGACTCTATGGGAGAAGGCGAGGGTGGGATGATCTGAGAGAACAGCATCGAAACATGTATATTATCAAGTGTGAAACAGATTGCCAGTCCAGGTTGGATGCATGAGACAAGTGCTCGGGGCTGGTGCACTGGGATGACCCAGAGGGATGGGATGGGGAGGGAGGTGGGAGGGGGGTCCAGGATGGGGAACACATGTAAATCCATGACTGATTCATGTCAATGTATGGCAAAAACCACTACAATATTGTAAAGTAATTAGCCTCCAACTAATAAAAATAAATGAAAAAAAAATAAAGGTTCTGTCTCCAAATACAGTCGTATTCTGAGGCACTGGGGTGGGGGCCTTTGGAAGGTCATACTTTAGCCCACTCTGTCCCCCGTCTCCAAAACCATGAAGTCCAGCCAAATTCGCAGCCGTGTGGTGAATGAGATGCCATGTGTGAGTCCTGTCCACCCCATGTCACATTCTGATGCTCCTCTGATAGCGTTCAGGCCCCTCCACCAGTGTGGAGACAGTCTGCTCTTAAGCCAGTCTTTCCAGGTCATGCCAGTGGTAAAGAACCTGCCTGCCAGTACAGGAGATATAAGAGACATGAGTTTAAACCCTGGGTCAGGAAGATCCCCTGGAGGAGGAAATGGCAACCCACTCCAGTATTCTTGCCTGGAGAATCCCATGGATTGAGGAGCCCTGCGGGCTACACTCCATGGGGTCACAGAGTCAGACACGACTGAGCAACTTAGCAGGACCAAGCCAGGTCTGGTCTATAGCCAGATTTGCTTGATTCACTCTAGTAGATCTTGATATTTCACATAAATATTTCAATTTCCAACCTCTCTGCCCAAGCTAGAGGTCCTGTGGGTACTGGGCTTGCATTTCCCCATGACAGCACTCAGGCTGAGACCCTGCGGTGGTACCCCCTTCCGACAGGCCTCCTACACACACACCCCCCCCCCCCCCCCCCCCAGTCCATCCATTCAGCTTCCTTCTCTCCTGTCACTGACCATCCTGGCTCCTGTAGTCATTTGGAATTTTGACTTCTAAATTGTTGCTCTACCAACTCCCGCCCGCCACAAACACTGCTCCCTACATTTCCCTTGTCTTTCAGTGTTTCTCCTTCCTTTTCTTTCAAGCTCTCTCTATACATTCTCCAAGGGTTTGAGATCCAATTCTCATATGGGTCTCCAAACCCCTTGTTGATTGTCATGCCTGGAGGGGGTTTGTAGAGGCAGCCAGTGGTAGTGGACAACCCTTCACAACAAACAACTATCTGACCTCAACTGTCAATGGTGCTGAGGTTTTGCAATTCTGATATATATATATTCGACTTCAGTGCTCAGCAGGATTAAATAGCTTTGACCTGGTCTAACCTCACATCTCTGTTTGCAGCCAGAACCTTTCCATTTGATGCCATTTTGAGTTTAAATCAACCACATTCTTTTATGTTACCATGTAAGTTCAGTGCAGTTCAGGTCAGTTCCAGTGCCTGACTTTAAGATCAATAGAATCTTCTCTGTACTTCCTTAGGCTCAGGAGTTGGGCTCCTCACAGACCTCCCTCTGCATGTCTTCCCTACTCTGCCTCACTCACTTGTCCACAGTGTCTTGTCCATCTATTATTTTGGTCTTTTTTCTTTCAGATTCCAAAACACTTGTTGAAACTTTATTTTTTATAGGTTTCCACCCTATTTCTTCTTCTGCCTAGAAATCTAGCCTTTATAGTCCCATTTGCCATTTTGTCTTTTCCTCCTTCCTTTCTGGTCAGTGGTTGGTGCCTTCCTAGGTGTCCAATCACTATTTCACTATTTGTTGGATAGTGGTTGGTCTATCAATGCCTTTAAGTGTATCACTGTGCTTTCCTTGCCTTCCCTCACTTTATCTAACCTCCCACCTCAGCTAGAGACATTCTTCCTGTATTTCCAGATCCAAGTCAAATCATCCATGAGCAAAATGGCTGCAGGTAAACTCTTTGTCCTCTGAAATATTCAAGCCCTTAGCATCTGAGTTCTGAGGAACTTCTGTACTGATTTCCATAGTTGCTGCACCAACTTACATTCCTACCAACAATGTAGGAGTGTTCCCTTTTCCTCCACACCCTCTCAAGCATTTGTTATTTGTAGCCTTTTAACTGATGGCCATTCTAATCAGTGTGAGGTGGTACCTCATTGCAGCTTTGATTTGCATTTCTCTAATAATTAGTGATGTTGAGCATCTTTCATGTACCTACTGGCCATCTGTATGTCTTCTTTGCTGCTGATGCTGCTAAGTCGCTTCAGTCGTGTCCAACTCTGTGCAACCCCATAGATGGTTTCCCCGTCCCTGGGATTCTCCAGGCAAGAGCACTGGAGTGGGTTGCCATTTCCTTCTCCAATGCATGAAAGTCAAAAGGGAAAGTGAAGTCGCTCAGTCATGTCTGGCTCTTAGTGACCCCAGGGACTGCAGCCTACCAGGCTCCTCCATCCATGGGATTTTCCAGGCAAGAGTACTGGAGTGGGGTGCCATTGCCTTCTCCATGTCTTCTTTGAAGAAGAGTCTATTTTCTGCCCATTTTTCTATTTTTTTAAGTTGTTGTTGAGTTGTATGAGCTGTTTGTGTATTTTGGATATTAAGCGTTTATCTGTCTCATCATTTGCAAGTATTTTCTCCCATTTTGTATGTTGTCTTTTCATTTTTTATGATTTCTTTTGCTGTGCCAAAACTTATAAGTTTGATTAGGTCATATTCACTTATTTTTGTTTTTATTTCTATTGTTCTGGGAGACTGCAACAATGTCCATGTCTTAATCCCCAGAACCTTTGAATGTATTATGCTACAAGCAAGACAAGAGGGAATTAAGGTGCAGATAGAATTAAGGATGCTATTTGGCTGTTCCTACAATAGGCGAGGTTATCTTGGATTATCTGGATGGGTCTAATGTTAATTAAATTTTAATATTTAAAACTAAATACTTAAAAAAAACACAACTAAGATCATGGCATCTGGCCTCATTACTTCATGGCAAATAGAAGGGGAAAAGGTGGAAGTACTGACAGAATTCCTCTTCTTGGGCTCTAAAATCTCTGTGGATGTGGACTTCAGCCATAAAATCAGAAGACAGTGCTTTTTAGCAGGAAAGTGGCGACAAACCTAGACAGTGTGTTGAAAGCAGAGACATTACTCTGCTGACAAAGATCTGTATAGTCAAAGCTGTGGTCTTACCCAGTGGCCATGTATGGTTTTTCGAGTTGTACTGTAAAGAATGAAGAATGCCAAAGTGTTGATGCCTTCGAACTGTGGTGCTGGAGAAGACTCCTGAAAGTCCCTTGGACAGCAAGGAGATCAAACCAGTCAATCTTAAGGAAAATCAACCCTAAATATTCGTTGGAAGGACTGATGCTGAAGCTCCAGTAGTTTGGTCATCTGATGCGAACAACTGACTCATTGGGAAAGTCCCTGATGCTGGGAAAGCTTGAGGGGAGAGGAGAAGAAGGTGTCAGAAGATGAGATGGCTGGATGGCATCACTGATGTAACAGACATGAACTTGGGCAAATTTTGGGAGATGGTGCGGGACAGGGAGGCCTTGCGTGCTGCAGTCCATGGGGTTGCTAAGAGTTGGACATGACTGGAAGGCTGAACCACAACAACAGCAATGTCCTCGAAGAGTAGAAGAGAGAGACAGAAGAGGAATCAAATTCAGAGAAGGAGATAATGTGATGTATGAAGGAAAAGGAAGCGATAATAAAAGCAGAGGTCAGAGTGATTTTACATGAGAAGGACACAGTTTTCCACTGCAGGCTGAGAAGATGGGCAGGGGCCAGAACACAAGGAAAGTGGGCAGTCTCGTGAAGCTGGAAAAGGGCAACAAAATGGATTCTCCTTGAGAGCTTTAAAAAGGAACACAGACCTGCCAATGCCTTGATTTTTAAGTGAGAAGCATTTCAATCTTCTGAATTTCAAAACTATCACAATAATTTTGTGCAGTTTTGAGTTTGTGATAATTTATTGTAGCACCAGTTTCCCTGGTGGCTCAGACCATAAAGAATCTGTCTGCATGCAATGTGTGACACACGAGTTCGATCCTTGGATTGGGAAGATCCCCTGGAGAAAGAACTGGCAATCCCCACTAGTATTCTTGCCTGAAGAATCCTATGGACAGAAGAGCCTGGCAGGCTACCATCCACGTGATCACAAAGTCAGACATGAGTGAGCTACTAACACACACACACACACACACACACACACACACACACACTATAGCAGCAGTAGGAAGCTAGTACATTTTTCTTTCCTTCCCTGAGATTTTGTGCTTGAACTGTTTTTCTCAAGAAGAAAGTAGACGAGAGGGCAATTTTAATTTACTATGTCAGTCACTTTGCTATTTACTGAAAAGGAAATATAGTTGCTTATGAGGTAGCTTGTTCCATTGTTCTGTGTGATAAAAATTTTAGCCTTTTATTAAAATTAGCTTGTGATTCCTGACTGAATAATTGACAGAAAGAATAAATTCCATAGTGTCTTCACTGTACCTTAAAGTTGTGTGTTGATTTCATTAATATTTTTAAGGATTACAAGTAAAAGAAAACCACAAGATTTGTTGAGATCCAGTTATAATAATTGAAATATGCTGAGAATCAGAGAACACAAAGACTTCCATTAGATATGTTAGTGATTTAAAATGAAATCTTTAGGTATCAGTGGAATACTTACTGTATGCAAAGCCTAGGACCACAAACAAAAGGCAAGGCAAAGGCATATTTAAGGCACTTTCTTTGATTGTATTGAGACAAACAAGAGGCAAAGATAGTGCTAGAACTACAAGGTAAATGTAAAAATGCAGTCAAGTCATTCAAGATTTTATCATAAAGAATTCCTGATTTCTTAAATGCTATTAGTATTCTGTATGTCACTCAGTCTTAAAACTATGAGTTCATTTTTTATTCATTTTGCTCCTTCCCAACTTCATCCAGACAGTTAGCTAGAAGTCCTATCAAATGTGCAGCTTCAGTGTTTTTCACATTGAAATAGAACATTTTGATCCTTCCATTTTAAACCTATCATTTAGATCCCACTGTTTTTGCCTAAACTGTAAGAGATCAAGAGCATTGGGATCAACAGCATTACTTTGGGGGAGACGAGTACCCATGGACATTTTTGAAATAGATTTCTGAGCCTTGAAAAGATTTTGATAGTTTGGCAAGGCTGCTGATATTTTTTCTCACAAATTTCTAATTTATTACTATAGTAGTAATATAAACCATCAATATATTCTTATAAATTGTTACAAGCATTTTTATTAGCATAATCAGTGAAAAATAAAATTATTGTGCTGTTTTGTCCCTAAGTTGTGTCCAACTCTTACGATTCCAAGGACTATAACCCCTCGGGCTCCTCTCTCCATGGAATTTTCCAGGCAAGAATACAAGAGTGGGTTGCGATTTCCTTCTCCAGGGGGAACCTTCTGGACCTAGGGATAGAACCAGAGTTTCCTGCATCGGTGGTAGATTCTTTATCACTGAGCCACTATGGAAGCCCTACAAAATAAAATAAGCCATTGCTAAAAGGGCAAATGGTAAATTTTGATATGTCTAACAAATCAATGGAAAAATCAATCTTCTCGATACAATTTTTTGATCCTTAAAAATATGACCTGGGTAAGTTGAACTTGGTAGAACTAGCAGCCACAAAAGAAAACTTCGTTTGATTTAGAGAATGAGGAATTCTAGATTCCAGGAGTGAAAACTTCTTTTGGTCTGAGGAAAATTACATAACATAGAAAAAAATTTCAAAACTTCTTTGTGATGTATTTCTGCAAGATATGGAAAGGAAGGAAAAGTTAACAGGATAGAAAGTTAATATTAAGAATTGCTTGAACAAGATAGCCTTAGTATTGTACCCTGAATGTATTAGTCACAACACTAATGACCAATGGTTGATTACCGACAAAGCAATTCTTTTATTAGAAACTTTTTAAGTAACCAAATAGATGTACCTTGAAGTGTGCAAATATTTCTTATATGATATCTGCTAGAAAAGGAGGGCATCGCTGACTCAATGGACATGAATTTGAGCAAACTCTGGGAGATAGTGAAGGGCAGGGAAGCCTGGCGTGCTGCAGTCCATGGAGTCGCAAAAAGTTGGACATGACTTAGCAACTGAACAACAACATGGAAGGTCCAAGTCCCATCATTTTACTCTTGAGAAAATATTGAAATTAGCATGAATGCAATACAAACTGAGATATGAATAAAAACAAAAGAAAACTCACATTAATGAAATCCAAAAGGGCAAAATTTGTTATTGAAATTTAACAAACTAAAACCAAACAAGTACCCAAAAATAGTGGTTGATAAATCAATAATTGGTTTGAAATTCTCTCTGGGGAAAAGGAATTTCTCTTAATTATGACAGTTTCAGTGAAATAAGAATAAAAGTAGAAAAATTAGGAGCAGTTTATCTTCTCTATGTATGAAATTGATCAAGGAGTTCAGGTGGTTTAAGGACTTATGCTCTGGAGACTTCTTTCCCTTTGAAAATCTTTCAGTTTTTAGATATTCTGATAATACTCATATTCAGTATATCCTCAGGGTGAACATATTAATGTAACAATATCTACTGTATCAAATTGGCATGGTCAAAACAGCATGAAAAAACATTCCTTCATTTTCATCTTCTCACTGATATCACTTAGATTAAGACCTTCTTCTATTTCACTGTTTTATATATATATATGACTTAAATATATATATATAGTCGTTGTTTAGTTGCCAAGTTGCACCTGACTCTTAGCCACCCTATGGACTGTAGCCTACCAGGCTAACTCTGCCCATGGGATTTCCAAGGCAAGAATACTGGAGTGGGTTGCCATTTCCTTCTTTCTCTAGGGGATCTTCTCAGCCCAGGGATTGAACCCATGTCTCCTGCATTGGCCAGGTCTCCCACATTGCAGGCGGATTCTTTACCAGCTGAACTACAAGGGAAGCCCTGGACCTCCAAGGAATTCTCGAGACCTTCCTTTATTTCAGAAGCTGGTTTTTGTTCAGTGTCCCTGCCATGAAGTCCATAGCTCTCAAACTCCCCTGCCATGACAAAGCTAGTGCTATGCAAACATTTTCAAAGGTTTATTCACCTTCTGTGATGATGTCTGTGTGTGTGTTTAGTCGTGTCTGACCCTTTGCGATCCCATGGACTAGCCCACCAGACTCCTCTGTCCATGGGGATTCTTCAGGCAAGAACTCTGGAGTGGGTTGCCACTCCCTTCTCCAGGGGATCTTCTCAACCCAGGAATCGAACCGGGATCTTCTGTATTGCAGGCAGATTCTTTGACAGATGAGCTACCAGGGAAGCCTGCCCCTGATGATGTCTAGGGCTGCTGGCACATCATAAGGGCTCAGGTACTGTTTTATCCTTTCCTGTTTCTGCATGCATCCTAAAGCTCAAACTCCTTGGCCTGGTTGTGAAGATGGATGCTCAATGTGTTTAACTACCCTCTACTATACTCATTCTTTTTTCTCCTTTTGAATACCCTACCCTCCAGGAAGTCTCTTCACCACCCTCACCACACTTCCCTGATACTCTGATTTCCTCAAGGAGGTGGCTCTTTTTACCTCATCTTCCCCCTCATCTTTCTGTTCTGTGAACCTCATTTTAGTGCCATCTCCTCAGAGAACACTTCTCTTATCTTCTTCTAAACAAATATGAGGTATATCTTCTGGTAGCAACCCCGGGACTTTCTCTTTATTATTAACGTAATGGGACCTGGCTCATTTTGTCTTCCCTCTCCACTAGAATATCTCAGTTCTCTATGGGAAGGGATTATTCTGAAATATTTCTGAAATGTGAACAGGGCTGACACAGCGCCTTACGCAGGTTAGGTGTTCATTAACTATTTGCTGCCCAACTGCGCAAAGACTGGAGGTGGTAAGATGTTTTTTTGTGGAAACCAACCAGATGAGATGGTTGGATGGCATCACTGACTCAATGGACATGAACTTGGGCAAACTCTGGGAGGTGGTGAGCGACAGGAAGGCCTGGCATGCTGCAGTCCATGGGGTTGCAAAGGGTCAGACACGACTTAGCGACTCAGCAACAACAGCCAGGTGGTGCAGTGGTAAAGAATCCGCCTGCCAATGCAGGAGATGCAACGGATGCGAGTTTGACCCCTGGGCCAGGAAGATCCCACAGAGAAGGAAATGACAACCTACTCTAGAATTCTTGCCTAGAGAATTCCATGGGACAGAGGAACCTGGTGGGCTACAGTCCATATGTTTGCAAAGAGTCAGACACAACTGAGCGCACAGCATGAAAACACCACCCTGATAAGAACTGTGGCTGTGTTGTGGGATGAGACTTTTACTCAACTCTAGTCCCAGTGGTGGAAGAGAAGTTACTGGAGATGAATTATGAATTACTAAAATGTAAAATATCCTTGCAAATATGACTTCTATTTTTTTTCCTCCTATGTCTCCTTCCTAAATATTTTCCTTACTAGCTATGCATTTGTAAAATTAAAAATGCATTGCATTCTCATCTCTGTTTGTATATTTCCCTCTGCTTTGGGGAAGTTCACATTCAGAAATTTAGAAAGAGGTCTAATAATGGGAAAAAGGTTCTTCACATAGGAAGAGTTTGATAATGACTTGGCCATGTTCTTGGTCAACACATGTTTAAAGATAGTAGTGTTTCTAATCACCACACAAGTGTCTGAAGTCCATTGTTAAAAGCATTCCTGACTTTCCGCTTAGAAGTCTATTCTAAAACATTTAAAACATTTTTACTTAAATTTTTTTATTTTAAAACTTTTACTTTTTATTAAAATTAAAATGTTTCTGCTTTCTAGATCAATGTACAATGAAGTGCCTTCACATTTTTGTATTTTTGTCCAAAGTTGGTCCTAGTTGGTCTCTGGCTCACTACTGTATTATGGAACTTTTAAACAGCTCTTGACTTCTCATTGATTCCATGTTTTCAAAGATTCTACAGCACTTTTTATTCACCATACTTTTGGAAAGCTCTGGGACCATTTGCTTGTCTCTGATCCTTATTACAAAGAACCGCAATATTGATGTGCTGATATGAAAAAGTCACAATATTTATGCTTTAACTGTTCCCATTTTGAGCTAATATATTATCAATTATTTCCTCTTAATCCAGAACATGATTTTGTTATATATCAGTTTAAATAAGAGTAGAGATTAAGCATGTCAAAATTGCATCATCAGCTCAAATAATTATTAACAGAACATCAGATAGTAAGAATGAAGTCACTTACATGTATTTGCCTGAGTTTGTGTTGAAAAAGGAACTGGGATTGACAAAGGAGGTAATAAAAATAGCACTGTTATTCAGCTTCCAGTTAATCAGTCCCAGCTATATGAACTTTTCAGGCACCTACAGGGAGATTTAAATGCAATTGCTGGTTTTCTGGCAAAGTAAGTATATTTCTAGTCTGATGAGAAAAAATGACATATCAGAACCCTGCAGATTTGAACAAATTGTCAAGATTTCTAACCTACTTTTATAGAAAGCAATTTTCTCTAGTTTCAGACTCTTGAAAATTTTCTTCCCCCAAAGGATGTAACCATACAAATAAAACAGTCATTTTCTCTTTAAGTACTAACCATCCTGCAGATTGTGGTACCAGAGACATTTTGGTTATTTCCCTCCTGTTAATTAACACATAGAAATCAATTAGGTTTGCTTCTGTAATTTTCATTTGGAATACAGCATTAAATTTAGCAGATGATCAATCTCATTGCTTTCACTATGAGGTTTTTTATAGGTAGTAGCCAGCCACCTGCTGGCAAGCATTTTTATATGGAGTTCCAAGCTTTTGTTCTTGAAAGTAGACCCAACACCATCTGCACCAGAATCACCTGAGATGCTCATTAAAGATGCATGTCACTGGTTCTCATGGAGGCGTACTGAGTGTGGCCAGGGAATGTCAACCTTAATGAATACTCTTAGTGACGCTGATGATTACATCAGCAAATAATGGATTAGGGGCTTACAGGCAATCAACAGCAGTGATACAAACCAATCATCATTGTTAATAAGTAAGGTTAACCAACAATTCCTGTGAACATAAGGTCAGAATACTCTTAGTTTTTGACATAAATAGAGGGGCATGGTCATTTGGTTTGTTACCATTAAAATGGACACATGCTCTTTTTTAATTCAAAGGAAAGTATAAATGTGTATTTGTAAATCTCAGAAATGCATATGGAAAATACTACTTTTCATCTTCCAAAACTATGCAAAAAAGCCTAAAACAGACAAAATGAACTTTTAAGTCCTCTTTGCTTGATACAGTTTTTTCTTTTAAAATAAAAGATAGAAGCCAGAGAATTTCAGAATAATGTTTGTTTTCAGGGAGGCAAAAATGCAAATAATTATACAATTAAAACAGATTATAGATTTTGTGCAACTAAAACTTATTTAGTATCTGTTCTGTAATTGGAACTATCTTTGATCCCAAGAAATCCAAGATAAAAATTCACTGACTCTATGGAAGAACCGTAAGTGCATATTGCTAAGTGAAGGAAGCCAATATGAGAAAACTATGAGCTGTATTATTTCAAGTATGTGACATTCTATAAAACATATAACAAGACAGCAAATATATCAATGACTGTGATGTGTTAATGGGATAAATAGGCAGAGCACAGAGAATTTTTAATGAGCTATTCTGTATGACACTATGATAATATAGACATGCATGTGTGTGAAGTTGCTTCAGTTGTGTCCAACTCTTTGTGACCCTTTGGACCATAGATAGCCAGGCTCTTCTGTCCAGGGGATTCTCCAGGCAAGAATACTGGAGTGGGTTGCTGTGGCTTCCTACAGGAGATCTTCTCAACCCAGGGATTGATCTTGTGTCTCTTAATATCTACCTGCATTGGCAGGTAGGATCTTTACCACTAGCACCACCTGGGAAGCCCATAATGCAGACATGTGTCATTATATATTTGTCAAAACCCACAGAATGTACAGTACCTAGAATCGATCTTAATGTAAACTATGGGCCTTGGATGATAATGATGTATCACTGTAAGCTCATTGATTGTAACAAATATATCATTGTGGTTTGAAATGTTGATAGTGTATTTGGGAGCTATGTGTATAGAGGGGTATATGGGAATTCTGTACTTTCTGCTCAATTTTGCTGAAAACCTAAAACTGTTCTAATAAATAAAATCTATTGAAAAAAGTTACTGATACTCCCTGGAAGACACTGAGGAACTAATGGTTGGGATTGATGCCCACCTAGTAAAGTTCATAGTCATCAAGGCAAAAGAAGTAAATACTAAGCAATGGAACAGCATGAAGTAGTGGACAATTAAATATAGAGAAGGAAGAATCAGGAGGGCCTTTGAAGAGCAAGATGTCCAAACTGAGTTGCAAAGATCAAGACTATCTATTTCAGACAGATACATTTTAGCATATAGGCATTTCAGTGTATTGACATTGTTTGGGGGAACTGTAAACCATCTGATATTATTGCAACAAAACTGGAAGCAGTGGGAAGAGCAGAAAGAATGAACTTGTTCAAATAGGTAAGGGTCAGATCAGAAGGTTGACATACCTATACACCTGTACACGCACATGTATGTATACATGAAGATATATATGCATAAACACACATGTACATAGGCAAATACGTAGGTACACATTAACAAGACTAAAGCAACTAAGGCCTTTAAACTGGTAGAGAACCACTGAAAAGCTTTTAACAGGGAAGTGATGTGGTCTAATTTATATTTTATAAAGAGCCCTAGGGGACAAGGTGGAAAGGAACAGAGACTAGATGGAAATATCTAGTTAACTGGATGAAATTAAGATCATATGGTAACAAAAGAAAGAGCAGACCCAGATTCAAGAGATATTTAAGAAGTTGGATCCGTTAACTTCTTGAGTACTTCATAGTGGGGGATAAGAGAGAGAGCCAGAGGAGTTGGAATTCTGTTCTCATTTCGGGCTTAAGAAAATGAAGGGATGATGGCAAATTCAATCAAAATAGGAAATACAGTCATTGTTGCTGTTGTTTTTCAGTCACTCAGTCATGTCCGACTCGTTGTGACCCCATGGACTGCAGCACGCTGGGCTCCCCTGTCCTTTACCATATCCCAGAGCTTGCTCAAACTCATGGCCATTGAGTTGGTGATACCATCCAACCATCTCATCCTCTGTCATCCCCTTCTCCTTATGCCTTCAATCTTTCCCAACATTAGGGCCTTTATAAATGAGTTGCCTCTTCACATCAGGTGGCCAATTTCAGGGGTGGCTACTATCTCAAGTTTAGAGATCTGATCTTTAGACATTGAGTTTGAGGTGTTTCTGGGACATCAATTCATTCAACCAAGCCCCCTTTAGATGCCTGCCCTGGGCTAGGTACCAGAATTCAGCAGCAAACAAGACAACTTTAGTCCCTATTCTTGTAGTGGGAAAAGAAGGCTTCAAACAATAGCTGCAGATATAATTTCTGTTATGAAAGAGGAGAATTAGCTGGATGGGCAGAGGAAGTCTAGGATGGAGGAAGTTTTTTGCGATTCTCTTTTGTTTTTTAAAATTCTATAGTGTTTTACAATTTTTAAAGCTTTCCACACACAATTTCATATAATCCCACAATAATCCCTTTTTTAAACCTACCCCTATATTGTCCCTCCCCTCTCCCCTGTCCCCACTGATAACCACTAGTTTGTTCTCTATAGAGGATGGAGACAGTTTTTTTGTTTGTTTTCGTTTTGTGCTGTTTAAAATTTTTTTTTTGTTATATTGTAATATAGTTGATTGACAATGTAGTGTTAGTTTCAAGTGTACTGCAAAGTGATTCATCTATACAAATACATGTACCTATTCTTGTATGGGGGGCAGTTTTGAAAGCCATCAGTACATAGGCTAGAGTTGACATCACAAAGACAAACGAGATCGTCAAGAGAGAGAAGATGACAAATGAAATGAGGAGAGGGCTGCAGAAAGAAAATTGGGAGTCCAGATCTTAAAGGGACAGCAAAGAAGCATATGAAGGATGGTCACAGAGGGAGAACCAGGAGACAGTGATGTTTGGAATCAAAGGAAGAATTTCAAAAAGAATGATGTGATTAGGGCATGCTATGGAAAGCTGAAAAGAAACAAAGTCTCAGAGACATCTTTGGGCCTTGTGATGTGGCAGGCGTTCACGATGCTTGTGTGGACTGCCAGAGTGAATTGGTAGGGGCTGAGGGCTCACTGGAGTGTGTCAGGGTGAAGGAGAAATTAGGAGACAACTGAAGATGACATCTTCTAGGTGCTTGGTCCTGGAGGAAACGGGAGTGAGAAATAAATGGACCCAGGATAAAAGGCAGGTCCTTGAAAATGGAAGGCATTTGAACACATCTAGTGATGAAGGAAAGCAAACTTGTAGAGAGGAGAAGTTGAAACTTCAGTTGAGAAGAGCTCCCATGTGGAACAAGGTCTTGACAAGCTTGCAGGAGGACATGGGGCCCACTGATTGGTAGGTCTCAAGCTAGCTGTAAAAAAGTAGGTGATTTGCCTTCAAAACTTAGTGGGAAGAGGTAAGAGTGCATATGGATGCCTGTAGGTGAGAAAAGGGAGATTGGTAAGTACCTTGGCGAAAGAGATTACTAAGACAGAAATTCAAAGATAAGTGAATTTTTTTATGTCATCAAGATTGTCAATCTCGATCAGTTTAATATTTATATCCCATAATATATTATCTCACACTTAAAATTTTAGCTTATCAGATTAAAAAAAAACCAAAAAATTGTGGATCCAATGTGAAACATTAAAAATGGATTTGACTTTTAAAGGTCTTCCCTAGGGCTTTATATTTAAATGAGGCAAGGACCTATAAACTCTGTAGATCACAACAGGAATATGATTCCAGGAAATTCTGAGGTCATGTCATTCTTGGAGATTTTTCTAACAAACGGAAGCTTTACTGCAGAGTTTTATAAATATTTATCAGCCATGACTTTTACCCACAGGAGGTTAAAGATCTCTGAGATTTGGATGAGAAAGCATAGTTGTCTGATTTGGCCTGAATTCGTGGGCAAAAAGAAATTTACTCCGTAGTGTAACAAAATAATGACAACCTTTGCAATATCTTACAAGATAATGGAAGTTGGTCCAATCATTTACAAACCAGTGTAAATACTGTAATAACTTCTATAATTAAATCATATTTAATAAATTATATTTGTTTTCAGATTGTCTTTGCCCCAGAAGAACACAAAATGGGACATAGTCTTAAAATATATTAGAAACTAACCAGGTTAATTTTAATGTTAGAAATTTAACTTTCTCCATAATTTTCAAATGCTCCTGGTTCAAACTTGTACTGCATGCTTTTTTTTCTTGAAGTTTTATCATGTGTTTCCATGAAAATACATTATGATTTTCATTTTACAGGGTTAAACATTTTCAGCTTCTAAAGTAGCTAACTTGATTTTATTACAGAAAGGTATAATTTTATTGGTTTAAAATTAGACATGAGACTAGGAGAATTATCAAAGAAAGGAAAGTGAGTGCCGGTTTCTTTAGAAATATATTCATTTGCAATCAGTCTGATCAGCTGCAAAGTGTCTCAGAATACTTGAAAGAATATCAACATGAATTAAATGTGATTATTCTCTTGAAAATGTCTTGGTGTTTATTAAACAGAAATGTTTTGGTGTGGAGCAAAATGGAATGAAGAATCATTGTTATATTTTATGGATCCCTTTCTCCTAACAGCAATACCATTGGCCCTCCAGGTCAAGCAACCACAGATTGAAAATATTTGGGAAAAAATTGCAAAAAGTTCCAAAAAGGAAAATTTGAATTTGCTATGCATTAGACAACTCTCTGCCTTCCCTGGTGGCTCAGGTGGTAAAGAATCTGCCTGCAAAACAAAGGAGACCCAGGTTCAATCCCAAGGTCAGGAAGATCCCCTGGAAAAGGGAATAGCTACCCACTCTAGTATTCTCGGCTGGAGAATTACATGCACAGAGGAGCCTGGCGGGCTACAGTCCATGGGGTCGCAAAGAGTCGGACACGACTGAGCAATTAACACTGGTAACTATTTACATAGCTTTTAAATTGTATTAAGTATTATAAGTGATCTAGAGATGATTTGGGCTTCCCTGTGGCTCAGCTGGTAAAGAATCCGCCTGCATTGTGGGAGATTTAAAGTATATGAGATGATGTGCCTAGGTTATTTGCAAATATGACATCATTTTATACAAGCGACTTGAGCATTCACAGACTGTGGTATCTTGGGGTAAGATTGGTCCTAGAACCAACACTCCATGGATACCTGAGGGTATTGAAGGATGACTATATACTTGACAATGAGAAAACGCAGTTATCACTGTGATGATCAGTGAGCCTGTTTCTAAGAGTTCACATAGGAGAGAATCTTGAGCTCGAGAAGCTTTCTCAAATGTGACAACTTGGAAATTTACATATTAAAAAAAAGCAACTCATGAAGTTAAAATGAAGTTTATAAACTGTCAATAGTAACAAATAGATTTCATCCAGCCATGCTAGAGGGAAGTGCATTTTTCTCTTGCCTCTATGGAAAATGATATTACAAAATATTTTTCATATGAAGAGGCCATCAAAAAGAATATAGTAAAGAATGTAGGGGAAAAGTCTTATGTGCTTAGTTGCTCAGTTGTATCAGATCTTTGCTACCCCATGGACTGTAGCCCACCAGGCTCCTCTGTCCACGGAAATTCTCCAGGCAAGAATGCTGGAGTGCATTGCCATGCCCTCCTGCAGGGGATCTTCCCAACCCAAGAATCGAACCCAGGTCTCCCACATTGCAGGCAGATTCTTTACCATCTGAACAGCCAGGGAAAAGTCTTATAAAGATGTTTAATAATAAAAGATGTTTAATTAAGGAAAACAATGCCATTTTCCCAGATCTTGTGTATTTTGCCAGCTTCGAAACTTCGTGATTTCCTGTGATTTATTTTCTCATTAGAAATATTCACTTTTATACTTAATTTTATATTTTACATTCTTTTTTTAAAGGCTCCACAAAAATTCAGATCTGCCCTGGGGTAAATTTTGTAATTTTATTGGAAATACAATCTTCCAGGATATTTAAAAAAATGCTTCCTTAGGGGATGTTTTCCTGGAGAAGCTTCATTTAGCCTTGTCCAATGGTTCAAAGTATTTTCCTTACATTTCTATTGCTATAAACTCATGGTTTACAGTACTTGTATCTTCTCGATGATTGAGTTCTCCTTTTGTATTTAGTCTGTTAGCTTATTTTTCAAACTGAAAGAGTTCCTAACCCCAAAGAGTAAAACTAAGATGTCCATGTTCACAGTAGGATCATAAAATGACATCTAAACAATGATGCAATGCATAAGATTTGAAGAGTATACAGAGAAGTGAAAACAGCTGCTAATGTATCACTAGAGAGTTTCTCCCCTGTATTGTATATGTTCTATAATTAAAAGCATTCCCCAAAATTATTGCATACAAAATCCTGATTTTAAAAGAATATTTTGGGAACTTCTCATTGAAAGGGTACTTGTTTTGATGACATGTTTTATTGGTTGGTTTTCAGCTGTGCTCCGTTGTATCCAACTTTATTCAACCCCATTGCTCTGTAGTCTGCCAGGCTCCTCTGTCCGTGGGATTCTCCAGGCAAGAATATTGGAGCAGGTTGCCATTTCCTCCTCCAGGGGATCTTCCCAACTCAGGGATATGGACCCATGTCTCCTGAGTCTCCTGCACTGGCAGGTGGATTCTTTACCATAAAAACCACCTATTTTATTAATATTAATGATGGATTTATTGCCTTGCCATAATGTTATTAATAGTTTCAGAAACCTTTTGCACTATTCCCTTTGTATTTCAGGAATGATTCAAAAGTAGCTACTGTCATATTTATTTCCTAGAATCAGATATCTATGTATCTATCTATCAATCAATGTCTATCTATCTAGCTTGATAGTACATGCTTGGCAAATTACATATAAACTGATTATAGCAGTGACCTGATGTTTTCTTTTCCTGCCGATTTGTCATAGCTGCCTCAATATTCTTGAACAAAGGGCAAAGTGTCTGAATGATTAATTGAAGTTCTTCTAAGTCTGAGAAGATATCAGAATGACTTTTGTCCTCTTGGTGCATAACTTTTTTATTTTTTAAAGAACCTGATGGAAAGCAAGACATATTATTAGTAATAATGTTGTGCATTGAATTGCCTATGTGAGAGGACAGTGTCCCAGAAAGTGTTTGCTCTACTTCTTCAGTATCTGAGAACCTGTGATGTTGTCTTCACTTGACTTTCACAAGGTCAAGATTGTAATTTGACCCTGAGCACAGAGCCATGGCCTGTTTACCCTGTTCTCAGCTGACTCTTTATAGTTATGACTGACGTTTATATGTTTGAGGAGGAGGGGAAATTAGGCAGAGATCTGTGCAAATGTATTTCTGCTAGTGACAGACTAATTCGTTCTCTCTCTACTCAGACCTGGAAAATGGCAAATTTGTAGCATTATCTCCACTAAGGAAGGAATGTGTATTATTGTAGGCACTTATTAGTGGGAAGGGGGCTTTCTAGGTGGTGCAGTGGTCAAGAATCTGCCTGCCAATGCAGGAGATGCAGGTTTGATCCCTAGGTCTGGAAGATTCCTAGAGAAGGAAACGGAAATCCATACCAGTATTCTTGCCTGGGGAATCTCATAGACAGAGGAGGCTGGTGGGCTACAGTCTATAGAGCTGCAGAGTCAGACATGACTTAGCAACTAAATAACAACAATTAGTGGGAAAAAGAATGACTGGTTTTGGAAACAGTTTGTTCTTTTGAAAATCAAGCTTAGAAAATAGGAGTTGCATCAAAATTTTGCATAAATGTCATACCCTGGTATGCTTGGCAAGTTTCATTTTTGTGAAATTGTACACTATGCTGATTTTACTGTATTTCTATGTATTTTTGTTGACAATTGGCTAAAAGTTAAGAGGCTCTGTGCAGCAAAGCCAATATTCCATATACACAAGACAAATAAAAAATATTTACTTTGAGTCATATCTTATCCTGAGTGGCAGCTATGGATTCCAATTAGACACAGTGTCTATTTTCTACTAGTCTTGAGGGCCTTTATTCTTATCACAGCCACAGATCACAGGATTTATTTTCCCTGGTAGAATCTACCATGAGTTCAAACCACCTTGTCTTCCTGAATTCTCCTTACAGCAGTACTTTGTCTTAGGAAATGGAGTTAGAATTGAGTGTGGTTGGAAGAAAAATAAATAGTATGTCTTGATAAACTATAGTGCTTGGCAGAAGTGGTTTCCATTCAGGGCTGATACAAATCAAAATGTGAGCCTTTATACCTAATTGATGAAAGATTTCTCAGAGCATTCTGAGACTCATTGACTCTCATAAATGAAAATAGGAACTCATTCGACTTTGGATTAATGAAAGCAGTTTCATCCATAGGGCAATGGAACTCACAAACTATTGAGGAACATAATAGTTTGCCACCTATCTTCTTTGCTCTTTTAAAAATCTGTTACTTTATACACTGAATTTTACTACATTCCTAATAGTACCTTATGATGTAGGTGCATTTTTTTGGGGTGTGTGTAAAGACAAGCTCTTTCAATGGCATACAGCCAACCAGAGCCCACGTAACTTAAGCATTGACTTTGGTTCTCTCAGATGGTTTTTTATTTATACCAAATTAGATGCCATTTTGAATTGCTGAATTCTTAATTAGTTTTTATTGTTTTTTATTAGTCCACGGTTGGAAACTTATAAGAGCTTTTAAGGCATTGATATTTTTCATTTTTTTGCAATTTTCAAACAGATTGTGGAGAAGTAAATAATCTGTGTGGCGCCCTCCCCACCACCATTCTTCTCCCAACAGCCTCCAAAAACAAAAACCCAACAAATAAAACAAAACAACAAACAACTTATGAAGTTGAATTTTATTTTTAACTTAATGAAAATCCAGTACTAAATCATAATAGATGTCTTATCCATGACAAGAAATGCTTTGAGTTTATGTTTAGTAAATATATTTATAAAATAGAAAAACAACCTGAAGGACCAGTCTTGCTGGCTGTTCTTTATCATTTCAAATGACAACCTAGATTTTATTCGTGAGCACAATTATCAGGTTGACCATGTCTGACTGTCTTAACTTAGGGTGATATAACTTACTGACTTTTGCCTGCAAATGAGTAGAAAGTAAAATCAAGGTAAGACAGATGTGGAGCAGGGTTGGAGAAGCCTGGCTATGACCACAGAAATGATTCATTCTCCTTGAGGGGAGCCCAGAAGTCCAACAAAATTTAAACATCAGTGACTTTTTCAGAGGGTGTTGATACTTGTTTGAGCTGATGCTCAGGGAGAAAGCCAAAGTCAAGGTGAAGGAAAGAACAGAAACCAAGTTCACCTTTGGGAAAAGAAATTGGAATGACTTAACTGAAAAAAAAAAAAAAAAACCAAACAAAAAGAACCAAAATCGCCACTCCTCTTCCCTTATTCAACTGTCTGGAGGTCAAAGATGGACTTCTTATTTAGTGGGAGGCTGCAGTGAACAGCAGGAGCTACCTGTATTTTAGACAGATAGCGAAGCACTCTGTTCCAACTCTGTTTTCTGAAACTCTGTATTTGATAATTTGACATCCATTCATCACAGGACCAGTTAATTGTATTAATGATATTTTCCTCTTTTCTGTGTCCTCGATACTCTGGCATTGTGCCCTCGCAGACCAGAGAAGAATACCTCTCCCAAGGCTGCCCAGCTTTCAGAAAGAGTAAAGGGCTCACCTGAGAGGATGTCTTTCACATGAAAATTAACCAATTCAGAGTCCACACCCCAACCATCTCTTCTCTCAAACACTTACACGCCAAGCCAACATCCCCCTGTGCTAGATCAACCTAGGGCTGGGTGCCACAAAATGAGGGACAGCTTCTAAGCCCCAGAGCTTGCTGGAATTATTCAAACTAGCCAGTCCTAAGTTTTTTGCCTTGTTCTGCTTGTCTTTCCCATGAAAGTTCAAAAGAGTCTCTGATCTAGACTTCCCTCTCTCTCCTACCTTCTGACCGAATCTGCTGCTCTCCATGTGGCCCTGTGTGGTGTGGCATGTCCCCCCCTCTAAGTAAATGTAAGTAATAAAATTCTTCTAGTGATGTTGGCCTCCCATGTTCTTACTCAGTCACTTCCATAAATTAAAATTCTGTGGGAAAATTTGGGACACACAACCTTATTGGTGTTGTGAGTGGGTAGGGGACAAGTGCTTTTCTCTTAGGCTGTATTTTCTGCTGTTTAGGATTTCAGAGGCTCTCCACTGAATGAACCAAGCTTCTATGCCATCACCTGGGGATGTTATGGACATTTGGGACAGGCAGAGATGAAGAAAGGGCTAAATCATATTATTGTTCAGCAATAGTCTCAGTTCAGCCAATATGGACAAAGAGAATTTGGAGAGAATTTATATCAGGAGATCTATTTTAGGAATGTCTTAGCCTTTTTCAAAGTCAAGTTTTCTGTTCTTTGGCTAGACACTTAATCTCAATCCCATGGCTCAGTCTATCAACATATATTTGCCAAACACCCTGCTATGTGCTATGGAGGCTGAAAACAGAAATAAAGTATCGTTTTTACTCTTAAAAGGCACACAGTTTGACTAATAGCAACATCATTTGTTTTAGTCTGGGTTTCCTAGAAGTAGAGGCCAAGATGAGGTTATATGTGCAAGAAATTTACTGAATGGCAGGTCTTGGAAGACACATGAGTCTCTTGCATTTTTGCACGTCTTATGAGGACACACACTGACTCCCTTTGTTCCAGACCATCTTTTCAAGGGCGTTAGTATAGTGGACAACCTTGGGAATGAGAGACAGCTTTTCCTTCCAGAGCGTAGGACAGCTGCTTACTGTCCAATGTTGTAAAGAAAATGTCTCTCTTCAAGGTGAAATTCAGGCAGACAATTCTTGCTCAGTTGTGTCTGACTCTTTGTGACCCCATGGACTGCAGCACACCAGGGTTCCCTGTCCGTCACTGTCTCCTGGAGTTTGCACAAACTCATATCCAGTAAGTTGATGATGCCATCCAGCCATCTCATCCTCTGCTTATTATAAAAGATTCAAGTTTTCTAAGCTTGCAGAATCTTTCCATAAAAAATCTTCAAAACAGAAAACAAAAATGAAAAGAACTCCCTTCTTCCCTTATTGTATTTAGGGTTGTCACTTGACCCTCTTAATATCATTCTATGGGGTTTGGGGCTTGGATGAGTTGGGTAAATGCTGATACTCGCACTAGTGCTATAGCTGTGAGCAAGACACTCTCCTTTGTCTTTGACCCAAGAATCTCTTGTCTTCTGCCAGCATCTATGAAATGTTGGCAGGGTGACTTACTAGCTTGTAAGCAGGGATAAAAATCCCAGAACTTTCAAAATTCTTCACAGAATGCCTGTGAAGGAAAGTGGGGAGAAATCAGGATAGCCCGGTACAGAAGTCAGACCATTATATAGTTCTGAACCCTCAAAGAGAGGGAAGGAAAGAAGGTTAGGTGGAAAAATCTTGGGCAGTATGCAGTGCAAGGAAGTCTTGACAAGGCTGATGGGGAATTCTCCAGCCAATCTCACTCTTCAGAGATGTTTCACATCTCATACGAATGAAAGGCCTGCTTTATGAGACCGACACGCTGCCTACTGCGCTAAGGAGGCAGATGAAAGGCCTGCTTTAGCATCTCTGCGTTACTCAGTCTTTCTCTGCAAACAGCGCATGGGAAGCATGGTTGTGAATGAGAAGTGCTGGTGGATCCAGAACATAGCAGCTGGGGACATCAGTCAAGTATCTTCCTTATATAGTAGATCTGAGGGACAGATTCTCACAGCTGCCACATCAATGAACAGTCCTGTGAGTCCCAAACTTCTTTATTTTAAAAGCAAGGTCAACCACACTGCAATTTAAACCTTTAAAGGCAAGGTTAGATGTGCAAGATGTTTATGGGTTAGGCTGAAGATTGTGTTGGACAGAACTCTTGGTGATGAGCACCTAAAACCCAATTCATATAGTAACAAGCAGAACAGACAAACAAAACCAAAAGGAGTTCATGGCTTTGTGTAACTGAAGAGTCAAAAGTGGTGGTGGCGTCTTTCTGGGACAACTGGGCTGGAAGATCAGGTGATGGCTCTTGTCTATCTTGAGCTCTGCTTCCATCAGTGTTGGCTTTTCCTTGGGCAGGATTTCCATGGGGAATTTTATTGGTTTTACAGATATTAATATCAAAGGAAAGAGACTCTCTTTCTCTGATAGTGCCAGCAAAAGCCTTCAGGTTGACACTCATTGGCCCAGGTTGGATCAAATTTCCCGTCACAAGCAATTGCTTTACTTGAGAGACAGTGCTCTCTGATGGGTTGACCTGGGCCAGGTGCTCAACCTTATGCCAGGAGACATGAGTCGAAATGAGTTGAATAAAATCATTAACAGCCCAGCCTAGTGGTAGAGCGCTAGTTGCTAAAGAGGAAGATGCTGAGTAACTAAAGGTGTTCACCAGGACAACATTTTTTCTTCTCAAAGCATTGGAGCTGGTGATGACTACTGAGGCAAATTGATTGTGGGTGAAGAATTTGAGAAGTTTGATATCAGTGAAAAATACAGGGGTTAAGAGAAAGGCTAATGGAGAAAGCAGATTAAATCGACAATACAGCACTGGGATTTGGGACCTTCTCAGGCCAGAAGGGGCTTCCCTGGTAGCTCAGTTGGTAAAGAATCTGCCTGCAATACAGGAGACCTGGGTTTGATTCCTGGGTTGGGAGGATCCCCTAGAGAAGGAGATGGCAACCCACTCCAGTATTCTTGCCTGGAGAATCCCATGGACAGAGCAGCCTGCAAACTATAATCCATGGGGTCGCAAGAGTCAGACACAACTCAGGGACTAAACCACAACACTACCAGGCAGAAGAAGGCAGAGAGACTAAGAACTGATGCTTTCGAACAGTGGTGCTAGAGAAGACTCTTGAGAGTCCCTTGAACAGCAAGGAGATCAAGCCAGTCAATCCTGATATTCATCAGAAGGACTGATGCTGAAGCTGAAGCTCCAATACTTTGGCCACCTGAGGCGAAGAGCTGACTTATTGGAAAAACCCTGATGCTTAGAACAATTGAGGGGAAGGGGGGCAAGAGATAAGATGGCTGGATTATATCAGTGACTCAATGGACATGAGTTTGAGCAAACTCAGAGAGATAGTGATGGACAGAGAAGCCTGGTGTGCTGCAGTTCATGGGGTTGCAGAGTCAGACAAGACTTAGTGACTCAACAACAACAGGCAGAAGAACTTACAGGCTGCATATCAATGCCTTTTGCATTGTTATTACTCTTTGTAATATCGTTTTGGACAGTAAAAGATATCTCAAGACGACATGGCCCTTAAGAATCAAAGTCATACTGAAACATGGAAGCAGAATTAGATAGTAACACTTTTAGAAAATTCAGATAGAGAAGAGATACCTTAAATTTAGTTTTTTTGGGGGAATAGAAAATATTAAAAAATTCATCTTTTAGAATATTTGATGTAATGAGTAAGTTTGGCTCTAGAAATTCTGTCTTCAAGTGAGATTACATAACAGTTTTTGGGTCCCAGGTGGGCTTGTCTTGTTTCTTACCTTCTTTGAAGTTCAGTGTACGAGCAGGCAAATGTGATGAATACAGCTCTGTGGTGTGCATTTTGCAAAGTATTTTTTTAGACCTACTGGCCGCAATATTTCTTTTCTAACTCATTTGCAGAGGCAACCATAGAACTACATAAGACTCAGAGTTAGAATACCCGGGTTCTGGGTCACTGCTCACTATGTCCTTAGAAAAACTCTTCAGCTTCTTGATGAAAAATGGGTAGATTAATACATTTCTTAAAAAACTGCTAAGCTGATCAATTGAGCCAATACTCCAGATGTAAAAGATGAGCCTTATTATCACTAAAGTCTCAGGGGTGGAAAATTCAGACCAAAGGTAAAGATACAGTGGAATCATCTTATTTTGTTTCTTTTAAATCATAGCATGTAAGATGGAATCTTTTTTAACTATACCCAGGATGACTTCTGCCATTCAGTCTGCTTTAAAACAACAGCTGGCTTTTCATAATTCAGAACTCAAGCAAACCTGCAGATTCTCATGATGAAGGAACTCATTCATTTTTAAAAAGCCTTTATTGACTTTGCTACAATATTATTTTTGTTTTATGTTTTGGTTTTTTTGGCCACAAGGTGTGTGTGATTTTAGTTCCCTGAATGAGGATTGAACCTGCCTCTTCTGCACTGGTAGGTAAAGTCTTAACCGCTTGACCACAGTCATCAATCCCTAATTTATTTCCTTTGAGAAAGAGCTTATCTCACCAACAACTTGTTAGTGGCTTGAAAGTGAAAGTGTTAGTCCTTCAGTCATGTCGGACTCTTTGCTACCCCATGGACTGTAGCCCACCTGGCTCCTCTATCCATGGAATTCTCCAGGCAAAAAATACTGGAATGGGTAGCTAATCCCTTCTCCAGGGGATCTTCTTGGGATCGATAAAGGGTCTCCAGCATTGCAGGAGGATTCTTTACCATCTGAGCCACCAGGAAAGCTGAGTGTCTTAATACAGGGCAATCTGAACAGTGAAGGTTTGCACTGCAGAGGAATCAAGCTAATAAAACCTTTTCAGAATGTCTATCATTTCAGCTGATCTTGTTAGATTTCAAAGATGTCTTTGACTATCTTCAGTGCTTCTCACCACTCTGCTCTTGGGGTCCTGAATTCCCTGTGATCTTTCCAAAAGAGAAAACCATGTGAAGCCATGTATTTAGGGGGAAAGGAAATGACAGTGTTTATACATTACCACTTGGTTCTCAATTTGTTGTTTGATCAAGATTTCCCAAGATTCAGTCTGAAAGAAAATATGAGATAATGTTACCAGAGGCTGCAGAGATTAAAAAGAAAAGTTAGCGAAAGTTGAAGCAAAGAAGATTCACACTGAGTACCCAGGGAGAAATGATGGAACTTGAAACCCACCCGAATCCTTTCTTTCTAGTCTGTCTTCAAGAGGCTAAAACATCTGGTGAGTCACGTCAAAGATTCAATCAATCATCCCTGTATTTGATTTTTATGTTGCCAGACATCTGGTTTGACTGTGTTTCTCTTTTCTTTAATTAAATCAATGGGGGGTTTTGGCTTCCTGCAATATCAGCTTTAGTTTAAATAATACACGTCATCATCTCATTTGCACTTTGACACACTTGTGATCCCATTGTTTTTGCTTTAACTCCTAGTAATTTGGTGACTGATTTAAAGTAGTTTTGAATATTGCACTATGCATTTGCACATTAATATAAGTATTAATAAATATATCAGAGAAACAAAATTGACTTGACTGCTTTACTTTTTTCTAAAAGGAACTATAGATGTTACCTGCAATGAGTGGACTTTGAGAAAGTTGAAGAACGATGCTAAATAATTATAGGGCTTGTTCTCAGCAAAGATCAAAATGGCCACTTTGATGTAAAGACAGCTGACACTGACAATCATTTTAACTGTGTGTAACAGGAACACACGATTTATATAATTTACACATTCCTAAGTTTTTTCAGTTCATAGGAATGTGGTCTGGCTTTATATTATTTTCAGATACCCTTTGCATTCTTATCTGGAAAGGCTTCTGG
The DNA here is from genome assembly GCF_963930625.1 of Muntiacus reevesi. Taxonomy (NCBI): domain Eukaryota; kingdom Metazoa; phylum Chordata; class Mammalia; order Artiodactyla; family Cervidae; genus Muntiacus; species Muntiacus reevesi. The sequence continues at coordinate 122,419,298 of NC_089251.1, forward strand.
GCAAGCTGATGACAGGAGGAGATTTTAAAAAAAGATGAAAAGAAACCATGAACACATACTGGTTTAATGAAATACTATATTTTCTAGGAGAGAAATCAAACCTCAAAATAGACAAAACAAAATCTATCGCTCTAAATATATGACAGAAAGCAACCAAAGAATTCTGGAATAACATTTCATACCTCACTCTTTTATGGTGTTTTTCATGGAGTTTGCCTAGCACACAAAGTCAAAAATAGATCCTGCTTTCTCACTAAGGGATTCTATTCTTTGTTTAAATTAAATAAAAGATCAGCAGAGGAAAAAGTGCCCTCCTGATGCAATTGTAGATAGTTTTGAAAGACAGATGGGTTGTGACTTTAGGATTCTTACTGTAATCATTGAGCCAAATTGGCTATTTTATAAGCATATTGTGACACATCTAAACACGACACCTGAAAGTTTTCACCAGAATTAGGCGCAACTCCATTGCTATAGACACTCTTCCAATCTACCTTAAGTGAGGTTATTTGTTAAAAATTAAAGTCCAAAGTCCACTTTAATCAGTCCAAATTGATCATGTGGACCACAACCTTGTCTAACTCAATGAAACCCTGAGCCATGCCATGTAGGGCCACCCAAGATGGACGGATCATTGGGGAGAGTTCTGACAAAATGTGGTCCACTGGGGAAGGGAAAGGCAAATCACTTCAGCATTCTTGCCTTGAGAACCCCATGAACAGTATGAAAAGGCAAAAAGATAGGGACACTGAAAGGTGAACTCCCCAGGTCGATAGGTGCCCAATATGCTACTGGAGATTAGTGGAGAACTAACTCCAGAAAGAATGAAAAGATGGAGCCAAAGCAAAACCAGTACCCAATTGTGTATGTGACTGGTGATGGAAGTAAAGTCCGATGCTGTAAAAAGCAATATTGTATTGGAACCTGAAATGTTAGGTCCATGAATCAAGGCAAATTGGAAGTGGTCAAAGAGGAGATGTCAAGAGTGAACACTGACATTTTAGGAATCAGTGAACTAAAATGGATTGGAATGGGTGAATTTAACTCAGATGACCATTATATCTACTACTGTGGGCAAGAATCCCTCAGAAGAAATGGAGTAGCCATCATAGTCAACAAAAGAGTCTGAAATGCAGTACTTGGGTGCAATCTCAAAAATGACAGAATGATCTCTGTTCATTTTCCAACGCAAACCATTCAGTTTCACAGTAATCCAAGTCTATGCCCCAACCAGTAATAGTGAATAAGCTGAAGTTGAACAGTTCTATGAAGACCTATCAGATCTTCTAGAAAAACACCCAAAAAAGATGTCATTTTCATTATAGGGGACTGGGATGCAAATGTAGGAAGTCAAGAAACATGTGGAGTAACAGGCAAATTTGGCCTTGGAGTACAAAATGAAGCAGGTCAAAAGCTAACAGAGTTTTGCCAAAAAAACTCACTGGTCATAGCAAACACCCTCTCCCAACAACACAAGAGAAGACTCTACACATAGACATCATCAGATGGTCAATACTGAAATCAGATTGATTATATTCTTTGCAGCCAAAGATGGAGAAGCTCTGCAAAAATAAGACCTGGAGCTGACTGTGGCTCAGATCATGAACTCATTGCCAAATTCAGACTTAAATTGAAGAAAGTAGGGAAAACCATTAGATCATCCAGATATGACCTAAATCAAATTCTTTATGACTATACAGTGGAAGAGACAAATAGATTCAGAGGATTTGATCTGATAAAGTGCTTGAAGAACTATGGACAGAGGTTCATGACATTGTATAGGAAGCAGTGATCAAGAAAATTCCCAAGATATAAGCACAAAAAGGCATAATGGTTGTCTGAGGAGGCCTTACAAAGAGCTGAGAAAAGAAAAGAAGCTAAAGACAAAGGAGAAAAGGAAAGATATACCCATTTGAATGTAGAGTTCCAAAGAATAGCAAGGAGAGACAAGAAAGCCTTCCTCAGTGATCAATGCAAATAGATAGAGGAAAACAATAGAATGGGAAAGACTAGAGATCTCTTAAAGAAAATTAGAGATACCAAGGGAGCATTTCATGTAAAGATGGGCACAACAAAGGACAGGAATGGTATGGACCTAACAGAAGCAGAAGATATTAAGAAGAGGTGGCAAGAATACACAGCAGAACTATACAAAAAAGAACTTCATGACCCAGATAACCATGATGGTCTGATCACTCACCTAGGGCCAGACATCCTGGAATGCAAAGTCAAGTGGGTCTAGGCAACATCATTACGAACAAAGCTAGTGGAGGTGATGGGATTCCAGTTGAGTTCTTTGAAATCCTAAAAGATGATGCTGTTAAAGTGATGCACTCAATATGCCAGCAAATTTGGAAAACTCAGCAGTGACCCCAGGACTGGAAAAGGTCAGTTTTCATTCCAATCCCAAAGAAAGGCAATGCCAAAGAATGTTCAAACTACTGCACAGTTGCACTCATTGCACACACTAGAAAATTAATGCTCAACATTCTCCATACTAGGCTTCAACACTACATGAACCATGAAGTTCTAGATGTTCAAGCTGGATTTAGAAAAGACAGAGGAACCAGAGATCAAATTGCCAACATCTGTTGGATCATCAAAAAATCAAGAGAGTTCCAGGAAAACATCTATTTCAGCTTTATTTACTACACCAAAGCCTTTGACTGTGTGGATTATAACAAACTGGAAAATTCTTAAAGAGATGGGAATACCAGACCACCTGACTTGCATCCTGAGAAATCTGTATGCAGGTCAAGAAGCAACAGTTAGAACTGGATGTGGAACAATAGACTGGTTCCAAATCGGGAAAGGAGTACATCAAGGCTGTATATTGTCAGTCTGCTTATTTAATTTATATGCAGAGTACATCATGCGAAATGCCAGGCTGAATGAAGCACAGTCTGGAAGCAAGATTGCCAAGAGAAATATCAATAACCTCAGATATGCAGATGACTGCAGATGTAGTTCTGAAGAAGAACTAAAGAACCTCTTGATGAAAGTTAAAGAGGAGAGTGAAGATGTTGGCTTAAAGCTCAACATTCAGAAAACTAAGATCATGGCATTTGATCCCGTCACTTCATGCCGAATAGATGGGGAAACAATGGAAACAGTGAGAGACTTCATATTTTTAGGCTTCAAAATCACTACAGATGGTGATTGCAGCCATGAAATTAAAGGATGCTTGCTCTTGGAAGAAAAGCTATGACCAACCTACAGCATATTAAAAAGCAGAGACATTACTTTGCCAACAAAGGTCCATCTAGTCAATGCTATGGTTTTTGTAATAGTCATGTATGGATGTGAGAGCTGGACTATAAAGAGAGCTGAGTGCCAAAGAACTGATGCTTTTGAACTGTGGTATTGGAGAAGACTCTTGAGAGCCCCTTAGAATGGAAGGAGCTCAAACCAGTCAATTGTAACAGAAATGAGTCCTGAATATTCATTGGAAGGACTGATGCTGAAGCTGAAACTCCAATACTTTGGCCACCTGATGCATAGAACTGACTCATTGGAAAAGACCCTAATGCTGGAAAAGATTGAACGCAAGAGGAGAAGGGGATGACAGAGGATGAGATGGTTGGATGGTGTCAATGACTTGATGGACATGAGTTTGAGTAAGCTCCAGGAGTTGGTGTTGGACAGGGATACCTGGTCTGCTTCAGTTCATGGGGTTGCAAAGAGTCAGACATAACTGAGCAACTGAACTAAACTGGACAGAAAGTTCACTTTGATGCTATTCTGTCAGATATTGATATTTCTTTATACTATTTCTGGAGTTAATTTTAGTGTTTTAAGCAGCTTTATGAGGACTCCCCACTGATGCTGTGTTGGTATTGTAAGGTGCCGCCTCTCGTGTGTACTTTACACATATTATCTCTTAGCTAATGATGAGCTTCTCTGGTGGCTCAGGTTCTATTATTAACTGAGGCCAAAACTGAAGCTCAGAGGGATTAAAAGCAACTGGCTCAGAATTGAACAATTCAATTTTTGGATTAACAGCATTTATTACAAAAATATGGTTATATGTACACATACATATATTCATTCCAGACTTTTGGGGAAAGATAGGAAGTTTAATAAAAAAAAAGTTACTCAAAATGCTATTTCTTTTGGATAATGACTATTAATTTTTTGTATGGGCTTATAAGTACCTATGTATACAAAAATATTTAAATAAATGCATCCACATTTGGAAACCATAGATTCATACTAAGCACACTGTTTTGCAATTTTTCTGTTTGTAAGCATAACTGGCAACTTATCCCATATCATGTGAAGTTTTCTATAGCAGAGATCAATATACTCTTTCTGTAAAAGGCCAGATGGCAAGTATTTTGTGATTTACAGGCAATAATGTCTTTGTCCCAATCACTTAACTCTGAGAAAGCAGTCACGCGCAATGTACAAATGCATAAGTACAACATGTTCCAGTAAAACCTTACCTACAAAAACAAGCAGTGCATCAGATTTAGATTGTAGATCAAAGTTTGCTGATCATAATTCTACAGAATCATTTTTTAAAAATGATACCAATAGTAGTTTATCTATCACACATCTGTATTACTCTTTACTTTTAAGTATTTATTTTGTGTCTGTCACAAAATAATCATAATATTGTGATGAAAATTATTGTAATTAAAACTTGGTATGGACATTCTAGGTTTTCCTCAGATACTTCACTGGAAAAATTTCTTAGTGCCTCAGAAAGTCTTTCTATAAAGTGCTTGATATGTATTGCATTTGTATTGCACTAAACTATTGCCCATGAGGTTATAATTTCCATTCTTCCCAGTGCTGTAAAGGAGGGTCTCTTTATCCATACAGGCTTGTGACAAAGCACCCTATGGTTTTAAAAAATTTTTTGCCAATTTTGTAGGAAAACATGACATCCGCATTTTTGAATTTTCTTTATGATTGAACATTGTTAATTAATTATATTTTCTTTCTTTTTACATGCTTAATGATTAATCAGAAGTCATCTATTTTCTTCAGGTCAACAATTTTATAAATGATGGAGACATGCAAATTTCATTTTAGCATATTCAATGACATATCCATAGTTAAGATTAACATGTCAAGTGCTGGATTAATACATAGGCACTATTGGAACAGTCTCTGTAAGTCCTTGTTTGTCTACTGTAATAAAATCAACTGTGTTTCTTTTCTAATCTTGCCTCCTTTGACTTTTGCCTTAAAATACAATTATAATTTTCTTGAAGGTTTCTGCTTTCTCTTTTCCCTCTCACTGAGCCCTCCCCATGGAACGCACACTTTATCTGACTTAGTGGAAGGCACAGTTCTGACATCCTTTTACCCTGGCTTCATTCTGTGGTGGAATAAATGTGCTCAAGGTCACAGGCGTGTGTCCCCCACATAGAAAGAAAAAAGATGTCTAAGTCTTAACCCCCAGCACCTGTAAATTTGACCTTCTTTGGAAATAGGGTCTTTGCAGATATAATGAAGTTAAGATGAGGTCATTAGTTTGAACTCTAATCTAATGTGATGAGTGTCCTTATAAGAAACTGAGAAGATAGAGACAGAGGGAAAACGGCCATGTGAAGATGGTGGCGGAGATTGAGTTACACAGCCACAAGCCAAGGAGCACCAGGGCTACTAGAAGGTGGAAGAGACAAGAAAGAATGCTCCCAAATAAGCTTAGGAGGGAGCACGGCCCTGACAACAACTTGACTTGACTTTCTGCCTCCGGAGTTGTGAGAGAACACATCACCATTGTGTTCAGCCACCACGTCTGCACTGCTTGGTTATGATAGTCTTAGAAAACGGATACAGGTCTGAACAGTGGCCCAGAGAAGGCAATGGCACCCCAGTCCAGTACTCTTGCCTGGAAAGTCCCATGGGCGGAGGAGCCTGGTGGGCTGCAGTCCATGGGGACACTAAGAGTTGGACACGACTGAGCGACTTCACTTTCACTTTTCACTTTCATGCATTGGAGAAGGAAATGGCAACCCACTCCAGTGTTCTTGCCTGGAGAATCCCAGGGACAGAGCCTGGTGGGCTGCCGCCTATGGGGTCGCACAGGGTCGGACACGACTGAAGCAACTCAGCAGCAGCAGCAGCAGCATGAATAGTGGCCAGTTCTTTTGGAGCAAGACTGTCCAGGGGTTCTGCCCACTCTTTTCTCCTTCAGGTGGAGCTCTCATCAGAACAAACTCTTTTTCTCTAATGGTTGATCTGCCTGTGACTGGTTGGTCAAGGAAAAACAACCTTGGGTGCAGACCTTTATCTTCAACCTAGCCATGTGTTAGTTGCTCAATCATGTCCAACTCTTTGCGACCCCATGGACTATAGCCCATCAGGCTCCTCTGTCCATGGAATTCTCCAGGCAAGAATATTGGAGTGGGTTGCCCTTCCTTTCTCCAAGGGATCTTCCCAACCCAGGGATTGAACCCAGGTCTCCTGCATTGCAGGTGGATTCTTTACTGTCTGAACCACCAGGCATTCCAGTCTAGCCATGCCATCATTAAAGCTGATATTTTGCTCTCCTATACCTGTTCCTCTGGCAATCTGCACAGGTAGTGCATACACTTGGAAGTCTAAAGAAAGATAAGCAGTAACTGGTATTTTGGTGACCAACATATAACCTGAATATGCCCAACACCTTGCTTTGGTTGTGGTGGCCAGTGTCCATGTAGGCAGGTACAATATAGCTTAGGTTTCAGCAGGCTTGACTTCAGGGCTCTCTCACTGCTCTTGACCCAAGAAGGCATGTTGTGGTCACATCTGATATCACAGGTATATGACCATTGAAAAGGGAGATTTTTAATTCTAGTTCAGTCTTCCAGTTAACATTTTGTACAGGTTTTTTGGGGGGGTACTGGTGGAGAGAATGATTTGTTTCCCTTTATCTTTACATTTTTCCAGCTAAGATTTTAAATGGCAAAGGCAGCTAAGTTTCCCATGGGCCTCAGAAAATGAGTGCATGAGGGTTGAACCTTCTATTTAGTATTATCATGAGATGGGAGCGCTTAGTGGGCTGCCCCAAATCTATTCCTTCCTGTCCTACTTTGAATTACTTTGAGGAATGAGGAAGAGGTGGAAGGGTGAATCTCGTGAATTCATGAGAGCATCAAGAAGAATGCAAGTCCTTATTACACACCAGATGCACCATTTTCTTGGGCAGAGGAAAAAAAAAAAAACTCAGTGTTTATCATTAGAAACTTGAAGATTGGAAGAAAATTTGAAAGGCTTCTCCCTGGAACACCAATTTTAGAAAAACTGACCCAGAAAAGTTGGGTGAATGTGACTGATGTATGTAACATGAGTTCATGTTAATTTTGATTTATTTTTTTTAGCTGTGCTCCTTGGCATGGGAAATCTTAGTTCCCCAACCAGGGATCAAATCCACACACCCTGCACTGGAAGCACGGAGTCTTAACCTCCAGACCAGGGAAGTCTCAAACATGCTTTCATTTTACTGTCAAAACATGAGCAGAAGGAGAGAGGAAGTAAAGGAGGGCATATGGATTTCAGAGGGGCAGGTGAGAGATTTTTTTTATTAGAAACATTAGAATCTTAATGATCAGTAAAAAGGAGGTTAAGCGCGGACCTAACTGTTTATAAAGGTGGGACCAGAGGACTCAGTGATGAGGTTGAAGGTGGTGAGGAGGACACGGAAGAGACATAGGGGGTCTTCAGCATGACAGAGAGGTGAAGTCAGACCAGCACGCCCAGTACTGGTCCATGGCTTGTTAGGAACCAGGCCGCACCACACGAGCTGAGTGATAGGAAAGTGAGTGAAGCTTCATCTGTATCCTAAGATGGAAGAGGACAGGCCCCGAGCTCTACTGTCACAGGCTCCAGCAACAGACAGATGCTCAAGGTTGAGGGCAAGAACCGAGCAACAGGCTCAGCATGGAGGCTGTTGGGGCCAGGCACTCTGCTGCAAGACTCAGAGGCTCACAGAGGCCACCATGTGGATCCAAGGACTCCATCCCTTCTGTTCGGATACAAGGTTCTGTGCCTCCACCATGTATATCCAGAAGCGGGACTGGGTCTGGGAAACCAAGCATTTATCTCATTTATATTGCTTTAAACTAGGTTAGGAGAAGGAAATGACAACCCACTCCAGTATTCTTGCCTGGAGAATCCCATGGACAGAGAAGCCTGGTGGGCTATAGTCTATGGATATAGAATTGGATTCTATAAACTAAACTGTCGATCATGTTTTGACAGTAAGATAGAATTGGATACAACTGAGCGACTAAGTACACACAAACTAGGTTAATCAACTGGACTGACATATAGTTTTTCTCCCTTGCTACCCATCAGATTTCCTAAAGGAAATCAACACTGAATATTCACTGGGAGGACTGATGCTGAAACTAAAGCCTCAATATTTTGACCACTTGATGCCAAGAGCCAACTCATTGGAGAAGTCCCTGATGTTGGGAACAATTTAGGGCAGAAGAAGAAGGGAATGACAGAAGATGAGATGGTTGGATAGCATCACTGACTCAATGAATATGAACTTGAGCAAACTCTGGGAGACAGTAGAGGATAGGGAAGCCTGGTGTGCTGCAGTCCATGGGGTCGCAAAGAGTCGAACATGACTTAGTGATTGAACAGCAAGAACCCATCAAATAGAATGTTATAAATGATTGGATTATAAATCAGATTATATATCTCAGAGAAAAATAGAGTACATTTTCTTCTTGAACATTTGGGCACGGTGTAAGATAATTGAGTCCCCTACTGTACATGTGAGCTAAGTCGCTTCAGTCAACACTATGGACTGTGGCCTGCCAGGCTCCTCTGTCCATGGGCTTCTCCAGGTAAGAATATTGGAGTGGATTGCTGTGCCCTCCTCCAGGGGATCTTCCCAACCCAGGGATTGAACCTGCATCTCTTATGTTTCCTGCATTGGCAGGAGGGTTCTTTACCACTAGCACCACCTGGGAAGCCCTCCCTAGTGTATAGAGGTTTCATTATGCAAAAACTGGCTCTCAAGCATATGCTATTTTTAACAGTCTCTAGTAAGAAGTGAGCCTTCTGCTTGCCTGATGGGTCCTATGCTGTATCCTAATACCAGAAGGGTGGCTCTTCATGGCCACTCTTCACACCTGGAGTTGTCCAGAATGCTCCTTGCTTATTGGTACATTCTGGAAAAAAATAGGAAAGACAAGGTGCCAGGGACATACTGTTAGGCCATCATCTCCACCAAGTCATCTTTTTCGTCCAGCCTTGGAAAGCTTTTTAACGAGGCCCAGAGATGAGATGGACTCAGTAATGTGTTGTAGACCAGGGGTCCCCAACACCCGGGCCATGGACCAGTACATGGACCACACAGCAAGAGGTGACTTACAGGCAAGTAAGTGAAGATTCATCTGTATTTATAGCCACTCCTCATTGCTCACAGTACCACTTGAGCTCCTCCTCCTTTCAGATCAGCTGCAGTATAATAAATGCAATGTGCTTGCATCATCCTAAAACCACCCCTCCCACCGTCTGTGAAAAATCTGTCTTCCATGAAACCAGTTCTTGGTGTAAAAAATGTTGGGGACTGCTGCTGTAGGTTCTCAGGCCTAACTCATGAACAGCCAGAAATTAGACTAAGGCTGTTGATTCCTTCTTTCAGTAAATATGTCCTGGCCTAAGCACTGACATTACAGTCGGGAAAGAGACTTTGTAACCCATTTTGCCCTCCTGGAGCTTATAGTCAGGAGGTAACAAGCAGCAAGAAAGGTAGAGAGGGGTGGTGAACTAAACTGACACTTCTCCACACCAAATCTGCTATAGAAGATGAACCTGGGAGAATCAGTTCAGTTCAGTTCAGTTCATTTCCGTCGCTCAGTTGTGTCCAACTCTTTGCGACCCCAGGAATTGCAGCATGCCAGGCTTCCCGGTCCATCACCAACTCCCGGAGTTTACTCAAACTCATGTCCATCGAGTCGGTGATGCCATCCAGCCATCTCATTCTCTGTTGTCCCCTTCTCCTGCCCCCAATCCCTCCCAGTTTCAGGGTCAATAGAGCTTGGCAAAATAGGGAAGGGAAATAATGCATGTGAGTTGATGCTACAGGAGACTGGCATGTTCTGAACATCTTTAGTGAGCAGATATCATGAGGATCAGAGAAAGAACACCGACAACCATGACCTTGACCAGTTATCTCTGTATCTTCCCTGGTGGTTCAGTGGTAAAGAACCCACTTGCCAGGCAGGAAACACAGGTTCAATCCCTGGCTCGGGAAGATCCCCTGGAGAAGGAAATGTTAACCCACTGCAATATTCCTGCCTGGGAAATCCAATGGAGGGGAGCCTGGCAGGCTATAGTCCATGGGGTCACAACAAGTCGGACATGACTGAGTGACTAGATAGCAAACAGCTGACTTAACACGAGAGTTTCTTAAAAAGCTACTTTATAGCAGTAAGAGTAAATTAAGGAAAGAGTGGCATGCAATCACAGAAACTTTTGCTGCATTTGAAAAACAACGATTTTTCTGTTACTTGTTGGTGATGTCCTCTTTCAAAACTAAGGAAAAATCACGTTCCTACACATCAGGGAAATGAAGCTCAAATATATTCATTATTCATGCAGGAAATGAGCACAGCATGTGGAACCCAAACTTGCCTTTGTCTTATTTTCCAGTCATTTGCTATTTTCCATACTTGGCCACCCAGTCTCTGTGACTTTGAGGCCCACCCAGGGGATCTTGGTGTCAGCAAGGGAAGGATGAAACTACAGTTAGGCGTAAACATGAAAATTTGTGTTAAATGTGTTGAAGCACAGCTAATGAGATTCCAGGCATTTCTTTGTAATATGCAGTGGAATTTGTAATAATATGCTTGTAAAAAACTATGCTACTGGGACTACTGGGCTTTCATTATAAATAAAAAAATAAAATTAATTATGAAGATACTTACTATGAAGAAATGTAGTAATGACACAGTATGTTCTCTAGAAGCAATGAGGGAGCTTTGATTTCTGGTCATCTGAATGCAGTTTTCCAACTTAGTCTACAGAGCAAGGAAAACAGTTAGCATCCCAGTTTGTGCTAAAGTGTAGTGGTGACCCCTCATCAAGGTATTCATATTTTGAGTGCAAGAGCAGTCACACATTGTTTACAGAAATTAATATTTCGTATCTGACTAAAAATTGTTTCATTCAAATATATCACTCCATTAGTTTTTTAATTTTTTTAAAAAAACTATAACCTATTAATGTACTCGCTATAGCTTAGTGGTAAAGAAACCACTTGCCAATGCAGGAGACATGAATTTGATCCCTGGGTTGAGAAGATCCCCTGGGGAAGGAAACGACAACCCACTTCAGGATTCTTGCCTGGCAAATCCCACGGTGAGTGGAGCCTGGCGGGCTACGGTCCATGGGGTTGCAAAAGAGTTGGACATAACTTAGCGACAGCACACACGGTGGCAAGACTAGCTCAGGCATGATAATTATACATGTCATCATTTATTTAGCTCTTCATTGACAGTATTCCTCTGTGTCTGTGAAAACCTTCATGTAAGTCTGTGGTCCAGTGTGTTTAATAGTAATGATCTATTTGACTCTCAAAAATGTACTGTTTTTCTGGACAACTACATACAAAAGAGTAAAATCAGAACATTTTCTCATGCCATATACAAAATGGACTGAATGGAATGTAAGACCTGAGACTATAAAACTCCTTGGAAAAAAAATATAGTCAGAACACTCTTTGACATAAATTATAGCAATTTTTTAAAATCAGTCTCCTCTGGTAAAATAATAAAAGCAAAAATAAGCAAATGGGGGCTAATTAAACTTAAAAGGTTTGCACAGCAAAGGAAATCATTGACAGAATGAAAAGACAACCAACTGAATGGGAGAAAATGTTTGCAAATGATGTGACTGATAAAGAGTTAATATCCAAAATATATAAACAGCTCATATAATTCAATACCAAAAAAATAAGCAATTTAACTAAAAAATGGGAAGAGGATCTGAATACATATTTTTCCAAAGAAGACACACAAATGGCCAACAGGCACAAGAAAAGACATTCACCATTTCTAATTATCAGAGAAATACAAATCCGAACCTCAAGGAGATATCATCTCACCTCCATAGAGCGTTGGAATGTAAATTAGTACAGCCACTATGGAAAATAGACAGAGACTCTTCAAAAAACTAAAAGTAGAACTATGATGCGCGTGTGCTCAGCCACTCAGTCATGTCCAGCTCTTTGTGACCCTATAGACTATAGTCCATTAGGCTCCTCAGTCCATGGGATTCTCCAGTCAAGCATACTGGAGTGGATGGCCATTTCCTTCTCCAGGGAATCTTTCTGACCCAAGGATTGAACCTGAGTCTCCTGCCTCTCCTGAATTTACAGGCAGATTCTTTACCACTAAGCCACCTGGGAAGCCCTACTATGTCATCCAGCAATTCCACTCTTAAGTATATATCTGAAAAAAGCAAAAACACTAAATCAAAAAGATACATGCACCCAATGTTCATAGCAGCATTATTTCCCATAGCCAAGATGCGGAAGCTACCTAAGTTCCCATCAACAGATGAATACATAAAGAAGATGTAGTGTATAGATACAATGAAATGTTACTCATCCATAAAAAGAAAAGAAATCATGTTGTTTGCTGTGACATGGATGGAACTACAGACGTCATACTGAATGAAGGAAGTCAGATGGAGAAAGACAAATATCACATGATATATGGGAAAATAATCTCAAAAAGTGTGGATGAATTTATATGTATAACTGACTCAGTTTGCTATACAGCAGAAACTGACACAACCTTGTAAATCAATGATACTACAATAAAAATTAATTTAAAAGTTAAAGTAAAAAAATAACTACAACTAACATGCTGAAGGCTCCAATGTATTCATATACTCATTCATTTATTCATTCATCTACTTTATCAGTGTCATACTATGTATTGTATTTTAGCTTTGTTTTTTTTTTCAGGTAATGCCATGTTTACCTCTAAAATGTATTAAAATATAGCAAAAAAGTAAAAAAAAAAAAATTGTGTGTGTATCTGTGCTCATGTTTCCAGGTGAATTTTGAATGATATTGTTAAGTTCCCATTCTTCACCCCCATTCCAACAATCAAAAATTCCTAACAAAATTTATATAGTTTAATCAGAAAAGAGTTGACATCCTTAGGATATTGGACCTTCCTAAACAGGAAGACCCATTCATCACACAAAGTATTTTGAGTCTGTGAGTAAAGTTCTAAAAAAAGTTTTTTTAAATATGGGTCTTTATGATTTATGTATGATTTTATTTTAAAATATTAAAAGCCTTTATAATTAAAAGAAGATATTATTAGGTAATATAATTTTGTTTTATTTGTTTTGTATTGATCCTATTGCAAAGAATCATAATTTTGTTTCTTCCTTTCATATTATACACCTTATTTCATTACAAGGCTAATTGTATCAGCTTGCTCTTCCATAAACAGTTTAATAATAGAACAAATACATCCAACGTTTCAGTGTTAGATACTCCCTTATACCCAACTCTTGAAACCAAGACACACTCCCCCTTTGAGCTTCAGATGTTATTCTATTATAGTAGTTTTATATTTTTCTTTTCCCTTTGTCTTTTATCTGATACTTTTACAATGAAGGATAGTTTGCTGTAGAAAGAGTGGGCTATTTGTCCTCGTACTTGCTCTGTACCTTGCTATGTGATGGCCTAGTAGCTTTCTCAGATTTTCAGATGGAGGGCAGGCTGTTTTGAACAGGATCTCATTTCTGGAAGGTTTTCACTGACAGCTTTGTGTCCCTTTCCCAGGTGACCCAGTGGTAAAGACTTTGACTGCAATGCAGGGGATGTGGAGACGGAGGTTCCTTCCCTGGGTCAGGAAGATCCCCTGGAGGAGGAAATGGCACCCCACTCCAGGATTCTTGTCTGAACAATCCCCTGGACAGAGGAGCCTGGAAATTTATAGTCCATGGTGTCGCAAAGAATTGGACATGACTGAGGCCTGGTGTGCTGTGGTTCCTGGGGTTGTAAAGAGTCAGACACGACTGAACGACTGAACTGAACTGAGCACACAAAATTATTATTAATTACTCTACTGTGGTAGTATCTTCTCTATTCTGCTAGTTTTGATAATAATATTAAATATAAAACAAAAAATTACTATACTCAGTACTGATCCAAAGTCTTTTGCATTCCTGCCTCATTTACAGCAAATCTTGCCCAGCGTCAGCACAATTTGGCCTCTTGGAGCAATTTCCAGGGGTCCTATTGCCATCTGCTGATTCTCTGCTAAGCAGGGACTCTATAACTCTGAATCTGGCCAGCAATGGCGTGAAAGGTGCAAAACCTCTTTGTCAAGCAGTCTTTCTTCATTTCCTAAGCCCCGGGTTTAAGCCTCCATAGATGCTTCACAATCCAGATCTGTCTCCTCTATAATTAATGCCAATTCCTTCTAGATTCTGGTTTTAGGCTGACAATCAATCAAAGTTTTTCGGTGAGTTGTCAGTGTGTCCTTAATGAGAAGTTGTGGGTGGCTATCCTGGGAACTTCTTGCCATTCATCATTTTGAACTTGTCTGATGTATGTTTACTCCTAAAGATACCTGTTTATATTTAACTTACACTGGTCGAATTTCATAGGTTAAGTTTGGTCAAAACAAGTTGGTTGTGTTTCAAAATCTTGTACTCTGATCTCCATGAAAAGTTTGCAGAGTCATGCTGAGTCACTTAGAAGGGACATTCTGGGAGACAGTTAATTACAAATAGTTTAAATAAAGTCTCTCATTGGAATAAAAGGTGGGTACAGAGGATAAAGCAACCATGGTTACGGAAGAAGGAGCTAGTTCACAAAGGTCTCCTAGTTACCAAGCTATTTTTCTCCTTTATAATGCTTACCACTATTGTGTTTAAATTATTGTATAATTAATTGTTGAATGTCCTTCTGCTCCTTTTAATGCAAATTTGATGAGAATTGTCACTTTCACTGCTGCATCATCAGAACCAAGCATAGGGCTTGGCACATGGTAAATGCTCAAAAATAAATACCAGATAAATGAATAGGGTTACCACTGTCCCAATTCACTCCTGCGCCCCACCCGAAAGGCATTCCTGCCTCAGAAGAAGCAATAATGTTTAGTAGAAACTAATCCTTTTGACAAATTCTAAACCAGATGAATGAGTCATGGCTGACAATTCTGTAATACTGCAAAGAAATGCATTTTGGAGCTTGAACCCTGGAATGAAAAGTGCTAAGCTTAAGACAGAGGTGACCAAGGGGAATACTCACAATAAATTTTATGTGTCTTTAAAAAAGTAAAAACCCAACTCTTCCAGAAAACAGGAATAAAAAATGAATCTACCCTTAAAAATGTTTGTAAAGTTGGTTTAAAAAATTAAATATAGCTGAAAAACAATAGTATTAATCTCCCATATATGTTTACACATCTTTTGCACACACAGATTTTTGGACAGTGATTGTCAGAAATATAAAGTGATTGCATGATCTTTCCAAACATTCTCAAATAATGGTCTAATGTCTTAAATCATAAGTACCTCCAGTCGCTAAAGTCAACGTCTCCATTTGGCTTGATGTATGTTTAGTCTATTCCTTCTTGGCAAAAATATTTTAGCGTAAGTGTCGGAGCATAAAGCTGACAAAATGTTTTCTTTCCTACCCATTTGTGTGGTCTTGTTTAATAAAAATTATGTTAAAAAGCTAAGTAGGAGTTGTTCAAAGGAAAAATATATATCTATATAAGCAGTTTACTTGGTATTAAGTATAATCCATGAAAGACGGGTGAGTTCTAAGTGAGAAAAAGTAAGAGAACATTTCTTTTTATCATACTCTGTTTTAGCTATTTATTTACAGTTGCCTCATTTCATTAGAGGAAATGAAAAATCTCTCAATTAAATGGAAATAATTTTAATTTTTGTGAGTACTTTAATTTATAATGCCTTATCACTTTTGCTCTCACCATTTCATAATACATAGCATGGGCTTGTTTCCACTTTGGTTTTTTTTTGAAATTTTGAACTAGAAAATTTTCATTTCCATAACATGAGTCTTACAATATTAGTATATCAGTACTTGGACCGAAAAATAATCTTATTTCAGAAAATATGTGTTGAAATTTTCTTGTGTTTATACGTTGTTGAAGCATTCTAAAGACCTTACCACATAAATGACAAAAGACAAGATATATCTGCATGCAACAATCATATGTCCCTTAAAACAGCATGTGACAAAGGACTAGAGTGGACTATAGTGGACTGTTGCTATCAAAATGTTGAGGACTATCCCAGGGGGAGGGGCTTCCCCAATGGCTCAGCAGGTAAAGAATTTGCCTCTAATGCAGGAGACACAGGAGATAGGGATTTGACCCCTTGGTCAGGAATATCTCCTGGAAGAGGAAATGGCAACCCACTCTAGTATTCTTGCCTGAAAAAATCCCTTGGACAGAGGAGCCTGGCAGGCTACAATCCAAAGGGTCACAAAGAATCAGACATGACTGAGCTACTAAGCACATACACACACATCCCAGTGAGTTAGAAGAGATTGAATATGCTTTATATTTTAAGCCTAATATGCATCCAGAAAAGTAGATTTAAATAAAATAAATGCATGGGAGATGTTATGGCAGTGGATGGAGTTTGCCCTTTTTTATTTTCTTTTTCTTCATAACTTAGATGTCTTTAAACTCTTTGCTTGGAGCACCTAAGAAAACAAAACTGCTAGGGAGGATGGGTGGAAGCCTTCTTTTTTATGGAGATGAATTTGGTTTTGTTCAGGTTGATTTGGATATTGTGCAAATAGGCATGTTCTGAGGTAGCTGGAGAGTCATGCTAGAATCACCCAAGAAAGCAGAATGGAGGCAGAGATCTGAGCCATCAGCATAGAAGAAATGCTTAAAATAATGAGACACTATAATGATAACACCTGATGCTTTAGATAAAAGGCCAAAAACAGCTTTGGAAAATTTCTCAGTAGTGGCTGGAGGAAGGACAAAAAGTAGAAACCAGCAGTGTGTGCGTGCTCAGTTGTGTCCAACTCTTAGCAATCTTTTGGACTGTGGACGCCAGGCTTCTCTGTTCATGGGATTTTGCAGGCAAGAATAATGGAGTGGGTTGCCGTTTCTTCCTCCAGGGAGTCCTCCCAGCCCAGGGATCGAACCTGTGTCATCTGCATTAGCAGGCCACCAGAGAAGCCCCAGAAATGAGCAGTAGGACACAAGAAAAAGAAGTGGTAGTCAAATAGAGTCCTTGAAAAAGATGGGTGTTCACTGCCCCATTGTACTTAAAGGTCAAGTCTAAAAATTGTGAAAAAAAAATCTTTTATTTGCCAAAAAGAGAGTAATGAGTTATTTATTTATTTATTTATTTTTGCAGAGGAGGGATGACCACGTATGAGTGGAAGAGTATAAACAGGGGATTTCAGGGCATTGGAGAGTGAACTAGGTAGGGGTGCAAAAATGAATACATGATCGAATGGATGGAAGCATGACTATAATTAAGGAAAACAGAAGAGTCAAGAAAGACATTTTCAAAATGAGTCAGTGTGTGAGATATACAATGTGTAGAGATTCCTCAGAGAAAATAGAGCTTTAGAAGATGACTGGGAATAATAAAATGAGAATCGTAAACTGGACAGAAATGGGAATTCAAGAGATGGGTGAAGAGCTCTTTACCTTAGAAGGGGATACCCTTTTTTAAAAAAACACATTGGGAACAGGATGGATAAGGGAGTTAAAGGCTGGTGACCTTGTTTTTTTTTTTTTTGCAAGAAAGTAAGAGCAAGAATTTGCTGGCAAGAATTGAATTCAGGAGTGAGAGAAATGGAAATATTTATACAGTAGAGTCTCATATATCAGTCCTACATTTAATTTATGTATTGCCAAATATGCTTTGAAAACAAGACAAGGTAACAAGTGTCTTCAGTTTCCTGTGGATAAAATTATTGAATCTGTTCTTCATACACAGCTTATGAAGCAGGAGAGCTGCCTGCTGATGGTTGTGAACACAATGGCAGGAACTAGAGATACCCCGGACTGTACTGAGGATGGCAGGAACTAGAGGTACCCTGGACTGTACTAAGGATGGCAGAATAACAAGGCAGATGAATCCTGGCTTTCAAAAGAGGTTACCACATCAGCCAAGACTTTTACGTGAGAAACAAACCAACCAACCATATCTTATTTAAGCCATTATTATTTTGGGTCTTTCCATTACAGCATCCAAATAAATTCTCTAATATTCCAGGAATACACACTTCTTAGGATACTTCCTGATAGTATACTTATGTAATCGGTTAGTCTTTGCTGGCCAATGGTTGGGAAATATGTGAATTCTTCTGAAACTATGCTTATTCACCTGGATTATTTGTGCCTCCATGGGTAGGTGGTGGCACACCAGAGTTCAATAACCCTTAAGATCAGTATGATATATCTTCTCCATGTACTGACTTTACTCAAAGTTTAATAAAATAAATTTTAAAACTGTCCCAAGGATAGATAAATTAACTCATTTTAACATTTATATAGATGTCTATGAAAGAATAGTGCAAAAAGATAATACTTGTGATGGGCTACTTTTTGGTGTTACCCAGCCTACTAATGGGCTTATGTTCCAAATCTCTTTGTTTTTATGGTACTTTCGGGGAAATTTTTGAAAATAGTTTTCTTTGAGATATTCTCTCTCATTATCAGGAACTCTCAAGCTGAATCAAAGTGACTTTTCCTTATTTACATCAGGGTTTAATTTTGTTTCTTGTAGGCCATGATATCATTTATTAACTTGATGCTTTGATGTTTCAGAAATTGTAGAACTAACTTTTGTGATTTTTCTTGACTTTATTCTTTTAGTTTTTTTGATATCCTTATTACCATTTTCAACAGAGGTCTTATTTATTCCAGCTCAGTAGTTATACATGACTGAGTCTGGCTTGGATCATGGAGGCCAATTTATTGTTTTTAGCTGTCCTTTTCCAGCTTTGTTATTCAAAACCTTTAGTGGCTGCATGCTCGTTCTTGAGTGTCTGATAGAATTTGAGAGATTTCAAGCACATAACACAGAATGTTAGACTGCTACTCGGGTTCTATTCAGTGATCTAAGTTCTGGTATAAATTTCAAAACTGCAAATATAAATGGATTTTCTTTCTGATTGTAATGAGACTTTAGCCTAATTTCATCCTCCAGAATATTCAACCTAAAAGACAACATTGGAAATAAAGATCCAATAGAGTTGAATGTGTCTAACTGAACTGAATAGTGTTTTGGAAGAGGGACCTTTGAGGGTGGCTTTGGAATGTCAAATGGAGATAATAGAGATATACACTTCTCAAAGTCAGGTAGAATGCCTTTGCTCTACGTCCTGACTAAATGGGGCTATTCATGAAGTAGATGCAGAAAAGGTTGGTGAACACTTAGGACCATATTAATTATCAACAAACAGTCCTTCCTCCTTAGCCCAGTGACTACTGAAATTTAAATACTGAATATAGGAGGCAATCATCCTGTACTTGTGGTTTCAGATCAATCTCAAAGTGCTAAACTTAAGCTGAACAGAATGAGGAGTATAAAGAACAAGAAACAAACAAACAAACAAATGGAAGAGATGGTACGTGAACCAAAAATACAAAACTATCTTTGGCCCATTTTTTGATTGGGTCATTTATTTTTCTGGAATTAAGCTGCAGGAGTTGCTTGTATATTTTTGAGATTAATCCTTTGTCTGTTGCTTCATTTGCTATTATTTTCTCCCGTTCTGAAGGCTGTCTTTTCACCTTGCTTATAGTTTCCTTTGTTGTGCAAAAGCTTTTAAGTTTCATTAGGTCCCATTTGTTTAGTTTTGCTTTTATTTCCAATATTCTGGGAGGTGGGTCATAGAGGATCTTGCTGTGATTTATGTCGGAGAGTGTTTTGCCTATGTTCTCCTCTAGGAGTCTTATAGTTTCTGGTCTTACATTTAGATCTTTAATCCATTTTGAGTTTATTTTTGTGTATGGTGTTAGAAAGTGTTCTAGTTTCATTCTTTTACAAGTGGTTGACCAGTTTTCCCAGCACCACTTGTTAAAGAGTTTGTCTTTTTTCCATTGTATATTTTTGCCTCCTTTGTCGAAGATAAGGTGTCCGTAGATACGTGGATTTATCTCTGGGCTTTCTATTCTGTTCCATTGATCTATATTTCTGTCTTTGTGCCAGTACCATACTGTCTTGATGACTGTGGCTTTGTAGTAGAGCCTGAGGTCAGGCAGATTCCTCCAGTTCCATTCTTCTTTTTCAAGATTACTTTGGCTATTTGAGGTTTTTTGTATTTCCATGCAAATTGTGAAATTATTTGTTCTAGTTCTGTGAAGAATACCATTGGTAGCTTGATAGGGATTGCATTGAATGTATAGATTGCTTTGGGTAGTATACTCATTTTCACAATATTGATTCTTCCAATCCATGAACACAGTATGTTTCTCCATCTATTTGTGTCCTCTTTGATTTCTTCATCAATGCTTTATAGTTTTCTATGTATAGGTCTTTTGTTTCTTTAGGTAGATATACTCCTGACATACAGTTGGCTAACAAACACATGAAAAGATGCTTAACATCACTCATTATCAGAGAAATGCAAGTCAAAACCTCAATGAGGTACCATTACACTTCAGTCAGAATGGCTGCTATCCAAAAGTCTATAGGCAATAAATGCTGGAGAGGGTGTGGAGAAAAGGGAACCCTTCTACACTGTTGGTGGGAATGCAAACTAGTACAGTCACTATGGAGAAAAGTGTGGAGATTCCTTAAAAAAACTGGAAATAGAACTGCCATATGACCCAGCAATCCCACTTCTGGACATACACACCGAGGAAACCAGATCTGAAAGAGACACATGTACCCCAATGTTCATCGCAGCACTGTTTATAATAGCCAGAACATGGAAGCAACCTAGATGCCCATCAGCAGACAAATGGATAAGGAAGCTATGGTACATAGACACTATGGAATATCACTGAGCCATTTAAAAAATTCATTTGAACCATTTCTAATGAGATGGATGAAACTGGAGCCCATTATACAGAGTGAAGTAAGCCAGAAAGATAAAGACCTACACAGTATACTAACACATATATATGGAATTTAAAAAGATGGTGATGATAACCCTATATGCAAAACAGAAAAAGAGACACAGATGTATAGAACAGACTTTTGGGAGGGATGGGATGTTCTGAGAGAATAGCATTGGAACAAGTATACTATCAAGGGTGAAACAGATCACCAGCTCGGGTTGGATGCATGAGACAAGTGCTCCAGGGCTGGTGCACTGGGAAGATCCAGAGGGATGGGATGGAGAGGGAGGCGGGAGGGGGAGATCAGGATGGGGAACACATGTAAATCCATGGCTGATCCATATTAATGTATGGCAAAAACAACTACAGTATTGTAAAGTAATTAGCTTCCAACTAATAAAAATAAATGGAAAAATAAATAAATAAAATGAATATCTAAAAACAAACAAACAAAGCATCAGTGATTAACTACCAATGCAGAAATTGCACTTGGAGCATGCTGGCCAAGGGATCATGTTACTTGACAAAGTCTGCTACAGCTGAAGAGAAGCCTGAAAAAATGGAGGAGTTGTAAAGGGACCCTTTACACAACCTCAGTTAATGTTTCAGAAACTCATTGACAAAAGTTGTCACTTGGAGAGGAGCACAGACTGAAGGTTTGAACATTAGTGGTGATCTGATATTGATACATGGGTCCACTCTGCATAAAGAAGCTTGTGGAAATTGCCAGTCTGCTCTAGGTCTCCTTCTTATCACTCTAAGATGTTTCTTGATTATTCCTCTATAAGTACTTGGTCTGGAACCATAGGAGCCCATTTTTGCCTACTTGAGAAGAAAAGCGATTTACTGGAAAGATTGTGGTTGTTCACAGAATCTAGAAGAATGCTGAATGAACCATGGTTTCCTTTGGGAACCTAAGAAGTAGAAAAAGCATGAATGTCACCCTAGGGTGAAAACAATTCATGTGCCCTTGTCTTTAGGATCAACTTTCAGGCAGACAGATTCCCATCTGCCTACTTTGAGTCACATGGAGGAGACGGGCTGGTAGTTTTCTTG
Organism: Muntiacus reevesi; assembly: GCF_963930625.1. Lineage (NCBI taxonomy): Eukaryota > Metazoa > Chordata > Mammalia > Artiodactyla > Cervidae > Muntiacus > Muntiacus reevesi. The sequence continues at coordinate 122,441,356 of NC_089251.1, forward strand.
ACAGACTCTCTAAAATGTATAGGTAAAGAAACTAGAAAAACAAAAATGGACTCTTGCCACCTGCCAGTCAATACACAGCACTATCTAAATCTGTGTGTTGGTGGTTACTGACACTATTATTACTGCCCCATTATTTTGGGCAAGTTAATGAGACTCGTTTGTCAGTTTCCTCATCTGTAATGACAGTGCTTAATTCAGTGTTGGGAGAAATATCAATAACCTCAGATATGCAGATGACACCACCCTTATTGCAGAATGTGAAGAGAAACTAAAAAACCTCTTGATGAAAGTGAAAGAGGAGAGTGAAAAAGTTGACTTAAAGCTCAACATTCAGAAAACTAAGATCATGGCATCTGGTCCCATCACTGCATGGCAAATAAATGGGGAAACAGTGGAAACAGTGACTGACTTTATTTTTTTGGGCTCCAAAATCACTGCAGATGGTGATTGCAGCCATGAAATTAAGACACTTACTCCTTGGAAGGGAAGTTATGACCAACCTAGATAGCATGTTAAAAAGCAGAGACATTACATTGCCAACAAAGGTCCATCTAGTCAAGGCTATGGTTTTTCCAGTGGTCATGTATGCATATGAGAGTTGGACTGTGAAGAAAGCTGAGTGCCAAAAAATTGATGCTTTTGAACTATGGTGTTGGAGAAGACTCTTGAGAGTCCCTTAGACTGCAAGGAGATCTAAGCAGTCCATCCTAAAGGAGATCAGTCCTGGGTATTCATTGGAAGGACTGATGTTGAAGCTGAAACTCCAATACTTTGGCCACCTCATGCAAAGAGTTGACTCATTGGAAAAGACCCTGATGCTTGGAGGGATTGGGGGCAGGAGGAGAAGGGGATGACAGAGGATGAGATGGCTGGATGGCATCACTGACTTGATGGACATGAGTTTGAGTAAACTCTGGGAGTTGGTGATGAACAGGGAGGCCTGGCATGCTGTGATTCATGGGGTTGCAAAGAGTTGGACACGACTGAGCAACTAAACTGAACTGAACTGAATTCAGTGTTATTGAGAGGTTGTTGTTCAGCCACTAAGTCCTGTCCAACTCTTCACAATCCCATGGACTGCAGCATGCCAGGCTTTCCTGTCCTCCACTATCTCCCTGAGTTTGCTCAGTTTCATGGCCATTGAGTCAGTGATGCCATCCAACCATCTACATTGATGTAATTATGCTAAATCTTCTAGTGAATAGAACATAGTAGTCTTTTCTTTCTTTAATCTTCAGAGGAAGGACTGGTTTAGAACGTGTCATTTAGAAGGACACATGGTTTAGAATGTGTCATGAATATCTACAAACATGTTTTTCTGTGCAAGGCTATGTTAATGGCTGTCTCATGTCTAACTATGCTTGTCTATTTCTGAGCATGTCATTTTCAATGAATGCTTCTCAATACTTCTCTGGGTATACAGTCACAGTGTTGAGATACAATCATATATAGTGTTTTGAAAAATTGTAAAATGCTAAATAAACATAAGTTAAGCATAGTTAATAAACATATCAGTTATGAAACATATGTGGCAATGTTTCCAAGTGCTAAATAGTTATACATTTAGAAAAACTCCCAGATCATAAGTAGATGGCTCAATGAATTTCCAAAGTGAATACAACCATGTAACTACTACTTGGGTAAAGAAATAGAACTTTGCTAGACAGCAAGGACACCAAACCAGTCAATCCTAAAGGATATCAACTCTGAATTTTCATTGAAAGGACTGAGGCTGAAGCTGAAGCTCCAATACTTCAGACACTTGATGTGAAGAGCCTACTCATTGGAAAAGACCCTGACGCTGGGAAAGATTGAAGGCAGGAGGAGAAGGAGATGACAGAGGGTGAGATGGTTGGATGGCATTACCGACTCAATGAACATGAGTTTGTAAACTCCAGGAGATGATGAAGGACAGGGAAGTCTGGCATGCCACAGTCCATGGGGCCGCAAAAAGTCAGACATGACTTAGTGACTAAACAACAACAGTGTATAAGAAATGTCCGCTTGGACTCTGCTTATTCAGTAGCTATCTTTCTTAAAAGTGAAAAATACCTTGACTTCTACCACCATGGATTCATTTTACTTTCTGAACCTCATATAAGTGGAATCATGCAGTGATAAAATTTCTTTATGTTTGGTTTCTTTTGCTCAACATTATACTTGTGAGATTCATGCATACTGTTTAAGTAGCAATAGCTTATTTCCATTGTTATTCAGCATTCCATAGTATGAGCATATTAATATTTATTTATATATTCCACTGTTGGTGGACATTAGTGTTGTTTCTGATTTGGACTATTATGGATAAAGATGCGATAAGCATTCTTGCATCAGTCTTTTATTGCACCTAGGCACACATTTGTTACAAGTATTCCTAAGGATTGAATTGGAAGGTTTTAGGACTTATGTTCAGGTTTAGTAGATATTATTTTCCAAACCAGTTGTACCAATTTATAGTCTCACCACTAGTATTTAAATGTTCAAGTTGTCACACATTTTAATAATGTGTCGTAGTCATCCTTCTTAGTTTTACCCTTTGTAGTGGGTGTGTCGTGGTATCTCACTGTAATTTCAATTTGCATTTCCAACATAGTAATGATCTTTACCATCTTTTCCTTTTTGTTTATTGAGCATTTGGTTATCCACGTATGAAATGCTCCTTCAAGTATTTGCCTACTTTCCTGTTGGGTTGTTAAATTTTCTTATTAATTTGTAGACATTAAAAAATACTTTGGACACAAGATGTTATAAAAAACCTTATAACACATTATAAAAAATGTGTGCTGCTTTTGTAATCTCTTAATTAATTGATGAATTGAGGTCGATTCAGTTTTAATAACTTGAGAAATTAATTCTTAATTTTACTATAGTAGAACATCAGTCTCATATAAGTTAGGATTTTATTTTATTTTTTTGAGTCATATGTAAGATATCACTCAAGGAGCTAACAGGGTTATTTCCTTCTGAGGTCTGTGAGGACAATGTATTCCATGTGTCTCTCCTAGTTATCATCTTTTCGGGAGACACAATTCAACACAGCATGTGGGGTTCTATCAGAGCACATTGTTATCCAGAAGGGTTTAGTATTTCAAGTGGGAATACGTGGGGAATCAGATATTTTACTATTTAATATGATATTTTATCATATCATATCTTGTCTATTTCACTGTTATGTGTGCATCTATGTACATACAAAAGTTGAACATCAGGTGTAAGAATATCTAGTGAATGTCTATTTTCTACTGAGTGATGATTTCTATCTTGATTCCTTTGTTTATACCTTCTAGAATTGCTGACAATTATTTGCATGCTAGATTATGTCCAAAGATGTTTTGAATTTCACTATTACTATTTTCTTCCCAAAAAAATTCTGTGAATTAACTTTGTGTATTTTACATATATACGTTGTAAAGTTTTTTTTTTTTTTTTTTTTTTAATTTGGACAATTTTTTAAAGTCTTTATTGAATTTGTTGCAATCTATTGTTTTCATGTTTCGGATTTTTGGCTGCCAGGCATGTGGGATCTTAGTTCCCTAATCAAAGATCAAATTTGCACTCCCTTCATTGGAAAGAAAAGTCTTAACCACTAGACCACCAGGGAAGTCCCTAGTGTATATTTTTAAATCAGTCTTTCAAATTAGTGGAAAAAGGAATAACTGTTCAATAAATAGTGTTGGGAAAACTGACTAGCAATTTAAAAGAAAAATTAAATTGTATCCATAACACACAATTCCAGATTTTCAAGTCAGATTTGAAAACATTTAAAAATATCAGAAGAATCACTTTAACACAGAGAATGACCTCCTGTTAGGTAAGCATGGCACCTGAGAACTTCACTATTATTTTTCACAGGGGATTTTCTCATCTGTAGCTGAATAATAACTGCATCCATCTTCACCTCTATGTCATGATCCGCGTCTTCTCAACAATAGGCTGTTGACTTCCTGACCCTGTGTGCTAGAACCACTGAGAACATTCTCCCCACCAGAAGCTCCTGCCCCTTCCACACTTCTATAGTTTCTGTCCAGCCACTAGATTATAGAATTAATCTGGTCCAGAGAATGGAAACGTTGAAAGGGCCTTAGGCCAGCAGCTTGTGGTGGCAGGTTCCATTGTGATCCTGTTCTGTGGCTCTTACATTCCTTTGGGAGCACATGCCTTCCTTTCATTTCATGTACAGAGCCTAGACCTCTCATCAAATCTAGAGCTGTCTAGGCAACTCAACCAGATGACAAGACTTAGAAATAACAGATGTTTGCCTTCTAGGGGTAGACCACTAAGATGTTCTTGCACATGTACTCTTCTCTCTAATCTCTTTTGACATATCCTTTGTAAGAAAGCCTCATTCCACTACCCTCGGCTTATTCTCAGAATGTGCCTGTGAGAAATGGAATATTTCCTCGTATCAGTAAACAAGAATGTCAGAGTCATCAGCAATGGACGGTGAGCTTGTGAGCCCTGAAAGGAACTCAGGAAGGAAAGAATACCTGCCATCTGGCAGCTATCAGAGTGCAGGCACTCGCTATGCTGAGCCCTGAGGAACCCAGAATGTGAAAAAACAGTATACTCGCCCCAGATAGCCCAGGTACATATCAAAGAAGTAATTCAGTGAGCCTAGATTTTGTGCTGCAGTCCATGGGGTTGCAAAGGGTCAGACATGACTGAGTGATTAAAAAACAACAATAAGAATTTGTGGACAAAGGTCCATTTAAGTCAAAGTCATGGTTTTTCCAGTAGCCATGTATGAATGTTACAGTTGGACCGCAAAGAAAGCTGAGAGCCCAAGAATTGATGCTTTCAAATTGTGGTGCTAGAGAAGACTCTTGAGAGTTGCTTGCACAGCAAGGAGATCAAACCAGTCAATCCTAAAGGAAATCAACCCTGAATTTTCATTGGAAGGGCTGATGCTGACACTGAAGCAGCAATGCTTTGGCCACCTAATGCAAAGAGCTGACTCATTGGAAAAGACCGTGATTTTGGGAAAGACTGAGGGCAGGAAGAGAGGGCGTGACAGAGGATGATGTAGATGGCATCATTCACAAACGCTGTGAGATGGTGAAGGGCAGGAATCCTGGTATGCTGCAGTCCGTGGGGTTGCAAAGAGTTGTACACGACTTAGTGACTCAACAACAACAACATCAAATTCTAACATCTTTCCATACATAGAAAAGTATTAAATTCCTTAACTTGAGATATCTGGTTTCTTTAATTAACAGTAATCTTTCATTGTTCCTGACTACCTGCTCTTTGCTGCAAAACTCCTATATGTTATAGCTCCTCCCCTCACCTCCTCGGAGCAGTTTTTCAGAGCTATCTGAAATGCTGCTACCTGTAGCCCTGTAGCATTATGCTACAGCAAATGCTGTAGTCCTGACTTCCATCAGACTCAGTTGTGTCTGACTCTGTGCGACACCATGGACTGCAGCACACTAGGCTTCCCTGTCTATCAACGTCTCCCGGAGCTTACTCAAACTCATGTCCATCGTGTCGGTGATGCCACCCAACCATCTCATCTTCTGTCATTCCCTTCTCCTCCCACCTTCAATCCTTCCCAGCATCAGGGTCTTTTCAAATGAGTTGGTTCTTCGTATCAGGTGGCTAAAGTATTGACGTTTCAGCTTCAGCATCAGTCCTTCCAATGAATATTCAGGATTGATTTCCTTCAGGATCGACTGGTTGACTCTTCTTACAGTCCTCATTTTGCTCCCCAAAAAACATAAGTTGCAACTCTCATGTTGTACAAAAAAGTTTTTAACATCTGTTTGCTCTATTGTTCTCTCTAGTTCTGTCCAAGCAAGGAATACTTCTCTGTTCTGTGTTTTCTCTTTTCCCTCTGATTTCATCACTGAAACTCTGGGCACAGCAGTTATTAACACTCTTTGAAGCACTGATCTTACTATGCCTTTGGACTCATCCCTCACCTGGAGTTAACAATTCTAGACTAAAGTTCTCTATGTGAGACTCAGGGTTCAAGGCTGGAACCTATCTACTTTTAACTGTGGGTTTGGAAGTGTTCATATGATTGAGAAGTACTTCTTTCAGGTGGTTGCAACCATGCTCCCAGACCGTCTTCATGGGGAGTGGAGAGGGATCCCCCAGACTCAGTTACTCTCTCTGGTATCTTCATGCAGTGAACAAACTTCAGAATGGGATAACTGTGTGCATTGATCTCTTCCCTTTTTCTCTTGTATGAATCTTGGCCTCCTTTAATTGCTTTTTTCCCCCTTTGCTGTGCTGTCTGCTGAGTTGCTTATCTCCTAAATATCCAGATCCAAGTCTCTTAACTCTGGCCTACTCTGCTACTAACTTAATTACAATGGAATAATCATAGAGCATCTGAAATAGCCATTTAGTGATGTTGGGGGGCCAATCAGAGTGCTTAGGCTCACAGGTGGGAAATTTGATGCCTAAGGCCAAAAGAGCCAAGATAAATGTATCTATTGAAAGACTGGGCCCAGTTTGTATTTCTAATTTCAATACCCACAAGTGACTGAGATTTCATAAACCATATTTGAAATTAATCATAACATTACATAAGTACATTCAGAATCTAGGTCTTTTCATTGATTCAAGGGCAAAGATTAAGGTAGCCTATCCTATCCATTATAACAAGGTCTTGGTTTGTTAAAAATCCATTGTTCATTTGAAGTGAATCAACCACTTTTCATGAAGGAGTGTTTAAATATAACAATAAGCAAATGGATGCATATTAAAAAAAATTGGGTGCCAATAGCTGGTTCTGAAGCTCATTAAAGCAAATGAAAGACTTGGAATGTTTTCTTGTTTTTTTGGCAGAAATTACACATCCACATTGCAAGTTTAATGATTCTGTGTTTGTGATTAAAACTTGAGTAATAATTTTTTTCCTTTGAAGAAAATAATAAATGCATGTGGCATCCATAATATTCAGTACTTCTCTGTCATATGGTAGAATTTCTGGGTGCTGAAAAATATTAACTCCTTTGCATAATAGCACTCAGGGATAATTTTTATCTTATGGCTCTCATTATATCAATGAGAAAATAAAAATAAAAGGATTGTGTCAGGTTGGTGGCAGGATCCCAATACAAATTCAATGGCACACATAACCCAAGCCTAGGGTTAGGGCCTCCTGTGGAGAGCTGGAAGACCTTCTTGGATTAGCTGCCATACTGGCTCATGAAGTCAGAATCATAACACCTCGCCTACCCCCTGTTTCCTATCATATGGGCCTTCTGTGGGTAATATTAATTTATAAGAATCTTTATGCAATTCCTATTACATTTAACCTACACAGAATTAAAAACACAAATCTTGTTCCCAAAGGCAATGTAGAGGTCACTATTGATGAACCACTTGACTGTCCCTTGCTTTCCAAACATTCCAATTTATCAATTCCTTAGTATGCTTTTTCCATTTCAACACCCCCCCCACCCTCAACAAAAAGCAAAACCAAAAATTAGCCATAGGACCATAAATCAAACAGGGACAAAATCAAATTGAGACCTCTCCCAGGAAACCCTAACCTTTTCTGATCAATGGGCCCCCCTCTCCATTCCCACAGTCCTTGGCCAGCCTGGTTGGCTCTGGGAAGCTGGGCATTAAAGGATGACCCTGGTTGTCTGGTTCCCAAAGCTGGAGGGTTTATTCTTGTTTTTGCTCAGCTGCTGGGCCAAATAGGATTCTATTTAAAATAGCATTTTCCCCCCCAACCTTGGCCTCTGAAATCTTCCAGAATATTGGAAACCTGTTAAAGCATAAACATATGTCACGCAGCAAGAGGGATAGTCAAAGAAATCAGGATGGTAGAGTCAAAGATGCAAATTAAAACCCAGGAAGAATCAATTAAATAGGCACCAAAGGTCTGTTTAAATGATTAAATGAGACAGAAGTGCATCTTGAGATGAATAAATTACAAGAATGTGTGAAAAAAAGAAATGAAGGCAGGAGAGACTTGTGAAGGGGAGGAGAGGTGAATAGACAGTGAGAGAAGAGAGTGAATACAGGTGGTGTGCTCACGGTCTCAGGGTTTGGTCATTAGATTGATTAAATATGCAAAAATGCCACCATAACCTCTGGGTAATTGCAGAAAACATGAATACAAATGGTGACCTCCCACTGCTAGAAGAATAACAAGAGGAAAACCATTGCTTTCCCCCAAAGAACTGTGAGCATATTTCCTGATAAGCCACAATTTCTTTTCATATACAAGGTAGTGTGTGTGTCCTCAAGCTTAATTGTGAGGAACTGAAATTTTTGGTCTCTCTCTTGTCCTGTTGAAAGAGACCTGGGTTAGACTGCCTCATAATAATCCTTGTCATTGTTTATGCTTCCTAAATGCTTTCACATATGTCACATAATCCTCAAAACAAGGTGAGAGTGGTGAACATCATTACAACTCCAGCCTTCTTGGGCCACAGCAGGAAAACAGAGAAAGCTGGGTATCCAAGTTCACATAGATCCAGGGCTGTGATGTGCAGTTGGGCAGGTTGTGCAGTGTACAAGACTTCTGGTTAAGAGGGTGAATGAGGGCTGAGACACAAACCCTGTTCTCTTCACCACACTGTGCAGCTTGGTACAAGCTTTTCTACCTTGAAGTAGCGGCATCCTTTCCTAGTTTGCAGAGGAAAGAGTTAAAGGCTAGGGGTGTATGGCACCCCACTCCAGTACTCTTGCCTGGAAAACCCCATGGACGGAGGAGCCTGATAGGCTGCAGTCCATGGGGTTGGGAAGAGTCAGACATGACTGAGTGACTTCACTTTCACTTTTCACTTTTATGCATTGGAGAAGGAAATGGCAACCCATTCCAGTGTTCTTGCCTGGAGAATCCCAGGGATGGGGTGGCGCAGATTCGGACACGACTGAAGTGACTTAGCAGTAGCAGTAGCAGCAATCCCTGAGGTGGCCTTGTGTCTCTGGCATCCCTCTCTGATTCAGTCTTGCCCAAGACAGTTCTCATCCTTTCTCTCTATTATCCTATTCACGGTGTTCCCTTCACTTCTGACTCAACAGCCTGAAAATACTGCAGTGTTCAGTTATCTAGGTCTTTTAATTGTTTCTCAGTTTTTTTGCACCTAATAATCCTTTTAATTTTTGATTGTTCTTCACTATTTCAAAGGACTTACATTGTCTGAAAAACAACCTATGCAGAAATTCTTACTTCACTTCACAGAGAAATACCTCATGGAAAATTTCTCAAGGTCCCAGCACTGGCCAGCAAAGCCTAGGTTAGAAGCAGATTGCTATAAACTTCCCTCTTAGCTCTGCCTTTATTGCATCCCATAGATTTTGAAGGACTTCCCTCATAGCTCAGTCAGTAAAGAATCTGCCTGCATTTCAGAAGACTTGAGTTCTATTCCTGGCTTGGGAAGATCCCCTGGAGAAGGAAATGTCAACCCATTCAGTATTCTTGCCTGGAGAATCACATGGACAGAGGAGCCTGGGGTTGCAAGAGTTGGACATGACTTAGATTTTGAAAGTGTTAGTCACTCAGTCATGTCCGACTCTTTGCAGCCCTATGGACTGGAGCCCGCCAGACTCCTCTGTCCATGGAATTCTCCAGGCAAGAATGTGCTAGAGGGTAGCCATTCCATTCTCCAGGAGACTTTCCCTACCCAGATATTGAACCTGGGTCTCCTACATTGCAGGGGAATTCTTTACCATCTGAGCCATCAAGGAAGCCCTAGTTGTCATGTTTTCATTGTCATTTGCTTCTGGGTATTTTTTGATTTCCTCTTTGATTTCTTCAGTGACTGGTTGGTTATTCAGAAGTGTATTGTTTAGCCTTCATGTATTCGTGTTTTTTATAGTTTTTTTCTTCCTTTACAGCACTGTGGTCAGAAAAGATTCTTGAAATGATTTCAATTTTTAAAAAAATTTACCAACACTATATGATATCTAGAAAGATGGTACTGATGAACCTATTTACAGGGCAGTGATGCAGATGCAGAGAGAACAGACTTGTGGACAAAGTGAGGGAAGGAGAGGGTGGAATAAATTGAGAGAAGAGCATGAAAGCATACACATTCCCATATGTAAAATAGATAGTGGAAATTTGCTGAATGACACAGGGAACTCAAAGCTGGTGCTAGGCGACGACCTAGAGGGTGGGATGGGGCAGGGGATGGGAGGTAGGTTCAAGAGAGAGGGGACATATGCATACTTATGGCCGATTCATGTTGATGTATGGCAGAAACCAACACAATATTGTAAAGCAATTATCTTCCAATTAAATTAAATATAAATTAAAACAAAAACCCCCTGGTTCCATCTCTGTCTTCCGAGCAACATTGCCTTAGGCCCGGCATCCCCTAGCTGACTCCATAACCATCTCTCCTGGCTAAGTTCCAAGTAACTGTACCCATTTTTACCTCTTCCATGAATCTAGTCCTGGTTTCATCAGATAGGCAGTAGGACTTGGTCTCTTCTATGCTGAAATTTGATGAAATGTCCACTTAGCTTTGGCCCAGCACAAGGGCCCGGGCTTCATTCCTTTTGTTAACATTGACTGCTGTTTCAATGGGATCTGACACTCCTCCCCTCCCTTCCTCAAGGAAGCCTCTCAGTTCAGCTCAGTTCAGTCACTCAGCTGCATCCGACTCTTTGTGACCCCATGGACTGCAACACGCCAGGCTACCCTGTCTGGAGAAGGAAGCCTCTAAAGGGGCCAGTTGATCCCATCTCCACGTTTCTTCCCCTCAGACTGAATCGATTCAGAAATCATCTCTGGTGGGCAGGAGAGAGGAATTTTTATTTATGGGTATAAATAGGACATGGCAGGGATCCAACACCAAAATGCCATTCTGATTATCTACCTGCTCCCTCCCAAGCTGCGGAGCTGGGGGACCAAGACTCCGACAAGGCTGGTGGACCTAGGCGGGGAGGAAAGTCGTTTTCTGAAGGCAGGTTGTTTGCAGAAAGAGATCCTTGAGCAGCCTGCCTTGTTGCATCAGTACCTGACCCCCCAAAATTTTTAACTGTGGGACAATTTCTTGACTGTGTTGTGTTGGTTGCTGCCGTATAACAACATGAATCAGCCAACACGAATCTCGCCTCTCTCGTGAGCATCCCTCCACCTCTGCCCCAACATCCCACCCTCGAGGTGGGCATGGAGTGCGGGGCTGGGCTCCCTGTGTTATACGGCAGCTTCCTACTAGCTATCTGCTTTACATATGATAGTGTATATATGTCAGTCCTAATCTCCCAGTTCATCCCACCCTCCCTCCCCAATTGTGTCCACAACCCCATGCCATCTTCCTCATTTGGGACGGCAGGGTGGCTGAGGAAGAGAAAAGCAGGAGCTTCTTCCTGGGTCCTTCCATGGGAGGGTGGAGGGGTGGTAGAAGAGATAGTTTTATGGGCCAGAGAAGGACCATAGATGGTATGACTTGGTTCCCAGGGATGTAATGATTCTCAAGATGGCCTTGAAAGTGAAAAGTGAAGTCGTTCAGTCGTATCCAACTGTTGGCAACCCCATGGACTGTAGCCCACCAGGCTCCTCTGTCCATGGGATTTTCCAGGCAAGAATACTGGAGTGGACTGCCATTTCCTTCTCCAGGGGATCTGCCCAACGCAGGGATCGAACACTGGTCTCCTGCACTGCAGAGAGACGCTTTACCGTCAGAGCCACCAAAGAAACCCCAGATGGCCTTAGGTGAGCCCTTTCTCAGAACATCTCTGAGGTTTTCCTGCCCTGTCCACGGAGACGCCTCATACAGTGACTGCCAACTCTCCAAGATCCCTCTACCAAGAAAGACTTTTGAAGTAAAATTTCGTTTATGGACATTGAGTGAACCTCCTGGTTGCTCTGTGTCAGGGGTCCTCCCACTCTGTGGGTGTATTTGCTGGAGATGACGTTCACAGGGCAGAGGGGAAAACTCTCTCTTTCTTTTCATCTTTTTGTAAGCTATTGATGATTTTGCCTGATAATCCCCTGAAAGAAATTTTATCCTGTGTGAATAGGACATTCATTATGAAATTATTTATGCGGCAGTATGTTACTGGATTAGGGGCTTCACTGGTGGCACCAGTGGCAGAGAACCCTCTTGCTGATGCAGGAGATGTAAGAGTTGTGAGTTTGATCACTGGGTTGGGAAGATCCCCTGGAGGAGGGTAGGGCAACCCACGGCAGTGCTCTTGCCTGGAGAATCTCCATCAACAGAGGAACCCAGTAGGCTGCAGTCCATAGGGTCGCACAGAGTCGGACTTGACTGAAACAATTTAGCACACAATCCCGCACATGTTACTACATGAAGGCCAGAAGGCTGGCCCGAGACTCCAGAGACAGACGATCATTCTGATGCTGGTACTAACTCTCCGTGGGTTGCTGGCTAAGTCTGGATAAGTCTCTTAGGTGCTTTGGACGTCAGTGCTATTGTTTTTGTAACAAGGTGGTTATATCAGCTGGATTCTTCCAGACTCAATATCCCCCACGTGAATGAGCTCTGAGATATTCCGAACAGGAGGAAGGCTCTTGGTTGACGAGGTATTAAACATCACATTGCCCCTCTCCACAATGATTTCTTAAAACAGTGGGAAGGAGTCAAATTTGACACATGCCTGGAGTATCGCTAGTTGTCACTGCGTTAGCAAGAGGCCCTCTGGCCTCCGTATCTGGTTTAGGAGTGGAGATATTTTATTTACAAACACCATCTAATTGGAAGATGCACAGTGTGCCGCAGAGAAATGGTGTTGGTAACAAGTTCAAAAGACTGCTGGGTAATATTTCACAGGTAAATTATCTCTATGAACATAATCGGTTGCTGCTGAGAACGGGTTATTTAAGTCTCTGGAGCATTAAGGAAGACATTGATTTCCTATAGATATAAATCAGCAGAGAGTGTGAATATACATTTTATCAGAAAATCTATATAGGAGGAAATAAGAGAAGAATAAAGGAATTTCTTTAGGGGGAGGGATTAAGCCTATGAAAGGTTATATTGTCATAGAATCTCACTACTCATTTCTGTAGGATGGGAGACGAGTACAGCCTTATAACAAAGAGAGGATCACATTAACTGGACAATGTCCCCTTTCACAGAAATGTTCAGGTAAGGGGAAAAAGTGAGACAGCAGCCAGCAGAATTCCAGGAATATATGTGGCAAAGGTTTCTACTTTAAAGTTCAAAATTGGTATTCTGCCCCCCCACCTTTTTTTTTTCCTAAGGAAATATTTTGAAAACTGAAACTTGTACTGGGAACCACTGACCAGTCATAAGTCTTTTCTACTCTGGAAACTTGGTTGACATCCAGTTTGGATAGATTAGCTAAGTGTTATTCCAGTTATAGTCCACCTTGGTTTTTGTTTTTGAAATTGGGTAGTTTTACTACAATTAATTCACATTAACTTTGGCTAAGAGAAAAATTTCATCACCTGTTGGAATTCCCAATTTTCTCTTAAGCTAGTGACTTTTGTAAGTCTTGACAGCAGCATACAGCATGTTCTTGCTGTTGAATCCATGGAGGATAGATTTTGCGTATTTCTGAATCTAAGTAAATCATCTCCAAACAAATTTATCCTCTTTAAGTGAAACGTGCAGCTTAAAATTATAGAAAGATTCAGAAGTGAAAGTAACTTGCATAGGTTCACATAGTTGTTTCCTGAGACAGGCAGGACAAATCTTCTCTTGATTTATGGAGAAGACTTTTCATGGTTGCCATGACTTTGAGATAAAGTCACACTTGAATCTTTCTGTCACTTTTTCCCTGTCTCTCCCACACACAGTCAACTTTTAGTTTATATTTTATAGGCAGGAAGAAACCTAATAGATTACTTTTAATTATTGACAAGGCATATATGTTTGGAAAATTCAACTCAAGAATAAAACTAATCGAAAGTCAATGCAAGTAGGGGGATAAGAATGGCTTGAGGTGGCTTCCACATTACAAATGCATTGGGAAATTCCAAACCAGTTACTATTTGTTGAGTAGAGGAGAAATTTCAGAAAGGTTAAATCTAGTCTGAGAGAGATAGATAGTATAGCTATTTATATAGCCATAGAAAGATGCGGGTATACCTATAGATAAGTATATGTATGTACATGAACAGACATACACATACATACATTGCATTTTAAGAGAATGACACGTGACACATATACCATTCCACCTCCTAGGTGGCGCTAGTGGTAAAGAAACTGCCTGCCAATGCAGGAGACTTAAGAGACATGGGTTCAATCCCTGGGTTGGGAATATCCCCTGGAGGAAGACATGGCAACCCGCTCTAGTATTCTTGAGTGTAGAATTCCATGGACAGAGGAACCTGAAAGGCTACAATCCTTGAGGTTGCAAAGAGTCAGACTTGACTGAAGTGACTTAGCATGGGCCAGGGCATTATTCCACTGCACTGAACATCTCCAGAAGCCACCATTCCTATGAAGTACAATGAGAATAGGAACTCACACCCCACCCCTCAAATTGTACAATCTGAAGTGCTGGACGTTATATTTAAATATTTTAGAGTTGTTGTCTCATAAATGTGTAATTTCATTCAGTTAGTTCAGTTGCTCAGTCGTGTCTGACTCCTTGTGACCCCATGGACTGCAGCACGCCAGGCTTCCCTGTCCATCACCAACTCCCAGAGCCTACTCAAGCTCATGGCCTTTGTGTCGGTGATGCTGTAATTTCATTGGGTGTGTTTTAAGGTTCTTTTGAAATTTCTTAATCATGTATTAATATTTACTATCTTTTTTTTTAATAAGTGAAATCATTTTGCTGGAAAACTATATTTAGAAAATCAATCTAATTTGGATGGGGCTGCTGGATTTGACAAGACTTATTTCAGAGGTTGTTTATTTGTTATAAGTAGATTTAATGTAGATAAAACCCATTCTCCTTGTTGGCAAGATAAATAGTGAAACCAGGAAGTTCCCAAATAGAACACAAGCTGACACAATTCTCGTCTTGGCATCTACTGCGATGTCTGGAATTCCTAATATTACTCATTCCTTTGAGTCATGCTGTTGTCTTGAGAAGGGCTCCTAAAGGGCCATGTTAAAATGATGTGCCCCACTCCTTGGACAGAAAGAAGATCAAACCAGTCAATCCTAAAGGAAATCAACCCTGAATGTTCATTGGAAGGACTGATGCTGAAGCTGAAGCTCCAATACTTTGGCCACCTGATGTGAAGAGCTGACTCATTGGAGAAGACACTGATGTTGGGAAAGATTGAGAAAAGGAGAAGGGGATGGCATAGGATGAGATGGTTAGATAGCATCCCCGACTCAGTGGAATGAATTTGAGCAAACTCTGGGAGATAGTGAGGACAGAGGAGTCTGTCGTGCTGCAGTCCATGCGGTCACAAAGAGTCAGACACAAGTTAGCAACTGAACAACCCACTCAAGTAGGGCAACACACACCTCATTAATCATTACTGTTAATTTGACAAATAAAACATTTATTGTGAATCTGGTATTTTCCTGACGATAAGCTCTGGTTCACATAAAATTCTATTTAATTCCAAAGAGAATCTGAATCAACCTAACGTAGAAAGCCTATATAAACAGACTTGTTCTAAAAGTGTAATGATAATTATCTGAAAAGACAGATGATAAATGTGTTTCTCTTGACAGAGTGTTTGAGTGCATTTAGGTGTGACTGCAGAGTGTTGTGGTGGTTTGCTATTTCATTAACTAAAAGCATGATCTGCATGGGATAAATTTGTTAATATGCATTTATGGCCCTTCCTCCTTCTCCCCACCCTTGGTGCTAAACAGTGCTCTCAGAGTCATGACATACTTTCCACAACTGAGTAGAAAGTATTGAGATGGACAAACACCCAGTGTGTGGTCTGGATTTTTCCTGCCTTTGCCCATAGTTTTCCTATTTAGCTTCAACATGTTGATAGGTTTAAAGGATGCCGTCTCTCTCTACTTTTTTTTAACATGCATTTGGTTGGAGAGTCAACACCTAGTTTCTCTTCAGAAGCCCTCCCACATCAACGAAAGCCCTATGAATGAGGAAAACGCACAAGCGAATTCAGGAGGAGGGATTAAGGATTCACCGTGTATATCTGAGAAGAACACAGATTCAAGGGACTGTAGAACCACTGACTGAAAGACATACATTGATTTAAGAACTGATTATATAAGGACTTCCCTTGTAGCACACTGGATAAGAACATGCCTGCCAATGCAGGAGACACACGTTCGAGGCCTGGTGTGGCACGATCCCACTTGCAGCAGAGCAACTCAGCTTGTGTGCCACAGCTACTGAGCCCACACATTCTAGGGACTGGGTGTCACAAGTGCTGAAGCCTACACACCCATACCTGTGCTTTGCAACAAGAAAAGCCACCACAGTAGGAAGCCCGAATACCACAGTGAAGAGCAACGCCTGCGTGCTGCAACTAGAGAAAGACCCCGCAAAGCAACGAAGACACAGCATAGCCAAAACTAAAATAAATAGATAAAAATTTTAAAAGGAATGAACTCTTTATAGAGAGGCTTTAGCTCAAAGTCCACAATTACATTTTTATTTTCCTATATTCCTCATCAGTGTTGCTTCATGTATGGTTGGGATGTAAGATTTGTGCATATTTGGAAGGATGCAATGTGTGTAGAGGATATTTGCTTGAAGTATCAGCATCACGTGCTCTTTCCTGCTCGTATGTGGATCTACTCTCTCTGTTTGATTCGGTTAGGCTATCATATCTGATGCCAGGGGTGGAATTTATGACTCAAGCCTGGCCATTCAGTGCCTCACAGCCCCTGAACCACAGTGATTATCACAGAGGCGGAGATGAGTGAATCCAGGGAATGTGCATGAGTTCTTGGGAAGATTCTCTTCTCTGTTGGATTGAACATGGAAGAGTATGACCCTGGAGTTGCTAGGAGTCACCACGTGGAGTCTGAAAATTAACACAGTAGGAGGGTCAAGAGATGGAGAAATTTTGGCTCTACTGCCTTTCTAGCTCAAGTGTGGGCATTACCAATGACAAACTCATAACCACCAAAAAGGTTCTGGTTAAGTCTATCAACTGCTTCAACCCAAACATAAGCAAATGCTGAGGTCTTCAGACATAAGAGTTATTGAACCTTATCTTTTTAAAGATTTGTGACCTGTAATGAATTCAATTTTTATTACCCCCTCTTTTTTAATTACTCTTCTTAAAGATTTCAAGTTAAATTATAAGAAAAACTATTATTTTTAATTCCTTCCACTACATGTAGCCTGTTTTATCTTTCTTTCACAGTAATTTGCACCACTTTTGCAGTAAAGTTATTTGTATACCTGTCCATTACCATGAATAATTTTAAGATCCTTTCAAGAGAGAACAAGTCTTGTACATATTATAACACATTCCTCTCATACTACACCTCTATACATTAGTTGAAGTTACTTGAAAGCTTGTGTGAAGTCAGGTAATGGATGTTTTAAATTCAGGAATTGAGCCAAAAAAATTAGGTAAAGAAATTAAATGTGGAGCCAAGATTTATTGATACTTGAAATTAGGCATATTTAATAGCTGACCACCCACTAATAAAGGGGAAGAGACACACGCAGAACTCCCGAATAACAGCTAATCCTTGTATAATATAGGCTTTGTTTCAAAACCATTCAAACACATGTAGTTACACACAGTCATTTACAAGAAATGTTGTTATAAAACGACAGTGAATTTTCTCTACTTTGTCATTTGTTTATGTGTATATCTCTTGCACTAGACTGACAGCTCCTTAACTTATATCCATAAGGGTTGGTACTCAATTTATTGAGTGAATGAATAAAATATAGAATAAATGAAAGAGTTTTCCCTCCTATTTTCATTGCTCATTTGAAGCATTTCCTTCTATTTTTTCTACTGCTCTCTGACTGTTTCTGCCTGCCGTTTGAGTGGCTCTCTGTGGGGTCTGTGTGTATATGTGTGTGTTTGCATTTTTGTGTGTGTATGGCAGCAGTCAGGGGCATTAGGGGCACTGTGAACTTTGGATCTTTCTCTAACTCTTTAACATAAAAATATTTCTACCTCTTTCCTCAGTTCCCTGTGTGTATGTTGCATTTACATCTTATTTCAGATCTCAGCTTGGGTATCAGAGCACAAATGGATGGCTTCAACAGTGTCTATTTGGGGTGCGCTGGTTGGTTGGGTGGTGAGGAATACAGGAGGTGTCTGTGTGCTCCACATTGCCACAGAGCTGGCCTCGTTCACAGAGATTCTGGCTTTGTCTATGTGAAAGGAATAGCCAGACTGTGAAACAGTTTGCTTGTTTTGGCCCCTTACATTTTTGGATCATTCCATAACCCAATCAATTGTGTAGCAATTGGCTCTAAATTTGCCCAAATGGAGTCAGTTGAATACATATGCACACTTAGGTACTTGCAGGGCCACCCCCACTGTGTTTGGCCTGAGCATTTTGTAGACAAATCCAGAGGTTGAGGACCTGCATGGACACCATGGGAGGCAAGAGAGAGTAAGGGTTAATGGCACAAGTTCTGGAGTTGCACTGTCTGAGGCCAAGCTCAGACTGTCACTTACTAGCATGCAGCCTCAAGTACCTTTGCTTAATTTTGTCTGGGCTTCATCTTCCTCACCTGTAAAATGGGGATAGGTCTAATGGTGTTGTAAAAATTGAATAAGAGAATCCATGAAAAAATGGTTAGCTTAATGCCTGCCAAAGAGTAACTCTCGGGAGTTGTTGACTGTGATCCTTGTTGTCATCACCATCACCAGCATCATCTTCATTAGCATCTTCCATAAGGACAGATATTTTTGATAACTAGGCCAGAGGAAGGAATGTTGAAATTTGAGGCAGGGATATGAGATTTCATATCAGGGCAGATGATCTCTAGAAGTTGGGGACCATGTGCAAATCAGGCTAGGATTAGGTCCAAGCTCTTGTGGATACATTTGCTGCTTCTCCTTGATGAGCCGCTACCCAGTTAACCAAAGTTCGTCATAATTTGTTCACTGAAAACCCATAATAATCCTAAGGTAATTTATTGTGGGTAATTTTTTGATGGTGAGTTGTAAATATTACTTTTGTTTGAAAAGACATACACGCACACGCACACAATAATAAAGTAGATAGCTAGCGGGACTCTGCTATAAAGCACAGGAGATTCATGTCAAGGCTCTGTGATGACCTAGAGGGGTGGGATGGGAGGGAGGTCCAAGAAGGACCTATATGTATACATATAGCTGATTCACTTCAATATAATTGTAAAGTAATTATATTCCAATTTAAGAAAAGGAGAAAATAATAGTAACAAGCCTTTAAATAAAGCTAGATGGAGAAGCAAGATCTTCCTCTGTCATCTATCTATCTATCAATCTATTCATCCATCCATACATACATCTAATTTATCTACTTACCTATCACTGATCTTTACACACAAAAGCAGCCTTTTCTGGCTTCTGGCTTCTTTATTCTCATATAAATTTTGGGACTCTCTGTCATACCACCATATCATTAATTTCTTTCTACTCCAGAAATGTGTTTCTATGTGAGCTACTGCATAAGTGTATCATGCCATATGTGGTGGGTGCAGCTGTGAGGTCCACTGGAGGAGATGGATTTGAAACAACTCAGAGAGGGCTGCTCCTCCTTGGATGGTGGATGGAAGGAACACATCAAGACAAGTTCTCTAAATAAACAACAAGCTAGAAACCCTTCTTGTGCCTTTTTTACTCCTTTGGTTTGTATCTGAGCCATGAGTTGTCTTTAAATGGAAAGTATAAACTGCAGCGATTTCTGAGGACATCAGCTCCATTGTTCGGTGTCCAGGCTCACTCACTTTCCCTCCTTCAGACTACAGTTCTGCTGGAGCCTAATGCTGCTTGACTGTTTAGAATTCCTGACTTGTTCTTCCACATTCTTCAAGCCAAAAGGCATTACAGTCTTTTATAAATAGAGGGACCACCTTCTATTTACCCCCTGAGGAGGGAGATTAACAAAAAAAGGAAAAGGTTAGAAATGGTGGCAAAAGCACAGAAATAGCAAACACTGGACAGAGATAGGAGAAGCTGATCTGCAAATTGCACCTTTGGGCTTGAAGGGAAATGCTACTCAAGAACTGCAATCCTGTTGGATGTTTTTTCTCCTTTGGAATACTTCCTTTTTATAGAGGTGAAAACAACTTTGTTTTCCATGCTCTAGATTTCTTTTTTATCCTCGGTGTGACTCCCATTTAACATGTATTTCTCCTTCTCTGTTTGAATCTGTGTCTTCCTTTCATTTGCCTTCCATAAGATCCTTCTGGTTTTCCCTTGCCTTCTGTAAATTGTATGGATGCGTGTGCATGTGTGTATGTGGTATGTGTGTGTGCACACGTGTGCATGTGTCTAAAGGGGAGGAAATTTTAAAATTAGAGAAACCAACTGAGTTTGGAAAAAGTTATGTCCTCTGAGGCATCTTTTTTTTTGCCGTGTACTTTGAGACACATATCCTGCTCAGTAGTGTGGTATACCAAAAACCCATAGTGAGCGCAAACAGTGCGAAAAAATGTCTCTCTTTCCTGCTTTCATATAGGTTACATGAACCAAAGTCACAGATTCTGGGATGGAGTGGTGTCTTTTCTGCTTTCTAGGTGAAAAGTCAGTCAAGAGACAGCGCTTTGTGCCTTGTGTCTGAGGATTCTGCCACAGGATGCCAAAGTTATTTTACAAGTTGCCCAATGAAAGAATGTTGTTTGTGCAAGATCTGAGGACCAGAAGTGCTTATTAGGTGTACCTTGTTAAACTAGTGCCTGATTTAATCATAATGATTGTCTTTTGTGGTGGGGATTAAATTACAGAGCATCTGCTGTGTAAACAGGTAGACAATTGAAGTTCTGCTGGAAAGAAAAGCACCCATCTGCACACTCCTGGAAATGATCTGATTCCTCTAAAGTAGAGAAGAATTTGAAAAATCTGACATTACAACATTCAGGCAGCTGGGGAAAGGAACTGCAGCTTTTACTACAAGATCCATATATTTTTGGTCTAATGGTCACTCCCGCAGGATGAAAATTAAACCCAAGCACAAGCTAACTCATAATCACTTTTCCTATTCTGGAAAACTCTGAAGAACTGCTTTAAAAAGTTACAGTTCTTTCAGGTTTCTTTAACTTTTAAGTCTTAGGTAAAGGTTGCAATTCTAGTTACTGTGCTTCTCCCTTCCAAGATCTGAAAAATTTAATGGGTACCTGAGGAGAAAGCTTTAGTTTTGTTTAAAAATGGTGCTATGGTAAAACTTGGAAATGTTATTCTTTATTTTCTCATTTCAAATCAGTTATCATTTTAAAAAAAAGGTCATTTTTTTGGAGAGCAAGGTCATATACCTCAAGGCTGTATCAAAATTTTTACAATGGCACATGCCATGGAATTGAAATAAAAAATACAAGGGTTATTTTCATTCTTTGAGACTATTTTAAAAGTGATTGATTCTTTTTTCATCTTAAAGAAAGAATACACACACAAATGTACACATGCACATACACTACATTTAGGAGGACTAAACATGATTTACCTAGTAAAATTCATTAATGATCTCCTTTTAGCTATTGCCCTGATTAATAAAGCTCTATTAGATTCTGCTACATCATTTAGGAACATGTGAGTTGAATTACTATTTGAAATACTGTTAGATATAATATAAAAAAAGAGAAAGAGGAGATATTTTAAAAAGAAATACCAAATATATTCATACTCAAATGTAAATGATGCCAAGAAAAAAGAAATTGATAAAAAGTCTTATTTTGAAGTAGGGCTTTTGGGTCTCTATAATTTCATGCTTATAAAACACACATATGCTGCCTAAATTGGCTCCAAAAGCCTTCTGTTATTGTTCATGACACATATTCCCGGTTCTAGACCTCAATTTCTACCCAACTCCCAATATAATGTAAATTTTATAAGTGTGAAATTAAGTGAAATGATATATGCCCTATAACCCTTATAAGTATGCAAAGCATGACCCAATTTTCTTGATTTTGTTATTACGCACTATTTTGTTTTCTAATAAATATTTGTTTTGCTCAAACCGCTGAAAGATAGGAGTTTGCACAACATATGATTTTTCTACACCCTGTTACACAAATAATTTGCTTTATTTCCTAGGAAGTATAACTTTTGACCCATTTGAGATGAACCCTTCCATTTGAAAAACTTTGCTCTTGAAAGTGATAGTTTGGGGACTTTCCAGATGGTCCAGTGGCTGGGACTCCATGCTTCTAATACAGGGGTCTGGGTTCAATCCCTGGTTGGGAAACTAGATCCTATATGCTGCAACTAAGAGTTCACATGGCGAAAGTCCTGCATGCCATAACTAAAGATTCTGCATGCTGCAACTAAGACGGACTGCAGCCCCCTCCCCACCCTCCCCCCTCCAAAAGTGATAGTCTTTAAGATGTAAAGCAAACACTCCCATATTATCAACAATTCAAAAGTAATAAAAATATTTCAAATTTCTGTATGCCTCTAGGTTTGCTGGCAGTCTGTATTAGATGACCAAGGTGTGCAATGAAATCTGAGGACCATCCCAGACTGTAGGTGAAATAAATTTCACAAGTCAGTCTTAAGATACAACAAGGTAATACCCCTCTCTCTGTCCTTTCCACTCACCTACTTTTCAGGACACATCAGATGCTCTTCTGGGAAGTTTTCCTCTCACTTCCTGTCTGATTTCCCTCACATCCAGAAGTAGGGCCCTCTCTGCCATGTTCTCAACATAACTCTTCGTATATCATCTTATCATAATTATTCACATGTGTATACTGTCAGATGGTAAGTTATTTGAGGGGAGTAAGCATGTATTCAGGGCTTTCCAGGTGGGACGAGTGGTAAAGAACACGCCTGCCAATGCAAGAGATGTAAGAGACCCAGGTTTGATCCCTGGGTCAGGAATATCTGTTGGAGGAGGGCATGGCAACCCACTCCAGTATTCTTGCCTGAAGAATCCCATTGATCATGATGCCTGGCAGGCTATGGTCCACAGGGTTGCAAGATTTGGACAGGATGACTGAAGTGACTTAGCATGCACACATGCATGCAAGCGTGTATTCAGCTATATGGTCTTGAAACTGAATCCAATATCAGGCATAGAATAGACGTTTGATAAATATTTCTCACATGGAACAACACATTCAGCAGGAAATTTCAACTCCTATCATCTGGCAGTCAGTGGCTTTCAAGCTTTCTGTATAGTAATGCTCTGTTTAAGTATTTCCTTTCATCACAACTCAGAACACACTTTCAGGGGCACAAGTGGCAGAGAGTTTTGTGATACAGCATTTTCTCTCCTGCAATATGTGTGTCATACACTGATTGTTTTCTGTTGTATTATATTTCATTCCATTTCATCCAATCCTATTTTATATTATCCTAAATTTGAAATTTGGCTCTAATCCACTACAATGATTTCCTGAACTACTAGGTAAACCACAATTTGAAAAACATTATTGGTGACTTTTGGCACATCTATTTTTTAAATGATGATTTCAAGGTAGTCTGTCCTGTTATTAAAGGCTATCAGAGATTCAGATTATTATAGCCATCTTCTACACACTCGCTCCACTGGAAATAACCAATGTACGAATAAAATGTTATTTCAAAATCTTCCTATTAGTACATTTATCCCAATGCTTCTCTAGTATATTTTGTTAGCGTGACTAGCAAAAATGATCTAGTTCTGGTTTTACATAGTGTACTAGTGTCCCTTAAGAGGTGCTAAGGAATGAAAAATTAAAAAGGTCATGTGTCCTAATAGTTGACTGGCAGCCATGACACATGCATATCTGAATTCATGTAACAAGGAATCAGTTACCAAGAAAATTGCAAAAGAGGTTTCTTGAAATAACTACAGGGAGCACTCAAAGTCAGAGACTTAGAAACTTACTGCAATTCTTGACTCCAAAACCACAGAGAAAAAAATATATTGAACAAAATAATTTCTATGATCCAGGAAGCTAGCACCACAAATCAACTTACAAAAACATTTAACTACACACCGCAGTCATCCAGCTGGTCTTCAGTTACAATGAGATGATGACTCGCCAGGAAGCCTTCACTGGAAAATGCATAGTTAGGAGGTAAATTCTTCTCTTTAAGAAACAGAGAGCACTAGTCAACCTCATGCTGATTTCTATGATTTTATCCACCATAGATAGATGGATCCACCATAACATGGGTCCTTTCCAGCTCCTGATTTGAGTCTCTCCCTCTTATCCATCAAATAAAGATGGTCTTTCTGAATAACTCAAAGGGATCCCTCTTGAAAGTGACAGTGTTTTTAATGTTTTCTCATGCCTGAGCTAAATATAAGCACTGCATCTAATTATTTTTAATGTGAAGTTCTTGTGGGGGCTTCCCATGTGGTGCAGTGGCAATGAATCTACCCACCCATGCAGGAGACCTGAGTTCCATCCCTGTGTCAAGAAGATCCAAGAGGTAGGTACCCATCTTCTTTAAAAGCCAGCAAAGCCACTGGGGTTGGATGCTTGGTAGTAGAGTTTTTAAAAAAATGCTTTGCTTCTCTTAGTTCAGTAAAGTTTTATTCTCTAGAGCTGCACTGTCTACTATGCTGGCATAGGTCACATGGGACTATGAAAATTCAATTAAAATAAAATTACTGAGTGACAGTGGTCACATTTAAAGTGCTCAGCATCTATTATTGCAGGAAGTTCTATGAGGAACAACAGCTCTCAGTGGCTTTTCCCAGGTGCCTCAGTGGTAAAGAACCCACCTGTCGATGCAGAAGACTCAAAAGACATGGGTTCAGTCCCAGGGTGAGGATGTTTCCCTGGAGTAGGCAATGACAACTCACTCCAGTATTCTGGCCTGGAAAAATCCATGGACAGAGGAGCCTGGTGGGCTACAGTCCGTGGGGTCATAAAAGAGGAGGACGTGACTGAGCACACAGGTACAGTTCTCAAGAGAGAACATTTTATTTGATTGACTTCTGATTTCTTCAGTCGCTTGTCTGATTGTTGGAAAGGACAGGTGGCAGGAGCACTGAGATGTGACAGTGGAGGCTTGTCTACACAGAAAACCATTTATTTTGGCTCTAAGGGCCTCTTGTCTTACAGTGTGCTATATCCACTATAAATGGATCGTTAACATGGGTCCATTCCAGCTCCTGCTTCTGAGTCTCTCTCTCTAATCAATCTTCCTCACTGCTTCCAGAGTTACCATTCTAAATCACGCACGGATCGGTGTAATTCTTTTTTTTTTTTTTTTTCAAGAAAACTTCAAAATGTTCAGAATAACTTCTATTCTTGCTTTGGATTCATCATGGTGGAAATCAGTAGTTCTTAATCTTTTCCTCTGTTGGGTTTATCTTCTGGTGACACTCTTAGCCACCTACCCATGCATCGTTAGTCCTTGACTCACACTGTTCCTTGGAGCTCCGTGCAAGCTGTCCATGCCTCTTAGTTCAGTTTATTTTTTTAAAAATATTTTATTTTTGGTTGTGCTGGTTCTTCATTGCTTTGCACGGGCTTTCTCTAGTTGGTGAGCAGGATTTACTCTTCGCTGTGGTGCAAAGGCTTCTCCTTGCAGTGGTTTCTCTTGTTGCAGAGCATAGCCTCTGGGCTCAGGGGCTTCAGTAGTTGCAGCATCTGGGCCCAGTAGTTGTGGCGCATGGAGTTAGTTGCTCCGCGTCATATGGAATCTTCCCAAACCAGGGATTGAACCTGTGTGCCCTTCATTGGCAGGCAGATTCTTCTCCACTGCACCACCAGGGAGCTCCTTCACTCAGTTCATGTGCCAGAACCTTTGTGAAAACTGTGATCCCATCAAACTCAAACTTACCCCTAGGTTTTTAAGCACTCACAGTGTTTTACTTGCACCTCTATTACAACATTTTTCCCCCCAATTAAAGTTTTACATGCCTAACTCTCCCACTGGATTATAAGCTTTTTGAAGAAAAAGAGACCCAGTATACCCATATCCCCCACAGCTTTCTACACATAACTGCGTAACAAGGTATGTGCAGAGAGAGTTAAATTTGGAGGGAGGAATTAAACAACTGGCTAACTGAAGTCAGGTGAGAGTTTGTTTAAAGAAATGCTGCTGAGGGTCGGGGAGGGCTGTGAAGGACGCAGACGGGAGGAAGGCTGAACTTACCACGAGAAATCTAACCTTGGCCATGCTCAAGAGCATAAGAGAATTGTGAGGCAGCCCTGCAGGCTGCCAATGTTTCATAGGTCACGCAACACCACAAGGCATTCCTCCTGGTGGAGATCAAGCTCAGGCAGCGTGAGTCACTCTCTCCCTGAGCTCATGTGGCACTTAATCCATAGCTCCGCTCTATTCCGTGTCCTCAGATCGGGCACTTCTTGGCATCAGTGCTGCCATCTTACTCTGTCTCCCCTCCTCACTGCATGCTCTGCTCCGTTCATCCCACGTCCTAGTTTCATACATTCCACAAGGAGGTTCTCAGCAAATTGCAGCTGAATAAATCCGACTGTGAGCTATGAAACAAGTGAGAAAGGTCACCACAGGTAGAGTGTAAAACATGACTACAAATAGGAATGCAGAACGTGATGCCAGAGTTCTTTTATTTATTTTCAAACAGCCTGGGGTCTTTGGGTCATCTTTCCCTCTTAACACAACCATATCTTGGCATGCCTGGAATTCTGAACACTGTTTGATCAATCATCACTTCTTTTTTTTTCCACAAAAGGGGCTGTTTTTTACTAGAGATAAAACTCCCTTTCCTCATCTTCAAAAAGAAACTCAAGATGTTTTTAAAAAAAATTCCCCCCTTTTGACTTTTCTCTCTCTGTGTTTCCTGGGATCAATGTGAAGTGAATGTGAAGGCTCAGGGCTGGGAGTGAGAGGAACATGGAACTCTTCCCTTGAGTGGGAGGGAAGTTCATCAAAGCACACGTGTGGTCAAGGAAGCTTAAAAATAAAGCTGATTTCTAAAGGTGAAAAAAAAAATTCATTAAGCTTTCAATAAGCTGCTTTTCTTTTTCTTAAGAAATCAGTTGATTTACTTACCAAAAAAAAAAAAAAATCCTGCCAACAGAGGAAAACGCAATGCACTTTTCCAAAAGGATCCTTTGAGTAAAGGAACACGTAAATTCCAAGAAAAGTTAGTTAGAAAGAACAGTTTATTCTCCCTGGTGCCTTCTCATCACATCAGTATTTATTCCCCCCACATGCCCTTTATTTATTCATTTTAAACCATCATAGGTGTCTACATGTTGGTCAGGACATAAAGAACTTTTCTTACCACAAAGACCCTTTTGGGACACCACGTGGAGACCTCAGCTCTCCTTTTAAACTCTCAGGACTCTAAAACCTAATGTCTGCAGAGACAAACAGGAGGGCTACTGCAAGAAGGCAGAAGCCTAAGTAGTTAGGATGTAGGCCTCTTACCAAGAAAATCACTGGGCTGTTCCAACACAGGCTGGTTTGCCATCAATCCATAAGATGGAGATAGGGCGTGCCAGTTTCAGACTGTGTAACTTCTATTTACTGAAACTGTAACACATATTCATTGTAAGCTACAATTATCCACAGTTTAGTCTGTTTATGAAACCGTTTTGTGGTTATTTATTAAAAATAAAATTTATGTGTGCTTATTGAAGCTATATTTTGGCAGGCAAAAGAGGCTGGCAGAAATGTTTGAGTCAACAGCCAGGCTCCAGCCACTCTTTATGTCGTCATATAAAAACTTGTCAAATAATATTTAGTTTTTAATCTTCAGCTGCAAACATAGGGTTAGTCATGAAAATATTCTGTGAGTAGCTCTCCTTGAAACAAGAACCCGGGTGTTTGGATTTCAGTTAAGGTGATAATTAAGTTTCTGGCTTCTTTAGGAGCAATCTGTTATTCCTTTCCTTCCACTAACTTCTATTACCTGTTTTTTTGTCCAAGTTACTCATGTCTTTAAAGAGCTGTTTCATAATGATTTTTAAAAATATAAACTATCTGTTTATCTATCAGTTCAAAAATCCAAAACCAAATATATTATCATGACTAACAAGAAATTATCCTGCCAGCATAGTCATGGTTGTCCTGTATTGAAAATCTTTTGAATGCAAATGGATTATTTATTCTTACGAAAGTTTTTAGCTGTTTAAATCACCACACTTACTTTTTGATGCCTTCTAAGAAGAAGGTTCTTCTCAAAGAGACCACAGTTGTTGGCTTCAGAAATGTATGTTGTTGTTAGTCACTAAGTCACGTCCTACTGTTTTGTGACCCCATGGACTGCAGCCCAACAGCTCCTCTGTCGTGGGATTTCCCAGGCAAGAATACTGGAGTGAGTTGCTATTTCCTTCTCCAGGGGATCTTCTTCTCCCTGGGATCAAACCCATGTATCCTGCATTGGTAGGTGGATTCTTCTACCAATGAGCCACCATGGAAGCCCCTCAGAAATGTATAGTTCATCTTAATGGATGAACTTACAAATAAACCAAAACGACAGGAGTTTGTTGATAGGAATTCTGAACTGAAAGAAAAATGTCATTAACTAAAGGACTTTTGAATTAGAGAGAAGGGATGTACTGTGAACAGTTGGAATAAAGTGTTCCTTTGCTTTGCATCTTCTCACACAGAGTAAATGGGACAAGAGGAAGGACTTAGTTGAAATTATTCAAGAAGAAATCTTTCCAGAAAGGGAGTTTCTGAGTTGTGATAAACAGGAGTTGAAAAAAGACTGCCCCAAGTAGTACTTCTTGCTACTGCTTAAATATCTTAGCTGTGAGTCATCCCTGAGATTGCTTGTAGATTGCTTGTAGCTTGTAGTTTGAAAGAATTTCTGATCTCAGCTATATGCTCAATATGTCAAATGTCGCCTGTCTCTCTGCCCCCTTTCTCCACTAGGGTCTGACTTTGGTTCTTGTAGAAGAGCTTTTTTGAGGGTGCCCTTGTTAATAATAATTTGGTACTGCAATTTAACATTTGTTGCCCAGTCATAGTTCAATTCCATACATGTTTTATTTATTGGGCATTTTCTGTGAACAAAACTCTTGTGCCATCCACTAAAGAGAACGTCAAGTTCTCTAAGACAGAGCCATTACTGGAAGAAGCTTATAAAATGATTAAGTATATTGTCTATGAGTGATCTGTATCTCATAGTCTATATCTACAGGAGTTTGGGTCCCATTAATGTGATGAAGTATTATTTTGTATCCACCATATAAAAGAATTCTGAAGCCTGGAGATCAGTGGTTTGAAGACAGAGACTTGGCAAGCCTGGAGTGTGAGAGTGGCAAGAGAGGGATCTGTGTGGATCAGGAAGACCTCAAAAATGCCATTGCAGGGTTTCGAGCAGAGAACCAAAAAAGACTAGTTCGAATTAGGTTCCCAAGGAAGTAGTCTGAGAGAGTTGAGTAGGAAAGATGTTTCTAAAAAAGTGACCCAGGGCTTAATATATGGAGACATTTGGGAAGGAAGAAGGATTGGGTAGAGAAAAAAAAATGATTTGGGGTTTGGCTGACCTCACAGGATGAAGTGATCCTTCAGAGTAGTCCAGTGATACTGAGATATTTGGACAGTCATACCCCCCCCACTCTAACGTCACTGGATATGGGCTTGCCCAGGATGAAGTGTGATCTGGGGTAAGGCAGTTCTCTGAAGCCAAGGTAACCCTAAATGGGGCTGATATCAAACCCAACTTCTGGATAAGAAGTCCTTCACTGAAGAAGAATTTGTGTGCTGTGTCTCAATGTCCACTGAAAAGAGTGGATTGGGAAACCACTTAGGTGCTGTTTGAATTGTTCAATGGGAGATGATGATAGCTGGAACTATTAGGGGGCCATTGAGTTGCAAGGAAGAGAATGGAATCAAGAAACATTTTTGACATAGATCCTACAGGAACAGAGGATGGATTGGATGAGGGGAGTAAGGGAGAAAAAGACACCAAGGATGAATCTCAGAGGTTGGCACAAACAAGTGGGAAGAGAAATACCATGTTCAGAGGAGGGAAGCATTCAAGGAAGAGAACAAGGTGGGATTGGGTGGGTAGTGATGGGATTAAAGTGTTCTCCTCTACACAAATTTGATATTCTGATGATTCAACCAAGTGGAGACATCAAGCTGAAAGTTGTATGTATGATTCTGGAGCTTAGAAAGGAGGTCTGCAAGGTTGCTTTATAATTGCTGACTTTGTTGTTATTGTAACAAAAGCCAGTACCAACAGCCAGTTGCAAGTGCTAATTCCTAGCAAAGGAATGTGGCAAAATGGGAGGGAGGTTCAGCAGAGAACCCTGGGTAATAGCCAACTCTAGATGTGGAGGCATGAACAAATGAGGTTGAGGTACCATGTGACAGGAAGGAAGAAAACCAAGGCAATGTGCCCTTGTGGGAGCTTAGGAAGGCAGGCGCCATTTGCATTTCTTTTGATATGAATGAGAAAGAACATCTATTAAAATGTTTACTATTCATTTATTAACATTTTTGTAGAGACATTCAACATATCACATAATTCTTTCAAGTGTACGATTTTATTATTATATTTATTTTATTATTATTTTTTAGTAAATTTACCAAACTGTATAACCATTACCATAAATTGGTTTTAGAACATTTTACTGCCCAAACAAGATCACTCATGCAAGTCATTTGTTGTTTTGCTTTTCTTTTGTCTATTGCTTTCTTTAAAAAAAATATTTAGTTTTGAGAACTTTAAAAAAAGGTATCAAAATTTTCTGGATATAGGCTTGAAAATATCGTTTCTTTAGGTTGTAATTTATTTTTCTATCTAGCTCGTGGAGATACTTTGCTGTGTAGGAACTATGTGATTTTATGGAATTAACAGTACTGATCTTTTCTTTTTTGTATGCTTACTTTGTTTTTTGAGATTATTGGAAAGTTTTCCCCGCTGAGATTACAAAGATATTTTCCTATTATTTTTAAGGTTTTATTTTTTACACTCTAATTTTTAATTAATTTGGAATTTGTTTTGTTTTCAAGAAAGGTGTAGTGGTCCAGTTTTACCTGATTTTCCAAATTACTGGTCAGTTGTTCCAATATCAATTATTCACTAATCCATCTTTTCTCTATTGATTTGGTTAAATTACCATACTGTCTCCTTTGCTGATCTATTCCTGCCTTAGTGCCTTGCTGTTTTATTTACTACTCCTTAGAAATACAGTTTAGTATCCAATATGAGACTATACTAGCATTTAGCTTAGTCTTCATGTGGCAGAGTTGATTCAGAAATTCATTTACTACCCTTTTTCTAGGGACCCTTGCTTATGTCTTTTCCTTCTCTTTGACAGCAATCCAGCCCTCATTACAAGTAGATCTTGCTCAACCCCAGGCTTCAAGTCTATTTATTTATTTCACCAAACTTCCAAAATAAATCTGGTTCTTCAGCCAGATTAGTAATTTGGAAATTTGACTGCTTTGGTTGCATAAACATCCAAATTGGCTTGGTTGCCCAGGAATCTGAGGGTGGCTTGTCATCATCTGTGAGAAACCCATTTTGTGGGTGATTTAAGGTAAACATCTTGTGATACCTGAAAAGAAGGGTTGACTGTCATAATTTCACTGGCAAATTGATATTCTGTTGAGTTGTCTGTAAGGAACAGATTTCCATGTCAATTTCATGTGGTTTTATTGCCTTTCTGGTAGTCTTCAAATAAATTTGGAGTTGAGGATTATTTATCCACTGACTGCTTAACAGCATTGGCTATCTTTAGTCCCTTTATCAGCTCAAAGTAGTGTCCCAATTCTACAGAGCAATTTTTGTTTTTAAAAATTTCTTTTTCTTTCCTCCCAAAAGGCTTCTGCATTTTAGTATGAAGACCATAAAATTTCAGTGACTGTGGCTTATGAAATGAAAAGAACTCAGAAAAGGATAAGAAGCCAGCTCCTATATGTCATTTTTCATGAGTACAGAGAGATGTTGCATACAATTCCTACATACTTTATACAGATGAGGAGAAGTTGTCATTTATAACCAAGGTTGTACAGGTAGTGTTTACACCTTAAAGTGTAAGGTAAAAGGAATTTTATTCAGACCAAAAATCTAGGAGTAATTATGGTGGAGCAGACAAAGGACCAGAATTGGTGCCTTAGGACATGCACTCAGCTCCTGACTCCATGGCCTACAGACCTCATGCAGGGGGATTACCTTCTCCAAACCTCTGCTTCCTTAGCTGTGAAAGGAAGTGATAACAGACACTTACCTCATAGAATTGACAGGAGTCTAAAATAACATTTATATAATTAACATAAGGGTTTGTGTTGTAGGAAAATGAGCTATAGAAATCTTGAGTATTGAGGTTAAGTTTCTAACCTTCCCTTGGCTTGGAATCATTCAAGTCAACGTGAAAACAAAGTAAATATTGTGGTTCATCTCATTTAAGATGCCATAGATTGTAAAATACATAGGCCTCCCGTGTGACTCTGCGGTAAAGAATCTGCCTGCCAAGGAGGAGACATGGATTCAGTCCCTGGGTTGGGAAGATCCCCTGGAGGAGGAAATGGCAACCCACTCCTGTATTTTTGGCTGAGAAGTCCCATGGACACAGGAGCCTGGCGGGCTGCAGTCCATGGAGTCGCAAAGAGTTGGAACACGACTTAGCAACAAACTTTCACTTTCAGGGGGAAATGCTCCCAGTTTCAGAAATCAAGTGTAAGACATAACTTGGTTTCTGAGATAATAAAATCTGAGATGATTGTGTCTCAGAATGGATGAAAGAAGTACAGAAAATATGAAATATTTGGGCCAATTGGGAAGAGGGTCAGTCTGAATTAGTGATAACTCATACCTGTAGAAACTTTTAAGAAGGGACATAGTTTGTGACTTTCAGCTGATAATAACTGAAATAGATTAATGGGTCACTAGACTAGTTGCCTTAATAAATAGATCATTGACATAATTGGCATATATTACAGGAGTAAGAATATGACCATTGTTTGGGCCCATTATAAATCTGGGCCACCTGGCCCAGCTGGGCCCTAAGCTCCACCTCTAATTGGTATACAGTATAACTGAACAGCATAACAGTACAATGGAACTGCTGTCCATTATATATGAAAGTTGTTAAGTAAATCCTAAGAGTTCTCATCACAAGTAAAACATTTTTCTCTGTTCTTTAATTTTGTGTTTATGTCAGATGATGGGTGTTCACTAAACTTATTGTGGTCACCATTTCATAATGTATATAGGGCAAATCATTCTTCTGTTTACATTAAACTTATAGAGGGTTGTATGTCAACTAATATTGACATACTGGGAAAACTGGGAAAAAGTAAAGAAAATAACATGTGTCTTTTTTTCTTCTGAAATTAAAATTACACCTGAGTTTCTTTCTCACCTTTAGATTTTGCTTTATCTACTCTCTTCTCTCAACTTTCTCTACTGGCTTTTCTGTTTTGGTTATTAGTGGGTTAACATTTTTCAAAATAAAAAAAAAATCCTTATAATCTGTTATTGTCTAGAGGCAATATAGTCAAGTGGGGTCTTTCCAGGTGGGGCTAGTGGGTAAAGAACTGGCTGCCAATGCAGGAGACACAGGAGATGCCAGTTTGATCCCTGGGTCAGGGAAGATCCCTGGAGGAGGGCCTGGCAACCCACTCCGATATTCTTACCTGGAGAATACCCATGGAGACAGGAGCCTGGTGGGGTACGGTCCATAGGGTCACAGAGAGTTAGACATGACTGAAGTGACTTAGCACACATGCTTAGTCAAGTGGATAAAAACATGAGCTGTAGAATTACATTGTGTAAGTTCAAATTCCACTCATCTACTTAGCAGTTGGATACATTGGGCAGATTACCTCCCACATCTGCTCTTCAATTGTTCTCATCTGGAAATCTGGGCCATAATAGTCATACTCACTTCATAGAGTTGTTGAAGGATTAAGTGAATTAATAGATATGTAACACACTTAGGATATTATCTGGGCATAGTAAGTGCTGAATAAATGTTATCTATTGTCATCATCCCTCAATTACTCAGCCTGTTTTCTCTCTTTTATTCTTATTTCACCATCAACAAAGAAGTTTTTTTTTTTGAAACAATTGCTTTGGACTGACTGGAAGAACTATCAAAGGGAAAAACAGTCGTCAATGAATTGTTGAAATAGAGGGGAGCAGGTCAGATCATGTAGGACTGTAAGAATTCTGAATTTCCAACTAGAAGACCTGGGAAGATGCTGCACCATTCTGAGCAGAGGAGTGCAACATTCTGATACATGTTTTTAAAGGATTACTTTGACTGCCTGACTGAAAGGTGAGGTGATGATGTTGAGAAGCTATTTCAATAATCCATGTAAGAGATGATGTGGCTTTGTGGCATCTGAAAAGTGGTGAGATTTGAGGTATATTTTGAGGATAAAGTCAATAGGACTACTGATGAATTGGATGTAAGAGAGAAAAAAGAAGTCAAGGGAGATTTGCAAGTTTTGACCCTTAGCTTTTAGAAGCTTGTGGTTACCCTTTCCAGAGATGGGAAGACTCTGGTTAGAACCGGTATGCAGAGGAAGAAGGGAAGTTTAATTTTGATCATATTGAGTTTTCAATGTCTGTTGCCTGTGTGTATGCTCAGTTTGTCTTAGTGACCCCATGGGCTGTAGTCCAGGCTCTTCTGTCCAAGGAATTACCTAGACAAGAATACTAGAGTGGATTGACTTTTCTGTTCCAGGGAATATTCTTGACCCAGGGATCAAACCCACGTCTCTTGCATCTCCTGCATTGGCAGGCAGATTCTTTACCACCGTGTCACCTGGGAAGCCAGTGTAAATGCTGAATTGACGCAGTTAAGTATACAAGTATAAAGTTTGCCAAGCAGCCTCGGCCTGTGATATAAAATTAGAGATGATCGGGGTAGAAGGTATTTAAAATCTTGAGACTAATGACATCATTCAGGTTGCCAGTGATAAGAAGACCATAAGAAGAAGGTCAAGAACTGGGGAATGCCAGTGTACAGCGGCTGAGAAGTGAGAATGGAGACACTGATGGAGGGGTTGTTCACGTGGTAGAAACATGGAGAAAGCTAAAGAGAGGAAGAGCTGGTAGGGAAGACAGAATGAGTCAAATACAGTTGGTAGGTCGAGCCAGTGAAGTACCTCAGAGGAGGCCTTAATAGAAACACTTGGGTGGAGTGATGGGAGTGACACCTAAAGAATGGGTTTAGGAGAAAATGAAGCCTGAGGAATTGCATAAAACAAGTATAGATGACTCTGCGGAGGAAGCTTTGCTATTAATACAAAGGATGGGGCAGTAATTGGAGGGGAAAGTTATATTAATATCAAGAGGGTTTTGTTATTTTTTTTAAAATGTAAAAAAAGATGCTTTACGTAGATGAAATGATCCAGTAAGAGGGAAAAACTTATGAAGCAGAAAAGAGTGGATAGGTACTAGAATAACATCCTTGAGTAGCCAAGAGAGGATGAAAACTGGTGCAAAAGTAGAAAAGGTTGATCTTAGAAGTTCACTCAAGTTGGAGAAAGTGGTGGGCACGCAGAGTTTAAGAGTCAGATGCTGGTAGGTGGATACAAGTGACGGGAGAAGTTCTGTTCTGACTGTTGCTACCTTTTGTTGACATAGGAAGCAAAGTTATTAGATAGGAGTGAAGATTGGAACAGAAGTGTGGAATTTCCTAATAGTCCCTCAGTGGGGAGGGAGGAAGAAGGAAGAATAGAGATGATCTATCTAGAATGATTGTCCTGAATCACAAAGGGTCCCCGAGGATAGTGACTAAAATTTAAGTTGATACTAGATTTTCTTTAGCCATGTTTAGCTCTTCTGAGGTCAGACAGAAAAGGGTTGAAGTTTGATCTTAATTAGAGTTGAGCTTTTTTGCCAAGTGAGTAAAATAATATGAATATGATTGATATGAAATACAGTGTTTAAGTTATACTCAGGGGAGAGATGAGATTCTGGTAAATGTCAGGGCAGTATAGTTAAACTGAGGTCAGAGTGTGGGATTCTTGGAACTTGGTTACAGAGGTGCTATAGTTTTTGATAACAGTGATGTTAAAATTGAACAAGCACCAGAATCACCTCCAGGGTTTGTTAAACAGAAATTTCTGGGCCTTATCCCACATTTCATGTTTCAATGCAGATCTGAAGTGAGGTCTGAGAATGCTCATTTTAAGCAAGTACCCAGGTGATATTGAGACTGAACTTTGAGAGCGACTGATATATGAGAATGGTAAGTTAATGACTGAGACAGGTGGAAGAATATGATCATCAGAATAAACAGGGTTCAAAACTCTAAGAAACCAGAATAGTGGAAGAATCATCTATTTGGAGATAGGAAATGTCAAAGAGAGAAGAACAGTAGGTCCAGGAGCTAGTGTCTTTCAGAAATGCGAGGGATGGCTATCATGGGAAGAGGGGCTGGGTAGAAATTTGACAATGTGAGATTCAAATTAGGATGTTTATATGAAGGAAGGGGGACTGCAGGACTCCATAGATGCTTATGCACCCTGCACATCTCTAGGGGGTGCTGTCCACAGTATGGTTCCTGGTAAAGAGAATAGTTGGCAAAATTTCATTGAGACTTAGCAATACAGTTACTTCTTTAATTTTAACTTCTAGATATGCAAGGTGTTCACACGCTCTAAATTGTTATTGTTTAGTCACTAAGTAATGTATAACTCTTTGCAATCTGGTGGGCTACAACACGCCAGGCTCACCTGCTCTTTACTGTCTCCAGGAGTTTACTCAAACTCAAGTCCATTGAGTTGGTGATGCCATCCAACCATCTCGTCTCTGTGGTCTCTTTCTCCTCCTGCTTTCACTGTTTCTCAGCAACAGTCTTTTCCAATGAGTTGGCTCTTCGCATTAAGTGGCCAAAGTATTGGAGCTTAATCTTCAGCATCAGTTCTTTCAATGAATAGTCAGGGTTGATTTCCTTTAGGATTGACTGGGTTGATCTCCTTGCATTTCGAGGGACTCTAATTATCTCTGCCCTAAAAGAAAAATGTTTTGACTTAAAAGCATTAAAATCATGGGGTATTTAGCTCTCCTCTGAGGTAAGTAATGAAGGAGAAAAATCCATAAATAATTACAACCAGACTCCCACACAGATGCCCCTGTACCAAATTGGAGTTAGTTCTTCCGATGCCTAAAGCTGGGTGTGCTGTACTGCGCTAAGCCGCTTCAGTCGTGTTGACTCTGTGTGACCCTATGGGTTGCAGCCCTCCAGGTTCCTCTGTCCATGGGATTCTCCGGGCAAGAATATTGGAATGGCTTGCCATGCCCTCCTATAGGACACTTTTGGATATTTGCTATGTAATTTTAAAAGTCTTTCTAATGACTGAGGCAGGAGGGTCATCTCATTTAAATCTACATCTTCATTGCCTTTTTTCTTTTTACTAACAATCTTCCCTTTTCTCTCTTTTTTATTGTGTATATGTATCTTTTGGCAACAAAACAAAGAAATTACTTCACAACGTGAGTTAAATTGGCTGAATGGGACTAAAGCATCCCCAGAACACTGGTGCAGGACATGTATTTTCAAATGGCCATGAAAATCCATATTAATGTTTAGTTACCTTAGATGAGCTGAAATTAACAAAATGATGTGATCATGAAGAAAACACTGGGTTTAAGCTAAGTTTGGAGAAGGCTCTTGTTTTAGAGTATCCCTTTGTATTTGTTTGTCTGTTGTTTTCTTGTTTGTTTGGCCATTTGCTTTTCCTGCTATTGCATTTGAGGTCCTTTATGGAAAAAATACGTTTAATATTCTCTTAATTATGTTTTCAGCTTGTTTTTATGAGTATGGAAAATAAACTTCATCTGCAATAGCAATGTGTAAATCATTGAGGAAAGCATATATGAGGGGTGGTATAAAGAGTAATTTACTTTTCAAGGCTCTTTTAAAATATGATTGATATATAATTATAAACAATATAATGCATGGATGTTAAGTGTTCAGGCAAAGGAATTTTGACAACTGTATGCCGCTGAATAACCTAAACTGAAAATGAGGTTTCCATCACCACAGAAAAGCCAGTTATGCCCCTTTCTAGTCAATACCCAACCTCCTTGTCTACAGGATGATGACTATCCTGAATTTTACATAGTATTGCTTATTTTGCTTATTCTTGGAAATCAAATATGGTGGGTCATAGATATGTCTTTTTTTGTGTGTTTGAGTATGTGTGGCTTTTTTCTCTCAACATACTATTTAGGATTTATCCATGCATAATTATCTTGAGGTTCATTCATGCTGTGACCTGTATTAATAATTCATTTCTTTTTATTACTAAGTAATTCTACAGTATGGATAGATCACAGTTTGGGCATTTGGGTTGCCTTCATATTTGGGCTATTATGAACAAAACGGCTATTCATTCTCATGAGCAAATCTTTGCATAGACACAGGTCTTTACTTAGATTTAGAATTTCAGAGTGTCTGATGAAATGTTAGTTGCATATTTAATCTTTTAAGAAACTGCCAGACTGCTTTCCAAAGTGGCCAAACCATTTTACATTCTTACCAGCAGTGTTCTAGAATTTTAGCTCCTTCTCATCCCTGCCAACACTTGACATGGTTAATCTTTAAAATCTTTTAAATTTTAGCTATTCCAATAGATGTGTAGCTTCCCTGGATATTAATCGTCTAATAGAAAATTAAAATCCTTGATATATTAAATGTGAAAGACTAAACAACAGCAATTTTAGAAGACTATTTTTACTGGGTATAGAATCTTAGTTGTTTTCCTTTTCTATAATAGGAAAATTCAGAGTGAAAACTGTATTAATTTCACATTCTAAAAATAAAAGAGGAGAAAAAACATTCCTTAGGGTGTCTTGGAATGTTTTCTAAATCCTTAAACTTAAACCTCTTTTTATGATAGAATTGACATTGTCATTTTAAATTCTAATAGAATGACAGGAATCTTTTCTGAAGCAAGTAAGTTATTTTTTTCTGTATAGATTTCACAGGTAAGAAAGTAAAAAGTAAAACCAGGAAATAAGGGAATGCATGCTTAAATATACATATTGTTGTAGTTAAGTTGCTAAGTCATGTCCGACTATTTTGTGACCCTATGGAGAGTAGCCCACCAGGCTCCTCTGCCCATGGGATTGCCCAGGCAAGAATACTGGAGTGGGTTGCCATTTCCTACTCCAGCGGAACTTTCTGACCCAGGGAGCCAACCTGCATCTCCTCCTTGGCAGGAGGATTCTTTACCTGCTGAGCCTTTGGGGAATATTAGTTACTATTAATTATTTGTCAGTTTAGGGTAATAGCTGTCCAACCAAACATCTCCAGTTGTCTTACAGAATGCTCATATTTTCCCGTTGGTCATTTTTACATCTCTTCCTGGAGGAGTTGCTGATACAACAGGGATGACGATATCCCAAGCAAACTCCCTTTCCTGGACCAGTGATCCCAGGCAGGTTCACAGTTCATCTCCCTCTCTGCAGACCCGTTTTCTCTGAGCACACAGCCAACTGTACTTTTCAGTGTTGGTTGGTCTGTGCCAACCTCCTCAAACCAAACAATTTCCTTATTTAAAATCTCATATGATCTCTTTCCGTATTTACCCTGTGGATTGAAGGAATTAATGTGGCTGATCTCATTTCTGAAACTAGGAAGCAAACAGAAGGAGAGATTAGAGTTTATGGTAAAGTCAATTACCCACCTACCTGTTCCCACAGGCTTAGCCTTCACCTACGAATTCTCAGGGTCATCAAAATAAAGAACCTATTGGGTAGTAGCATAGCATGGCTATGAATGAAGACCCAGGTGTCAAGTTGTATGATCTTGGGTATACAATTAAGTCCTCTATTAAGGAAGCATTAGCTTCTTTACTTGTGATGTTTGGGGTAGAAATATCATTACCAAATAGAACATTTGTAAAAAGAGAAGAAATAATGGATTGAGAGTGCATGGCATTTTACC
Organism: Muntiacus reevesi; assembly: GCF_963930625.1. NCBI lineage: Eukaryota > Metazoa > Chordata > Mammalia > Artiodactyla > Cervidae > Muntiacus > Muntiacus reevesi. The sequence continues at coordinate 122,481,079 of NC_089251.1, forward strand.
TGGCTGACAGTAAGCAGCCAGAATTGCTATCTAATTGCTACAACCTTGTGCTTAATATAATTGTTTATCTTTTAAATATGTGTTTATGAAATCAGAATGAGTGCTGCTCAGGAGAATCCCACCATACCTTACTGTAGGACTTCCTTAATAAACTATTAACCAAAACACTTAACATACTTTTCTATAGGAACCAATACTGAATTTATTTCACAAACTGTTGAGTTCCCAGTGTCTTTGTGTAGTGCGGACAAAGTAGACACAAGCGAAAGCCTTTTGTGTTTGTTGTTGCTGCTGTTCATGGACTGCAGCACACCAGGCTTCCCTGTCCTCCACTATCTCCCATAGTTTGTTCAGACTCATGTCTATTTTGTCAATGATGCCATCCAGCCATCTCATCCTCTGTTGTCCCCTTCTCCTCTTGCCCTTAATCTTTCCCAGCATCTGCGTCTTTTCCAATGAGTCAGCTCTTGGTATCAAAGTACTGGAGCTTCAACTTCAGTATCAGTCCTCCCAGTGAATATTCAGGATTGAATTCCTTTAGGATTGGCTGGTTTGATCTCCTTTTTGACCAAGGGACTCTCAAGAGTCACAATACAGTAGAAGTGATGGAGGAATACATAAATTGCAAAGGGTTAAACGATGAAATAAATTACAATAACAAAATTCATGTTGGTGCTGAATATGCATATCGAACGCTTACTGTATTGCTAGTATGTGGCAGATATACAAAAAGTCAAAGTCATCAGGAGCATTACACAAATGTGTTTGATTTTAGTTTTGAATTGAATAATCTAATGAATCAGGATTGATCTAGACATATCTTAAATGCTCTATTTGAAGAAACTCATATTTTTGGATAAAAAACAGAAAACCACTGTGTGTATTAAATTGGATTGCCTTACATGTTTTAGGGAGGTGAGGCCAAAAAGCATCTACCGGATATTCTACTAACTGTTGTTTGTGTGAGCCAACAGAATGAATTAGTTTGCAATCCATATCAAATGCCCACACTCTCCACTCCCCAATTCTTTATATAGCTGTCATGAAACAAAGATACGCCTAATTGGCTTTGCCAGCAGTAAGGGATAAGCTGTTTTTTTTTTCCCCCCATCTTCATTGGCTGCAACTCTCATTCCTAATTTGATACAGAACACTTAGCTTCCTCTCACAAAAATCTCTGTTAAAATGAATCTATATACAGATGCATTCTTGCATAGAGTCTTCAAAAAAATCAACGGCATGCTGGAAGTCTCTGGTGTTGTGGAAACTTGTGATTTAGGACACGTGACTGCCATTTCCTTTAGGGGTGTAAGTGGCTCAAGTGGCTCAAGATAGAATGCCACTCTATGCCTGGTATTACATTATGCACCGTCAGAAACACTGACACTGATTTATAATTGTTACTGATGTGTTTTACACCATCTAATACCTTACATGAAATGGACTCTCAGTTCCAAACATTGTTTCACTAATAAGAAACAATCCAGACATATTAATGTAAAGTAATTGTATTCAACATACTTAAATTATTTCCAACATTTTAGGGAATCCCACTTAAAATTTTACTTTATTTTTTCTGTTCCCATAGCTTTCCCTTAGAAGTCAGATTTTAATAATAAGACAAGATACCTGGAAATGTGCATCTTAACTTCTATTACTCTTTCTATAAGAAAATTAAATTCGGCTGAATCTGTAGCAAGTCATTGAGCTGTACATTTGAAAATGTTGTGACTTTTCACCCAAGTGGTGGATAATGTTATGCTGGTCATAAATGAATAGACACCACTGAGAATTTTATGATCACAAGTTAATTTTTTAATGTTGTTTACTACAGAATTTTGGGCTTCCCTTGTGGCTCAGCTGGTAAAGAATCTGCCTGCAGTGCAGGAGACCTGGGTTCAGTCCCTCGGTTGGGGAGATCCCCTGGAGAAGGGAAAGGCTACCCACTCCAATATCCTGGCCTGGGGAAGTCCATGGACTGTACAGGCCATGGGGTTGCAAAGAGTCGGACACGACCGAGAGACTGAACAACGAAAACAATGATACACTGGCTAAGGGTGACCGGAAGGTAAAGGCTCAAATAATATTCTGGAGTTAATACTGGGAAAAAGTGCAGTGTATGCAGAACCGGAAAATAACAATCACAAAAACGACCACCACAGAAGAGTTCTTGGGAGTTCCTGCTAGCAACAGTTTAGGAAGAATGATTTAGTGTAGGTGCCTTTGGAGGTGCTTTCGAATGCATGCGACTAATATTCCTAGACTTTAGTTTACCAGAGTGACTGCAGTCAGAGGAGTATGATTCTGGACCACAGTGGTTTTCTCCGTCTGGAATCATAGCCTGAATAACGTGCTGCAGGGAAAGGTATCCTCCCTCTATTCCCTATTCCTTCACCGCTGCGATTTCTCGTCCATTTCTCCTTAAGGCGTGTCCTTTCTCGCTCCTTCCTTATCACCTGTAGTCCTCAGATAACTTATATTGTGGTTTCTACTGCTGCTGCTACTGCTAAGTCGCTTCAGTTGTGTCCGACTCTGTGTGACCCCACAGACGGCAGCCCACCAGGCTCCTCCGTCCCTGGGATTCCCCAGGCAAGAACACTGGAGTGGGTTGACATTTCCTTCTTCAATGCATGAAAGGGAACAGTGAAAGTGAAGTCACCCAGTCGTGTCCAACTCCCAGTGACGAGTACGGAGCAAATTTTAAACGTTTTCAGGATATAAACTTTTGAAGTCTGATCTTTCTTAGGGAAAGAATTGGCAAACTGATTTCAATGGAAAGAAGAGTAGTGAATGAAGAGGCCTCTCTCTAGGGCCAGTGGAAATCTTTTACCAAGTACATGTATGAAGTTCACATGAAAAGCAGCCTTAATGGGAAAGAAAGAAGATCTTGTTTAAATGTGGTTGAATGAAAGTTTTGGGGGATATTCCCTAGTGGCTTAGATGGTAAAGAATCCACCTGCAATGCAGGAGACCTTGCTTTGATCCCTGGGTTGTGCCAATCCCCTGGAGAAAGAATACAGATTACATTTTAGAAGATTCTGTAAGATTTAACTTTGCAGTCATCCTTCTACATTGATATCTCTCTAGGAAGAGTGCTGAAATAATACTGTGTTCTCTAGGTTTCTGTTGTAAAAATGTAAGCTTTGAAGTTTTATTCCCTTAGAGAGTCAGAAACTAATCAATTTTATAAAGAAATACTTTAAAACAGCAATTTACAAATTCTGATGTGTATGCTAGTCATCTGAGAATCTTGTTAAAATGCAGATTATGTTTGTCGATCGATCTGTGATTCTGCATTTCTAATAGAAATGCAAGAGGTGATGCCAAAGCTGCTGGTTTGAATAGCAACTCTCTAGCAACTGTGCTAATCTGATAGAGCAGTCAAAAACCACATGTGGATATTTAAGTTAAATAAAATTAAATAATATAGTACTTTGTCTCACGAGCCACTTTTAAGTGCTCAATAATCACCCTTGGCTGTGTTGCAGTTTTGGGCTGCAAAGAAATAGAACACTTCCATCATCTCAGAAATATCCATTGGACAACTTTGTACTAGAAGAGGGACAGTCCAATTCTAGGTTCAGTGAAATGCTCTAAATAGGATGTGGTTTCTTGAAATTTCAAGGTAGCACCATTTCCCAGAAAAAGTGATCTATGCTTTCAGAAGATCCAGAACCAAAGGTTCTTCCTAAGATCTGGTGTAATCTAAGCTCTAAGAGATTTCTCTTGAGATCTTCTCTTCCTGCTCATACGCAAATGCCCGGGATCCATCACCATATCCCAGCAAACAGGTGCAATCCAGTTTAGCATTTGGTTTCAGTGCTTATCTTTCACATAAGATACCAATATCTTATCTTGGTACTCTTGATGTGTATTCTGATTAAATAATTTAAAAACTGCAGAGTAGCTCCTTATCCATCTAGAATTCTTATGTAGCAATCATATATATTGTAGCACAGGTAAAACTGAAACAGGTGAAAAATTGAAAAAGGCTGTTAGTAACCAAACAACAAGAGCAAACAAAAACTTAGCAATGAAACAACTGAACACATATCTGCAAAACACCCTATGCATATGACAATACGTAGATCTCAATGGGAAGGCAATGACCCAGTCTCTGTCCTCAAGGTGGGTTTACACGGCTTTGACTCTATGCAGAGTCGGCGCTTGCGTTGTCTGAGCTTATTCATTTCAGTGTCTTACAGGAGCAAGGATACACATGTCTCAAGTGCTTAGCTGCTTCCCATTTGGCTCTGGAGCCCTTTTCCATCATGTAAATGTCAGTGTCCCGTGTGCGGCACTTGGGAACGCCTCCTGAGCACAGGAGGACTTGGGTCATTCAGCCAACCCTGTTTTTTGGATTAGCTACAACCTGGACAGGACCTTCGTGGTGATAAGTAAGGGGCACACTTCTCAACGCTCCTCTCTGACGGAGGTGCAGTGTGGATTTTTGCGTCACACGATCTCTGGTTCCGTTCCTCCAGAGTCACATGAGTCTTTAGTATTTGTGTCTCCCGAGAGCTGGCATGACAAGTATACATTTGGCCTCAGCGCGTGGTTATGTGAGATCACTGGCCCGCATGAGCACATGGGGTCAATTCTCTCAAGTTCCTGTAAGGATAAGTGCAGTGCCTTCTGCTTACAGGGTAAGGTTAAGATCCTCAGTGAGATTCTGCCTCATGCTGGGATCAAGGCGCGGTTGAGAGGCAGTTAGAGATCAACCTGTGCTTTCTCCGCTGAGAGGTTGTTCAGTCATGAACTGTACAATCTTAGGGATGCATGTTGGTGACTTGGGCGGGGGGAATAAAGAGCATCTCTCCTTCCCTCTTGAGATTGGGACCAATGGAGAAATGGGCACTGGAGTCAGACCGATGGTGATAATAATATCACCTTTAGGATTTTTGATAAGGCTGCTGGACAGTGAGCCTTATGAGTTGTTGAAGGCAGCTTCTGATATGATCGCCAATGATACCCATCTCCTGGTAGCCAAGTCCACGTGTAATCCATTCCCTTTGAGTGGGCATGACCTAGTAACTGGCTCTAATGAATAGCGTACGGCAATGGTGATGATTATATAGATATGCTGTTTATTGACCCTCTCCCTTACTGCCCTTACTGGCATTGCTGTAGCACATTGGAGACACTCAGTGACGAGAAATTGGGGGCAGCCTCTGGAGATGAGTCAATAAATCCCTCACTCCAATATATTGCAAGAAACTGATTCTGTCAAAAACCATGTGAGCTTGGAAGCAAACATTTCTCCAATTGAGAGGTCAAATGAAGCCTCAGCTGTAGCTGACACCTTGACAACAGCCTTAGGAAACACCCTGCAGCAGAGGGTCCAGGTAAACCAGGTCAAGATTCCTGACACACAGAGACTATGAGATAGTAAATTGTTTTAAACTGCTAAGTTTTGGGTAATTTTTCCCCTAATACACTTATTACTAATAACTAATACACCTGTGTTTGCCAAGTGACCTTGCTAATACTCTGCCCCTAAAGTAGACAGTTATACCTACTTGCTCTCTGGAGGGACTGAGTAACTACATACCTCATCTTGGATAGCTTGTGGAAACACAGAAGACACTAGGGTTTTGTTAGGCAGGCAGATTCCAAATCAACTGAGGAAGAGAGAGGATTACCTCCCCTTTTACCAAACTTACCTCCTGGTAAGTCAGTTTCTTCTTTCTTGGAGAAGAGTGAGGGTTGAGAGAAGCCAGGATCTTTACTCCAAATGCAAGTGGATGGGTTTCCTTGAGTCGGATGGTTACCTGGTGACCACATAAATAACTTCATTTCTACAGGCAGGGGTGAGTTGCAGCCATAGGCTGGGAGTATTTAGGAAAAAAAGTTAGTATTAATAAAATTAAGTACTTTCTATCTCAGTGTGAAATTCAATATGTGCTTGGCAAAGAAACATCTCCCTTGTGCTAAATTGAATTTTATTTTCCTGTCCTAGACTGATGTTTTATATTAATTGAAAATCCTGAGCCCTTTCTCAGGAGTCAGGACTCAGTAATGCAAAGATGCCTTATGACCTATCTCTTAAGATGTGAGATATATATGTGTGTATATATATATATATGTATACATATATACACATATACATATGCATATATATGGGCTTCCCTGGTAGCTCAGACAGTAAAGAATCCACCTGCAATGCAGGAGACCCAGGTTTGATCTCTGGGTCTGGAAGATCCCCTGGAGAAGGGAATGCCTACCCACTCTAGTATTTTTGCCTGGAGAATTCCATGGACTGAGGAGCCTGGCAGGCTATAGTCCATGGAGTCACAAAGAGTTGGACATGACTGAGAGACTAATATTTTTACTTTCACTACTTACACACACACACACACACACACACTGGAATATTACTGAGCCATCAAAAAGAATGAATAATTCCATTTGCTGCAATATGGATCGAACTAGAGATTACCATACTAAGTGAAATAAACGAGACAGAAAAAGACAGATAACATATGATATCACTTATATGTAGAATCTGAGAAAAAAGTTATAAATGAACTTATTTATGAGACAGAAATAGACTCATGGACATAGAAAACAAACATATGGTTAGCAAAGTGGAAGACAGTGGAGGGATAAACTAGGAGGCTGGTATTAACATATAAACACTACTACATGTAAAATAGATAATCAACAAAGACCTGTTGTATAGCACAGGGAATTCTGTTCAATATTCTGCAATTACCTGGAAGGGAAAAGAATCACTATGCTTTACACTTGAAACTAACATGACATTGTAAATCGACTATACTTCAAAAAAGCAAAAAAGAGCCTCTTCTGCCCTCAAGTGACTTGCAGCCTGGAAGGCGGTTATACCTGAAAATAAACCACTAGAACACACTATTGATTTCCTTAAAGCTGGTTCTGAAGTGAAGTTTAATATGTAAAATGTTTATTGGGAAAGGTCCCTGGAATCAGCACCTGTTGAAGAGAAGGAGATTATGTAGGATTGGGCAGAAGGAGTTGTTGAGCTAAGAGGGAGAATCTCAGCTGATTGCACAATAAGCTCTGGCACTGAAAGGTCCATTGGAGTTGACTGGATAGGCTGAAATAGCTTGGCCTTATCTGTCATTGGATCCTTCACTGGATGTGGGCCATCTTGACAGGGCAGTGATCTTGAGAAAGGTTATTCTCTGCACCTGAGGGATTCCCCACAGGGTTGACAGCTGAGAGCAGTGTGCCATGAGCCCCACTCAGAACCTGTGGCAAGTCCTTCCCTGGTGGGGTAATTTAGAAGGTAGGACCCTTAAACCCCTTTCTCAAAAGGTTGAGATAAGACTCTACATGACAACAACCCTCGCCAGTATAGGCATCCTACAAAATCCCCTTTCACCACACTTGGGCCCATTTTTATCTGCTCAATGTAGGGGAAGTGTTTTAAGAAACTCAGGTTAGTTTTTGTTTTTTAATTAAAAATTATTTGTGATATAGTTGATTTACAGTGTTGTGCTTGTTTCAGTTGCATAGCAAAATGACTCAGTTTTCTTTTTTTTGAGTGTGTGTGTGTGTGTGTGTATTTGGTTATTGGTTATTTCCTTTGCTTCTGTCTGTTGGTTATTTCCTTTGCTTCTGTCTGCTTGCCTGGATCACCCATATACCCTCTCTGTCATCTTGTGTCTGTGGAAGGGATGAGGTTCCCATTGAACGTCTGTGTATACTTAGGGCTTCCCAGGTGGTGCTAGTGGTAAAGAACCTGCTTGCCAAGGCAGGAGATATGAGAACTGTATGTTCACTCCTGGATTGGGAGATCCCCTGGAAGAGGGCATGGCAACCCACTCCAGTATTCTTGCCTGGAGAATCCCATAGACAGAGGAGCCTGATAGGTTATGGTCCATAGAGTTGCAAAGAGTCAGACACAACTGAAGTGACTTAGCCATGCATGAATGAGTATACTTAGGTGCAAAATGGCCATTCAGAGGGAGACCCTGACTGTGAGACTGAAAGGTTACCTGAGTCAGTATGCCAAGTGAACTGTATTTAACAATAGGAAATTTGCACTTTTAGGTTAATGAGACACTTTGGTCATGGCACCCATGGATTGGGTCACTGGTCTAACCTGGGTAAGGAGTGAGAGTATAGTGCATGTGGGGATGGAAGTAAGAGAACATGAAGCTGTGGAGAAGAGCAGTGATGAGGTCCCGGCAGAGCAGAGGAAGGACAAGAGAAAGAACTGGACTCTGAGGGAGGACTTTGGAGATTAGTCTGACAGGATTGGAAGATTGATTAGATATATGTCGGTCAGTTAGGAAGTTCAGTCACTCAGTAGTGTCCAACTCTTTGCAACCCCACGGACTGTAACACGCCAGGCTTCCCTGTCCATCAGCAACTCCCAGAGCTTGCTCAAACTCATGTCTATCAAGTTGATGATGCCATCCAACTATCTCATCTTCTGTCATCCCCTTCTCTTCCTGCTTTCAATCTTGCCCAGCATCAGGGTCTTTTCCAAGGAGTCAGTTCTTCACATCAGGTAGCCAAAGTATTGGAGTTTCAGCTTCAGCATCAGTCCTTCCAATGAATATTCAGGACTGATTTCCTTTAGGATTTACTGGTTTGATCTCATTGCAGTTTAAGGGACTCTCAAGACACCACAGTTCAAAAGCATCAATTCTTTGGCACTCTGCTTTCTTTATATTCCAAATCTCACATATATACATGACTACTGGAAAAACCATAGCTTTGACTGGATGGACCTTTGTGGGCAAAGTAATGTCTCTGCTTTTTAATATGCTGTTTAGGTTGGTCATAGATTTTCTTACAAGGAGCAAGTGTCTTTTAATTTCACAGCTACAGTCACCAGCTGCAGTGATTTTGGAGCCCAAGAAAATAAAGTCTGTTACTGTTTACATTGTTTCCTCATCTATTTGCCATGAAGCGATGGAACCGGATTTCATGGTCTTAGTTTTTTGAATGTTAAATATTAAGCTAGCTCTTTCACTCTCCTCTTTCACTTTCATCAAGAGACTCTTTAGTACTTCTTCATTTTCTGCCATAAGGGTAGTTTCATCTGCATATCTGAGGTTATTAATATTTCTCCTGGCAATCTTGATGCCAGCTTGTGCTTCATCCAGTCCAGTGTTTCTCATGATGTACTCTGCATATAAGTTAAATAAGCAGGGTGACAATATACAGCCTTGACCTACTTCTTTCCTGATTTGGAACCAGTCTGTTGTTCCATGTCCAGTTCTAACTGTTTCTTCTTGACCTGCATACAGATTTCTCAGGAGGTAGGTCAGGTGGTCTGGCATTCCCATCTCTTTAAGAATTTTCCACAGTTTGTTTGGATCCACACAGTCAAAGGCTTTGGTGTAGTCAATAAACCAGAAGTAGATATTTTTCTGGAACTCTCTTGTTCTTTTGATGACCAAACGGGTGATGGCAATATGACCTCTGGTTCCTCTGCTTTTTATAAATCCAGCTTGATCACTGGAAGTTCTCAGTTCACGTACTGTTGAAGCATGCCTTGGAGAAATTTGAGCATTACTTTTCTAGTGTGTGAGATGAATGAAATTGTGCAGTAGTTTGAACTTTCTTTGGCATTGCCTTTCTTTGGGATTGAAATGAAAACTGACCTTTTACAGTCCTGTGGACACTGCTGAGTTTTCCAAATTTGCTGGCATACTGAGTGCAGCATTTTCACAGTGTCATCTTTTAGGATTTGAAATAGCTCAACTGAATTCCATCACCTCCACTAGCTTTGTTCATAGTGATGCTTCCTAAGGCCACTTGACTTCACATTCCAGGATGTCTGGCTCTAGGTGAGTGATCACACCATCAAGATTATTTGGGTCATGAAGATCATTTTTGTACAGTTCTTCTGTGTATTTTTGCCACTCTTCTTAACATCTTCTGCTTCTGTTAGGTCCATACCATTTCTGTCCTTTATTGAGCCCATCTTTGCATGAAATGTTCCCTTGGTATCTCTAATTTTCTTGAAGAGATCTCTAGTCTTTTCCATTCTATTGCTTTCCTCTATTTCTTTGCACTGGTCACTGAGGAAGGCTTTCTTATCTCTCCTTGCTATTCTTTGGATCTCTGCATTCAAATGGGTATAGCTTTCCTTTTCTCCTTTGCTTTTTGCTTCTCTTCTTTTCACAGCAATTTGTAAGGCCTCCTCAGGCAGTCATTTTTCTTTTTTGCGTTTCTTTTTCTTGGGGAGGGTCTTGCTCCCTGTCTCCTGTACAAATTTTGCAATAAGCAGTTAATAATCTGAGCCATAGTCATCTCCCGCTCTTGTTTTTGCTGACTGTATACAGCTTCTCCATCTTCACCTGCAAAGAATATAATCAATCTGATTTCAGCATTGAACATCTGGTGATGTCCATGTGTAGAGCTATCCCTTGTGTTGTTGGAAGAGGGTGTTTGCTATGACCAGTGCATTCTCTTGGCAAAGCTATGTTAACCTTTTCTCTGCTTCGTTTTGTACTTCAAGGCCAAACTTACCTGTTACTCCAGGTATCTTTTGACTTCCTACTTTTGCCTTCCAGTTCCCTATGATGTAAAGGACATAAAGACATTCCAAAAAATGAACTCACAGTTGATAATATTAATGGCAATCATTTTGCCTTATCTGGTGGCTCAAATGGTGAAGAATCTGCTTGCAATGCGGGAGACCTGGGTTCGATCCCTGGGTTGGGAAGACTCCCTGGAGAAGGTACTGGCAACCCACTCCAGTGTTCTTGCCTAGAGAATCCCATGGACAGAGGAGCCTGGCGAGTTACAGCCCATGGAGTTGCAAAGAGTCTGGTTGGACTTAGGGACTAACACATACACTTCTATGTGCTGGACATTGGCACACTCTTCTTAATTCATCTTAAGATGCTTGTCAACAATACTACTATCCTGTAGGTAATTATTATGCCACTCTATAGATGGGAAAAGGAAAACAGTGTAACCAAAACTGGAATGACTATGGTCTGACTTCAAAGGTCATGCTTTCTTCTTAAAACCAATTCAAGACCTTACTCAAGATGGTATCGGTCTTCTACCAGTGCTGACTCCTGGGCTACTCCATCTCTGCTTGATAATGTGTATTCCCCATTGGAAAGTTGTTGTTGCTTAAGTCTTTGAGATCACATGAACTGTAGCCTACCAGGCTCCTCTGTTTGTGGGATTTCTCAGGCAAGAGCACTGAGGAGGGTTGCCAGGGGATGTTCCGTACCCAGGGGTTGAACCCGTATCTCTGGCATCTCCTGTGTTGGCAGGTGGGTTCTTTACCACTGAACCACCAGGAGAGCCCGATTCCCCATTACTGGCAGCCAAAGTGTTAGGGTGAGGTAGCTGATTCCGCCGGCAGTCCATGCCAGTAGTTTGTGGTATGGAATGTTGATGTGCTGAGAAAAAAAGATGTCCTAATTGCCAGGATTTCTTGCATAGAAGCAAAACTTCCATTCACATCCTGTTGAATTTTTCAGGACATAATTCGATGTGGGACCAAATATTACAGTTTCTTCACTCAACAGGAGCCTATATAGACACTGATAAAGTTTTTGTTTTTTGTTTTTTTTTTTTTTTAAGAATTATAGATTTGTTCAAATGTTCAACTTTGACTTAAGTAGTTCCTACAGATTAGGTGTCCTCTCTTCAGTTTATAGTATAATATGTTACATTTGGGCCCGCCGGTGTAATAAACTGCACTCCACTAAAAAAAAAAAAAAAAAAAAAAAAAAAAAAAAAAAAAAATATGTTACATTTGAATAGCAAGCTGTGATTTACCAATAGCACCCTCGCATGGAATCCCACTTGATTTTCCGCTAATGTAAGACTGAGTGACTCAGAGGGCTGAGTGAGCTGTCAAATCTCACCCAGCTACTAAGTTTCATATTTGGCACTTCCAATTTCAAGTTCAGAACTTTGAAATATTTTTTTTTTCTTCACCACATTTAGAAATTTTGTTGGCCAACTAGTAATCAAAAGCACATGATGTTAATTTCATTTTTCTTATTTGTTGTGTATCAACATATAGAAAAGTTATTTTAATGTTAAAAGTAGAGTTTGAGTGGATTGAATGAAAGAGATTTTTTTTTTCCTGACCTAGAAAAACAAAACAGAACAGAGAACATGAGACAGATTCAGTTTTTATAGTGCCATGGTGCTGATGACATCCAGTTAACCCAAGGATTTGCATAGAGTTTGCATTGTTTTTGTGAAATGCTGTGAACGGCTATGCTATTGAATTGAGTAATGACCTTAGAATCTGGACTTTGAAATAAAGACAAACAGATAAGTCTTGGTGATACACAAAGGCTGGCCTCTTTTGCCTTAGATTTGCAGACAGGAATTTCTGTGTCATTCAGTGATTAAGAGTGCCAAATGTAGCCAGGAACTGTTTCAGCAATCATAGATGTTATTTTTCCAATTGGGCCAATCTGCCAGACTGGCAGACAGAAAACTAACAGAAATATTAAATATAGACAGCTTCTATAGTTGAATCTTGTTTTCCCCTCTCTCTGCTGGAAGCCACGATAAAATAGTAGCCTGTGTGGAGGTCATTAAAAACAGACACAGATACACACACCATGTTGTGTATTCACACCATTAAATTAGGTCTTTGTGGGCTATATAACGGGTGCCAGAACAGTTGTTGCAGATGCACAGGGTGACTGAGGCAGTCCTTCATTCACGATGTTCTACCCAGATTCTTTCTCCTGCGTTCTGAGTCACACAGTGAAGGATTCCATTTTCTGTTGACCCACACACCTTGGGGAATCGTTTCAGAGGAAGCATCATGCTTGAATTTCCAAATTCACACTCTTGAGGTCTCGTAAATTTGATGGATGTGTGCTTGGAGAACTTGATAGAAGAGTTGGTTTTATTTCCAGGATTTGTTTCCATGCATGGCCAACAAAGATGCATAATTATGTGTAATTCTTTTCCTGGCCACAAATGTAACAGAAGTGAGCTCAGTAAGTTTCTGTGACCACAATTTATGTAGAGCAAAATCCCTCCCCTCAGATTCAGAGAAGCGATGACGCAATGACATTGCAACATACATATGTGGCTTTCCCAGACACCCCTGGGATACAAAAGGGCCTTATGCAGCTTGCGTGGCTCCTGGACCCTCCTTTTCTATGAATATCCTTCTACTACTTTCTTAGCTTTCTTATGAAATATATTCCTATCTCTTTTGCTGTGTATCTAAGGAAGAAAAGATTTTAACAATGTGAAGTAAAGAGAACTTTTGTTTGGTGGAATTGATCAATATTCCCTTAGAAAAATATCTTCTAAATGATTTTGTTTCATAGGTAGAAAGAATATAGAGAGTAGTGGGCTCCATCATAGCCAATTTGAATGATTTTTTCCACCTCCTCTTTCTTTTCCATTAACAAAACTGGCAAATGAGAGGATGCCATATTTGAAAATCTGTTTTTTTTACACAGGGCTTGAGAAATAGTACTCACCAATACTAAAAGTGGCATTTAATGTATATTTTTCTATAAAGACTGGAAATTAGGAGTTTTTTCTCTGTTTAAAGAGTTTGGATTATCTGACCTTTTGATCAAAGCAATGAGTGAATTTCAGGAGCAGTAAACAATGCCATCTTCCACCTAGGACTCTTTGTTTCTTGCCAGGCTTAGGAGTGAGAATCTGAATTGAAAAAAGAATCCTCCATCTCCCCTTTCTTATGCCTGAGAGGTGGAGAACAAGAAGAAGGGGTTAGAAAAATTTTATTTCTCAAGCAATCCACACTCCAGAATAAAGAGGATAATTATATGTTAGCAGTGTTTGTTAACTAGTTTGGTCTGACTTCTAAACCTAGGCTTTTCACCATTTTATATATATATATATATACATATATATATATATATATATATACAGGGCATATATATATATATGGCAAACCACTCTGGTATTCTGGTCTGTGAAATCACATGGGCAGAGGAGCTTGATGAGTCACAGGCCATAGTCCATGGGGTCCGAAAAGATTTGGACATGATTTAACAACCAAAAGAACAATATGGCAATATACAAGTATATATATGTATATGGCAAAACATTCCTTATACCCAAAGCGGCATTTATGGCCTAGTCATCCTACACAGGTGGGAAGACACCACTGCAGCCCTTCTTTTCAATATGGGATATTCCCTTTGCATGGAAGACCCCTTTTGTCCTGCATATATATGCTTGGTTGGTGGAATCCCACTACTGGGCATTACCCTGAGAAAACCATAATTCAAAAAGAAGCTTGAACCCCAGTATTCATTCCAGTACTATTTACAATAGTTAGGGTTTGGAAACATCTCCAGTGACCATTAACAGATGAATGTATAAGGAAGTTGTGGTACATATATGTTTGTAAAATGGAATGTTACTCACCATTTGGTATCTTTTAGAAGTTCCTGATTATTAGTTTTCTAGGGAAGCTTAACAAACTATCACAGTTTTGTAGCTTAAGACAACATAAATTTGTTATAATTTTGTAGACCAGAAGTCTGATGTGGGTCTTACTAGGTGAAAATGAAGGTGTTGGTAGGCAGGCCTGTGTTTCTTTTTGGAGGTTATAAGGCAAAATCTGTTTCCTTGCTTTATCTGGCTGTGGACATTTTTTGCTTCATGGTTCTCTTCCATTTTCAAAGCCATCAATAGTGTTGGTTTCTTTTCACATTTTTTCATCAATAGTTTTGGTTCCTTTTCACATTTTATCACCCCAACCTCAGCTTCCACCATTGCATCTCTTTCTCTGACTTTGACTTTTTTTCTGCCTTCTTTTTCCACTTCTAAAAATCCCTTATGATTACACTGGACCTGGCTCAGAGGGTAAAGATTCTGCCTCCAATGAAGGAGACCCAAGTTTGATCCTTGGGTCAGAAGGATTCCCTGGAGAAGGGAATGGCTATCCACTCCAGTATTCTCGCCTGGAGAATTCCATGGACAGAGAAGCCTGGCAGCTACAGTCCATGGGATCATAAAGAATCAGACATGACTAAGCAAACAGCACTTTTACTTCCAGTTCTTCCAGATAATCCAGGATAATCTCAAGGTTAGCTGATTAGCAAACTTAATTCCATCTGCAACTTTCATTTTTTCCTTGTCACATAACATGACATATTCATAAATACTGAGGATTAGTTTGGCTTAGCTGGTAAAGAATCTGCCTGCAATGCAGTAGACCTGGGTTCGATCTCTGGGTTGGGAAGATCCCCTGGAGAAGGGAAAGGCTGCCCATTCCAGTATTCTGGCCTGGAAAATTCCATGGACTCTATAGTCCATGGGCTTGCAAAGAGTCGGACACGGCTGAGCGACTTTCACTTTCACTTCAGGTTATGCACTTAATTGGTGGGGGCCATTATTCTGGTCTTTCCCTTGCTGGTTTCCCTTAAAATTGAACAGACAGTGGTAAATAAGAGTCGTTAATGCAGAAGAGGGTGCTTTAATAGGAGAAGCAAGACAACTTCTTACAGAGCACCTGATGAATAATTTCTCATCAACACTTCATAGGGAATTGGGAGTACAGGGAACCACTCTCTCGTGTTTTTATGTCTGTAGCAGCTAGAACAGAGTTGCGATAAAGAATAAAATCTCAAATACCATTCCCTGAATAGGGAGATTGTCATGATCAGGAAAGAAGATTTTGGCCACAGAAATTGTGAGTCATTGTATTAAAAAACTCTCCCTTGGGCTTCCCTGGTAGCTCAGCGGTAAAGAATCCTCCTGCCAATGCAGGAGACAGGGGTTTGTTTCCTGATCTGGAAGATCCCACATGCCCAGGAGCAACTAAGCCCAAGCACCACAACTATCAAGCCTGGGCTCTAGACCTGGGAGCTACAACTACTGATACCTACTTTCCTAAAGCCTGTACTCTGCTACATGAGGAGCCACTGCAATGAGAAAGCCATGCACTGCAACTAGAAAGTAGCCCCTACTCGCCACAACTAGAGAAAAACCTGTGCAGCAGCAAAGACCGAGCACAGCCAAAAATTAAATTAAAAATTGAGTTAGTTTTGAAAAAGACCTCCCTTTAAGCTGATAGGTTATTAGTATTTTTTAATAAAAAAACATCTTTTGGCTTCTAGATGAAAATGTTCCTCAAATTTCTAATTACCTAGAAGCAGTTTTCTCCAGGATCTTTTGGAAACGAAATGTAGGATATGGAGAGGCAGGAAAAAGCAGCCAAAAGCCAAAAAGAAACAAAAGAAGCTTAGGGGGAGTGTTATGTTTGTTTGGACTCTTTTTAAAGCTGTCAACAGTGTTTGGGGCAGTTTGGGGACACAAAGGGAGGCTACTAAGTCCTGTGTCTACCAGGGCAGAATGAGAGATGCTTTGTCTCACTGACCAAAGTTGTTCAGAAGTCAGTCTTTCTTCTCTGGGGAAAACAAAACAAAAAAACCCCCTCCTTCTTCTTTAACCTGAAAGACAAGAATAAAAATGAAGGAAGACAGTGGAAATATAGCCTGGGGGTGGGGGGTATCAGAGGTAATAACAGTCTTAAAGAAATCCTTAACAATATGAAAGTATGGCTGAGAGTATGGTAGGCTTAAGTGAGAACTTTGCAGAGAAGATGTAATGAGTGCTACAGATTCATCTGCAACCTGTATGTTTCTATAAAACAAAAACAAAAAACAGCTCTTTATGCTACAGCTTTGGAAGTCATAGAATGCTGAAAAGTCAATGATTTTAGAGAGCCAGGCAAATTTTAAAAGAAGCATTGTATCTGGACTGAGCATCTGCTGGTTGCCAACCAAGCCTTTTTTGCCCCAGAATAGATATTTTGTCATGGTTTTTGTTCCATGGGATTGGGTGGCAAGAGTTTGGTCCCTGCATTCCCTAATTACCTTCCAAGTGACCCCAAGCCCTGTATTTAGCATCTCTATATCATCTGTGTAAAATAGGAATAAAAATACACCCTCTCTTACTGTGCAGTGTGGAGATGAATGTGAGGTGGTGCATATCAAACACAGCACATCTCAGGATACATCATTGGGGTCGTTGTGAGCTGCAATTCTATCATATCATTATTTTTCTGGTTAGTTGAACTCGTTAACTGGAGAGGCACACCTTCAGCAGTAGCTGGAGGTCTTCCCTGGTGGGTCAGTGGAAAAGAATCTACCTGCAATGCAGGAGGCAAGACTTTGATAACCGGATAGGGAATATTCCCTGGAAAAGGAAATGGCAACTCACTCCAGTATTCTTGCCTGGAGAATTTCATGGACACAGGAGCCCTGGCAGGTTACAGTCCATGGGGTCACAAAAGAGTCAGACATGACTGAGCACCTAAACAACATCAGTAGCTGGAGTACTGTTGCTTGACCTTGTCCTGTGTGTGTGCTCAGCCGTGTCTGACTCTTTGCAACCCTATGGACCATAGCCTGCCAGATTTTTTTATCTATGAGATCTACCAGGCAAGAATACTGGAGTGGGTTGCCATTGCTTCCTCCAGGAGATCTACCCAACCCAGGGGAACTTCCTGACCCAAGGGTGGAAACTGGGGCTCCAGCATCTCCTGCATTGCAGGTGGATTCTTTTGTCCCTGAGCCACCTAAGAGTTAACTTGCAGATGTAAGCAAGCTCCTCTTTCCACTACCCAGGAGACTGACTTCAAAGCTGAGGCTCTCTATACCCTACAATTTGAGTTTGTACTACTTTTGGTTCAACTGTGAAATTGTGATATGCTAGAGCTTAACTCATCCAGCCTTACTTTCTCTCTTTTCCCCTGCAGCCAGTTTGGCATTAGCTATATCTTAAAGCTGGTTTCACACTCCACTGTATCCAAAGTTAGAGGTCAATTTGAAACATGGCAGGAGTGGACAGTAATAGCGTTTGCCTCGACTCCCCTTTTTTACAGTGTGAAGCATTTTAGAAACACTAACCTCAGTGGGGTTCTCAGATTATTTCTGTTTTGAATTAGTCCCCAGTCTGGGTGGTAAAACACAGGCAGGGAGTTTAAATGAACTTATTCAAGTTAAGAAACAGAGTGCTTTTTGAAACTGATATGCATATTTAGAACTTAATTCTTCACTCCTTTTCTGTCATCCCCTTCTCTCTTGGCCTTCTCTGGAATCAAAGGCATTCTCTGACATTTATAAATCATCTACTAATATATCTAGAAGGAAACATCATTTAAGTACACTATTTGTCTATGTTCTTCCTTTTTTTGATGGGTGGAGATTTTGTTTACTGGACAGAGTGCACCAAGAGGCAAAGAAGGGAAAAATCTTGTCCAGGGTTGTCTACAAAGTTATGGGAATGAAGGGAGCCACAAAGATTTCCTTGGTAACTAGTCAACAGTGGTCCGAGAGAGAGACTTTACATGCTTGGCTTTGGAGGGGGATCAGTTCACAACCGAGGTTGAATATTCATTTATTTTTTTATTTTTAAAAATTTTTTCATTTATTTTTATTAGTTGGAGGCTAATTACTTTACAGTATTGTAGTGGTTTTTGTCATACACTGACATGAATCAGTCATGGATTTACATGTATTCCCCATCCCAATCCCCCCACCCACCTCCCTCTCCACCTGATTCCTCTGGCCATGAGAAAATACTCGAGGAGATAATAGCTGAAAACTTCCCTAAAATGGGGAAGGAAATAGCCACCCAAGTCTAAGAAACCCAGAGAGTCCCAAACAGGATAAACCCAAGGCGAAACACCCCAAGACACATATTAATCAAATTAACAAAGATCAAACACAAAGAACAAATATTAAAAGCAGCAAGGGAGAAACAACAAATAACACACAAAGGGATTCCCATAAGGAAAACAGCTGATCTATCAATAGAAACCCTTCAGGCCAGAAGGGATTGGCAGGACATACTTCAAGTAATGAAAGAGAATAACCTACAACCTAGATTACTGTACTCAGCAAGGATCTCATTCAGATATGAAGGAGAATTCAAAGGCTTTACAGACAAGCAAAAGCGGAGAGAATTCAGCACCACCAAACCAGCTCTTCAACAAATGCTAAAGGATCTTCTCTAGACAGGAAATGCAGAAAGGTTGTATAAACGCGAACCCAAAACAACAAAGTAAATGGCAACGGGACCACACCTATCAATAATTACCTTAAATGTAAATGGGCTGAATGCCCCAATCAAAAGACAAAGACTGGCTGAATGGATACAAAAACAAGACCCCTATATATGCTGTCTACAAGAGACCCACCTCAAAACAAGGGACACATACAGACTGAAAGTGAAGGGCTGGAAAAAAATATTTCACGCAAATGGAGACCAAAAGAAAGCAGGAGTCGCAATACTCATATCAGATAAAATAGACTTTCAAATAAAGGCTGTGAAAAGAGACAAAGAAAGACACTACATAATGATCAAAGGATCAATCCAAGAAGAAGATATAACAATTATAAATATATATGCACCCAACATAGGAGCACCTCAATATGTAAGGCAAACGCTAACGAGTATGAAAGAGGAAATTAATAGTAACATAATAATAGTGGGAGACTTTAATACCCCACTCACAACTATGGCTAGATCAGCTAAACAGAAAATTAACAAGGAAACACAAACTTTAAATGACACAATGGACCAGCTAGACCTAATTGATATCTATAGGACATTTCACCCCAAAACAATCAACTTCACCTTTTTCTCAAGTGCACACGGAACCTTCTACAAAATAGATTACATCCTTGGCCCTAAATCTAGCCTTGGTAAATTAAAAAAAAAATTGAAATCATTCCAGTCATCTTTCCTGACCACAGTGCAGTAAGATTAGATCTCAATTACAGGAAAAAATTATTAAACATTCAAACATATGGAGGCTAAATAACATGCTTCTGAATAACCAACAAATCATAGAAGAAATAAAAAAAGAAATCAAAATATGCATAGAAATGAATGAAAATGAAAACACAACAACCCAAAACCTATGGGACACTGTAAAAGTAGTGCCAAGGGGAAGGTTCATAGCATTACAGGCCTACCTCAAGAAACAAGAAAAAAGTCAAATAAATAACCTAACTCTACACCTAAAGCAACTAGAGAAGGAAGAAATGAAGAACCCCAGGGTTAGTAGAAGGAAAGAAATCTCAAAAATTAGGGCAGAAATAAATGCAAAAGAAACTAAAGAGACCATAGCAAAAATCAACAAAGCTAAAAGCTGGTTTTTTGAACAAATAAACAAAATTGACAAACCGTTAGCAAGACTCATCATTTTTATTTTTTAAAGTAATGCTTTCAACAGACCCTCTCTCCCCAAATCCAGGAAGCTTCTAGGGCTGACATCTTTCTAAGATGGAATAGGAAGACAAGAAGGAGGAGGAGAAGGATAAGGAGGAAGAGGAAGAAAAAATATAATTTTTCCCCTAAATATTTGTTGAAGAAAAACACATCTCCTGTCAAAACTGAAAATCACAATGTTTATTGTTTCCATTATCATTTTTTTCCTAGTATAAGAAAACACATTAGCAGTTTGAATACAGTTTTAATCTATGCATTTGCATTACAGATAAACATGATAATGAGGGTGGCCTGCTTTGACCAGGATATCTTCAGTACTAGTGGTGTAGTCTAATCAAAAGGGATTTCTTGTTCATCAATGTCCCTGATCTACAGTGTTTCACTGAGCTTTTGAATTTGACATAAAAGGAATTGTCCTATTGCTAGTGAATTTTTTTTTCTTTTTTTACTGATGCTCAAATTATTGACCCATCATTAAAACTAGACATCTCTTGTTTACTTAACAGTTTCTCAGCTGATAAAAATTATTTCACACTGTTTATCAGGAGCTCTGAGTTTCTCTCCAATCATTTGGTGGGAAGTAGATTTCTACTTCTTTGCTATTTTAGCTTTTATGAATGAGGCCAGTTTATGAAGCTAACAAATGCCTTTTTATTTTTTTATTTTTTTTTTTTTCTCTTTTAAAGGGTTTTATTGTTCTCTCTTTATGTTTGTCTTTTTTTTTTTTTTTTTTTAATATTATTTTATTAGTTGGAGGCCAATCACTTTACAACATTTCAGTGGGTTTTGTCATACATTGACATGAATCAGCCATATAGTTACATGTATTCCCCATCCCGATCCCCCCTCCCACCTCCCTCCCCACCCGACTCCTCAGGGTCCTCCCAGTGCACCAGGCCCGAGCACCTGACTCATGTATCCCACCTGGGCTGGTGGTCCGTTTCACCATAGATAATATACATGCTGTTCTTTCAAAACATCCCACCCTCACGTTCTCCCCCAGAGTTCAAAAGTCTGTTCTGTATTTCTGTGTCTCTTTTTCTGTTTTGCATATAGGGTTATCGCCACCATCTATCTAAATTCCGTATATAACAAATGCCTTTTTAAACATTCTGGATAATGTGCCCTCATTTCATTATGTGACTGTTTCTATTCAGTATTGGTTAGATTTACAGACAAAGCAAAGTAGGATTTTATGTCCTTCACTTCCTGGCTCATGGAGGAGCTCCACCAACCCCCAATTCACAGCTAACGCTAGAACATATATCACTGTACAGCCTAAGCTTTCAATTACATTTCTGGCAAATTTCATATCATGACTTACTAAGGATCCAATGGGAATGGTGAATCCAGGCTGTTTCACAGTATCTTCAGAGTCCCACCTGGGTGTGAAGTTGCAGAATACACAATACTTGTCTCAGTGACTCTAGCAACATGCTCATGGAACTCTCAAGTGTCCCTTTAAGAAAATCATTAGACTGCAGTTCCTGTCTGGATAGTCCACTTTGAGAAATAGAAAGTCAGTGCCCAGTAGACTTCTAGATATTTCCTTCTACGGTTAGTTTTGATATCTCCAGGCAATTAGAACTAATAAATCTGTGCAGACATGACATTTAACATCCTTTTCCTTTTCAGATTCTCAAAGATATCATGGAGAACCTCAAGCTTAATACTCATCTTTGAGCTGCACTGATTATTTCTGAAAATCAAAATAAATTGGTATAAGATGTATTTTAATGGATATAAGATAGAATTTAAGATATGCTTAAAGTCATCTGGAGAGTCATTCTAAATGGAAAAAAAATGTTCTATGAGGCCAAATGGAAATCCTTCTTAGCTTTCTCTGACAATGTCTTATAGCATTGAAAATGGCTTGGCTATCAGCAAGCAGACTCAGTGTTGCCAGTCATAGACCCAGCTGACATAGTCTTCGAGGGCTTGAATTCTTCCAGCTCATACATATTCTATTTTGTGACTTTCTCCTTATTCTAAGAGGGGAATAGGACTTTGAAGAAACATCTTTAAGCAGTAACTCTTTAATAACAGCCTCCAGATCCACTACCTAAGATGATTATCTGTGAAAATTCTTTAAGTTTACCTAACTTTTTGCTGAAATAACACATACTCCCACACATTGTGTTCTTGATCTTATTTATAATTCTGCAGAATGAAGCATCTTTTACCAAGCCACTCTCTCCAGCAGAAACTTTGAGGGCCAGACACCAGTTTAGAGCTTTTTGTTCTTCAAATTGTCTTGAGCCCCTGTCTAATCTGCAGTGGTTGGCAGGGAGGGGCAGTCTAATATCACTTCCTAGTAAGAATGATTATTTTCTCTCTCTCTTTTTTAAATGAAGACGAAATGTAAAAAGTCTCTGACATTCTTTTGATGCTTACTGGGCAGCAGTGGTGGCAACCTCCTTCCTGGTGGGTGACTTGCTTTGGGAAGACTTCAAACAACGGGGACTCCCTACACAACAACCGTCTATTCTGTGTCTGAGTAGCTCTTTTCCAGACACATGCCCATCCCCAGGGACACCCTGGATGGTTGCAATCTACAAGTGCCTCAGGGAACATTTCTCAAACTGCATCTAATGTGAAAGACAAGGTTTTAGTTTTTATTTCCATCCAAATAAAGAAAAAATATACAAACACAAATCTGATCAGGAAAAGTGATTCACTAAAAAGTTTTTATTTATTTATTTATGTTCAGTCAAAACGCCTTTCACTGTGTGGATCACAATAAACTGTGGAAAATTCTGGAAGAGATGGGAATACCAGACTACCTGACATGCCTCTTGAGAAACCTGTATGCAGGTCAGGAAGCAACAGTTAGAACTGGACATGGAACAACAGACTGGTTCCAAATAGGAAAAGGAGTATGTCAAGGCTGTATATTGTCACCCTGCTTATTTAACTTATATGCAGAGTACATCATGAGAAACGCTGGGCTGGAGGAAGTACAAGCTGGAATCAAGATTGCCAGGAGAAATATTAATAACCTCAGATATGCAGATGACACCACCCTTATGGCAGAAAGTGAAGAAGAACTAAAGAGTCTCTTGATGAAAGTGAAAGAGGAGAGTGAAAAAGTTGGCTTAAAGCTCAACATTCAGAAAACTAAGATCATGGCATCCAGTCCTGTCACTTCATGGCAAATAGATGGGGAAACAGTGGAAACAGTGGCTGACTTTGTTTTTCTGGGCTCCAAAATCACTGCAGATGGTGACTGCAGCCATGAACTTAAAAGACTCTTACTCCTTGGAAGGAAAGTTATGACCAACCTAGACAGCATATTGAAAAGCAGAGACATTACTTTATCAACAAAGGTCTATCTAGTCAAGGCTATGGTTTTTCCAGTAGTCATGTATGGATGTGAGAGTTGGACTGTGAAGAAAGCTGAGCACCGAAGAATTGATGCTTTTGAACTGTTGGAGAAGACTCTTGACAGTCCCTTGGACTGCAAAGAGACCCAACCAGTCCATCCTAAAGAAAATCAGTCCTGAGTATTCATTGGAAGGTCTGATGCTGAAGCTGAAACTCACATAATTCTGCCACCTGATGCGAAGAACTGACTCATTTGAAAAAACCCTGGTGCTGGGAAAGATTGAGCGCAGGAGGAGAAGGGGACAACAGAGGATGAGATGGTTGGATGGCATCACCGACTCAATGGACATGAGTTTGAGCAAACTCTTGGAGATGGTAAGCAATATCATATGATCTTTATCTTTCTCTGCCTGATTTACTTCACTCAGTATGACAGTCTCTAAGTCATACTAGATGTTGCAGATGGAATTATCTCTTTCTTTTTAATGGCTGAGTAATATTCCATTGTTTACATATATACACCATATCTTCTTTATCCATTCTTCTGTGATGAATATTTAGACTGTCTCCATGTCTTGGCTATTGTAAATAGCACTGCAATGGACATTGGGGAGCACATATTCTTTTGGATCATGTTTTTCACTGGATATACGTCCAGGAGTGCGATTGTGGGATCATATGGTAGCTCCATTTTTTGTTTCTTAAGGAACCTTCATACTGTTCTCCATAGTGGCTTCCCCAATTTACATTCCCACCAACAGTGTAAAAGGGCTCCCTTCTCTCCACACTCTCTCTACCATTTATCGCTTGTGGACTTTTTTGATAAGACCTATTCTGATTGGTGTGAGATGATATCTCATTGCAGTTTTGATTTGTATTTCCTAATAATTAGATGTTGAATATCTTTTCATGTGCTATCTGTATGTCTTCTTTGCAGAGGTCTCTACTTAGGTCTTCTGCCCATTTTTTGATTGGGTTATTTGTTTTGGTGATATTAAGCTGCATGAGCTGTTTGTAAACTTTAGAGACTAATCCCTTGTTGCTTGCATCATCTGCAAATATTTTATCCCATTCTGTGGGTTGTCTTTTTGTTTTGTTTATGGCTTCCTTTGCTGCAGAAAAGCTTTTGAGTTTAATTAAGTCCCATTTGTTTATTTTTGTTTTGATTTCCATTACTCTGGGAGACAGATCGAGTAAGATAATGCTGGGATTTATACATCAGAGGAAATACAGCTAGAGAGTTTTAAAATACTTTCTTTTAATTTCTATACTTCTGTCACTATGGACAGGTAATAGCAGTTGAAAGGCCAGCATTAGTGCCTGAACAAACTTTGACTTGCACTGACCTAGGTCCCTTGGTAGAAGGTCATCTTAGTTCTACTCTCTGGACAAGCTAACGTCCCTACTGAGCCATGTGATGGAAACTGATATTCAAAGTCCTCTCAGGTTGCTTTGTGAAGGAATTTTCTGTAACAATCCTGCATGCCACCTTGCTCACAGCCCAGTCAAAGTGTCTCAAATCAGGGCTTGCCTTATTACCTGCCTTTGATTATGCGGTATTTTCCTGCTCAGAGGATGCCCTCTGGATTTCCTGCTTCATCCTGCTCAAAATATTTGAATTTAAGAATTTAGAGAATTTGGCAAAAGTCCCAAGTTCCTTTTGAATTTCTCCCAAGTGACATAAGGACAAATATGCAACTGAGTTTAGAAAGAATAGGGCTACATAGTTTGGCAGAGTAGATATGTAAATCAAGTATTAATAACAATTCTGGGCTATATTAATTCACATTCATATATAAGCCATGAAACTTCTGGGCTGTGGGAAAAAATGCAGTTTTAATACAGGAAGCTACTTGTTTCCATATACATGGAAACATTACTTTAGAAAGGATGGAAACAGCCACAAACCTGGTAATAAATAAACCTGTTCTTAGAGTTTTATTCTGCAAAACCAACTACTACAAAACTGTGTCCTTCCAATGTGTGCTATTCCTGCTATGTCTTAATTGTACAACTTGACAAGTTTCTGATTTTTTTTGTAAGCTTTTTTCTTTCTATTCAATTTTTTATTCCTCCTAACTCTTTTTGTTGTGAAATTAAGAACTCAGTAGTACTCAACAGGGATTTAGCGGGTGTTTGACGAATCTTTCTGAAGCCATTTTTGGCATTTAGGACAAATCCTATTCTATGATTACTGAGAATTTGACAAAGTCAGATTCTCTCTCACATGTATTTATAGAATAAGAAGGGTAACTGATTGATAGGATTTTCATCACTTAACTAAATATAGCTTTGACTTGAAAACAATGAGTATCTACTTGGCAACTAATCTTATCCTAAGGCAAAATATTTTAAGAATTCAAGAGAAAAAATGGAGGTTTGCTAGTAGGCAAAGAGAAAATGTATTCATCCCTCATCTTTTATTGGAAGGTAGATTTCAGGTGGTATGTCATAAAATAAATCAGTTATTTGAATGAAGGGTCACTTCACAACGTTTACCTAGCATTTAGTGATCTCTAAATACTTTGAGGGAAGAGCAATACAAATATTCAACCTATTAATTTCCAGAAAAATCATCTCTGCCTAAAAACAAGACACAAAAATTCACTTTAGGAGTGACTTGTCTGTCGTGCTAAGAAACTTATCTGGATGCCTTTCATTGTTTTCAGATGAATGTGAAATAATTTTCTACATCTGTGGAAGGTGTAGATTGAGAAAGTTTCATAAACATCATCATAATCAGCCAGGTGCCCCAGAGTTATTGCAGTTTTTGATAAAAGGGAACTTTTTGCTATTTTCCCCTTCTTTTACTTTTAGAGAGGAGAGGAAGAGCGAAGGACATTTTGCCTGGCAGGAGAATAAGGGAATGGTTCAAGGCAGGCTCTATGGGATGTCTTAGAATTAAGATTGACCCCACCCATGGTGAGGTCATTTCTATTCACACCTCTCCATGAATCAGAACACCCCACCTTAAAAATATCAAGGTATACACATGAAAGGAAAGAAACCTGTAAACCTCACCCTGTGTTTTTGAAAGGCTAACAACAAAATGAAAGTTTCCATTATCTAGATTCATTTATTTAGGGAAGAAACTTATCCAAAGAATATTTCTAGCAATGTCAGCTCCAATAGAACAAGGCAAAAATGAAAGCTAGGGTTCTGAATTTTTGCATTATGCTTTACGGGAGCTCCATGGAGGTCAATAGGTTTTTGATTCCACGAATGATTTAGAGTGCTGATTCTTTTGTTAAATTCCCTACTCAATATTCTATCCTATTGTTGCACACCAGGACATGTGCTAAAGTTGTGAGACAATTAAAGCAAGCCCCTTCCTGTCATCTGTACCCAATCTGGAGAAGGGAGATAGACAGTTACTTACAGGACACAATAAGAGGTAGAGATATTATATGAGCACCCAGGAAAGTTGTACAATCCTAGGTTTAGAATTTCCAAGATGGCACCCAGATGGTGGTGATATCTCCCTTGGAATTATATCAATAGAATGAAGTTCTAAAATGGCATTTAGAAGATGAATAGTAGTTAACCAGATGGAGAAAGACTTCACACTGGAAAGTGGGTGAACAAATAGATGTACTGAAAAGGCAAGTTGGGTTCTGGGAACGGCAGTGGAGGAGAACAGGACTGGAGGGAAGCAGAGCTTGTCCTAAGTCTACAAAACTGGAGAAGGAACTGAAGACTCTCAAGAAGGAACAAGACACAGATTTATGTTATAAATAAATTTTGTGAATAGCAGGGTGGAAATAGCTATTAGAGTCATTTTACTCGAGTTCTCACCGATAGTGCATCTCTGAATCCTAAACCTAATTTGGCCTGTTTGATGTCAGTGACTTGTGATCAGTAATCTTTCCCAACTTTTTGATAACACATGTGAGGAGGGAGAGGGAAGAAAAGTAGACAGCAGAGAAGGCTCAACCTCTGGTGGAAAAAACTACAGTCATCCCTGATGGCAGGGGTTTGCCAGCCCCCTTCTTCCCTGCAATAGATATGAAAATCTAGGAATGCTCAAGTCCTTTATGTAAAATGCATCAGTAAACTGACCCTATCTGTGGGTTCTGCATCTGGGAATTCAACCAAATATGATGGGTCCACTGAATGTGGAATGTAGAACCCTCAGACATGGAGGACAGAATATATTTAGCCAGGGTTTGCGGCTGCAGGCTCCTCAGGCTACTTGGACAACCTGAGTAGGATATAGAGGGATATCATTCACCATTCCTGTGGAGGACTGGTCTTCCTCTGCATGTGTATTGTGGCATGTGTATGTCACTCTAAGCTGCCATGACCCAAACTGATCCTGTAGATCTGCAGTATGAAAATAATTTTGGATTTATGGAAATGCAAAATGTAATGCCCTAACCAGAACCTACCAAATCAGAAATTGCATTTTAACAAGATTTCCAGGTAATTTTTATGCCATAAAATTTGAGAAGTACTAGTTTAGAGCAATGTTTTTCAAATTTTTAAACCAAGACCTTCTCACACAGCCAGAAATTTATTTTATACTGTGGCCTAGAAAATGTGCACCAATGCGCACATGCAGCCAAAGAAACAATTTTCAGGAGGTAAATTCTGGTCTATTTTCTGCTATGTTATCCAAAAAACAAACAAACAACAACAACAACAAAACACACAAAAAACAAAAAACAGAAAAAAATCATCTCCCACTAAACCTACTCAACACCTACTCCATTGATTTCACAATTCACTAATAGTTTGTGACATATTTGTTTTGTGCTCTGAATAAAGGCAGAGGAGACAAATAATTGTAGAAAAAAATTAGAGTCATGTTTAATTTAATAACTTAAAACATTAGTGATATGTTTTTGGTTGAAATTTTATGTATCCTAAAATTATTGTTTCTTGCTGGGATATTTTTCTTGATATGAAAAATATCTGACCACACGATATCATTCCATGTTCTGATATTTAATACCACCTGATTACAGTTGAGAGTCATTGTTCTAGAAGAGTATTTCTCAAACTATTTTTGATTGTAGTGCGGATTGGCAGAGGAAAAGACGCCACAGCCCACTTAGTCTATCCATTCCCACTCTAGAGAGGGAAGGGAATACAGTAATAAGAGGGAGCGTGTCACTGTATAAGCAAATTTTTGTGGTTTGCCTTAGCAGAGTGGTGGAGATGACTCGTCTTTGAATCACAATGTATACATGACTTAAAGTCTGGTGATTGCAAAATTATGGTCCTCAAAAACTGTTGATGGAAGCATATATCGCTATACACTCTGGGGTTAACCAAACGAGCCACAACAAAGTCCAATGTAAATGAAGAAGCCAAGCCAAGAGTAATTCATAAGTACAAGGCACTTGGAAACCATTACCAAGTTAAGACCACATTGATAACCAAGCAAGCTTCCTGAAAACTGCAGGCACTCTGCAAGTTGTGCTCAATTAATTACACAACCCGGTCTGCATTACGTGGCAGTGTGGGACCTCTTACAGTCATCTAGTTTTGAGTTTAGTAGAAGAAACCCTACTAAAGCAAGAGTTTAATTTTATAACTACATCATTTTTATAACTTTAATTCATTTAGTAGGTGGCCAATGTGTAATCTTTGAATGTATGCAGTAACAGTATATGAATTAGGTATCTTTTAAGTTGTAAAAACCAAAGAAAGAATGTGCATTATCAGTGAGGTAAAATGTGGATTATAATCCATATCTTCTGAACTACCACCTGGTAATCATTCATTAGCAAAAAAATTTAGCGCCAGCTCTGGAATTTCGTGTTTTTCTTAAGGTCATTTTTGCTGTTGCTCTTTTTATTTTATTGTCTGTTTTTCATAGAGTACAGGAGAACCCACTGGGTTGTACTTGGGAGCTAAACCTGAGTAATTGTGCATACTGTTCACTTAACCTTGTCTAGACCAGGGATTGCTAAAAGGTTTCATCTCAGGAGGGAAGTCTGACTGATTTGTAATGGATGTCTGAGGGGTGGTGTTGAAGCCAGAAGGGGTGTCTTGATTGGTTAAGGATGTTGAACATGACATCAAATAGTGGAAAGGTAGCTGTATGCCTTCTCATGTCCGTCCTGCTCCATGCTCTCCTCTCCTAAACTCTGAGGCTGGACATGGGTCTTCGGTCTTTTTGTTGAGGTCTGTTTCTGGAATATTATTCATTTAACTTTGACTTCCTCCTCACTGTGTCCAGATTCAGCAGAGGATGGCAGATAAAAGATAGGATGTTCAAATAAATATGAATGTCATATAAATAATAAATACATTATTATATAAGTATGTCCCAGATATTGCAAAGGACATACTTAAACAAAATATATTGGCTATCTGAAATGCAAATTTTATTGGATACTCCTCACTTTTATTTGCTAAGTCTGGCTCCTTATATTCAGCATTTAGAGTACTTAACAGTGTCAGTATCTGAATGTATATGTCACTTACCTTTGACTTCTTCAGGGTGTGCAAACTTGCTTAGTAACAGGATAGTTTTGTGTATCCCAGAGTCACCCAAGGTAAATATGCAAACTAATCCTGAATTACAAGAGATCGATAAATCCTAGGAATGTGTCAAAGGACTGTGGGAGAGAGATTCATAAAATAAAATTAAAAAAAAAAAAAAATAAAGGATTAGAGGATGAGTGGAATGTAGGAGTCAGGAATGTTCAATATTGTAGATTGGGATTAAGCTATTTGAAGGAAGCTGAGGTGGGTAAAAACCAGTGGGCTTAGAGGTGACTCTTAGGGTGGAATTTAAAAGGAGAAAAGCAGTGCAGCATTGCATTTGATTCTTTCAAACCTGCAACTGCATCCACATTAGGGGTTTCTGGAACAGGGGGAGGGAGCAAGGATAAGGTATTTCTTAAGGTTCAGACTGGCACTCACCTTGGAATGGAAATTATAATTCTATGTGTGATGCTGAAATATGGTGTCGATAATCTTTGGAGTCCTGCCAAAGCATTCCAAAAAATATCCTTAACAATTTAGAAAAGAGGGATGGGGAGAAAACATTTAAACACCAAATGCTAGCAGAGCTTCTTTGTGCTTCCTCTCTCATCTCTCCCTCTCTCTTTTTTCTTTTTATCTCATATTTTACTCTATCAGGTATCAGGTTTCTAGGAATAAAATCTAATTGCCGATGTTTGTGTCAAATGAATTATATGTATGTGTGGGTATGCATGTGTGAATATAGTTTAATTTAAAACCATGATCGTTTTGGTTATAATTCAGAAGCATCGTAAGCCTTGTAACGCAAAGCAACAGAAAGGCTGAGACCAGAGTTTAGCCAAAGGTTAAATTTGTGACCAGCCATGGAAAGATTTATAGCTAAGCACTACAATTAAGAATCATTTCCCCAGTGATTTCACTAGATTTTGTGTGTGCTGAAGAGTTACACTGTTATATGTCAGATCTTAGTCATCTTGGTAAATTGCATGAAATGAACAAGCTATGCGATGACTGTAGATTGGAACAGTGATTGAGTTCTGTATTATGTGTCTGAATTTGCAATACATGTTTGACTTAAAGCTTCTTAGAAAATCTAACACAGATCTTTCTGTTGTCTTATTGGCATGTTTTATTAAGCACTGAAATTACCTGCAGAATGTCTAAGGACTGCAAAGGAAATAGGGTTAAAGATATTCATCCGATCACTTTCACATCACGTCTAGATATTTAGCAGGTTAGAAAGAAGTGTACCTACCAGCCCCCCAGTGAAGCTGCTGGTAAACTGGCTGTCTTCCCTTGCCTTTTAGACCTCTCCCTCCCCTCTTCTCTTTTCCCCTCCTTCTCTTTCTCTCTCTCTATACTGTTTTCACCCTGTGTCATGGTCATGTTTTCGTTACTTACAGCAGAGTACCCCGGAGGATGAAGGCAGGGGAAACAGATTATGTGCTAGGCAGCTGGATTTCCTCTAAAGCCTTTTCCTTTGAATGAAGCTTCCTCCTTTCACAGGTTTATAAACAGCTCTTCCTGTGATTTTGCAGCACAGACTATGGTGAGTCCTCCCGCCAGCGCAGAGCAGCCAGGTGCTAAGCATCTGCCGCAGTGAGCTCGTGCCTGCAAGATGCGTGTGCTACCCTATCGGCATTCTGTCATCCTCCGGGGAACTGGGAGGGTGACTATAACTCTCACATGCCCACTTGGTCTTGCAGGGAGCAACAATATCACGTTAATGTGAAATGCTGATGCTCTGCTTCTGCTTTGCTCTTTTTTTCCCCCTGATAAGCTTATCACAGTGATATCAAAAGAAGCAGGAAAACTAGCCTAGATGGTACATTGTTGCTCTCTGGCCAAGAGCTCTTGGAGAATATAGCAGGGAGTTTTTCTCTTATGGATGAGTGAAGGCAAGTACCTTTTTCTTCATTAAGATTTTGTTTTCAATATAACTCGAATTTCTGGCACAGTCAGAACAACATACTGAGAGTAGTCATTCTAGTTGGAGAATCTTGCTAGCCCATGCAGATACATGTATAATGGAATGAGTTATCAGTTAGTCCTTATTCTAAAGGCAAAAACAAATATTGAAGGAGTCATTCCATAGCCTTGATTATTGACTTCTGGATTGTCCAACTACTACAATGGCATGAAATTTAGATCAGTGGGTAGCAGAGCAAATATTCTATCTTATTAATTCAGGATTTGATTTGTAAATCACAGTAATAATTTTTCACAAATGGCAGACCTGGCAATATCAAAACTAACCCTGTCTCATATTTCTGCATGATTGCACCCCAGTCTAAGAGTCTGTCAGATGCACCTTACTTCGTATGCTTTATACAGTAGAAAACTGTGCATGTTGAATTTTAATAAAACAAACTATATTTTAACTCTGTGATGGTGAAACAGATGTATGAAGGTTGATATTAATTTCATGATTGCTACATTCCAGGCACAGTGCTTAGTAATTTGTATGAATGTTCCAATTTTCATCCTTACAATGACCCCCTGATTTAGGTGCTATAAAAATTTCCAGTTGATAAATGTAGAAATTGGCTCAGAAAGATTGAATAACTTATCCTAAGTACTGAGTGAGGAGATTCAGATTCCTACCCAGACAGTCTGATACTCCTGGGCCCAGGCTATAATGGTGAAAAGCGAGCCAACATAGTTATCATATAGGTCAACCTCAGGCTTGCTATCATTCAGACTGGATAGTCCAATGAGATAGTCCAATGAGATGGTTCCAACTAGATATTCCATTCTAGAGAATCAGGTAGTCCAATCTTTCCTCATTGCCAATTCAGCCTTGTAAGAATAACATCCATGAGGTCAGGCTTTGTACTTACTCATATCTGTATTTTGGGCTACAGGTAGCTTGGACCCAGGAGGCAGGTATTCAGTAGCTGTGTTGAATAAATGAGTAGGGTCTTGATAAATGTGAATGAATTTTGGACATTTAGGTTGCTCCTGTGTTCTGGTTATTGTAAATAGCTGCACTGAACATTGGGGTGCTTGTCATTGTGAATTATGGTTTTGTCTGGATATATGCCCAGTAGTGGGATTATCATATGTAGTCATATGATAGTTCTATTATTAATTTTTTGAGGAACCTCAATACTTCTCCATAGTGGCTGTATCAGTCTACTTTTCCACCAACAGTGCAAGAGGGTTCCGTTTTCTCCACACCCTCTCCAGCATTTATTGTTTGCGTATTTTTGTGATGGTGGTCTTGTGGACACAGGGGAGGTGGGGAGAGAGTTGGAGAGGTTTGGGAGAGTGGGATTGACATATAGTATGCAGTGCTATGTGTAAAACAAGTAGATGGTGGACTCCGTGATGACCTAGAAGGGTGAGGTGGGAGTGGGAGGGAGGTTCCAGAGGGAGGGGATATATGTATATAGAGAGCTGATTTACTTTGCCGAACAGCAGACACTAACAACAGGGTAAAAAAACTATATCCCAATTTAAAAAAGAAAATTTTAAAATGTCAGTGAATTTTGTACTTTTGTTTTTTTATTTTGCCACATTTAAGGGTGTTAAGGTGGTTATCAATATTATTCAATATTTGTTATCAATAAAATGGTTATCAATATTATTCTCTCTGGAGTCTTCAACCTGCCATAGTAGCAGAAAAGCAATCTCAATTTAGTTTTTTCTGTGCCTTTCTCATCCATTGCAGTTATACTTGAGTTGAAGGCCCTAACCAGCTAAAATGGAACTGGGGTCAATGCTCAGGATCTCCTTTCAGGACTGAAGTATCCATTCTCCCAGCTGCCGAGAGTGCTGTCTCTTGACAACTCTGCTGGATTCCACTGTGGAAATCGCCCATGGCTTTTATCTTGGGGATGCCCTTTCAGTCATATTAACAGACATTTTATAGATACTTATGAGTATTATTTCTGTCCCCCATCTTTTCAGTTCAGTTCAGTTCAGTCACTCAGTCATGTCTGGCTCTTTGAGACCCTATGAACCGCAGCACGCCAGGCCCCCCTGTCCTTCACCAACTCCTGGAGTTTCCCAAACTCATGTCCATTGAGTCAGTGATGCCATCCAACCATCTCATCCTCTGTCATCCCCTTCTCCTTCCACCCCCAATCTTTCCCAGCATCAAGGTCTTTTCCAATGAGTAAGCTCTTTGCATCAGATGGCCAAAGTATTGGAGTTTCAGCTTCAACATCAGTTCCCCATCTTTTACCCTTTGTCTATTCCAACCATCTACATCTTCTTCATTCATTGCAGTCAGACCAAAAGCAGAAGTGGTGAAGACCACCCACTTTCCTTCTGTGTTGAAAGACCACAACCTAAAGAGATTCTGATTTTAGTCAGGAGGCCAGTCAGTTCTTCTGATGAAGATCAACCCATTACTCTCTTCTGAGCAGGTCTCTTCTGCTCCCTTCTTTCCCTTGTCCAAGGAGAAGATTGCAACTCTTAGTTGGTTGAAGAGTTCACTTCTCAAGGCCTCACAATGACTCATATGATTTTTCAAAAATATAATCTCACTACTTCTATCACTTCATTGTAGTTGAAATCTACTTTCCCTCCATAATTCTGTTAAAGCACTATCAATTTCTTCTTTTTTTAAAAATCTAAAATCTAAATTAGTGTTCTGTGTATGTGGTATTGATAAGTATTTGCTGTTTTCTTCTCCTTATTTAAATTGTTGTCAATAGCCAGACACAAAATAATAAAATACGTAATTTGAATTATAAAGTTGACATTAGATTCTGAAATTCATTGTTGATCATACCAGTCATACTGATAGGAATAGGCAGGCCTTTTTTCACAGCTGCTTGACTTAGGTTTCTCTTATATTTTGAAATTTATAAACATCTTTCTTAGTACCCACAAGAATCTATTTATAATGTTCACACACTTCAATGATTCACTTTAGTCAGCACTTGTAAGTAAATATCTCTCTTCCTGGTTAGTTAAGGAGATATCATGAATGAAACTGGTATTATGAATGAAAGGGTTACCAAGGAGAGGAAGCAAACCGATTGCAGGATTCAAGTACTCTATTCTTTCCTTTTATCTGTTCTTGAGATGAGAAGGAAAATGCCCAGGGGATTTCAGGTAAAAACCTTTTGGCTTTATCACTAGATGGAAACACTTAATCAATAGACATCAATGCGTTCAACTGTGGTGATTGTTAAGGAAATGCATATAAAACTAACAGCAATGTACAACCTCATGGCTTTTAAATTGTCAAAGATAAATACAAAGGTCATTTCTATGCGTTCAGGAAATAGACTCTTTTTACTCAGCTGCTGGGACTGTAAATTGGTCTGCTCTTTCCCAGGTGGCTTAGACAGCAAAAAATCTGCCTGCAATGCAGGAGACCCAGGTTCAGTACCTGGGTCCAGAAGATCCCCTGGAGAAGGAAATGGCAATCCACTCCAGTATTCTTGCCTGGAGAATTCGACAGACAGAGGAGTCTGGCAGGCTATAGTCCATGGGGTCACAAAGAGTTGGACACGACTGTGTGACTAACACTCCACTTCGGTAGAGTACTTTGATAATTTGGGATAAGAGACTCAAAATACTTGTCTTCCCTTGATTTAGCAATTTCACAATCAGGAACTTATCCTAAGAAAGCAAAGATTTATATACGAGTATACTGACCAACCTAGATAGCATATGAAAAAGCAGAGACGTTACTTTGCCAACAAAGGTCCGTCTAGTCAAGGCTGTAGTTTTTCCAGTGGTCATGTATGGATGTGAGAGTTGGACTGTGAAGAAAGCTAAGTGCCGAAAAATTGATGCTACTGAACTGTGGTGTTGGAGAAGACTCTTGAGAGTCCCTTGGACTGCAAGAAGTTTTAATTTTTTCTTTGTAATTTCTATACTTGCAAAAATTTATGGATTGGCTAATTATTACTTATAATTATGAAGGAACAATAGAAATGTTTTTATATAAGTGATATTTGTCTTTGGTGATGATGTTGGTGCCTTAATGTGGTAAGAAAGAAAGCACTCCAAATGCACACTTGATGATGGACATATCTGAGGATCATTTTCACAAAGTGCCCCACCAGTCTTTGTCCTGCTTTCAGTCTCAGCCCTGGGTTTCTTTGGTGTGTATATACTGAGAATACAGCTGTTAAAACTCAATCTCTTTCTTTATTAGGTGACAATGGGAATTGATCTTTTGTTATTCCTTGATGATTACTTGCTAAAATGCTTCATTCATAACTATGCATGATTTGGAAATGTCCTACTCTTCTCAGAAACAGCAAACATGTTAATCTATAAGCAGAGCATAGAATTTTGTGGACTATAGTCTTTCTCAACTGCTGTGGCATGAATTTTGACTTACACTTGTGGGGATATTTATGAAAAAGGAGTTTGAACCTCATGGAGTAGAGAGAGAAAATGACCACTTCCACAGAAACAATAATACAAAGTTCTTGATTTCTGTGCCTGCTGAATTAGAAAAAGAACTACTTACTGTCAATGGAAATTCTTGCAGTTATGAATGACATGCAAAGTTGCAATGTTTAATATTTCTCCAAGGAAATTATTTTCTTTATCTGGCTCTATATACCTTTTAATTTTTTATTTGAAGTATAGTCAATTTATGATATTATATTAGCTTCAGATGTATAGCACAGTGATTCAATATTTTTATGGATTACATGCCATTTAAAGTTATTACAAAAAATATTTCCCTGCACTGTACAATTCGTGCTTGGTGCTTATTTCTTTTAAATATATTATTTTGTACTTTTTAAACCCTTACCCCTGTCTCACCTATTCCACCTTCTCTCTCCCCATTGGTAACCAATAGTTTGTTTTCCATATGTGTGAGTCTGTTTCTGTTTTGTTAAATTCCTTCATTTGTTTTAATCATGTTGTTTGTTTAATATTGAATTGCATGAGTTTGTGTATTTTGGATTTTAACCCCTTATAGGTCACAACATTTACAAATATTTTCTTCCATTCAGTAAGTTGTCTTTTCATTTTCATTGATGGTTTCCTTGGCTGTGCAAAAGCTTTTAAGTTCAATTAGGTCTCATTTGTTTATTTTTGTTTCTTTGGCTTCTGGAGACTAATCCAGAAAAATATTGGTAGAATGTATGTCAGAGTGTTTTGCCTGATTTCTCTTCTAGAAGTTTTATGGCTTCAGGTCTTACATTTACGTCTTTAATCCATTTGGAGTTTATTTTGTATATGGTGCAAGGAAATATTTTAATCTTAATTCTTTTACCAGCCAGTAGTTTTCCTAGCAATACTTATTGAAGAGATGGTCTTTTTTTCCATTGTGTATTTTTACCTCTGTTTCTGTGGATTAACTGACCATGGATATATTTCTGTTCCATTGGTCTATGTGTCTACTTCTGTGCCAGTACCATGCTGTTTTGATTACTGTAGCTTTGTAGTCTGCAGTCAGGGAGCATGATATCTCCAGCTTTATTATTTTTTTCTTCTCAAGATTGCTTTGACAGTTAGGGATCTTTTGTTGTTCTATAAAAATTTTAGGATTATTTATTCTAGTTCTGTGAAAGATGTCATGGGTCTTTTGATAGGGATTGCATTAAATCTGTGGATAACTTGGGTAATATGGATAATTTAACAATATTAATTCTTCCAATCAAAGAACATGGGATTTTTTCAATTTCTTTGTTTTAAGATCATCTTCAACTTCTTTCATCAGTGTTTTATGCTTTTTCAGAGGATATAGATCTTTTATCTCCTTGTGTGGTTGTTCAGTTGCTAAGTCGTGTCCCACTCTTTGCGATCCCATGAACTGCAGCACGCCAGGCTTCCCTGTCCTTCACTGTCTCCCAGAGTTTGCTCAAACTCATGTGCATTGAGTCTGTGATGCCATCCAACCATCTCATCCTTTGTCACCCTCTTCTCCTCTTGCCCTCAGAATTTCCTAGAATCAGGATATATTCCAAAGAGTTGACTCTTTACATCAGGTTTCCAAAGTATTTTATCCCCTTGGCTAAGTTTATTCCTAGATATTTTATCTTTTTTTTGATATGGTTTTAGATGGGATTGTTTTCACTCCCTGGTGGTTTATTTTTAGCATATAGACAAGCAACAAATTTAATTCTGTATCTTGCAACTTTACTAAATTTATTTATTAGTTCTAAAGCTTTTTGGTGGAGAAATTTTGTTTTTCCATGTATAGTATCATGTCATCTACAAATAGTCACAGTCTTTCTTCTTTTTGAATTTGGATGTCTTTTATTTCTTTTCTTTGTATTCTGTGATTAGGACTCCCAATACTTTATCAAATAGAAGTCGTAAGAGTGGGCATTCCTCCTTTGCTTCCTGAATTTAGTGGAAAAGATTACAACTTTTTCACCATTTAGTATAATATTAACTGTGGGTTTGTCATAAATGGCCTTTATTGTGTTGAGATATCTTCCTTCTATACTGACTTTGATGAGAGTTTTTATTATGAATAGATGTTGAATTTTTTCAAATGCTTTCTTTGCTTCTATTGAGATGATCATGTAATTTTTAATTTTCCTTTTGTTAGTGTGGTGTATCATATTGATTGATTTGTGAATGTTGAACCATCCTTGTTTCCCTAAAATATATTCCACTTGATTATAGTGTATGATTTCTTTCATGTATTATTGGATTAGATTTGCTGCTATTTTGCTGAGGATTTTTCTGCCTATATTCATCAAAGATATTGGCCTATAATTCTTTTTCATTGTAGTGTCTTTGTCTTGTTTTGGTTTCAGGGTAATGTTGGACTTGAAGAATGAGTTTAGGAGTGTTCTCTCCTTTAAACTTTTGGGGATAGTTTTCAAAGGTTACTCAAAGAATGCTCAAACTACCACACAATTGCACTCATCTCACATGCTAGTAAAGTAATGCTCAAAATTCTCCAAGCTAGGCTTCAACAGCACACCATGAATTTCCAGATGTTCAAGCTGATTTTAGAAAAGGCAGAGGAACCAGAGATCAAATTGCCAATATCCGTTGGATCATCAAAAAAGCAAGTGAGTTCCAGAAAAACATCTATTTCTGCTTTATTGACTATGCCAAAGCCTTTGACTATGTGGATCACAATAAACTGTGGAAAATTCTTAAAGAGATGGGAATACCAGACCACCTGACCTGCCTCTTGAGAAACCTGTATGCAGGTCAGAAAGCAACAGTTCGAACTGGACATGGGACAACAGACTGGTTCCAAATAGGAAAAGGTGTATGTCAAGGCTGTATATTGTCACCCCGCTTATTTAACTTATATGCAGAGTACATCATGAGAAATGCTGGGCTGGAAGAAGTACAAGCTGGAATCAAGGTTGCCAGGAGAAATATTAATAACCTCAGATATACAGATGATACCAACCTTATGGCAGAAAGTGAAAAAGAACTAAAGTGCCTCACTTTCAGAAAGTGAAAGAGGAGAGGGGGAATAGTTAGTTGCCTTAAAGCTCAACATTCAGAAAACTAAGATCATGACATCTAGTCCCATCACTTCATGGCAAATAGATGGGGAAACAGTGGAAACAGCAGCAGACTTTACATTTTGGGCTCCAAAATCACTGTAGATGGTGACTGCAGCCATGACATTAAAAGACGCTTACTCCTTGGCAGGAAAGTTATGACTAACCTAGACAGCATGTTAAAAAGCAGAGACATTACTTTGCCGACAAAGGTTTGTCTGGTCAAGGCTATGGCTTTTCCAGTAGTCATGTATGGATGTGAGAGTTGGATTATAAGGCAAGCTGAGCACTGAAGAATTGATGCTTTTGAACTGTGGTGTAGGAGAAGACTCTTGAGAGCCCCTTGGACTGCAAGGATATCCAACCAGTCCATCCTAAGGAAGATCAATCCTGAGTGTTCATTGGAAGGACTGATGTTGAAGCTGAAACTCCAATACTTTGGCCACCTGATGCGAAGAGCTGACTCATTTGAGAAGACCCTGATGCTGGGGAAGATTGAAGGTGGGAGGAGAAGGGGATGACAGAGGATGAGATGGCTGGATGGCATCACTGACTTGATGGACATGAGTTTGAGTAAGCTCCAGGAGTTGGTGATGGATAGGGAGGCCTGGCGTGCTGCAGTCCATGGGGTCACAAACACACGACTGAGTGACTGAACTGAACTTAGAAGGTTACATAATGGTACTTTTTATATGTTTAGTAGAATTCCCCTGTGATGCTATCTGGTACTGGATTTTTGTTTGTTGGAAGCTTTTTCAATAACAATTTCAATTTCAGTACTGGTGATCAATCTGATCAGATTATCTGCTTCTGTCTGACTTGGACTTTACAGGCTTTATGTTCCTAGAAAATTTTCCATTTCTTCTAGGTTGACCTATTTATTGTCATGTAATTATTTGTAGTATTCTCTTATATTTTGTGTCTCTGTGATGTTTTAAAAAATTTCTCCTCTTTAATTTTTTATTTTGTTTGTTTGTTCCTCTCTCTTTTCTTCTTGGTAAGCCTGGCTAAAGGTTTACCTTTTAAAGAAACACAGATCTTGTTTTTATTGATTTTTCTTTTCTTCTTTTTTTTTTTTTTTTCTTTTTGGCTTATTTTATTTATTTCCTGTCTAACCTATATTATTTCCTTTCTTCTGCTGACTTGGGGGTTTCTTTGTTCTTCTTTCTCTAATTCCTTTAGATGGTAGGTTAGGTTGTTTATTTGATATTTCTCTATCTCTTGATGAAGACCTATATTACTATAAGCTTCCCTTTTCTTTTACGGCATTCCATAGGTTTTGCTAAGTTGTGTTTCCATTTTCATTTGTCTTGAGGTATTCTCTAATTTTCTCTTTGATTTCTTAATCGATCTTTTGGTTTTCTAGCAACACATTTAACTCTCATGTCTTTGTCTTTTTTCCCATTTTTGTTTCTGAATGAGTTATAGCTCATGTCTTTGAGGTCAGAAAAAAAGGTTCATATAGTTTCTATCCTCTTAAGTTTGTTGAGGTTTGGTTTGTTTCTTAGCATGTGATCTATCCTTGAGAAAATTCCATATACACTTGAAAAGAATGTGCATTCTCCTGTTTTTGGATGGAATGTCTTGGAGATATCTACTGAGTCAAACTGGTTTATGGTATCATTTTAGACCACTGTTGCCTTGTTGATTTTCTGTCTATAGGATCTGTCCTTTAATGTTAGTGGGGTACTAAAATTCCCTACTATCATCATATTATTGTCAGTTTCTCCCTTCAGGTCTGTTAATATTTGCTTTATATATTGAGGTATATCACCCTTTAATTTGGATTGACTCCTGCCAAAATTTCTCCCAGCACTGATTTTACAAAGTATTATATAGAAAACAAAGGAAACAAATAAAATGCTATAAAATCACCATATGTTTTCTAGGAATAGAGGAAAGAATATTTTATCCTTTCAGTTTTCCATTTGTGCATCCATCCCTCCCTTCTCTCTTGCTCTCATTCTCACTCCTGTTCTCACTCTCTTATCCTCTTGCTCTTTCTTTTTATGATTTCTGATTTAGGTTGTTATGTCAAATCTGATCCCACTTGTCACTTTTGAAGTAAGACTATATGAAGTCTTTTAAAAAACATTATTTTAACACACACAAGCCATAACTGCTGTGATAGGAACATGTTTTCTTATGTAAGATGGCATAATCTTCACTTGGGCAAGGATATTCATAAAAAGAGTGCCATTCCTAACTTTCAGACTTGGAAATGCCTTGTGGCTGTGTTAAAATGGTTTACTCACTGTGGATTAAAAACTAGGGAAATTCTTATTTCTTGTTTCTTTCAATAATTTTAGCAAACATCTGCTAAGAGCTCCCAGGGGTATATTTTGCACAAAACTGAAATATGACTGCTAGTAAAGCTAAGAGCCTGCTACTTTCAGAATATGTAACCCAGCTAATATGCATTACAATTTAATAAATCCATGAATGGATATTATATGGAGATTGCAGGCCAGATGTTCCCTGTTAAAACAAGCCAGAGGAACAGGCGTTGTAGCTAGAGGGATTCAAGTTCAATATAAGAAAGTGAAAGAAGTTTCTGGGGAGATTTTTGAATGCCCTGTGAAGATTCTTACTCAGAAAGTGGAATGTTGTCAATGCTGGCCTTGATTTCCAAGTTGTGCAAGTTAAAAAAAGAAGAAACATATCAGCTTGGATTTTAAACTTAGATGAAAATTATTGTGTTTACCGAAACAAGTTCTCAAGCAATACTGAAAGTAGGGAGGAAAATTTCCACTTAAAATTTCTGGAGTTAAAATAGAACCTGTTCACCCTCTCTGTCTCTGTCTCGATGTAGCAAAAAGTGAATTCTCTCAGATCACAGAAGTGACTTCAGGCTTTGTACCAAGCCTCTACCATCACAACTTTCTCACTGAGCTTCTCAATAAACTCCCTGTCTGTCACCTTGACTCCAGAGTGAGTAAGACTGCAGTAAAACAGAAGTAACAGTGGTTCCTTCAGTTCATACAGTAGCCTTCTGATATTGAATGCTTCTTGTTCAGTGTCTCATTTAATCTTCCCAATAACTCTACAAAGCAGGCATAATCTTCTCCATTCCCTGATAAGAAAAGTGAGAATCATGGGGTGACTGATGCAAAATTATCTATTTGTAAGTAGCAAAGCCAAGGGTAAAATTAGGTTTCAATCCTAGTTAAGGGCTCTGGTATTATATTTCAGTAGTTTTGATGAACTCATCATTTTCTTCAAAAGGTGCTCCACCTTGTGACAATGTGGCTGATTTGTTTGGAATGACACAGCATATCCACCCTCATAAGAAACTGCAAGGCAAGTTCTCATATTGGGGCTTTCCAGAAAGCATCCTTGATGCAGAATATTCCTATTTGTCCTTTCACTATAAGCATTGACAGCCTGGTTTTTCCACTCATCGCTTGTGTGGCAAGTTATTTAATATATGTATGTCTCAGTTTTCTCATCTGTATAAATGGAAATAACAATAATAGCATCTACCTCAAAGGTCTGTTTTGAAGGAAACTAAGTTAGCCCCTGCAAGGTGTTTGGAGAAAACACTGTTTGGAATATGTGGAGTGAAAATGTTGACTAATATCACATGTTTGCTATCAACTCGAGATGCCAAACTTGGCTTCCAGAATAATTAAATAATTTTATAAAAATTATCTATGAATATGCCTCTTTTTAAGGTACTTGGAAATGAAAGAATGAATAAAAAGTAGTATTTGTCGGCAAGAGGTTTGTCATTCAGTGGCAGAGATATGGAATATATGCATATTTCTATAGTCCAAGGCACAATAAGTAATGTAAGACTAGAGCACAAAGGGAGTAGACATTCTTAGCAACTGGAAGGATATGATAATATTTCTAAGTGTGGCGAAGTTTGAATATTATATTTACCTTGAGTCTCCACAGGGTCTGGCTCAGTGGCTGCAACATAGAAGGTGATCAATGGCTTTATGTGGAGTGACTAAAAATGGCAGGTGGAGGTGAGGATTTGGGGAAAGCTTCTTTAGACAGGAAAGAATGTAAACCAAGCACAGACACGTAAAAAGGAACCACTTAGGAAGTTTTAGAACTAACAGCCAAAAACGATGTCCTTTTTAT
Organism: Muntiacus reevesi; assembly: GCF_963930625.1. NCBI lineage: Eukaryota > Metazoa > Chordata > Mammalia > Artiodactyla > Cervidae > Muntiacus > Muntiacus reevesi. Next base: position 122,524,506 of record NC_089251.1, read on the forward strand.
TATAGGGGACTGGAATGCAAAAGTAGCAAGTCAGGAGCTACCTGGAGTAACAGGCAAATTTGACCTTGGAGTACAAAATGAAGCAGGTCAAAGGCTAACAGAGTTTTGCCAAGAGAACACACTGGTCATAGTAAACACCTTCTTCCAACAACACAAGAGAAGACTCTACTCATGGACATCACCAGATGGTCAATACCAAAATCAGATTGGTTATATTATTTGCAGCCAGGGATAGAGAAGCTCTATACAGTCAGCAAAAACAAGACTGGGAGATGACTGTGGCTCAGATTGTGAACTCTTTATTACCAAATTCAGACTTAAATTTAAGAAGTAGAGAAAACCACTAGACCATTCAAGTATTACCTAAATCAAATCCTGTATGATTTTACAGGGAAAATGACAAATAGATTCAAGGGATTAGATCTGATAGACAGAATGCCTGAAGAACTATGGATGGAGGTTCGTGACATTGTACAGGAGGCAGTGATAAAGACTATCCCCAAGAAAAAGAAAAGCAAACATGCAAAATGGTTGTCTGAGGAGGCCTTACAAACAGCTGACAAAAGAAGTGAAGCTAAAGGCAAAGGAGAAAGGGAAATATATACCCATTTGAATGCAGAGTTGGCAAGAGAGATAGGAAAGTCTTCATCAGTGATCAGTGCCAAGAAATAGAGAAAAAAATAGAATGGGAAAGACTAGAGATTTCTTCAAGAAAGTGTAGAGATATCAAGGGGATATTTCATGCAAAGATGGGCTCCATAAAGGACGGAAACGGTATGGACCTAATAGAAGCAGAAGATATTAAGAAGAGGTGGCAAGAGTACACAGAAGAACTATACAAAAACTATCTTAATGACCCAGATAACCATGATGGTTTGACCACTCACTTAGAGCAAGACATCCTGGAATACCAAGTCAAGTGGACCTTAGGAAGCATCACTATGAACAAAGCTGGAGGAGGTGATGGAATTCCAGTTGAGCTATTTCAAATCTTAAAAGATGATGCTGTGAAACTGCTGTACTCAATAGGCCAGCAAATTTGGGAGACTCAGTAGTTGCCACAGGACTGGAAAAGGTCAGTTTTCATTCCAATCCCAAAGAAAGGCAATGCCAAAGAATGTTCAAACTACCTCACAATTGCACTCATCTCACACGATAGCAATGTAATGCTCAAAATTCTCCAAGCCAGGCTTCAACAGTACATGAACAAAGAGCTTCCAGATGTTCAAGCTGGTTTTAGAAAAGGCAGAGGAACCAGAGATCAAATTGCCAACATCCGGTGGATTGTCAAAAAAGCACGGGAGTTCCAGAAAAACATCTACTTCTGACCACGCCAAAGGCTTTGACTGTGTGGATCTCAGCAAACCGTGAAAAATTCTTAAAGAGATGGGAATACCAGACCACCTGACCTGCCTCCTGAGATATGCGTATGCAGGTCAAGAAACAACTGTTAGAACTGGACATGGAACAACAGATTGGTTGCAAATTAGGAAAGGAGCTCACCAAGACTGTGTATTGTCACCGTGCTTATTTAACTTATATTCAGAGTACAGCACGTGAAGTGGTGGACTGGATGAAGCACAAGCTGGAATCGTGATTGCCAGGAGAAATTTCAGTAACCTCAGGTACACAGATGACATCACCCTTATGGCAGAAATCAAAGAAGAACTAAAGAGCCTCTTGGTAAAAGTGAAAGAAGAGGGTGCAAAGTTGGCTTAAAATTCAACATTCAGAAAACTAAGAGCATGACGTCCAGTCCTATCACTTCATGGCACATAGATGGAGAAAGAATGGAATCAGTAACAGACTTTATTTTTATGGGCTCCAAAATTATTGCAGATGGTGACTGCAACCATGAAATTAAAAGATTAAAACTTTCTCCTTGGAAGAAAAGCTATGACCAACCTAGACAGCATATTAAAAAGCAGAGACGTTACTTTGCCAGTCAAGGTCCATCTAGTCAAAGCTATGGTTTTTCCAGTGGTCATATATGGATGTGAGAGTTGGGCTATAAAGCAAGTTGAGCACTGAAGAATCATGCTTTTGAACTGTGGTTTTGGAGAACACTCTTGAGAATCCTTTGGACTGCAAGGAGATCCAACCAGTCCATCTTAAAGGAAATCAATCCTGAATATCCATTGGAAGGAATGATGCTGAAGCTGAAACTCCAGTGCTTTGGCCACATGATGCGAAGAACTGACTCAATGGAAAAGACCTTGATGCTGGGAAAGATTGAAGGCAGGAGGCGAAGGGGATGACAGAGGATGAGATGTCTGGATGGCATCACTGACTCTATGGAGATGAGTTTGAGTAAGCTCCAGGAGTTGATGATGGATAGGGAAGCCTGGCGTGTTGCAGTCCATGGGGTTACAAAAAGTCAGACATGACTGAGTGACTGAACTGAACTGAGGAAGTCTATGCTTAGTGGATTCATGTCTTGACAGTCAGTGATAAAGCAATTATCAAGGCAGATTTAGTCTGAGGTATTGGATGATCTTGAATGACATTCTACAGTTTTAAATTTTATGTGGTACCATTGGAGACAAGCAGAACCTCAGTTCCAAGAAGGATCTGGTAATTGGATATGAACTATAAGACCATGTGTTTTATGATTTTGAGGAATGTTAAGATAGTGATCGTATATCCAATATTAACAAGACCACAGCCACTCTTCTCATAAGTTTGCCCATGTTATTGGTCAAAAATTATTGGTTGGACTTTTTGTCCCCAACCCCCAAGAACTCCAGTAAGATGGGCTTGGAAAATGGCATATAGAACAGAATCCTAAGAAGCATCTTTGCTTTCCCTAAGCCTAGACTCTAACCTGGAAACTGTGTTCTTGCCAGTCTCAGGGAAGGACAGAAACTTTTGGGATTAGTGGACTGAAATTTATTTGAAAGACGATGATCAAGGCAACTGGATGATTCAGTCTCCTCTATGTGGGAGAAGTCCTGGGCTACTTTGCCTCTCCTGGTCCATAAAAGGAGAAAGTGTAAGAACGTGCCATGCCAATGGGTGTGATCATTAATCCACAGTGAGCTACTCATTAGTAAATGCAGCCTAGGCACATGCCTAGAATCCGACTCATTAAATGAGCGTCCTTCCTCCTAGAGGAAAAAAATAAAAGGTTCAGGGGAAAGCAAATGTTTATATTTTCAGAGTCCTACCTGAAAGATGGCTTATAGAGAGCTGTTAGAGACAGAAAGTTTGAGTGAGGTCAATCCTGTGAGAAAAGAGAGTTTGATTTCAAAGACATCAAAGAATCTGATCAGATGTTGGGATGGGAGATACATTGAAGATGATTATCATTTCCCCATCTTTTGTGATTGAAAGGATGGTGTTACTGCATTAAATGAAATAAGCAATGAAGAGGTCATGATATTTCTCTTATTTTGCAATTTTACTGTAGCCTTAAAACATAAATGCTGCACCCTGAAGGCTAAGAAGGGGTACAAGTTAATTAACAGTTAATATTACAATATTAAGAGAAAGGGAAGTATGAAACTACCTTTTATTCTTTTTATAGAGAATAAGAAATAGGAAGATAGGTTTCTTCAAGAAGCAAGTAAGTTCAAGGTCCTGGAAAAAATGGCTGCTTGTTTGACATGCTTTTTGTATCTCAGAGGATCTCAGAAAACATCTAAGAGGTGCTGAAAGCTTTTGGAAGGATTATGTAAAAAAAAAAAAAATTATGAAGAAGGCAGTCAAAGAAGTTATTCTCTAGGCAATGTTTTCATAGTTGAACAGAGAGTCTTTGCTCTTGGAATTGTTTAGGTATATGAAAGAAAAGAAGAAACTCCTTTTTAAAGCCAATAATGGTATTTTAAAAAGAAGGGCAGGAGCAAGATGTTGATTCTGGGCTCACAAAGAAAGCTATGTATATGTATCTGAGTGCTTGCTTTAGACTCACTAAAGGAAACTGATGGTGGGTGAGGATAGACAACTAAGACAAGATGTGCTGAAATGTAATTGATGCTCCAGGCTAATATTTGGTAAGAAAGAATAACTTACAGCAGAAAAGGGACTCAGATTCAGTGACTTGCTAAAAAGTCATGCAATTTAAGAGAACACTATAATTAATGAGTGAAGAAGAAAATGGCAACACACACCAGTATTCTTGCTTGGAGAATCGCATGGACAGAGGAGCCTGGCAGACTATAGTCAATGGGATCATAAAGAGTTGGACACAACTGAGTGATGGAGCACAAAAGGCAGATAGTTAATAAGGACCAATGCTAGACACAGATTGGAAGGCCCAAGAGCTGGATACTTATGCATTCATCACAGGCAAGAATGAACAATGTCCAAGATGGCAATTTGAGCCACAGAGGCAAGGGTAATAGTAGGGCTGAAAGTTTGGTTAGTGGCTGGGGAAAATTGTAAGGACCCAGTGTAGAAGTAGGAAGAAAGGTTTTGATAAATGAGTTTTCATTTGGGTTCTTACTAGTACAAGAGTCAGTTCTCAAGATTGGTTGTCTTGAGTCCTTATAAAAGAATGAGTAAGCTCTTCATATACCTGTATGGAATGATCCCACAGAACAAAACAAAAGAAATACAGAGTGCTTGGTATAGTATGCTCACAATTCAGTAAAATAGAAGGTGCATGGCTATATATAACTAATTTATCTCAGAACTTCTGGAAGGATCCACAAGAATGTAATAATGATTTCTTGGTAAGAAAAAAGCTGAGTGCCGAAGAATTGATGCTTTTGAACTGTGTTGTTAGAGAAGACTCTTGAGAGTCCCTTGGACTGCAAGGAGATCCAACCAGTCCATCCTAAATGAGACCAGTCCTGGGTGTTCATTGGAAGGACTGATGCTGAAGCTGAAACTCCAATACTTTGGCTACCTGATGCGAAGAGTTGATTCATTGGAAAAGACCCTGATGCTGGGAGGGAATGGGGGCAGGAGGAGAAGGGGACGACAGAGGATGAGATGGCTGGATGGCATCACTGACTCAATGGGCATGAGTTTGAGTAAACTCTGGGAGTTGGTGATGGACAGTGAGGCCTGGAATGTTGCGATTCATGTGGTTGCAAAGAGTCAGACATGACTCAGTGACTGAACTGAACTGAAGAGGTAATGGAGAACTGAGAAAAAGAAAAAAGGGGATGGAAAGAAGACGTCAACTCATACTAAGTGTTGCTTCAGGTTACACATGTGGGGAAGGGTAGAAAATGAGGTGGCCCTCACCTCATATCATGGAGAGAAATTTTCTGTTTTAATAAGTTGCTGCAAATATTTATCACTGGGCTTTACCTGGCTCAGTGGTAAAGAATCCACCTGCCAATGCAGGAGATACAGGCTTGATTCCTGACCCGGGAAGATCCTCCATGCTGAGGAGCAACTAAGCCCATGCACTGTAACTATTAAACCTTGTGCTCTAGAGCCCGGGAGCTGCAACTACTGAAGCCCATGGTCCACAACAAGAGAAGCCACCTCAACGAGAATCCCAAGTACTACAACTAGAGGGTAGCCCCAGCTTGCCACAACTAGAGAAAAGACTGCCAAGCAGCAAAGACCCAGCACAGCTAAAATAAATGAATAAATAAAAAAATTATAAAAAACTTTATCATCCATAATTTTATGTATTTAATGTATAAGTTAAAAACTTTAACTCACAAAAATGTGAGTACAGATTAAAGACAAATTTCCTTGGAGAAGAGAAGTGAATCAAAATCACTTACATTCAGGGCTTCTTGGATCTCTAAGTCTTTCTTGATATTATCAGCGGTAAGTTAGAAATCAGGGGCAAACTTAAGGGATGCACAAATGATTCATATGTGAAATTGTGAAGTAAATTCCATGTGGCAATAGCTGATAGAACTTTCCCTGAACCCAAGTACTGAATTTTGGACTTTTTTGTTGACTATAAAGGCTACTCCATTTCTTCAAAAGGATTCTTGTCCACAGCAGTAATTGTAATGGTCATCTGAATTAGATTCACTCATTTTGGTATATTTTAGTTCATTTATTTCTAAAATGCCAATGTTCACTCTTGCCATCTCCTGTTTGACAACTTCCGATTTACTTTGATTCATGGACCTAACAGTCCAGAGTCCTATGCAATATTCTTCTTTCTAGCATCAGACATTAATTTCACCACCAGGCATATCCACACTTGGGCATTGTTTCCATTTTGGCTCAGCCTCTTCATTCCTTCTAGAACTATTTCCTCACTCTTCTCCAGTAGCAGAGTTGTCACCTACTGACCTGGGGAGTTCATCTGTCAGTGTCTTATTTTTGTCTTTTTATACTGTTCATGGGATTTTCAAGGCAAGAATACTGAAGTGGTTTGCATTCTCTTCTTGAGTGGAAGACGTTTGTCAGAGCTCTCCACCATGACCCATCCACCTTGGGTGGCCCTACACGGCATGACTCATGGTTTCACTGAGTTAGATAAGGCTGTGATCCAGATGATCAGTTTGGTTAGTTTTCTGTAATTGTGGTTTTAATTCTGTCTGTCCTCTGATGTCTGAGGATAAGAGGCCTGTGGAAGCTTCCTGAAGGGAAGGGCGGTCAGTGGGGTCAACTGGGTCTTGCTTGGGTGGGATGAGCCAGGTTCAGTAATCTGTAATCCAATTTACTGTTGATGGGTGGAGCTGTGTTCCCTCCCTACAGTATGGCCCGAGGTTAAACTGTGGTAGGGGTAATGGCTGTAAGTGACCTCCTTTGAAAAGAGTTAGGCCAGCACATCAGGGCTCCCAGGGCTGTTTTACTGAGTGCTCTTGACTGTTGACCTGAGCCTCTGCATGAGACTCCTGAACACTCACAGGCAACTCTGTCTCAGCCTCTAGACCCAGATAACTGCGATGGTGTTAACACTAAGCTAGAGCCAGACATCTTGGAGTGTGAGGCTAAGAAGCATCACTTAAGAAGCATTACTAAAGATGCCTGAAGAAGCATCTCTACAAACAAAGCTAGTAGAGGTGATGGAATTCCAGTTGAACTATTTCAAATACTAAAACATGATGCTACTAAAGTGCTGCACTCAATATGCCAGCAAATTTGGAAAACTCAGCGGTGGCCAAAGGGCTGGAAAAGGTCAGTTTTCATTCCAATCCCAAAGAAAGGCAATGCCAAAGAATGTTCCCACTCCTTCACAATTGCACTCATCTCACACAATAGCAAAGTAATTCTCAAAATTCTCTAAGCCAGGCTTCAACAGTACGTGAGCCGTGAACTTCCAGATGTTCAAGCTGGTTTTAGAAAAGGCAGAGGAACCAGAGATCAAATTGCCAACATCTGTTGGATCATTGAAAAAGCAAGAGAATTCCAGAAAAACATCTACTTCTGCTTCATTCAGGAATTCTAAAGCCTTTCCCTGTGTGGATCACAATAAAATGTGGAAAATTCCTCAAGATATGAGAATACCAGACCACCTTACCTCCCTGCTGCAAAATCTGTATGCAGGTCAAGAAGCAACAGTTAGAACCAGACATGGAACAATAGACTGGTTCCAACTTGGGAAAGGAGTATGTCAAGGCTGTATATTGTCAGTTCTGCTTCTTTACCTTATATGCAGAGTTCAGTTCAGTTCAGTCTCTTGGTCGTGTCTGACTCTTTGTGACCCCATCGACTGCAGCATGCCAGGCTTCCCTTTCCATCACCAACTCCCAGAGCTTACTCAAACTCATGTCCAGAGTCAGAGTCAGTGATGCCATCCAACCATCTCACTATCTCTCATCCAGTTTTCCTCCCACCTTCAATCTTTCCCAGTACCAGGGTCTTTTCAAATGAGTCAGTTCTTCACATCGGGTGCCCAAAATATAGGAGTTTCAGCATCAGCATCAGTCATTTCAATGAATATTCAGGACTGATTTCTTTTAAGATGGACTGGTCGAATCTCCTTGTAGTTCAAGGGACTCTCAAGAGTCTTCTCCAACAACACAGTTCAAAAGCATCAGTTCTTCAGTGCTCAGCTTGCTTTATAATCCAACTCTCACATCCATACATGACTACTGGAAAAACAGCTTTGACTAGACAGACATTTGCTGGCAAAGTAGTGTCTCTACTTTTTAATATGCTGTCTAGGTTGTTCATAGCTTTTCTTCTAAGGAGCAAGCATCTTTTATTTTCATGGCTGCAGTCACCATCTGCAGTGTTTTTGGAGTCCAAGAAAATAAAGTCTGTTACTGTTTCCATTGTTTCCCCATCTGTTTGCCATGAAGGGATGGGACCAGATGCCATGATCTTAGTTTTCTGAATGTTGAGCTTTAAGCCAACTTTTTCTTTCTCTTTCACTTTCATCAAGAGGCTCTTTAGTTCTTCTTCCCTTTCTGCCATAAGTGTGATTACATCTGCATATCTGAGCTTATTAATATCTTTCCCAGTAATCTTGATTCCGTTTGTGCTTCATCCAGCTTGGCATTTAGCATGATGTATGCTGCGTTTAAGTTAAATAAGCAGGCTGACAATATTGACAAGTAAGTCAATAGCCTTGACATATTTCTTTCCTAATTTGGAATTAGTCTGTTGTTCATGTCCAGTTCTGTTGCTTCTTGACCTACGTATATATTTCTCTGGAAGCAGGTCAGGTGATCTGGTATTCCCATCTCTTTCAGAATTTTCCACAGTTTGTTGTGATCCACACAGTCAAAAGCTTAGTCAATAAAGCAGAAGTAAATGTTTCTCTGGAACTCTCTTGCTTCTTTGGTGATCCAGCTGATGTTGGCAATTTGATCTCTGGTTCCTCTGCCTTTTCTAAAACCAGCTTGAACATCTCGAAGTTCACAGTTCATGTACTGTTGAAGCCTGGCTTAGAGAATTTTGAGAATTACTTTGCTATTGTGTGAGATGAGTGCAATTGTGAGGGAGTGTGAACATTCCTTGGTATTGCCTTTCTTTGGGATTGGAATGAAAACTGACCTTTAGAGTCCTATGGTCCCTGCTGAGTTTTCTAAATTTGGTCGCATATTGATTACAGCAGTTCCACAGCATCATCTTTTAGGATTTGAAATAGCTCAATAGGAATTCCATTACCTCCACTAGCTTTATTCATAGAGATGTTTCCTAAGGTCCACCTGACTTGGCATTCCAGGATGTCTAGTTCTAGGTGAGTGATCACACCATTGTGGTTATCTGCGTCATGAAGTTCTTTTTTTGTATAATTATTCTATGTATACTTGCCACCTCTTCTTAATATCTTCTGCTTCTGTTAGTCCATACCTTTTCTGTCCTTTATTTTGCCCATCTTTCCATAAAATGTTCCCTTGGTATCTCTAATTTTCTTGAAGAGATCTCTAGTCTTTCCCATTCTGTTGTTTTCCTCTATTTCTTTGCACTGATCACTGGGGAAGGCTTTCTTATCTCTCCTTGCTATTCTTTGGAACTCTGCATTCAAATGGGTATATCCTTCCTTTTCTCCTTTGACCTTTGCTTCTCTTCTTTCCTCAGTTATTGATAAGGCCTCCTCAGACAACCATTTTGAATGTTTGCATTTCTTTTTCTTGGGGATGGTGTTGATTGCTGCCTCCTGTACTATATCAAAACCTCCACCCATAGTTCTTCAGGCACTCTGTCTATCAGATCTAATCCCTTGAATCTATTTGTCACTTTCACTGTATAATTGTAAGGTATATGATTTAGGTCATACCAGAAGGGTCCAGTGCTTTTCCCTACTTTCTTCAATTAAGTTTGAATTTGGCAGTAAGGTGTTCATGATTATAATCACAGCCAGCTCCTGGTCTTGCTTTTGTTGAAGGTATAGAGCTTCACCATCTTCAGCTGCAAAGAATATAATCAATCTGATTTTGGTATTGGCCTTCTGATGATGTCCATGTGTAGGGTCTTCTCTTGTGCTGTTGGAAGAGGGTATTTGCTATAACCAGTGCATTCTCTTGACAAAACTCTGTTAGCCTTTGACCTGCTTCGTTTTGTACTCCAAGGCAAATTTGCCTCTTACTCCAGGTATCTCTTGACTTCCTACTTTTGCATTCCAGTCCCCTATAATGAAAAGGACATCTTTTATAAGTGTGAATTCTAGAAGGTCTTGTAAGTCTTCTTAGAACTGTTCAACTTCAGCTTCTTCAGCATTACTGGTCAGGACATAGACTTGGATTACTGTGATATTGAATGGTTTGCTTTGGAAACAAACAGATATAATTCTGTTGTTTTTGAGATTGCATCCAAGTACTGCATTTCAGACTTTTTTGTTGACTGTGATGACTACTCCATTTCCTCTGAGTCTTGGCCACAATAGTAGATATAATGGTCATCTGAGTTAAATTCACCCATGTAGTCCATTTTAGTTCACTGATTCCTAAAATGTCGATGTTCACTCTTACCATCTCCTGTTTGACCACTTCCAATTTGCTTTGATTCATGGACCTAATATTCCAGGTTCCTATGCAATATTGCTCTTCACAGCATTGAACTTTATTTCCATCACCAGTCACATCCACTTCTGGGTGTTTTTTTTTTTTTTTTTTTCTTGGCTCTGTCTCTTCATTCTGGAGTTATTTCTCCAGTTTTCTGCAGTAGCATATTGGGCACCTATCGACCTGGGGAGTTTATCTTTCAGTGTCCTATCTTTTTGCCTTTTCATACTCTTCATGGGGTTCTCAAGGCAAGAATACTATCGTGGTTTGCCATTCATTCTCCAGTGGACCACGTTTTGTCAGAACTCTCCTCCATGATTCATCCATCTTGGGTGGCCCTACATGGCATGGCTCATGGTTTCATTGAGTTAGAAAAGGCTGTGGTCCATGTGATCAGTTTGGTTAGTTTTCTGTGACTGTGGTTTTCATTCTCTTTCCTCTGATGGATAAGAATAAGAGACTTATGGAAGCTTTCTGATGGGAGACTGACTGAGGTGGAAACTGGGTCTTCTTCTGAATGGGCAGGGTGATGCTCAGCAAATCTCTGATCCAATTTTCTGTTGATGGGAGGGGCTATGTTCCCTCCCTGTTGTTTGACCTGAGGCCAAACTATGGTGGAGGTGACGAAGATAATGGCAATCTCCTTCAAAAGGTCCCAACACACTGCTGCACTCAGTTCCCCCAACCCTGTAGCTGGTCACTCCCAACCCATGCCTATGCCGGAGACTCCTGGACACTCATGGGCAAGTCTGGGTCAGTCTTTTGTGGAGTCACTGCTCCTTTCTCCTGTGTCCTGGTGCGCACTAGGTTTTGTTTGTGCCCTCCAAGAGTCTGTTTCCCCAGGCTTGTGTGAGTTCTGGTGTCTCTGTGGTCGGGCTAATGGCAACTTCCTCCAAGAGGGCTTATGCCATACCCAGGTCTGCTGCACCCAGAGCCGCTGCCCCTCCTGCAGGCCACTGCTGATTCACATTCCCACAGGAGACACTCACACACAGCTCTGGCTCAGTCTCCGTGGGATCTCTAGGTCCTGATGTGCACAGGGTTTGTTTGAGCCCTCTGAGTGTCTCTGCTGGGTATGGGGTTTGATTCTAAACATGATTTCACCCCTCTTGTCATCTTGCTGTGGGTTCTCCTTTCCCTTGGATGTGGAGTATCTTATTTTCGTGGCATCCAACATTCTCCTGTCAATGGTTATTCAGCAGTGAGTTGTTATTTTGGAGTTCTCACAGGAGAAGATGAGCTCACACCCTTCTACCCCACATCTTGCAGACTCAGCCTCAGAGGATTCGAGATTCTTCTCATTTTCCTCTCTCCTCAGCTTTCCCAACTTGGAAGCTCCATCTTCCATGAATTCATCGATGACTCTTATTTATCTTTTACAGCACCATAGCTTCTGCTGATTATATGACAAACATCACTAGTCTCAGCTATTCTCAATCTAATCAGAATGTGTGCAATACAAGTAAAGTGCCTAAACAGGCTATGGAAAATGGCTTTCAGAGATAGCACATACATGTTAGGAAAACACGTATGGGAAAGACAGTAATATGCAGAATACATCATGCAAAATGCTGGACTGAATGAAGCACAAGCTGGAATGAAGATTTCTGGGAGAAATATCAATAAGCTCAGATATGCAGATGACATCACCCTTATGGCAGAAAGGGAAGAACTAAAGAGCCTCTTGATGAAAGTGAAAGAGGAGAGTGAAAAAATTGACCTAAGACTCAACATTCAGAAAACTAAGATCATGGCATCTGGCCCCATCACTTCATGGCAAATAGATGGGGAAACAATGGAAACAGTAACAGACTTTATTTTCTTGGACTCCAAAATCACAGCAGATGGTGACTGCAGCCTTGAAATTACAAGAGGCTTGCTCCTTAGAAGAAAAACTATGAACAACCTAGACAGCATATTAAAAAGCAAAGACATTACTTTGCCAGCAAAGGTCCATCTAGTCAAAGCCATGGTTTTTACAGTAGTTATGTATGGATGTGAGATTTGGCATATAAAGAAAGTTGAGTGCCAAAGAATTAATGCTTTTGAACTGTGGTGTCTTGAGAGTCCCTTGAAGTGCAAGGAGATCACACCAGTACATCCTAAAGGAAATCAGTCTGAATATTCATTGGAAGGACTGATGCTGAAGCTGAAACTGCAATACTTGGGCTACCTGATGCAAAGAACTGACTCCTTTGAAAAGACCCTAATGCTGGGAAAGATTGAAAACAGGAGGAGAAGGGGATGACAGAGGACGAGATGGTTGGATGACTTCACTGACTTAATGTAGACAACTTTGAGCAAGCTTCAGGAGAGGGTGAAGGACAGGGAAACCTGGCCTGCTGCAGTCCATGGGGTCGCGAAGAGTAGGAGATGACTGAGCAACTGAACAACAGAACTCTTCTTATTTGCAAGCATTTGTTTGTTTGTTTGTCTTTTCTAGTTGGTGTCAGCAACATTTTGGTTTTAAAAACACCAACAATTAGCTCATTAACTGCACCAAACCCAATAAAACAAACCAGAAAAGAGGGATGGAGATGATGGTGAAGAAGTGAAACACTTGCACTTTAAAGTTGTATTCAGGACTACTTTTCCCTGAAACATTTTTCTGTTAAGTCACACAGAAGCTTACACTACCAATCCATGTTTTATTAAAAGCCTATCTCCTGCCTGGAACTTCCATTGGAGTCAGTGGGGACAAAAGTGGAAAACGATGTTAGAGTGATGGTGTGCAGGTTCTTACTGTGAAGAAAACCCCATTCAGGATGACTGAAGGTTTGTTTTTTTTCAAGTTATGGATGCAACATTGACTCTCAATTCAACTTCAGGAGAAGCTGGAAATCTTGTGGGAGAATAGATTTATATTCAGGTGTTACCATGTCAAGGAAATCATTTTAAGTTATGGTCAACCAAAATGTTTTAACAGTGTGCAAAAAGATAATTTAGTTAAGTAATTATAAAGAAAATGTTAAAAACAAAAAAATTTTAGGTTTAATCTTGTTTCTGGAATTTCCTTATTTTATTTTCCTCCTTTGCAGTCTGAGTGCCTCAGTTCTTTTCACCTCAGAAATGAGGAGATCAATGCTACTTCAGGAGGATACTAGACAAAACAACCTAAGAAATATGTGTGGAAGATTAAGAAGTACCATTTTTCAGAAACAAATGAGTAACAGATATGAAATGTAAAGTGTGAGGAATATAGTCAATAATAACATAGTATCTTTGTATGGTGATAAAGGGTAACTAGATTTATCCTGGTGATCATTTTGAAATGTATAGAAATATTGGCTTGCTTTGTGATTCAACTAACATAGTGTTGTAGGTCAATTATATTTCAAAAAGAAACAAGGAATAGTAATGGAGATCAGATTTGTGACTGCCAGAGGCAGGGGTGGGGAGAGGGGGAATTGGATGAAAGTGTTCAAAAGGAATAAACTTACAGTGATAAGATAAATAAGCAATACAGATTTAATTGACAACCTGAGTAATATAATTAACTCAGTTGTATTAAAGTTGTTCAAAGAATAGTCCTGAGTTCTTCTTATAAGTAAAATATATATTTTCTTCTTTTATTTTGTATATGAGATGATGAGTGTTCACTAAACTTATTGCAGTAATCATTTCATGATGTATGTAAGTCAAATAATAATGCTGTATACTTTAAAGTTATACAGACCTGTCTGCCAATTATATTTCAATAAGACTGGAAGAAAAAAAGAAATGTCATAGCAGTCATGTTTCAAGAATGAACTATTAAAATTTTAGAAAAATTATTTGTATTAATTAAAATATATTATTCATTGGGCTTATTGATAACTCATATTTTTACCTTTTCTTTTGGGTTATGTTCCTTTAATACATTAGTAGTTTACTTGGGAGCTCTTTTGGAGATGTTCTGCTCAAAAATTGAACCATTTCTTTGCTTATGTACATAAAAATTCTTTCAGTTTTTAAACTTCCCTTTTGGATCTAAAGCTTTTATTGAGCCTTTTCTTTCTTCTTGAATGTAAGATAGATTCATAGAGAAGAATTTTCTCCAGTACTCTAGTCTTGTTTATAATAGTAAGCTCTTTAGACATTTCATGACTAATGTTTCCAAGTGTTCACAATTAAATATTAATGCATTGGAGTTGAGCTACCGAACACCAATTTCTGGAGGAGAGTCAAACAGTTAAAAAACCAACAAATGGTGAGAGCTAGTAAATACTCTGAGATTCAAGCTATTTATCATTGGTGTTTGGTAATTGTGATTTATTGGGGCACGTTACAATGCTCTGAGTTCATCAGGCTTTCACTTCTGTATTGTGGCCCAGACTTACTGCTTTTGTTTGTAACATAAATCATGTGTGAACACCAAAGACTACAGACCTGCTAACCTTTACGTTTTTTGAATTTTTTTGTATTCTTTGTGTTTCCTTATTAGGAAATCTTAATGCTATACTCTAACACATATTATTTTTCTTAAAAGTAATATAGCCCAGAAATATTATTTAATACAAGGGTTACTGGAAGACAGATGAGCTTCAAATTTATGGCATTTGACATCTCCTCTTTTTCTCCCAAACTCTTTTTGGTGTCATTTTGAATTGGAGTCACCTACTCAAAGATTGCTATTTCTTGAAATCCTGACAATAAGTAGTTCATTAGCTCATATTCTGGGTAGTTAAAAAATTAGCATACAAAGTATTGCTTTAAGTTACAGGTTACTGTCACTCTTCTTTTATGAATTTCCCTCAGAATGATTAGCCCTTAAATCTTTACTTGCTAGGCTCCTTCCTGTCATTCAAAGTTCACATCAAATGTCTTTCCTCAAGTAGGAAGTGATTTCTAAAGCTCTAATGCTTTTCTAAGTGGTCCCCTGCCGTTACTCTCTATCACATTACCTTATTTTATGTCAATATCTGAAATCATCTTACCTATCTGTTTCCTTTTTTATTGTCTGTATCCTTTTAGCAGGAGGAAAACTCTGTGAGGACCGACATCTTGCCCTTTTTGTTTTCAGCTGAATCCTCAGTTTGGGACTCAACATATATTAGACACTCAATAAATAATTGAGTAAATTCAATCAGCAAATTAGGCAGAGTTAGCAAGAGCTTTTTGCCCCTACAGTTTACTATGTGTACAATCTTGAGTACATTTTTTAACCCCATTCATCTTATTTCTTTCTTTATAAAATAATTTTAATGGTTGCTTTAAAGTTGAAAAGTACAATAGCTTTAACTTTGAAAATTCCATTTAATTAGTATTGTTTAATGTCAAGAAGGCCTATTGTATTAGGCTACTCTATTAGCAGATATTTGTAATTATGCTTTAATAAAGTTATGGTTTTCCTTGTATTTTGAGAAGAAATTTTCTCAATTTATATTTTTTTCTCTCTTGGATACTTCCTTTTTGTTTTAATATTGACTTGATATCATGGTTTGGAAGAGAAAAAGTCACTATTTAAAAGGACACTTATCTCTGGCTGGATTTTGTCAGGATTTGAGATTGAGAGATGGAATTGAATCACCATTTCACTCTGAGTGGTCAGTGGTTTTTGAAAGGACTTGCTAATATCTATCTTCATTTTTTCCTGTAAGTCAAAGCCCAGATTTCAAGCAACTAAGACAAATAGATAACAACTGGTCTTTTTTCACCTCCTATATTTTGATCAAACCATATATTCTTACAATGTGTTTTAATAGCTCTATTTAAAATAGGATAAGAAATCTGATCCTTTTAAATCCTTCATCATGTTTTCTCCATGGTACTTATAAATTTATCACCACCTAACATAAAGACAAACATACATTTTATTTATTTATCTTCATTTTGTTTTGATTTAGTAGATGGGAAGCTCCACATGAGAAAATTTTTCTGTTTCTCCCTATTTTGCTCCCTGTGTGTTTATAGTGGGTCACATAGTAGAAATACAATAAATATTTGTTGAATGATTAGGTGAATATTTTCATGTATAATTTCTAGATAGCCTTTTCTTTTCCTTTCACTTAATTCATTACCAGAGAAGCAGGACCCATATTTACTTATGATTTCTCATTAAAAAATTTAGTCACTATTTTGGAACTTAATTTTGTCATTGTTCAGTGCGTACTGTATGTGTTAAATACTACAATTTTTCCTTTGGAATGGGAGTCGAGAAAAAATCCGTAAGAAGATATCCAAATTAATTTGCATGCAAAGAGTCAACCTTATGAGATTCTGATGAATAGGAAGAAAGCAGTACTTTTTTTGTTTTTCAAAGGCTTCCATGGGTATATAATTTTGTGATCTCATACAAAATGCTTCCTATTTTTTAAACCTTTTCAAGGAGGAAGAGAGAGAATTTCTGTATTCTTCTTTGTTGCTAGACAATGAAGTAGGAGGAAAAGATTTTTTTTTTTTACATGAGTTAAATTTTCAATAAATTTCATGTTTTTCAAGATAATTTGACCTTTCTGAGTGCCATGCACCCCTTCCCTTTCTCATACTTAACTAGATTAATCTCAGGAGGGAAAAATTGTTGAGCAGAATATTTTTTTCTTCCAGTAAATCAAATTAAGGGCTGTTCAACATTTCAAACAGAGTGGGGGAGCTCTGTGAAGTGTTTTTTCCCAGAAGAGCAGGCATCCGCTATTCATAAGACTCTAGCAAGCCGAACAACAAAGAGAACTAAATAGCAAATTGCCAGGACTTAATAAAAATCTGAATGACCTTTCCTTCTTAGAGGAAAGGGTCACTGATCCAAAGCATGCTATTGACAAGAACAAGAAAGAAAAATGAATACATGGACTTGGAAGAGTGAATTTTAGGTTAGTTAAACTGAAACCACCTGTTGTTACCAATTATTTTATTTTTCAAAATGTAAACTCGAAGTGTGAGAAATTCCAGATTACAGAAAGATATTTTTTTGGAGTTAAATGAACCCAAAGGGAAAAGATCATTTTCTCTTCTGAAATGCATCCTATCTGTTAAATTTCTCATTCATTCATTCATTCCAGAGGCCCATTGTCTTCTAGACAGAGCAACCTGGAAATAATTACAGTGGTATGACAAATGTCCTAATAAAAATGTGAACAATGCACAGAGAAGGATTTAGTTAACTCTCCCTGCAGAATTTAGACAAAGCTTTTCTCAGAGAGTGACGTTTAAACCACATTTTAAAGCACGAGGAGGATTTTTCCATCAAGACAACATGGAAGGAACATATTGAACAAAAAGAAATGGTTTTTCAAAGCAGTCAGTATGAAAGAGAGCAAATAAAAAATGTGTGAGTCTGTTTCACAAGAAGGCTTGTTAAGTCATTTTCCTGACTGCTAATATTAATTTTATTTTTAACAATTATATACCTGCTTTTCATGTCTAGCCCGACAAAGTCTCCAATGACCAAATTTAGATGACTAAAACCAGAGTGTCAGGGAGACGTATTTTTAATGGGAATCATTTGTTTAAATCACTGTGGGGAAGAAATGTGTTCACTGACTGGTCAGTTAAATAGCCTAATGTTCTGCAAGCATTTCCAGGATGGCTATTCATAATGATTGGTCCTCTTGTGGGTAAAGTGCTGCTGTTTCCCCATTGCTGGTGATGGAATGTCTTGATTAATATCTCTCACTTTTCTTCATTCTACCTCCTGGGTGTTTTGGCCATGACTTCATGGGAATTCAACCGTTGCTTGGTAGAAATATTCGTACAGTTAGGACAGCCATACTTTCTTTTGAAACAGATGTTTGTTTCCTCCCTTGACTCCTTTTGACCTCTTGCCTCCTTTCTTTGCTGCCTCCACCTTTTTCCCATCACCTTCTTTTGGTTTCCTCACAATGAGTTAAGACTTGCCCAAGCTCTGATCTTCCTATTCATTTTTCTTAGTCCTTATCATTTACTCAATATTGTAGAGGCTATAAAATTAAATAACAATTCCAAATTGTACTATTCTTGCTTATACTTAAGTAAATGTATAATTATTTGAGTTTTAAGATTGTAATAGAAGTATTGGATTGGCCAACCCAATATTATTTTGTGTGGAAGTATTAGCAATGCTTTCTATTTGATGATAAAAAAAAAGTTCTATTATGTTATGATAATATTAAATTTGATTTGATTAGTCTTTATGAATTGCTGTACATGTGAAAAATATAATATGTTATAAAATAGAATATTAGTTTTTATATATATCTCATAAGTGTATATATATCCATAGGTGATGAAAAGAATAAAAACATTATTGCACAGAATATTTTATTTTTCAGTTGATGATACTTGTCACATCTAAACATAAATTATGATAATTATTGTCATATAATAACTAATCCATAAGTATTAATTAATCTATAGCTAATCCATAATATATAATTAATCCATAAGCATTAATTTCCATAAATGAGACATTTATATTTTCACTTTTCTTACACATGCTTAAAATATATGAAAATATATGATATAGAGTGCATTGAGCATATTAATTACCCACCTAAGCAAAAAAGGAATAATACAATTTTCTCAAAACTTAAACAAATGTTTTTAAAAAGTCTTTAAGCTTTTAAAACTAATGGATATCAATAAAGTTTAAAGTGAGGGATTTGTGTAATCCCCATTTGTATCTATTTTTAATCATGATTAAATCAAGGTCTGATTGTTTGGGATACACAGTGACTTTAACAGGTATTGTTCAGTCACAAAAATATTGAATTATCCTGTAAACACAATTTTTGTGGGGTGCAACTTGATCTCAAGGGTTGTTATTCCACAGAATCATTAATTTTTGATATCATATGATGATAGTTAACTTTGTGTAGGTGCCATTCTAAGTGTTTTATGTTTATCTATTTATTTGATAATCAGAACTGTCCTATGGGGAAGGTACTAAGGCTCATCCCTGTTCAGTAGCTAAGGAAACTGGGTCACATAGTGGTTAAGGTCCAGGACATATAGCTAGAGAGAAACTTCCAGCCTGAGCTCTCTGCAATTGGTGCTAAAAGTAGCTGTTTATTTTAGGAACACTTAATGCTTGTCAGAAAATTATGACAGAATCATGATCAATAAAAAATTGAAGGAGAAAGGCATGAAGAGTAACACATAAAACACATGATTGTTATTGTCATTTTGTGTGCCTGATATCTTTTGTTTCTTCATCTATAAAATAGCAATAATGATATACTTTTAACAAGATGATTTTTAAGATTCCGTAAGCTAACTTAAGGTTAAGTAGCTGTAGTCTGTAAAGAAATTTTTGGGAAAACAAAAATGACCACAAACACAAGGCATTTTCATCCTGCTTCTGCTGCACATAAAATGTGTTTGTGTTTGTCGTTTTTGTTCTCACTGATAGTAGCAGGAGTTATAACAAGTATAGCACCAGATTTTCAATTTGGGAATATCACCCTGATGGTCCAGTAAAGGAAAACAGGCATTCTGGAAGTAGGAATAAAGGGAACTCTTCTATGCTAATCCAAGTGAATTATGATAAGGGTTTGAGAGGAAGATGGGAAGAGGTGAAAGAGCATATCCCTTAGATTTGGTGACTGCTTGATTAAAGATGGGGAGGATTTTGAAAGGGTATGTCTGGACTGGTTCGCTTACCTTTGTTTCTAGACAGCTGGAAATGGATGGTGGGATTGTTAATTAGGGTAGGGGACACACGAGGTGAAAAGTGGACATCTTCAGGAAGATTTGGATGGATGTCTATGTCTAGAATTCAAGGTCGTATTTTGGGCTTTAAATACAGTAGTTTGAGAGTATTTTCTGGCATATTCGATTAACCTTCAGCTAGACAAGAAGAAGAGGTCCCCTGAAACACTAGATATGTCTCTCTTAATAGTTAGCCTCCAGCAGACATTCGCCTTGAGTCACATTTCTGATCTCTCTAGAGTATTTAATATTAGCTGTATTATTCCTTGAGGATGAAATCAAGGAAGCTGACAGTCAAAGGCAGCAATTTTGTAATTCTGTAAGACTGACCTGGGCTTCCCTGGTGGAAAAGAATCCACCTACCAATGCAAGAGGTGCAAGATATATCTACAAGTAGTTCTGAGAATATTTTAAGCAAATGGTCAGACAAATTCTTGAAGGTGGCAATTGTCTAAGTTTCTGAAAGATAGACTATTGAATGAAGGGAATGAAAGATGATAGCTGGTCCCTGTGGAAAATGAGGATAAATGCAGTGGAGAAAGAGGAATTCACAAGGGGAACCAAGAAAGAGTAAATATTAATAAGATGATAGGAGTAATTGAGAGCAGTGACACAGAGACCATTAGACAAGAAAGAATTCAGAAAGAAGGCACAGTCAGCATAGCCAATTACCAAAGAAAAAGCAAGGAAGAGGACAGTATTTTCAATTATTGGATGCTATGGCTGTTATTAGTGACCTTAGCAGGGCTGGTTTTGCTGGAGTGGGAGGGCAAAAGCAAATAGTATTATGCTAATAAATAAGAGCTATGGTAGTTGATAGTATGAGTATAGAATCTTATTTTGAAAACATTTATTAATTTGTAAAGGAAAGAAGAGAGAGAAGCAATAGAAGGAAATTAAGGGTCAATTGAATTAAGGATAAATTTTGTTTTTAAACATAGAAGACATTTTCAATGCTAACTCTGTTGGATGAGTGATTTTGGACTCATCATTTAGAGATCCTGTGCCTCAGTTTCTTCATCTGTAAAATAAGGAGAGTAATTACAATTTCTCACAGTCTTCTTGTGAGGGATAAAGGAGATGATATACACAAAGCACTCAGAAGATTACTTGGCACATCTTAAAGGCTGTGCAAATATTTGCTTGTAAACCTTTGCCTATATAGAAAATTATTTGTGTTCAGTCTCTAAGTCATGTCCGACTCTTTGCAACCCCATGGACTGTAACCCACCAGGCTTTCTATCCATGGGATTTCCCAGGCAAGAATACTGGAGTGGGTTGCCATTTCCTCTTCCAGGAGACCTTTCCCACCAGAAACCAAACCTGTCTCCTGCTTCATCTCTTGCATTGGCAGGTGGATTCTTTACCATTTAAGCCACTTGAGATAATATCCTATAGAGAAGGAGGGTTGGAGGTTTAGCTTTACCCTTACGATCCATGGGATCTTTGCCAAATGGCTACTAAATACTCATCCATGTTCATGTTCTCTTCCTCCTAGTCTCACATCTAGGTCATATTTTTCAATCTTCCCTGTGGCTTGATTCATATCAAACTCATGTAACTGAGTTCTACCAAATGGGATCAATGGAAATGGTACATATCACTTATGGGCATATCTGACAAAATCCTCTAAAAGTCCTCTTTCCCTAATGTCTGCTGAATGAGGAGATTTCTGAGGACTTGGGGAATCACAAGATGGGAGGAGCTTAGAGTAAAGACTGCTTCCCTCACTGCTCCCAAATGACCAGCCCTGAAATGAGACATCAAAGTGAGAGTGTGTTTGTGTGCTTTCTCAGTTATGTCCAACTCTTTGAGACCCCGTGGACTGTAGCCCACCAGGCTCCTCTGTCCATGGGGATTCTCCAGGCCAGAATACTGGAGTGGGTTGCCAAGTACTCCTTGAGGGGATCTTCCCAACCCCAGGATGGATCCAAGGTATCCTGCATTGCAGGTGGATTTTTTACCATCTGAGCTACCAGGGAAGCCCAGTGAGTGAAAGTCACTCTATTGTGTTTCACTCTTTGCAACCCCATGGACTATACAGTCCCTGGAACTCTCCAGGTCAGAATACTGGAGTGGGTAGACTTTCCCTTCTCCAGGAGAACTTCCCAACCCAGGTATTCCTGTATTGCAGGCAGATTCTTTACCAGCCGAGCCATAAAATGAGAACTGGAGATTATTTATAAGCATGGCCTTGCCTATGTGATGCAGTATTTGTGCAGGGTATCTTTGTTGTACTGAGCCTGTGACAAACTCCATTGAGTTTTGGAGCAAAGACAAAATATCTTGGCAAGTAATTTTTAAAATTTTTTATTTATTTATTTTTTTAATTTTAAGGAGGAGATCCTAGCTTGTTACTGGGACCTCATAGAGACTAAAAACAGGATTGTGGTGCTGTCCACCATCAATTCACAGTCATCTGATGGACTGAGTCACGGAGTCAAGTGTCCCTTTGGACACTTCTTCATCAAATGGAAGCATATCCTGATGGTACAGGTGACTAACACCCCTATAATACCTGCTTATTTCACACTGCTACTTCTTTCTCAGAATACTGCTACAATCTCAGGAGCAGTGTCTTATGACCAAATAATAGTAGAGAGAAGAAGAGTCTAGTTAACGATGACTGTACAAGATATACTGGCACCTGTTGCATGGGAAGTCCCTGAGGGACCGTGAAAGTGAAAGTCACTCAGTCGTGTCTGACTCTGCGACCCCATGGACTATATAGCTGATGGAATTCTCCAGGCCAGAATACTGGAGTGGGTAACTTTTCCTTTCTCCAGGGAATCTTTCCAACCCAGGATTGAACCTAGGTCTTCCGCATTGTGGGCAGACTCCTTACCAGCTGAGCCACAAGGGAAGCCCAAGAATACTGGAGTGGGTATCCAATCCCTTCTCCAGCAGATCTTCCTGACCCAGGAATCAAACAGGCATCTCCTGCATTGCAAGTAGATTCTTTACTAAGTGGGCTGTGAGGAACAGACAGTGAGGGGAGAGAAATCCTCCCCACTTTACTAAATTTTGAGTTCATAGATAAACCAGCTCTTCTTACAATATTCTCCACATTATAAGTAGTCTTTAAACATTAATTAGAAAATAGCATTTGCAAGCTCAAAATCCTTCTGTAGCTTATTATTCCTTGCATTATTTTATACTCCTAGCCTGGTTCTAGAGCTTCAGCTTGAACTACTCTTTCTTTGGTTGCTCTAGCCACTCACTTTATTTTAATTCCCAAGCATCTAACTCTTGGCTTTGTACAGATCTTCACCTCTGCTATCTCTTAACATGGCTGGCTCTTCCTCATCTTTCAGATTTTAGTTTAGGTTTGACATCCTCTGATAGACCCTCATTAATCTTCAACATAAATTAAACTTTCTCTGTTATGCCACCTTTCCTTCCTCTGTTCATTGACCCTGTTATTTTCCTTCATAGAAGCTACTGATACATATGCAATTATTTATGTATTGTTTTACTGAAAACTTTTCTTCTTTATTCCATTGTAAATTCTATGAAAATGAGGACCGTGCCTGCTTTGTTCACCATCAGATACAGAATACTCAGTGCAACGCCTGGCATATAGTTGGAGGTTGAAAAACTTTTTGTTGAACAAAGAATGAATAAACAGCTGTCCCTCTTGGAAAGTTGTTAAAGAGAATGTGGGTCCCTAGGCCAAATGCAAGTGTTTGGGTACTGATTTAATTCATAAGCCATGGCAAAGAGAAAGAATAGGAAGCTGGTAGGGCAAGGTCAGTGATTCCGTGAGGAAGAAGAGGCAGGAAATAGGGAAAATGATGGAACAAGGAAGGTCTGTGGGCATCAGGATCCAGCTGAAAGGGGAATAGAAACCTTGCTCAGAACCTCCTGTAGCACTTTGAGGAGAATGATTATTCTCCTCTGATTGGCAGCTTGCTGCTGTGCGGTGCTGTGTTTAGTCACTCACTCGTCTGACTCTTTGGGACACATGGACGATAGCCCACCAGGTTCCTCTGTTCGTGGGAATTCTCCAGGCAAGAATGCTGGAGTGTGTTGCCAGCCCTCCTTTGGGGGATCTTCCCAACCCAGGGATCAAACTTAAGTTTCCCGCATTGCAGGTGGATTCTTTACCATCTGAGCCACCAAGGAAGCCTAAGAATACTGGAGATGATAGCCTATTCTTTATCCAGGGGATCTTCCTGACCCAGGAATTGAACTGGGATTTCCTATATTGCAGAAGGATTCTTTCCAGCTGAGCTACCAGGGAAGCCTGATTGGCAGCTTACATTTCTTTTTTAACTTTCTTCTTCTTTTCTCATTCTTTACTTTTTCTACACATGCACACACACACACACATACACACACACAAAACAAAAACCAATGAAATTAAAAGAAAAAAATCTAACCTTCCAAGACCTGGGGCTAACATATTGAGAACAAATAAAGGTAATTTACAGCCAGTGAAATCTTAAGGAGTCTCCAAATTCATTCATTAAGAAAAAAGCAGTACATACATTTCTGCTCATTAACAAAATAAAGATTAGCTTCCCTTATGAAATGCTTAAATTTTACTGCCAAATTATTGTAATGATATTTTGCTAGGCCTAAACCTTCTGGAAAAGTTTTTAGTAAAAATCCTAAAAGCATCAAGAGAGCAAAATTCCAGATTTCTGACTGAAATACATCTCTGAAGCCGATTAAACATTCATATCAAAAGAACACACACCCATATATAAAATGCAGACCATCAAAGGTCACGTTTTTGAAGGTAGAAGATTAAGGAAACAGATATCCTCAGAGTGACTGGGTATTATTGCTAACTTCCAAATACTCTCGGTTTCAGTTATTTTTTCAAGATGGCATAAAATCCTGTAGTCATTCCAATCATTTCATGCCAGAAGTTTTCCCCATAGAAATAACATATTTTTCAAGACAATGTTACAAAAGGAATGAAGTTCTATTAAACATCTGCAGCAGATCTGTGAGATGAAAGACTTGATTGCTTCGTGGTGTGTTTATTCCTTTCTCCTGCTAGCTTGCTAAAGTTCCCTCTGACCAAGAATTTTCCTCACTGAAAAAAAGAAAAAAGAGTTCTGTGGAGTATATTTACACAGATCTCTTTACTCTCAGAACTCCTTTCTCACTAGTCTCCCCTTTTTGCTTTTTGTACCAGCTATGGTGGCATCCTTGGGTTCTTCTTTTTGGGAAATTAATCAATTTTTAAAATTTATATTTGGCTGCACTGGATTTTCATTTCTGTGCACAGCCTTTTCCAGTTGCAGGGTACAGGCTTCTCTTTACCATCTCTTCTGTGACAGAGCATGGGCTCCAGGGTATACAGGCTTCACTAATTCTGGCATGTGGACCCTGTGATGGTGGCACATGGGCTGCATACAGAATCTTTCCAGACCAGAGATCGAACCCATGGCAGGCGGATTCTTAACTACTGGGCAGTCAAGGAAGTTCACCGTTGGGTTCTTTGGACACAGAAGCTCTGCTCAACTTTAGTGTTTTTAAACTGGCTGTTCCTCCTGCCTAGGGTACGCATCCTTGGATTTTTCTAGCTAATCTTTCAAGTCCTACTTAAATTTCATCTTCCTAAGGTAACCTGAACCACCCTACTTAAATGTAACTCTTTCATCTCTTTTCCTTGCTACTCCTGATCCCATCTTACCTGGTTTTGTTTGGTCCATTGCAGTTATAAACTTTCAGCATTAGCCTCAGTCACTCAGTCATGTCCAACTCTTTGTTATCCCATGGACTGTAGCCCACCAGTCTCCTATGTTCATGGAATTCTCCAGGCAACAATACTGGAATGGGTTGTCATTCCCTTCTCCAGGGGATCTTCCCGACCCAAGGATTGAACCCGGGTCTCCTGCATTGCCAGCAGACTCTTTACTGCCTGAGTGCCACCAGGGAAGCCCATAAACTTTTAGACAAATGTGTTAGTGTTATTCATTCAGTCATGTCTGACTCTTTATGACCCTATGGACTGTAGCCCACAAGGCTTCTCCGTCCATGGATCTCCAGGCAAGAATGCTGGAGTGGGTAGCCATTCCCTTTTCTAGGGGGTCTTCCTGACCCAGGAATTGAATCCGGGTCTCCTGCATTGCACGCAGATTCTTTACTCCTTGAGCCATCAGAGAAGCCCACAAACGTTTGGAATACTGTATAATTTACATACTTCATACCTGTTTCCCCTTAGTGTTGATGTTACATGTGGACAGGAAATTTTGGTTGGTTTCTCTTATATTGAATGCGCTTATCATGTGGCCTGGAATTCTGTAGGCATTAATCAATATTTGTTGAATAAGTGAACAGAGGAAAGAAGAAATTTTAGCAAACAGAATTGAGAAAGAAATAAGCAAGTTTCTAAGCTAAAGACTGATGAGTTAGGGGAGGCCTATAATAGATCAGGAGGCCTCACTAAAGTTAATTTTAAGCTACATTGTGGGTATCAATCGAATGATGCAAAGCAAAAATATTGCAGGTGGAGGTCAGACATCCATTTATTCAACACATATTTACTAAGTTCCTGCTTGGTTCCTAGCTCTGTTTTGGGTGTTAAGAAATCAGTGATGACAAGAACAAATAGAATAATTGGTCTTTAGAAGCTGATATTCTGTATTCTGGTAGTACCTATCCCTGCAATGCAGAAGACCCCAGTTTGATTCCTGGGTTGGGAAGATCCCCTGGAGGAGAGCATGGCAACCAACTCCAGTTGTCTTGCCTGGAGAATCCCCATGGACAGAGGAGCCTGGCAGGCTACAGTAAATGGGGTCACAAAGAGTTGGACATGACTGAGTTACTAAGCACATTCTGGTGGTAGAAGCAGGCAGTAAGTAAACTGTATAGCATCTTACAAAATGATACATGCTTGGGAGAAAATGTGGTGCTGGGGAAGACTCTTGAGAGTCTCTTGGACAGCAAGGAAATCAAACCCTGAATATTCATTGGAAGAACTGATGCTGAAGCTGAAACTCCAATACTTTGGCCTCCTGATGTGAAGAGCTGACTCTGGGAAAGGATGCTGATACTGGAAAAGATTGAGGGCAGGAGGAAAAGAGGGTGACAGAAGATGAGAAAGTTGGAAAGCATCTCAACAGACATGAGTTTGAACAAACTCCAGGAAATGATGAAGGACAGGGAAGCCTGGTGTGCTGCAGTCCATGGGGCTGCAAAGAGTCAGACACAACTGAGCAACTGAACAACAATAGCAGGGAGAAAAAGAATGCAGGGGAGGAGGGCAGAAATTGTCAGTGGTCCAGGGTGAAGATGAAATTGAAGGAGAAGATAGTACTAGAGATGAGTGGCTATCAGATAGCTGTGGGGGTGAAGGGAGAGAAATTAAAGGACTTAATTTTGCATATTATATTTGTTGCCTTGAGAAACTCATGTGCTAAGCATAAGGAGTATGGCAGTGGGGTTGAATTGTGGGATTAAAGGGAGGTAACCCACTGTAGTGAATGGAAATATTGCTATCAATAAAATCAATTAAAATGTCTGTTTCTACCCCGATCCAGCAATGTTCTTTCCATTTGTATATTATTTTTGGTCATCCTTCACTCAGCCACTGTCTGTTGTAGCCATTAAATGGAAAATATAACTAGAATCCTATCGAAGTTTGACAGTTAAGTTTATGGATTTTGTGAACTGATACCTAATTTTAATTTTTTTTTTATTCTTGGAAAAAAAATCACATAACTTGAAAACCAGATGCTAAATTGCTAAAGAACCCAGAAGACTATGAACTTGCATAATTGAAGAACTGAAGCAGAAAGGTTATTTCAGTTACAGAATAGAGTCCCAAGCTATTCTCTTAACTAAATTTAGGGAAGTTAGCAGAGCATTTCAAAATTTTTGTTCCATTTTCCCTTAGTTAGGAAAAATGAATATATTCATAGGCCACTGATTCAGAAAAAACAAATTAAAAATGTATTTTTCAGTCTAAAAATTAGAAGTCAAATTGTCAATAAAAGGAGTCAAACTTTAAATAATAATACTTGCTTAATATAATATGAAGCATTCATCACTTGATACTCTTGATGAAATGAAAGGTTGACCATTTTCCCCAAACACTTGGAATTGTGGAGTGCTGTAAAACTAATCAGATCCCATTTTCCCTTAGAATCAGTCAGATTTTTACAATTTAGTAAACATACTGGATATTTTCATAGAAATGACTTGAGGGGAAAAGAAACATCTGGAACCTTTGGAGCACATGTGTGGAGAGCAGGACCTGAGACATCTGTCAGTGAAATAAATGACTGCTTGCCTGGGATATTCTGTCCCCAAGAATTTCCCCACGGGCTTGTTTCTATTGGGAAATTCCACTATTAGCAATTCATTTCTTTGTTTAAACTTTGTGCTTCTGTAGGCTCCAGAATTGGTTCTATCTCCCACTCCTGCTTTCCCAATCAAATGTCAGTGTTCATCAGTGTTAACACTGTGATCTTCTCTTTGTGTTTCTTTTCACTGCTGCCACTTTGAGCCAATGGTGAAACAGTGACTTTCCAGACCTTATTTATTGGTCTAGACTCACAACCAACTTTACTAGTTATAATAATAATAAAAAATATTTTCCAAAAAGGATGTTCTTTTCATTATAGGGGACTGGAATGCAAAAGTAGGAAGTCAAGAGATACCTGTAGTAACAGGCAAATTTGACCTTGGAGTACAAAATGAAGCAGGACAAAGGCTAACAGAGATTTGCCAAGAGAATGCACTGGTCATAGCAAACACGCTCTTCTAACAACACAAGAGAAGACTCTAAACATGGACATCACCAGATGGTCAATACAGAAATCAGACTGATTATATTCTTTGCAGCCAAAAATGGAGAAGCTCTATACACTCAGTAAAAATAAGACCGGGAGCTGACTGTGGTTCAGGTCATTAAGTCCTCATTGCCAAATTCAGACTGAAATTGAAGAAAGTAGGGAAAAGCACTAGACCATTCAGGTATGACCTAAATCAAATCCCTTACAATTATACAGTAGAAGTGACAAATAGATTCAAGGGATTAGATCTGATAGACAGAGACGTACGGATGGAGGTTCATGACATTGTACAAGAGGCAATGATCAAGACCATTTCCAAGAAAAAGAAATGCAAAAAGGCAAAATGGTTGTCTGAGGAAGTCTTACAAATAGCTGAAAAAAGAAGAGAAACTAAAAGAAAAGGAGAAAAGGAAATATATACCCATTTGAATGCAAAGGAAGAATAGCAAGGAAATATAAGAAAGATTTCCTCAGTGATCAGTGCAAAGAAATAGAGGAAAACAATAGAATGGGAAAAACTAGAGATCTCTTCAAGAAAATTAGAGATACCAAGGGAATTTTTCATGCAAAGATGGGCTCAATAAAGGACAGAAACAGCATGGACCTAACAGAAGCAGAAGATATTTAGAAGAGGTGGCAAACACACAGAAGAACTATACAAAAAATCTCCATAACCCAGATAACCATGATGGTGTGATCACTCACCTAGAGCCAGACATCCCAGAAAGCAAAGTGAAGTGGGCCTTAGGAAGCATCATTATGAACAAAGCTAGTGGAAGTGACGGAATTCCAGTTGAGCTATTGCAAATCCTAAAAGATGCTGCTGTGAAACTGCTGCACTCAATATGCCAACAAACTTGGAAAACTCAGCCGTCGTCACAGGACTGGAAAAGGTCAGTCTTCATTCCAGTCCCTAAGAAAGGCAATCCCAAAGAATGCTCAAACTACCTCATCTCACACTTTAGTGTGAGATGCACAATTGCACTCATCTCACATACTAGTAAAGTAATGCTCAAAATTCTCGAAGCCAGGCTTCAACAGTGTATGAATTGAGAACTTCCAGATGTTCATGCTGGTTTTAGAAGAAGGCAGAGGAACCAGAGATCAAATTGCCAACATCCATTGGATCATTGAAAAAGCAAGAGAGCTCCAGAAAAACATCTACTTCTGGTTTAGTGACTGCACCAAAGCCTTTGATTGTGTGGATCACAGCAAACTGTGGAAGATTCTGAAAGAGACTGGAATACCAGACCTCCTGACTTGCCTCCTGAGATATTTGTATGCATGTCAAGAAGCAACAGTTAGATCCGGACATGGAACAACAGACTGGTTCCAAATCGGTAAAGGAGTACATCAAGGCTGTATATTGTCACCCTGTTTATTTAACTTTTATGCAGAGTACATCATGTGAAATGCTGGGGTGGATGAAGCAGAAGTGGGAATCAAGATTGCTGGGAGAAATATCAATAACTTCAGATATGCAGATGCCACCACCCTTATGGCAGAAAGCAAGGAAGAACTAAAGAGCCTCTTGATGGAAGTGAAAGAGGAGAGTGAAAGTTTGGCTTAAAATTCAACATTCAGAAAACTAAGATCATGGCATGCAGTCCCATTGCTTCAAGGCAAACAGAAGGGGAAACAATGGAAACAGTGAGAGAATTTATTTTTCTGGACTCCAAAATCACTGCAGATGGTGACATTAAAAGATGCTTACTCCTTGGAAGAAAAGCTATGACCAGCCTAGACAGCAGATTAAAGAGCAGAGACATTACTTTGCCAACAAAGGTCCATCTAGTCAAAGCTGTGGTTTTTCCAGTGGTCATGTATGGATGTGAGAGTTGGACCATAAAGAAAGCTGAGTGCCAAAGAATTGATGCTTTGAACTGTGGTGTTGAAGACTCTTGAGGGTCCTTTGGACTGCAAGGAGATCTAACCAGTCCATCCTAAAGGAAATCAGTCATGAATATTCAATGGAAGGACTGATCTGAAGCTGAAACTCCAATACTTTGGCCACCTGATGTGAACAACTGTTTCATTTGAAAAGACCCTGATGCTGGGAAAGATCGAAGGTGGGAGGAGAAGGGGACAACAGAGGATGAGACAGCTGGATGGCATGACCGACTTGATGGGCATGCGTTTGAGCAAGCTCTGGGAGTTGGTGATGGACAGGGAAGACTTGGGTGCTGCACTCCATGGGGTCACAAAGAGTTGGACAGGACTGAGGACTGAACTGAATTAAAGTGAATAATAATGATGCTGCTGCTTATGACAATAAGGGGTGTCACCTTCGAATGACCATGTATCAGGAACTAGACTATGAATTTAAAATGGGATTCCATTTGATCGCTTAACTCCATGAAGTTTATCGGTGAGGAAACCAAGGCACAAGAAATCTAGATATTTGTCCAAGCTCTTATAACTTACAAAGGGAACAGCTGTCACCTCAGCCCAAATCTTTCTGATTTCAACATGCTTGCTTTAATCTCCACCTTATACTAACATTCCACTCAGACGTGCCATTGGAACTTCAAAATCAACATAGCTAAGCACATCTCACTTTATTCTTCCCACATTTCCTCATTTTCCCATGTTCTTGATTCTACTTTTGGCCCCGCTACCCATCAAATGGATGTTCTGACTGTTCCTAGTTAGAACCTAGGACCAGGGCAGGCTGTTCAGATGTGTGACATGTGCCATGGAGTGAGTGCTTCTCCCAAAATGCCCCATGCTTTGCTTAATGCTCAGTTGTTGCTGTCTTGAAATTCCCAATAACTTTTGAGCAATTTCATTTTGCATTCAGTTCAGTTCAGTTCAGTCGCTCAGTTGTGTCTGACTCTTTGCAACCCCATGAATTGCAGCACACCAGGCTCCCCTGTCCATCATCAACTCCCGGGGTTTACTCAAACTCATGCCCATCGAGTTGGTGATGCCATCCAGCCATCTCATCCTCTGTCGTCCCCTTCTCCTCCTGCCCCCAATCCCTCCCAACATCAGGGTCTTTTCCAATGAGTCAACTCTTCACATGAGGTGGCCAAAGTACTGGAGTTTCAGCTTCAGCATCAGTCCTTCCAATGAATACCCAGGACTGATCTCATTTAGGATGGACTGGTTGGATCTCCTTGCAATCCAAGGGACTCTCAAGAGTCTTCTCCAACACCACAGTTCAAAAGCACTCAGCTTTTTTGGCACTCAGCTTTCTTCACAGTCCAACTCTCATATCCACACATGACCACTGGAAAAACCATAGCCTTGACCAGACGGACCTTTGTTGGCAAAGTAATGTCTCTGCTTTTTAATATGCTATCTAGGTTGGTCATAACTTTCCTTCCAAGGGGTAAGCGTCTTTTAATTTCATGGCTGCAATCACCATCTGCAGTGATTTTGGAGTCCAAAAAAATGAAGTCTGACACTGTTTCCACTGCTTCCTCATCTATTTCCCATGATGTGATGGGACCAGATGCCATGATCTTAGTTTTCTGAATGTTAAGCTTTAAGCCAACTT
This sequence comes from Muntiacus reevesi, assembly GCF_963930625.1. Classification (NCBI taxonomy): domain Eukaryota; kingdom Metazoa; phylum Chordata; class Mammalia; order Artiodactyla; family Cervidae; genus Muntiacus; species Muntiacus reevesi. Next base: position 122,556,686 of record NC_089251.1, read on the forward strand.
TTTCACTCTCCTCTTTCACTTTCATCAAGAGGCTTTTTAGTTCCTCTTCACTCTCTGCCATAAGAGTGGTGTCATCTGCATATCATTTTGCATTAGGCTCCATAAATTCCATAGCCAGTCTTGCCTTGGGTTGGGAAGAGGTCATCTTTAACTCCTTCCTTTCAAATATTCCTCTCACCTCTTCCTCCATTTTATTCATTAATAAATCTTGTTGATTCTCCCTTTTATTAAAAAATTTTGTTTTGGGCCTCCCAGTATGTGAGATCTTAGTTCTATGACCAGGGTTTAAACCTGCACCCCCTACATTGGGAGTGTGGCATCTTAACCACTGGACTGCCCTTTATTTTCTCTTTGAAAATCCTGCTTGATCCTCTCCCCTCTTCTTCATATCAGCTTTCTCTGCTGTACTGGAGGTCCTCATCATGCTTTTCCTGGATTACTACGGGGTCTCTTGTCTCTGTTTTCTGTCTCATCTTCCTATAATCTCTCCTGAACATTTTTCAGAAGGATCTCTTAGAGACATACTTTTTAATGCTTCTCCTCTGCTTGCAACCCTTAACTGACTTCCTACTTCCTGTTGGAATAAAGTGCAAACTTCTTTTTATGACAGGGCTCTCCTTTACCTGTTTCCTTGATAACACCTCTTGTTGCCTTTCTGCTCACTCCCTGTTTTCCAGCCAAATTGGGGAACAAAGGCAAGTGACCACTCCATTTCTTAAACCAACCCAGGACTTGTAAGACATCTTTATTAGAGATTTAAAACACACACTCATAGGAGGCCAAACCATAGAAATGGTTGTTTCTGTAGTTCAGTAATAGTTAAACATCTGTACTTTTCTGTGGTTCAATCTATATTTTGTTGAAATTTTTAACACTTTGATCATGAGTTAAAGGAAGAAACTGTTTTGTATTCAATTTTGTGCCTCTGTCCTTGAGGATAATTCCTGGCATAAAATAGGTGAATGAACTTCGTGGGAGGAACAACAAAACAGAGCAGATTGTGAGAACATGGTTAACTTGAATTGGAAATGTTCACTTTTAATTATAAAATCCTTGCTCCAAGTATTTGTAGATTCTTATTGTTTTTAAGTAAAGTAGAATCTCTGAATCAAAGAGAACCAAAGTATTTCAATATGGGTTCCATTGACTTGACTTTCTTATATAGCTATTGTCAGAACTTTGTTCATAAGACCAGTTACTAGAGCTTAAACTTTCATTAAAGAAAAATTGTGAGACAGAGACTTTTGGAGATCTGAAGTGACTAATCTATGCTGATACAACCATAGGTTTAAAAGAAAAGCATTGATGTCTGACACAGGCACCCAGAACCTGTGGACAATAAGGACCCTGGGGCTGGCTAAGGAGAACAAGGACCACCTTGACAGGCTGTCAGGGCAATTCTAGTGCCACCTCTCCAGAAATGTTTCTGAAATCTATTAATTTTCTGTGGATCACCGTGTATCCCACTAGAGTGATTCTTGATAATTCCTGCTTCTAGCTCTATTTAAAAATATCCTTATCACCTGCTTCAAGATCTGCTCATCACCTCTGAAGAAATTGGACCCCAGAAATATCCTAGTCTGAATGCCTTTGTGAGAAGCCATCCTCAACATCCAGTCTGAATTTTGAATTTTGAACTGAATTCACCATGATGGTTTGAGCTTGCCTAGCAGAGTGTCTAAATAATGGAGATGCTGCCAACTTATCTAGGCAGAAGGAAGACACACTAAAGGATAATGTTTGATTCTCCTGCCTAATTGAGGTTCAATTTTTCTTCTTTTTAACCATTTATTATCTTCATCTTACACATGATGGTACAACATTGCTGTCCACTATAGAATGGGCTTCTCTTGTTGTTCAGCTGGTAAAGAATCTGCCTGCAATGTAGGAGACCTGGGTTTGACCCCTGGGTTAGGAATATGGTTATCTGTGTCACTAAGATATTTTTTGTGTAGTTCTTCTGTGTACTATTGCCACCTTTTCTTGATATCTTCTGCTTCTGTTAGGTCCATACTGTTTCTGTCCTTTTTTTTTTTTTTTTTTTTTTTTTTTTTTTAGTTGGAGGCTAACTATTTCACAACATTTCAGTGGATTTTGTCATACATTGATATGAATCAGCCATAGAGTTACACGTATTCCCCATCCCGATCCCCACTCCCACCTCCCTCTCCACCCGATTCCTCTGGGTCTTCCCAGTGCACCAGGCCCGAGCACTTGTCTCATGCATCCAACCTGGGCTGGTGATCTGTTTCACCATAGATAATATACATGCTGTTCTTTCGAAACATCCCACCCTCACCTTCTCCCACAGAGTTCAAAAGTCTGTTCTGTACTTCTGTGTCTCTTTTTCTATTTTGCATATAGGGTTACGGTACCATCTTTCTAAATTCCATATATATGCGTTAGTATGCTGTAATGTTCTTTAACTTTCTGGCTTACTTCACTCTGTATAATGGGCTCCAGTTTCATCCATCTCATTAGAACTGATTCAAATGAATTCTTTTTAATGGCTGAGTAATATTCCATGGTGTATATGTACCACAGCTTCCTAATCCATTCATCTGCTGATGGACATCTAGGTTGCTTCCATGACCTGGCTATTATAAACAGTGCTAGAACAAATAATTTCACAGTTTATATGGAAATACAAAAAACCTTGAATAGCCAAAGTAATCTTGAGAAGGAAGAATGGAACTGGAGGAATCAACCTGCCTGACTTCAGACTCTACTACAAAGCCACAGTCATCAAGACAGTATGGTACTGGCACAAAGACAGAAATATAGATCAATGGAGCAGAATAGAAAGTCCAGAGATAAATCCACGAACCTGTGGACACCTTATCTTTGACAAAGGAGGCAAGGGTATTCAATGGAAAAAAGACAATCTCTTTAACAAGTGGTGCTGGGAAAACTGGTCAACCACTTGTAAAAGAATGAAACTAGAACACTTTCTAACACCATACACAAAAATAAACTCAAAATGGATTAAAGATCTAAATGTAAGACCAGAAACTATAAAACTCCTAGAGGAGAACATAGGCAAAACACTCTCTGACATAAATCACAGCAAGATCCTCTATGATCCACCTCCCAGAATATTGGAAATAAAAGCAAAACTAAACAAATGGGACCTAATGAAACTTAAAAGCTTTTGCACTACAAAGGAAACTATAAGCAAGGTGAAAAGACAGCCTTCAGATTGGGAGAAAATAATAGCAAATGAGGAAACAGACAAAGGATTAATCTCAAAAATATACAAGCAACTCCTGCAGCTCAATTCCAGAAAAACAAATGACCCAATCAAAAAATGGGCCAAAGAGCTAAACAGACATTTCTCCAAAGAAGACATACAGATGGCTAACAAACACATGAAAAGATGCTCAAAATCACTCATTATCAGAGAAATGCAAATCAAAACCACAATGAGGTACCATTACACACCAGTCAGGATGGCTGCTATCCAAAAGTCTACAAGCAATAAATGCTGGAGAGGGTGTGGAGAAAAGGGAACCCTCTTACACTGTTGGTGGGAATGCAAACTAGTACAGCCACTATGGAGAACAGTGTGGAGATTTCTTAAAAAACTGGAAATAGAACTGCCATATGACCCAGCAATCCCACTTCTGGGCATACACACTGAGGAAACCAGATCTGAAAGAGACACGTGGATCCCAATGTTCGTTTCTGTCCTTTTTTGTGCCAATCTTTGTATGAAATGTTCCCTTAGTATCGCTAATTTTCTTGAGGAGATCTCTAGTTTTTCCCATTCTATTGTTTTCCTCTATTTCTTTGCACTGATCACTTAGGAAGGCTTTCTTACTTCTCCTTGCTATTCTTTGGAACTCTGCATTCAAATGGGTATATATTTCCTTTTCTCCTTTGCCTTTAGTTTCTCTTCTTTTTTCAGCTATTTGTAAGGCCTCCTCAGAAAACCATTTTGCCTTTTTGCATTTCTTTTTCTTGGAAATGGTCTTGATCATTGCCTCTTGTACAATGTCATGAACCCTCATTGATAGTTCTTCCAGCACTCTGTCTATCAGATCTAATCCCTTGAATCTGTCACTTCTACTGTAAAACCACAAGAGATTTGATTTAGGTCATACCTGAGTGACCTAGTGGTTTTCCTTATTTTCTTCAGGTTAAGTCTGAATTTGTCAATAAGGAGTTTGTGATCTGAGCCACAGTCAGCTCCCAGTTTTGTTTTTGCTGACTATATAGAGCTTCTCTATCTTTGACTGCAAAGAATATAGTCAATCTGATTTCAGTACTGACCATCTGGTGATGTCCATGTGTAGAGTCACCTCTTGTATTGTTGGCGCAGGGTGTTACTATGACCAGTGCATTTTCTTGACAAAACTGTTAGCCTTTGCCCTGCTTCATTTTGTACTCCAAGGCCAAACTTGCCTGTTACTCCAGGTATTTCTTGACTTCCAACCTTTGCATTCCAGTTCCCTATGATGAAAAGAACATCAGGGCTTTCCTGATAGCTCAGTTGATAAAGAATCCACATGTAGTGCAGGAGACCCCTGTTTGATTCCTGGGTCAAGAAGATCTGCTGGAGCAGGAATAGGATACTCACTCCAGTATTCTTGGGCTTCCCTTGTGGCTCAGCTGGTAAAGAATCTGCCTGCAATGCAGGAGAACTGGGTTTGATCCCTGGGTTAGGATTATCCCCTGGAGAAGGGAAAGGCTACCCACTCCAGTATTCTGGCCTGCAGAATTCCATGAACTGTATAGTCCATGGGTTCACAAAGAGTTGGAGATGACTGAGCGACTTTCAGTTTCTTTCCCCTATGATGAAAAGGACATCTTCTTTTGGTATTACTTCTAGAAGGTCTTATAGGTCCACAGAACCACTCAATTTCAGCTTCTTTGGCATTTTTGTTGGGGCACAGACTTGGATTACTGTGATAGTGAATGGTTTGCTTTGGAAATGAACAGAGATTATTCTGTAATTTTTGAGATTGCACCCAAATACTGCATTTCAGACTCTTTTGTTGACTATGAGGGCTACTCCATGTCTTCTAAGAGATTTTTGCCCCCAGTAGTAGATATAATGGTCATCTGAATTAAATTCACCCCATTCTGGTCCACTTTAATTCACTCTTTCCTACAATGCCGATGTTCACTTTTGCCGTCTCCTGTTTGACCACTTCCAATTTACTTTGACTCTTGGACCTAACATTGTGGTTACGTCCTAGCGCAAACAGGTTCCAGCGCAATGTTGTTCTTTATGCTATCAGACTTGACTTTACCACCAGACACATCCACAACAGGTCACTGTTTCTGCTTTGACTTAACCTCTTCATTCCTTCTGAAGCTATTTCTCTGCTCTTCTCCAGTAGCATATTGGGCAGTTACCAACCTGGGGAGTTCATCTTTCCACACCATACCCTTTTGCCTTTTCATACTGTTCATGGGTTCTCAAAAAGATGGTAGGATAATGCCCCAACAAGATGGTAGAAAGGGCACAATCACATTTAAAATCAAATCTCTGACCCACCAGAGATGCTCAGAGGGCACAAACAAAAACTTTGTGTGCATTAGGACTCAGGAAAAGGAGCAGTGACCTTCACAAGAGACTGACCAGACCTGCCTTTGAGTGTTTGAGTGTCTCTTGCGGAGACATCGATCAGCAGTTACCTGCCGTGGAGATAGGAGTTCTGGTTGCAGCACACCTGGGAGGCTTGGCATGTGGTATACACCCTCTTGGAGGAGGTCGCCATTAGCTCCACTATAGGGCCGCTGAGCAGATGACCCACAAACTGGAGAACGATTATACAAAAGATGTCCTTGCACTGCTGCAAAAGTTCTAGGGTCCACAACAGATTTCCCAATCTGAGTATCCAGCAAAGGGACTGAGATCCTCCTGGGAATTTGACTTTGGAGGCCAGTGGGATTTGATTACAGAACTTCCAGAGGACTGGGAAAACAGACTTGGAGGACACAAACAAAACCTTGTGCACACCGGGACTCAAGGAAAAGGAGCAGTGACCCCACAAGACACTGAGCCAGACTGGCCTGTGAGTCTCCAGGAATCTAGCAGTGGTGTGGGTCAACAGTGGCCTGCCTTGGGGGCAGGGCCACTGACTCAACAGTCCTGGGAGCTGAGGTGTGCTGGAATAGGTCCTTTTGAAGGAAGTAGACATTACCTCCATTAGCCCTACCATAGTTTGGCCTCAGGCCAAATTACAGGCAGGAAACAAAGCCCCACCCATCAGCAGAAAATTGGATTAAAGATTTACTGAGCATGGCCTTGCTCACCAGAGCAAAGCCCAGTTTCCCCCACAGTCAGTCCCTCCCATCACGAAGCTTCCACAAGCCTCTTATTCTCATCCATCATAGGGCAGACAGAATGAAAACCACAATGGCAGGGAGCTAACCAAATTTGTCACATGGATCATAGGCTTGTCTAATTCAATGAAACTAGAGTCATGCCGTGTAGGGCCACACAAGACGGATTGGACATGCTGGAGAGTTCTGACAAAGCATGGTCCACTGGAGAAGGGAATATATATGGGTTAACAATATGACATTTGTTTTTATGACTTGCTTCATTCTTTTTAACATGTTCTAGGTTCATCCACCTCAGTAGAACTGACTCAAATTCATTCCTTGCTATGGCTGAGTAATATTCCATTGTATATATACCACAACTTCCTTATCAGTCTCATTGTAGTTATGAATTGCATTTTTCTGATAATTAGTGATGTTGAGCATTTTTTCATGTTGTTTTGGCCAGCTATATGTCTTCTTTGGAGAAATGTCTATTTAGATCATCTGCTCATTTATTGATTGGTTGCTTCCTTCTCTTGAAAGAAAGCTGCATAAAATGCTTGTATATTTTGAAGATCAATCCCTTGTCAGTCTCTTTGTATGCAAATATTTTTCATATTTTGTGGATTGCCTTTTTGTTTTGTTTATAGCTTCCTTTGCTGTGTAGAAGCTTTTACAGTTAATTAGGTTCCATTTGTTTATTTTTATTTTCATTACTCTAGGAGGTGGTTCAAAGAAAATTGAATAAAAGAAAGTTTAACAGTGAAAGTCAAGTCTGTTGAATTCCTAAAGTCTGGGGGAATTGGAATCTTGCTGGAATTATTTGGAAAATGTAATTGATTGTACTTTATTTGGGGAGTGGAGGGATCACAGAAGACAGAGAGGAGGCTGACATATAATGTTGAAGAGCTAGTGTCCAACGAAGGAAAGCGTTTCCTAGCATATGACCTGAGAAACACAAATTTTGCCAGGACATTAATAGATGCTATCAAGAAAGAAAAGAGGAAAGAAGGGAAAGAGGGATTGAAGAGAGGGAGAGAAAGAAGAAAAGAAGAGAGGCAAGAAGAAAGGAAGGAATGAAAAGGAGGAAGGAAAAGAAAAAAAAAATTGGTTATAATCGCTCAGTTGTGTCCAACTCTTTGAGACCCCCTGAACTATACAGTCCATGGATTTCTCCAGGCCAGAATACTGGAATGGGTAGCCATTCCCTTCTCCAAGGGATCTTCCCAACCAAGGACTCTAACCGGGGTCTCCTGCATTGCAGGTGAATTCTTTACCAAAGGAGCTATAAGGGAAGCCTTGGCTATAATTAATTATTTACAAATAAATAATTGAGAAAGAGAGAAATCTATGATTAAATATTCCTGAAAAATATCGTGTCAAACCAAGTGAGTCCACTTGGTTGTAGAACTTCTTGGATCCTCTCATAAGAATATTCAATGTATGGCAATTCTTAAAGTTCACAGACTGCAGTCCAGTGGGCCATTCCATGGTACTGGACATGCTTGATGGAAGAATGATGAGTCCCAGAGAAAACATTGAGCTAGGCAGGGGGAAGCATAAGGGGGAAGTAGCAGGGGACCATGCATTTTAAGGAGTGGATCACCATTGTCAGAATGATATGAGAAAAATGACTCTTGTATCCTTCATTTTAAATAAATCAGAGGTGTGAAGACAATTTGGGGATATAAAATGAGTCTGTGGCTTTTTAGGATAGCTGAAAATGTGTTCAATTGAGAGACTGGGAGTTCTGGATGATGTAGCTGAGGATGAGAAAGCTAATGATAGCATGATAAACAACTAATGTTTACAGCTAGGTGCATATCCAGTTTTATTAGCTATCAGTTGTCGCTTTTTAAAACAAATGACAAAGATTTATTTATGACCAGGCAAAGTTATCAGATGTGCAGCATGAGTTAAGTGCTGCCACGTTAGACTTCAGAGTCAGGTTCTATTTTGGTAAGATAAATTTGGTTGCTGCCTAGCTTGTATGTCAAAACGTGCTTCATGTATATAAGAAACCTGAACTCCATTAAAATTGGTCAAAATATATGCTCCCCCTTTTTTACATTGTAATATGAAAGCATACATGTTAAGAAAGCTGCTTTATTTAGGATTTATGTAGAATTTGCGTTTAGGTCTGAATATATTGTTTTAACAGTTTCCAAAACATTAGTAGATCTCAATAAATGACAATCTTGGTTATTATTACTGGCTGCTTCTCTGTGTGTTTTAAGGTATCATCTCTTGATCCCAGATGAAATTCCTTAAGACATTACTTTGATAATTTTACTCTGAAGTTGTCTTTCTGATTTCTGTTGATTAAATTTAAACTCCTTAGCATGGTATTATTTTCCATAACTTGGATTCTTTCTGATGTCCAGATATTATCTGTCATGACTTTCCTCAACATCTCTTATGTTAAATGGGTTTATATATGAGGTCATCTATTCATCTATAGAGCCATTTGGGTAATAGAAATTAGTACTCTGTCTATTGTGAGGCTGCAGGGAGAAGTGGGGATTAGGGTAAATAGGTGAGTGTCTAAATACTTCTATAAAGGTTCAGCCAATCTTGTACATGGAGAAATATCTGCTGACTATTGCTGGGTCTTTCCATTCCATTTTAAACAAAAACTAGTAATTTGGACTGTATGTTAAATTTACCAGTTGTTAAGTGTTGCCAACTGATTTAAAAATAACATGTTGGATAATAAGGAAAACACATCCATGGGCTGACTCTTCTCTATGAGCTGCCATTTTGAGATTTCTTTTTCTCAGAGTTCATGTGGACTCCTGAATATGATTTATGTTACTCCAGCCATGTACCGTTATTCGCACTCGCTTATAACACTCAGTTGCTATCTCTTCCTATCAGAAATGTTCCTGATAGTTCAGTATTCAGTGCAAAGGCCACCATGGACTCTTCTTTGCTCTGTCATCTTCCTCTGCATAGCTGTGGCACTTGTTGTCTGTGCCTGCTCTTTGATTCTTACAAAATCTTATGTCTTATCCTTATTCTTGGATATGTCTTATATTTGATCTTTATCTGTAAATTTTTATATTCATGACTGTATAGTGTAGACTGTACATTTTAGCCATAATGGCACTATCTTTCATAGGATCTTATATGTAACTCTTATACAAAGTTCAGTGACTAATGAATGAAATGTTGTATCTCAAAGCATTTGGTTAAAATTTTTCTTGTACATATATAAGAATAAAGTTATATATATTTGTTTTAATTCAATAATGTTTTATTTCATTAATGCTATTTGATTTTATTAGTTTTACTTAATTAATCATAGGAATGGCCTTATATTGCTTTTATTCAGTTCAGTTCAGTTGCTCAGTCGTGTCCAATTCTTTGTGATCCTGTGAACTGCAGCACACTAGGCCTCCCTGTCCATCACTAACTCCCAGAGCTTGCACAAACTCATGTCCATTGAGTCAGTGATGCCATCCAACCATCTCATCCTCTGTTGTCCCCTTCTCCTCCTGCCTTCAATCTTTCCTAATGCTTATTGGGTAGAGGAATTTTTATTCTGTTTTTTATTTTCTAACTGACATTAAGTTCTCAAATTGTTTACATAAAATGAAAATTTTAAAGTATTCTCAGAGCAATTATTCAAAAGGTCTCACATTTAATCCTAGGTTATGAGTATGGACAGATAGAAAACAGACAAAGCAAGGAGCTCTAAGATTGTCAAAATAATAGGTCATTTTACTGCTTAGTAAAAAGTGTTGTCAGGAAGCAACGGTTAGAACTGGACATGGAACAACAGACTGGTTCCAAATTGGTAAAGGACTACATCAAGGCTGTATATTGTTACCCTGCTTATTTAACTTATATGCAGAGTACATCATGAAAAACACTGGGCTGGATGAAGCACAAGCTGGAATCAAGATTGCTGGGAGAAATATCAAGAACCTCAGATATGCAGATGATACCACCCATATGGCAGAAAGTGAAGAAGAACTAAAAAACCTCTTGATGAAAGTGAAAGAGGAGAATGAAAAAGTTGGCTTAAAGCTCAACATTCAGACAACTAAGATCATGGCATCTGGTCCCATCACTTCATAGCAAATAGGTGGGGAAACAGTGGAAACAGTGGCTGACTTTATTTTTTTGGGCTCCAAAATCACTGCAGATGGTGACTGCAGCCATGAAATTAAAAGACGCTTACTCCTTGGCAGGAAAGTTATGACCAACCTAGACAGCATATTAAAAAGCAGAGACATTACTTTGCCAACAAAAGCCCATCTAGTCAAAGCCATGGTTCTTCCAGTAGTCATGTATGGATGTGAGAGTTGGACTATAAAGAAAGTTGCGTGCCAAAGAATTGATGCTTCTCCAACTGTGGTGTTGGAGAAGATTCTTGAGAGTCCCTTGGCCTGCAAGGAGATCCAACCAGTCCGTTCTAGAGGAAATCAGTCCTGAATATTCACTGGAAGGACTGATGTTGAAGCTGAAACTCCAATACTTTGGCCACCTGATGCGAAGAACTGACTTCTTGGGAAAGACCCTGATGTTGGGAAGGATTGAAGGCGGGAGGAGAAGGGGGTGACAGAGGATGAGATGGTTGGATGGCATCATTGACTCAATGGACATGAGTTTGAGTAAACTCTGGGAGTTGGTGATGATGGACAGGGAGGCCTGGCGTGCTGCAGTCCATGGGGTCTCAAAGAGTCGGACACGACTGAATAGCTGAACTGAGCTGAACTGACAAAGCAAGATAGGCATATACATATATTTATATCTTCCATAATATAAAGGGCTTATATGTATATATATATATGTGTGTGTGTGTGTGTGTGTGTGTGTGTATATATATATGTACCTTTATAAGTTTAAAACAATATTCTAAGGAATATTGCAACACATCCGTCTAAACCACATTATGAAAAGAGGAAAGACTCATCACATTTGTTGGAGATATTAAGGCAGAGATGTTTGAGCTGGTCCGACTGATAATATTTCCTTTGTATTCTATGTGATATCATGCATGAGGCAGTTTGCTGTGTGCTATAACAAGCTCCAATTTTTTTTTTTTAATTGTGATTTGTAAATGTTTCCAGGGGACTCATCACACTTGTTAAAACAGAGGGGAAATCCTCTCAGTTGAAAGCATGGTGGGACTAGTGGGATTATGTCCTAAACCCTTAGATTTGAACTTCTAGAAAAACTCATGACTTTGAGAGGGTAACTGCATATTGATGTCTATTGCCCAACAACACCGTTATGCTCAAATTTTTGAGCGCAAAAATGAAGTTGGGTCCAACAGTCTTGTGATATTTTTCGTGTCTGGGAAAAATGCCATCACTCTTCATGCTTCAATGCAGCAAATTCTGAGATAAAAGAAAATGAAACTTCCCCTTTATTCAAGAGCATTTATGGAACTTTACTAAATTCTGGTCATTGTTGGCTCTAGGAATAAAATACAAATTAAATGAAAAACTTCCTCTTTTTGCATTCTTGGAGAATGAAACAAATTTCTTAATGATTATAATACAAGATGATGATTTTTATAATTGAGTCAGATAAAGAAGGGAAATAAATCCACACTTCATTTGGGAGACCTCTCTGGTGGCTCAGACGGTAAAGCGTCTGACTACAATGCGGGAGACCCAGGTTAGAACCCTGGGTCAGGAAGATCTCCTGGAGAAGGAAATGGTAACCCACTCCAGTATTCTTGCGTGGAAAGTCCCATGGATGGAGGAGCCTGGTAGGCTACAGTCCATGGGGTCGCAAAGAGTCGGACACGACTTTCTTTCTTTCCTTTGGGAAGCCAGAGGAAATAACAGGAGCTAGGATTTAAAAGTTACATAGACTATGGAGAACAGTTTGGAGGTTCTTAAAAAACTAAAAATAGAGCTGCTGTGTGATCTAGCAATCCCACTCATGGTCATAAATTTGGAGAAAACCATAATTTGAAATGTTGCATTCACCTCAATGTCCCCATTACTAAGTACAAAAACCAGTTATGGAAGCAACCTAAATGCTCATTGACAGAGGAATGTATAAAGAAGATGTAGGACACATATACAATGAAATACTATTCAACCATAAAAACAAATGAAATAATGCTATCTTTAACAACTTGGATGGAGCTGCTGCTGCTGCTCAGTCGCTTCAGTCGTGTCCGACTCTGTCCCACCAGGCTCCTCCATCCATGGGATTCTCCAGGCAAGAATACTGGAGTGGTTTGCCATTTCCTTCTTCAATGTGTGAAAGTGAAAAGTGAAAGTGAAGTTGCTCAGTTGTGTCCGACTCTTCGCAACCCCATGGTCTACAGTTTACCAGGCTCCTTCGTCCATGGGATTTTCCAGGCAAGAGTACTGGAGTAGGGTGCCATTGCCTTCTCCGATGGATGGAGCTAGAGATTGTCATATTGAAGGAAGTAAATCAGAGCAAGAAAAATATCACATAATATCACTCATATGTAGAATCTAATATATTAAAAAAAGATACATATGAACTTCTTTTCAAAATGGAAACAGACCTATAGACATCAAAAACAAACTTACAGTTATCAAAGGGGAAACATGGAGGGCAGGGATAAATTAGGAGCCTGGGATGAACAAATGCACACTATTATGTACAAGATAGATAATCAGCAAAGACCAACTGTATAGCATAGGGAACTCTATTCAATATTCAGTGATAACCTATGAGAAAAGAATCTTAAAAAGAGTGAATATATCTAGATCACTTTGCCATATACCTGAAACTAACACAATGTTGGAAAGTAACTACACTCCAATTAAAAAAAAACAAAAAAACCTTTGGAAAATCCCTTTAAGGAATACTTTGTCCCTAGATCAGATCTTTGTAATTTCCTCCAGAGATTATATTCTAAGAGGTCATTTTACTTGGCCTGTTTATTATGAAACAAATTGTTTGAAAGATAACAGTTAAATTGGGACAGGTTGGCAAGGGTAACCAGTTTAAATGGTAATTTTGTTGTTGTCATTCAATTGCTAAATTGTGTCCTATTCTTTGCAGTCCCATGGACTGCAGCACACCAGGCTCCTCTGTCCTTCACTGTCTGGTAGAGTTTGCTCAAACTCATGTCTATTGAGTCAGTGATGCCATCCAATCATTTCACCCTCGGTCACGCCCTGCTCCTCCTGCCCTCAATCTTTCCCAGCATCAGGGTCTTTTCCAATGAGTCGGCTCTTTATATCAGGTTGCCAAAGCATTGGATCTTCAGCTTCAGCATCAGTCCTTCCAATGAGGCTTCAGAGTTGTTATTCTTTAAAATTGACTGGTTTGATCTTCTTACTGTCCAAGGGAGTCTCAAGAATCTTCTCCAGCACCACAATTTGAAAGCCCCGGTTCTTTAGTTCTCAGCCTTCTTTATGGTCCAACTCTCACATCTATACATGACTACTGGTAAAACCATAGCTTTGAGTAAATGAATCTGGAAAAGATTTTATTGAGCCGATGAGATAATAACTACTTGCATTGGGATTTCTGATTAAAATATGTTGTGATACAATAAAAAAGAAAGTTTCATTGAGATGTTCTTGGGAAAATGCACACAGGAGGATAATTCAGGCAGACACATTATGTACAAAAGCCTAGGGGCTTGGAGTCAACATAATTCAGATAAGGGCCAGTAATCAGTGTGGTCATGTGAGGTGGGTGTGCTGTCAGAATGCAATGGGTATTATACTTTGCTGAGGATTGCTAAATTTTATCCTGGAGGGGATTATCATTATTGCTTTTGACTAGCTCCTTTAGACCATTGATTTAACACTCTGCTGGGTAATAAAGGAGGAAGATTCAATGTGACATGGTGAAGTATATCTTACTAGGTGTCACATACTGATCTGAAGTTAAATCAGGTGCAAATCCAGGATATCTGGTTCCAGGAGCTACCGTTTAACCTCTGATGTTCTGCCTCTCCAGACAGGTCTTCTATTCCATTGCATCCTTAGCCAATACAGTAGACTGTGCTATTTAGTGAAGTCACTGAATTTCCAAAGAATTCAGATGGTTCAAAGTTTAAAGTCTTAAGAGATATGATGATTAAAAGTCATGTGTTAAGAGAGAAAGCTGTCTTTTGAGTGCTCTTCAAAAGTAACACCTTAAATGAGAGAATGTTCAGGCCAGTCCTCATCAAAAAAAAAAAAAGAAGATACAATCTGTTTGTAGGACATATATTAAACTAACCTTAAAAGTGACTTCCCTTGTAGCTCAGTTGGTAAAGAATCTGCCTGCAATGCAGGAGACCTGGGTTCGATTCCTGGGTTGGGAAGATTCCCTGGAGAAGGAAATGGCAACCCACTCCAGTATTCTTGCCTGGAGAATCCCATGGACAGAGAAGCCTGGCAGGCTACAGTCCATGGGGTCTCAAGAGTCAGACATGACTTAGAGAACTAAATCAGCCCCAACAAATTTAAAAATGCATTCCAGTATACAGTAGCTGCAGACAAGTACTGTTTGATTCCACTTATATGAGGTACCTAGAATAGTCAAATTCATTAATTTAGGAAGTACATTGGTAGATGCAAGGGACCAGGGGTGGGGTGGGGTGGCGGGGGTGAGGAGAGGGAATGGGGAGTTAGTGTTTAACAAGGACAGAGTTTCAGTGTAGAAAAGTGAAAGATTTGGGAGATGGGTGATGGTGAGAGTTGCACAATGACGTGAATGCACTTAGTTCCCCTGTACAGTTAAATATGATGAAAATAATATGTTTTATGTTATGTGGCTTTTGCCACAATAGAAAACATTAAAAAAAAAAAAAAAAAGAAAGAAAAGAAAACTGAAACTGGGGAAGAGAGAGCCATCTTTGCTATCTGGCCAAAGGCTATAAGAATGTGACTTCAGAGCTGTCGGTGGCCTTGTCTCCACCAAGTGGAGATGTGTGGGAGCAGGGACCCAGCCCGTAGACAGATGGAGAGTGGAGGTTTGGAGAGAGAAGGCGCTGACTGTGTTCCAGATCTGATTCTTTGTCATGCTTTTGTTTAGAGGACTGTTTACCTTTCTGATGTCTGACTATGTTAAGCCATGAAATCCTCCCTTTTTTACTAAACTATTAAGGGAGTTCAATTTTTTGTAACACCAATTCAATATATGAAAGCATGTGTTTCTCCTTCTTAAAATAGTTCAGTTCTTCAGATGCAGATTTCTATTGTTTAAATTGACATAGTATTACTGTGCTGTGCTATGCTTAGTCACTCAGTTGTATCCGACTCTCTGTGACCCCGTGGATGGTAGCCCACCAGGCTCATCTGTCCATGGGATTCTCCAGGCAAGAATACTGGAGTGGGTTGCCATGCCCTCCTGCAGGTGATCTTCCCAATCCAGGGATCAAACTCAGCTCTTTGTCATTGCAGGCAGGTTTCTTTTTACCGTCTGAGCCACCAGGGAAGCCCATAATGCTACTTTACTGTTGTTTAGCCGTTCAGTCATGTCTGACTCTTTGAGACCTCATGGCCTGTATCATGTCAGGCTTCCCTATTTATCCTTCACTGTCTCCCAAAGCTTGCTCAATCTCATGTTCATTGACTTGTTTTCTTTCTTTGATGGCATACGAATAAATATTTTTATATTTATGTTATATTTATAGCATGTTATTATATAGTATATTTTTGGTGTTTAGCCATTCAACACTCAATTTTTTTCCCCATGATCCATAACAAGTGGCAATGTAAAATAAGAACAATGAATATATGATTCAGAAACAGTGTAAGGGGATAGCTTTTAAAAACGGTGCTATGAACCCTCTTTAAATACCAAGTCTCTTTTGTGACCCTCTCAAAAAAATTAAATTGGTAGACAAATTAGAGTTTATGGTGCTGGCACATTTTAGGGGACTCTTGTTTAGGTGTGATGTTAAAAATAGGTAACGAATACATTGCACAACACTGGCCAATCAGAATGGATACTGGCCTTCAACAATGGCCATATGGTCATACTGGTGTGGTGGGTACTTGCTGACTACAGGCTGGTCCTCATTTCAGGTTCTAATCCTGGAGCATTATCTCGCTCCCCTGTCCATCCCTGTCTTTTCCATTACTCTGAAAACAGCTCCCCCTCTCCAGACACACACTTTATTGACTTAAGCAGGAATTCCGGGTTTTCATTGAAAGCAGAATTGGGCCCATGGGCTTAACAAGCACATGTTTTTTCTATTATAGTGAAGTCGGCTTGTTTTAAAATTTAAACAAGGGCTCTGTTTTGTATGACTATTCTTTGACGATTTTCTGGCATTTTAATAACCTTTATTTATGGAATTCTTTTCATATTACAACTTCTTCTATGTCTTTCAAGAAAACATACGTTGTTATGGTTCAAAAGCAAACCCGTTTGACCCCAGGGACACTTTTTCCCACAGGGAGTTCAAAGTGCTCTGACCTTCATACTTCAAGTCTGAAGGTGCTGCTGTTTTGAGTTTAGGCTCTGGACTTGATCTGCTCACTAGCTGGGAGACTCAGGCATGGATTGCCAAAGGCAGGGGTGACTTGGATGTCTTAGCTGTGACCCAGGAACCAAGCAGTCTCCACAGTGAGGACCATTTTAGAGTCATATAGTGACTAACAGATTCTGTGCAGTTCTGCAGCTGGTATATCCACATATGGTCGTGGTCTTCCCTCATGAATCCCATTCAATCTTAATTCTTAATCATTATAGAGAATTTTATCCTATGCATAATTTTGGAAAAGTTGAAGCATAGCCAGGATTTTGAGTAAAAGGCACCTCATGGGCACTGGGAAATATGGGTGGGAAAAAAGTCTAGAAACAGGGAACTGAAAGAGATGCTATGTGCAGGAAAAGAACAAAATATATGGATCAGCAAGAGCGGTAAAAAGTAAATAAAGGGATATCCCTTGATGAGGACATATTATATTTACAGGAAAGTTATCATGAATTTTTCGCTTCCGTGTCAATGAATCTCTCCAAAGTTGAAACTTCGGTTATTCAGGTTGATGGAGGAAAAGACCAAGTTATCAAAGACTCTGATGGAAAATCAGCAATTCACTAATACTGTTTCTCAGACTTCTATTAGGGGAGGAAGAACATGAAAGTTCTCTGACTATATGAAGATCTAGCAGAGCTCCAATGTTGATTTTTTTTTTTTTTTGTAATAATCTAGCAAAAAGAACTTAATCTAATCAATAATCAACTTTGATAAAAAATAAATTCAGGTTTTCCCATAAGCCCAACGCCAGAGGAAAGTTACTATTAAAAAGACAGCGAAACAAGTCTTTCATTCATACAAATTCTGGTGCAACTAGTCAATAAAACACATGGTCAATCAGGTCAGCAGTGATGAAGTTACATCCTTCACTAATGTGCTGCAACAAATGCTCAGAACTTGCCATTTTCTCTATATATGTTTGTATTTTCAAATGACTCCAATGATAAAAGTTATTTGCTTTCCTTCTTCCTTTATAAGAGACGTGAATGTTTACAGAAATAAGGAAGTGTGACTTATGGATGGAAAAGTACACATTTCTCTCCTGTGAGGCTGGACTTACCGGATACCCTGTAAAATTTATAACTACTGTTATTGAGAAACTAAAGACTGAAAGTAGAGGAGGAAAGAAAAGAGGTTGAAAAAATATAAAATTACGCATTTTAAGATTCAGGCAGCTTGTGCTTCCCATGCTTACATGCTGGTAGGATACTATGTTAGACTGGGCTTTAGACCAGGGGTTAACAAACTCTGGCCCATGGGCCAAATCCAGTCTATCATCTGTTTTTGTTAATAACATTTTACTGGAGAAAGCCATGTTCATTGGTTTACATATTGTCTGTCTGGGGAGCATTCCCACTATAATGGCAGAGTTGAGTAATTGCTACAGAAACCATATGGCCTGCAAGCCTAAAATATTTACTATCTGTCCATTTACAGAAAAAGTTTGCCAACACTTGCTTTAGACAGCGCCTAAAGCAACACGTAGAGGCATTCTAGAGACCTACAGGCATAGTGTAGACCATAACGAGTAGCTCTTCTCATGCTTTTTAGGAAATATTAAAGTGAAGCTGAACTTCAAGGGTAGGTGTGAAGGCAAAAAGAAGAAAAACCCATGTGTCTTAATGGTGCAAATGGAAGGGGCTGTAGCCTTCAGGGTCATTATGATTCTTCCACTGAGTGCACACCCACCTTGGATCTGTTTTCCAACCAGTTGGCAGCTCTTACATTCATCCCTGTCATGTGAAACTTTAGCCACCTGCTGCCAGGAGCTGTGAGGGCCCCCCAAAGTGAGGGGCTCAAGCTGATTAGCTCAATTTGTTCTACTCCAGGATTTGGTTGTGAGAAGTTGCAAAATTGGGACCTCGTGAACAACAGGCACTTATTGAACAGGGCGCTATGTGATAAAATTCCCATCACGTGATGCACACCAAAGACATAAAACGTGTAACTGGAGAAAGTCACCCGCTGGCGTCATAAGTCAAGAATTCCCAAGGACAGTGGGATTTGAGGTCGGCTCTGAGGAACGGGTAAAATGCTGATAAATGGAGAAGGACGAGGAAGGCTCCCCTGTGGAATGAGTGGAGGTTTTCTCTTCTCTGCCTAGAGCAGAGTGACAGCTGGCTGACTTCCTGCAGAGAATGGTCTTTGTATGCAGGAAGGGAAGACACAGTCCAGGCTTCAGGCTCTAGGATTAAACTCCCTCAGACCTTAGAGATAGGGCATCTCTCAACACAATGCTCGCTATTGTTCATTTGGTAATTTTTATTTGTCTTATCAAATTTCTCCCTGGTGCTATCACAATGGAAAGCCACAGGAAATATTTTGCAATTTACACATTGAGAAAGAAAGACATGCTTATACATCAATCTGTTTAAATGGAATTCACATGGAATGAATTAAGGAGAAACAGCAATAAACTTACTTTCAAATAGGAAATCGAGGTGTGAGAACAAGTTCCCAGAGTGACAATAAGTGCCAGATTAGTGACTGAATTAACTTTGAGTGTGCAGTGCTGATGGGTAGTCAATATGCATGAAGATTTTTTTAACATATATTTTAAAAACTTACTTTTTGATTGGTAAAATGTCACTGCCTTGAGTTCCAAAAGACAGGTCATCATAATTTCTGCCTTGCCTGGATAGTCCTGATTTGCACTTGTTATATGGTGTAATTAATACAGTGCCCTCTGTCACTCCTGAAACTGTTCCAGTTTGGGTGATAAATTATATAGTCACCCTACCAAGGATCCTCCACTGTTCCCTCCCTAGAACTCCTGGGACCTCCCTATAAACCAGCAACTGTGGGCTAAAGGCCATGCCATCAGGGTCTGCCGAAGGGAGCATGACTCAGAACTATAGCTGGTATCCTTGCTTAGACACTTAATAAATACTTTGACTTTTATCCTTGCAGGTTTGGCCTTTTCCAGATTTTCAAACTCAGTAGGTGGTTGAGGGGCTTCCCTGGTGGCTCAGATGGTAAAGAATCTGCTTGCAATACAGGAGACCTGGGTTCAATCCCTAATTTGGGAAGATCCCCTGGAGAAGGGAATGGCAAACCACTCCAGTATTCTTGCCTGGAGAATCCCACGGACAGAGGAGCCTGGCAGGCTACAGTCAATGGGGTTGCAGAGAGTCAGACACAACTGAGCAATTAACACTTTCACATTCAGATGGTTGAGAGAGATTCTCCCTCTGGTGCAACCTCCCCAGTTGCAGAGGGGAAGACTCCAGTCCTCTTGTGGCCTGTGTGGCACTGGATGATGGGGCCCAGCCTCCACACTGCTCGCAGTCCTCACCCTTACTCTCTATCCTCTTGCCATGTAGGTCTCCTCTCAGTTTTGTGAGAGCTGCTCTTTCCTCTTCACTTTTGTTCTGACTACAACACTCCTCCCCTCTCCTTATCTAGCTGAGTCGCCTTCTGGGTCCCAAGTCCGTGAAGACTTCCCTAGACAAGCTTTCCTTAATGTACTGTAGTAGCAGAATTCAAAGATGGTCCCCAAGACGCTTGTCCCAGGTATAAACATACCTTTCCCCAGTTATTTAATGAAATATTAATCTAGGTACTAAAGAGAAGGCAGTTTGCAAATATAATTTATGTCCCCAATTAAGTTGAGTTTAAGATGGGGAACTTAACCTTGGTGAGCCTAACCCAGTTCAGTAAACCCTAAAAGGCACTGTGTTCTTCTGGAGGAGAGAGTTTTGAATTGTGAGCAATTCAATGCAAAGAAGGTTTTCCATTGCTGGCTTTGAAGAGGGAGAGGACTCTGTAGTCCTCTCCAAGGAATGTAGATAGTCTCCAGAGGTTGAACACAGCCCCCAGCAGCAAAGAAAATGGGACCTCAGTCCCACAACTACAAGGAGCTGATTTCTTCCAACCATCTGAATGGAGATTGTTAGTGGGTTGTTCCACAATCTCCAGACTAGAACTCAGTCTGGACAGCACCTTGATTTCAGTTTCTGTGATCCTGGACAGAGAATCCAGCCACACCATGCCTGAGTTCTGACCTACAGAAGTTTGAGACATTAAGTGCTTATTGTTTTAAGCTGTTATGTTTGTGAAGTTTGTTACCCAGCAAAAGAAAACTACTACATCTGAAGTCTAATTCACACTCTTTTATTATCCACCCATGAGTATATTCCTTCCTTTCACTGGCCACATTTGGTTTCTAATTATATATTAGGTTATGTGGTAGGTTGAATAGTGTCTCCCAAAAATTCATATCCACTGAGAACCTCAGAATGTGACCTTATTTGGAAATAGGGCCTTTACAGATGTAATTAATTAAGGATCTTGAGATGAAATCATTTGGGATGGGCTCTAAATACAGTATCTGCTGTCCTTGAAAGAAAAGAGGGCGTAGAGATACATAGAGAAGAAGATGGGTGAAATGTCTTCCAAGCCAAGGAATGCCAGAAGTTGGAAAAAGCAAAGAAGTGTTGTCTCCTAGAATCTTCAGAGGGAGCTTGGCCCTGTCAACATCTTGATTTCAGACTTCTGTCCTCCAGAACTGTGAAAGAATACATTTCTGTTGTTTTAAGTCACGCAGTTTCTGATACTTTCTTATGGCAACATTAGGAAACCATTATGAGGTCTATGATAGTTTTGATTTTTGGATTCCCTGTCATACCCCTTGAGTTACAGAACGTGTCTATTTCTGCCCAGCATGGTACCTTCAGTCCCTTTCCCAATGCCTGGCATAGAACAGGTGCCCAATAGTTGAACCATCATCTCATTAACCCTCTCTGCATCCCTTTGGTGTGAGTGGAGCTCCAGTTGCTCTCACTCTCTCAGAAGTTGCAAATGTTTCTCACTGTTGCTCTGAGAAGTGGGAATCGCGCAGAGAGAGGTGTTATCTGTCTGCAGAGCAGCATTGTGAGATGGGCTTGCCAAGCTGGTGAGACCCTTCAAATTGTTTCCCTTGGGGTGTGGAGCTTTATGAAGGTCTCTTTTACTTTTGCTGGAAAGGAGTCAAGTGCATAAAGGCACGTGTGCCTGCTCTATGTGCAGACAGCACCTGCCTGAAGCAGCCTGGGTCACAGGGACTACCTGTGTGAGGACCCAGCATTATCCATCACTTTTGCTACAGCTCTTGGCCTCCGCTTTGAGCAATGCGATTTGCCAAGCTGAGGCTGTGATCTGAGCCTGGCCAAGCTAAGAAAGGAAAAGTTACAAGAGGCTTTCTCATGGCTTCCTCGTTTATCCCAGAGCCAAGCTATTGTCATGGATATAATTTCTTGCTGCCCACCTCTGACACAAGGGCCGAATGACTGTTAGAATGATTGGTGACAAAGTGGAGTGAAGCTATTTGAGAGCAATTTTGAACATTGCTTTTATGGACTTCAATATATTGTTTCAATGGACAGGTGGCCTTGCAAGTCCATTCTCATGTATGTGGGAAGCTGTTTATCATACATACACAGCAGTGAGTGTCTATCACTGTCGGGCCATCTTCATGGTTTTTATCATGATCAAGTCCTTTGTCTGAACTGATAGAACCACGTTGTTTGGAGACCCAATGACAGCAGCTGTTCTTTATTTGTTTAAAAGAAAGCTCTACGTTTCTACTAGCGAGTTGCTAAATCTTTTATGGTGAAATACTGCAATTATAAGCAGACGTCTCCTCAACGTTCACTTATTTAGAATTTATAAACTTATACTTGGAAAAGGTATTTTGATAGAACTCCCAGGAAGAGCATGCAGGGTACTGTGAGGATCCATTAGAAGGTTCAGAGGATATTTCAGAGAAAGCTTCTAGAGGAGAATGACTTGTGGAAAGGCAATAAACACTAAAAAGCACTCCTCTCCACTCTCCAAAAAATACAGTGAGAGCATTATAGGCAAGAGGAACACCAAAAATATTCCTTAACACCAAACATTCCTTAACCTTTATAAGAATTATTCATAGGAACACCAGATGCAACAGAAAACTCCTTGGTAAATTTTCTTCTATAATATATAAGAATTGGTGTATTTTCAACAAAAGTTTGCTGTCACTTAATGGCTTTAAAGAAAAAATACTGTCCTATGTAAAGAGCACATTGTTATTGTTCAGGTATAAAATTGGAAGGGTGTTATGTCCGTCTCTGAAGATGTGGCCATGGAGCTGTGCTCACACAAAAGGAAGCTCATTGTTTTTCAATCCTTGTAAGATATAGAGAAGTCAGGCCCATTTTACCATCTACTAGCTCTGCAATCTCTGGAAATTGTTTCCTTCATTTGAATCCTTATTCCTCATCTGTAAGATGGAGCTAATAAAGGTCTCTGTGGGTTCTTGTTAGGGTTAAATGAGAAATTACATTTAAATTGCTTATCACTCTTGCTATAAAAAGAATGAAAATAAACCACTTAATCCTTAAATAAAATGAAATAATAATGGAAAATAGCCATGAGAAAAGCATGGGAAATGGTATAAGGCAGATAAAAGCAAAAAACTAAGAATTAAACAGAAAAGCAGTTGAACTGATAAACTGAAGACATTTTTATATTGGAAAAAAATAATTTTTAAGGTTAGCAAAAACTAGAGAAAACACAAAACACAGTATTATATTAAATGCTTTAAAACTCTCCTGCATTTTGATCCAAGATTTCCACTTCCAGAAAATTCTCATGAGGAAATAATTACAGAAGTGGATGTGCTGACGTGCTGACGTGCTCAGTCGTGGCTGACTCTTTGTGACCCCATGGACAGTAGCCCACCGGGTTCCTCTGTCCATGGGATTTTCCAGGCAAGAAAACTGGAGTGGGCTGCCATTGGAGTCAAGCAATCGAAATCAAAATTGAAAAAGACTCATAATAAAGTATAAAACCAAGTCATAAAGCTATACACCTAGATACTAATTTGATTTTTTTTTAATTCATAAGAATTTATAGTCTTAGGAGATGGGGGTGTGTGATACCCAGACACACTGGAGTCAGTTTGATTTTCTTATGTATATTTTAAAAACACTCATTTTGTGCAATGAGCATCTATTGCTTTGGTATCAGAAAAAGTATAAATACTAGATGTTACCATTTTTTCAACGTATGCCTTAACACAGGAATAACTGAAAATGTCTCTTTTTCCCTCCTTCCCTCCCGGCCTCTCTCTCTCCTTCTCTCCCCTCTACGAGATACTTTGCTAAACTGGGAAAAGTCCAAAGATTCTTATACAAACAAGACTTGGTATGAAGAAATGTTTATGGACAAAGCTAGTGCTTTTCAAAGCTCATCAAGTGACTATGGGAGAGGGCAGTGAAAATATCCATCATTTTTACCCAAACCTCTCCTCTTACTCATTTCTTCCCTTTATATACCCTTAGCAGGTGAGACATCCCACCACAGTGAGGGCTCTTATATCACCTTGATAATGTTCTTTCCTTCCTGGCAAGGTAGAGTCAAGCTATATTCATATGTATTTGAATAAAACTTATATGCATAACTGGTTATTTTGTAAAATCCAGCTGCATATTCTTGTTCCCTCTCAGTTAGGAAATTTAAGTGGAACCTTATATACATTCAGCAATTTGTACTTTGTTTGTTTTCTGAAGCCATCAAAAAAGACCCAGTTTCTAAAAAGTTTCATAAACTTTGTACAGTGGTTTCCTTCTCTATAGGTACTTATTTTTCAAATTGGCTTGCACGTCACACTTATAAGTTTTTGATTTCCTACCAATTTTGTATCACCTATGCTTAATAAGGAACCTTCCCTGGTGGCCCAGGGGGTAAAGAATCTGCCCACAATGCAGGAGATACAGGAGACATGGTTTCTATCCCTTGGGTGGGGAAGATCCCCTGGAGGAGGGCATGGCAACCCACTCCAGTATTCTTGCCTGGAGAATCTCACGGACAGAGGAGCCTGGAGGGCTACAGTCCATAGGGTTGCAAGAGTTGGACTGAGCGACTAGGCACTCTTGTGGTGGTTTATAAGAGCCACAGACATGGGGCGTGGGTAGAGTCCGTTGGGTTGTCTCAAGGAAAACACTTGATCTTCCTGGACAGCGACATTCTCTTCTGTAAAAGGAGAAGTTTATTTGCGTAAATTCTCTCTTGGTTGTTCTGGAAGGATTAAATAGCCAGTGTCTGGAAGCAACATGAGAGATTCTGAAAATAAGGCTCTGGGAGCCTGTGATTTTCTCTCTTAGAAGGATTTATTGCTTCAGCATTGGGGCTTGCGTGTGTTGTGCGTAGACAGCTGGGAGTGACGTTCCTAGTTCAAGAAAGGAATTTGTTTCTTTAACAAACACATATGGAGTGGTTAGTATGTGCCAAGCACCATTCTGAGCTCTACAAATTTTAATTCACTTAATCCTTGTGCTAACCCTATGAAATTGGCACTATTGTTATTTTCATTTGATGGGGTGAGGAAACAGTGATGAAGTAATTTGCCCCAAATCTTGCATTTATTAATGATAGAGTCAGTACATAAACTCAAGCTACCTGTCTGTAGATTTCATGTTTATTTGATGCTATGCTGCTTTGAAAGATTTTTTGAGAATTCTGTGAAACCCCCATTTTATGTTGAGCTTTTTTGTTGCTTGTTTTAAATATAATCTTTCTATTGCTGCCCACTTCTTGACTGATAGCCAATATTTATCCCAAATGAAAAGTGAATCCTGAACTTAATCTTGCAAAGGTGAGTCTTCTTCTTAAATGCTTTCAGAGTTAATGGAATCCTTCACATCTTATGGACTTTGTATTTGAACACACAGTTTGAGAATCTCCAAAAAGGAGAGAGAAGGTCTTCTCTGTCATGGTCCTCACGGAGGAACAATCTCAGCATGAATCTGTCCCTCACAAGGCTCAGGAAATCTCTAAGCAGATAAGTTGTTTTGAGGCTTTTAAATCCATGAACCCAGCAGATTCCCCACTGCACTGGTGAACAAGATTCACTTGACTAGCCCCACCTAAATGTAACAGCATCGTCTTGGCCCTCAGTGAAATTAACTTGGCTGTACATGACATTCAGAATTTGATCAAAATTAATGTATTACAGCTGCATTTCCAGATAACATTTGCTAATTTTCAAAATGAATCTTTTTTACCTAACATGAAGCATGGGCTGATCACCATTTTTTTTTCTTTTGCTGCAAACAAGCAATGTGTGTCAAAATTTCTGCTTTTTAATCTAATGAAAGAAGAGTCCTGAAATGTTTGTCACCATCAAGCCATCTCATTTCTTTCTAAATGCATATACAAAATTAAATGCCATCAACTTCAAAATTGACTGTGGGGATCAGAATAAAGCAATCTCCTTGAAATCACTGCTCTCTCTAAGAAGTATAATAAAACCCGTGAACATCATCTCCAGCATCTGTAAGTGACTTTGTGGGATATTCTTAGAGTCGTGGCAGCACTTTACAGTTGGCGCTGTTCCTTTTTTAACTCCTTTTTATTACTTGTTTATTTACTCTGGGTTGTGCTGAGTCTTTGTTGCTGCGCAGGCTTTCTCCTAGTTGCAGTAAGTGGGGGCTACTCATTGCAGTGTTGGGCTTCTCATTGTGGTGACTTCTTTTATTGCTGAGCATGGCCTCTAGAGGAAGGACTTAGTTGTGGCACATGGGTTTAGTTGCCCCGAGGCATGTGGAATCTTCCCAGTCCAGGGATCGAAGCGTGTCCCCTGCATTGGCAGTGAATTCCTTACCACTGAACCACCAGGGAAGCCCTGAATTGTCCTTTAATCGACTGTTTCCTCACAACTTATCACTCCTCACTCAGTAAGTCACTTTGCAGTCCATTTAAGGGGTAGACAAGTTTTATTAACTTTATAGTCCAAAGAAAAAATAGCAAATCACTAAATTTGAAAAGTGGTTGTTAAGAGTTAAGGCAAAATAATAGTGATAAAGATAGTTAGATATCAAACATAGAAGAGCCAATAGAACAAAGACATGTTTAAAAACTCCTACAGACAATGGACAGTACTTCCTATTTTTATTTTAAAATAAATAATAATAGAATGCCTCTAACCAAATTCCTGTTTCCTTTACTTTTTTGGTAGAACAGCTAGTTTGTGTAAGTGCTTATGAGGTCAAACCAAGAGATTTCAGATAAATGCCACAAAAGTGGTATATTTTTCTGCTGTCGTAATACCCTTATTTAGGCGCTGTCTACTCAGATTAGATTTAAAGGGATTTTAGAAATGCACTTCCTTCTATACTAGCTCTCTGGAAACTGGAGGATCTCCAACATGTTAGCATTATGTGGAAGCTGTGAAATCTAGCCGGGGGCAACACTGTTCTTCTCTTCTCTGGTTATCAGCCCTGCTTCCTTTCTGCTTCTCCATCTCATGTTTGTTCAACACCTCTTTAAACAATCAATTTCTGGTCTTAATGCTTCTGTGCAAAGTACTTAAAATAATTCCATTTTTCTGAATGGATGCTGAGCTTAATTTCAGCAAACTCATAGAAAATAAAGGGATACTTCTTTAATTTCAATGCTATCACTTGAGAAACCATTCTTCTACTGGTAAGTATTTTTAGAAGGGCTTCTAGAGGTGTGCTAAAAACAATTTAAAAGCTGTTATTAAGCAGTAATTAATCCATTTTGTTTGTTCATTAATTATTGACATGCTCCCTGGTGCATTTATTTCATACATGTAAAATTTATTACTAAATATTACACAATGTGCTTCTATTATTATTTCTTACTTAGTCTTAGTGAAAATGTTTGTTGTTCTGTCCTGTCCGACTCTTTCCAATCCCAAGGACCATAGCCAGCTAGGCTCTTCTGTCCACGGAATTCTCCAGTCAAGAATACTAGAGTGGGCAGCCATTCCCTTATCCAAAGGATCGTCTCAACTCAGAGATTGAACCTGGGTCTCCTGCATAGCAAGCAGATTCTAACCAAGTTACAAAACAATAATTTAATTGGAAGCAGAATTAAATATTAGTTTTAATTAAAACCCTTTGTTAACAGGGATTAAAGCAACTCTGATCACTATACGCAAAGCAATAAGGCATTATAAATTTTGGAAGTGTCAAAGGAGCTTGAAGCAGCTGGAAATTTACCAAGTATCTGTAAACTGTTAAAACTTACATCATCGAAGAAAATACACTTCAAATTTAAAATGGTCTTGGCGCTTTACTAATAGTACTAAATACAGGGTTTCTAGATGCAGAACATGTTACTTTTAACTTCTGTAAGGCTCATAGAAATCTCAGCAATAAAAGGAAACTGGCTGATAGTCAATTTGGAGAAGAAGAGAAGAAGCCTCAGGAGTTGAGAGGCCGGTGGTCTGCTGTGTGATGCCTACCCAAGTCAGAATCCTGGCCCTGCCATCAACCCCAAAGAGTTGTAGAGTGCACAATTCTCCAATCTGAGGGTGATGACGGTGACTATAATAATAGAAATGAACTCATATGGTTATGGTGAGGATCACATTTCAAGTACTTAGAATAAAGTCTGGGAGATAGTAAACATTCAGTAAGTGTTATTGTTAATTATTATCATGGCTGGTACGGTCACAGGGTGCAGGCAGCGTGGACACTAGTGAGTAATGCACCCATGATCAGTACACTCACCTCAAATATCTTTCCTTCTTCCTTGCTTTTTTTCTTCTTCCATTCCTGCCTTCCTTTCCTTCCCCCTTTTTTCTTTCCTCCCTTGCTTCTTTTTTCTTCCTCTCTCCCTTCCACCCTTCTCTTTGAGTGTGATTCTGGCTTTTTTTTTTTTTTTTTTTTTTTGCTTTCACCTCTCTCTCTCTATTATTCTGCCCTCCTCATTTTTTTTTTCAATCTTGGTTTTTCCAAACCTTCTTCCCATTCTCATCAACTTCATTAGTGTCTTTCCTCCATTTGTTTTTTTAAAATGCATTTTTATTTACTATTTTTAAAGTAAACTACATTTTTATATCTCTACTTAAAAAAAAGCAACAAAATATGTTTTCCGTCTTGAAAAAGTAATCCGTGAAGCCAACAGATTATTTTATACATGTCATTGCCTTGGTGGGATAATTTTACGTGGAGCAGTAACAAGCGAAGCTGTCTTCCATTCTACTATAGTCAAACATCAATGGATTTGTAGCCCAGAAACCACACAGTAGAGAAAGAATGAGTGAGAATTTGGAAGAGAGAGAGAGATAAATCTAGGCTATTAGCACCTGCAGTTTGAACGTCACTGAAACACTCAATCAGGAAGCTGGGCCGCACGAGTCTGGGGCCACACCCCCAAGCAGCTCCAATCACTGAACAGGGCTGGCCAAGCGGAGGCTGGACCACAGCCTGGGCGAGGCATGTGGCAAGGGGAATCCCAGTCCTAGGAGGAAGAGAACCAGAGAACCTCCCGTGACTTTGCTTCTGGAATATTATGATGGTGGGATTCTTGCATCTTTTAGGTCAACATATTTGGAGTGACAATTTTCTCTCTTCCTGCCTGTATCTCAGAACAACTAAGTAGACCTTAAAGATGATTCAGGAGAAGTTCAAGTCCATTTTAGGTGCTCCTACTGTCACTTGTATATGGGGAAAGAATGTATGTGTATTTACTTGTTTTGGAATGGTCCAGTATAATATGAGGAAAAAGATGCATATGGTAGACAGGAAGCTTTTCATTAAGAAGTACTAAATGATAAAGCTGCTTTATGAAAAGTATAAGTTATTTTTTCTATATACTATTATTTTTTCAATATAGCTTTTAATGACACATAATCAACCCTAATATAAATGAAATGACATGGAAACATAAATTCCCTTTCCTTTTCCATGGAAAAACCTCCTACTTGGTACCTACTTCATTTAGGGATGCTATAAAATGATGCAAGCTCTCTCAGTGTCCCATGGTAAATTCAACAGAATTAAGTTGAAAGCCTAGACAAGTATCAGAGTTTAAGTTCCTAGCAGGATAACTTTACATTATAACTGAGTGTCTCCACTTCTTCATATATTATGTTTTCATCAGAACTCATAATAGTAAGAGTGATTAAAGGAGATGACTGCCAACCTGCTGTCTTCAAGAACACCTGGTCTTGGATTACTGTCATGGACCTGACATTTATAACATTGCTCACTGCACATTTCCACCCATTCTACTAGTTTGCATTTATAGTGCATATTTAGCATCATAAAGATCTTTTACATGCATCATGCTATTTTACATCTGTGACCTTGGCACTGGGAAAACACATTCACCTACATGGTGGAATTTGAGCTTCACAGCAATCTTGGCATATTAAAAAAGGGACCCACAGAAGACCAATGATTTTTGTCGTCCCCAAGTCACACAGGGAAGAGATAACTCAGACTTCTAATGAGACTTCATTTGAATCTAGGGCTTCTAATTCCTTTTCTCACAGGAAACCACTAATACACACACACACACACACACACACACACACACACACACTTGCAGGTTTGTGCAAAGAGGGGACAGTGAATTGAATCTGAAAAGAACAGAAGTCATGACATAAAGTTTTTATATGTTCGGTGCAGCTCTTATGAAGTCAGGGTAGGCGTGTTGCCCTTTTCCATATTAAGTTATTCCTGCTATATGAAATGCATCAAGATGACACCAGGAGGGTACTGACTTGATTTAGAACTCAGCCACACACCTGTTCTTCTAAATATAAACAAATTTGCAACCTGAGCCATTGGCAGCCGCTGGAGGGTAAGCAAGTGAAAGCTGGGGCTGGTGCCTGCCTGCAACCTGGCTCTGGACTTCCAAATTCACAAGGATGAAGAAAGTGTTATTCCAGGCAGGATATTTGTCATTGCAATCTGGAGGTCACAATAACCTTTTATCTCACCAGAGAGATTATCATTGTTAGCTTTATTATCCTTATTGTTATTTTTAACCATGTGCTTAGCTTGTTCTTGTGGCTGAGCTTGTACCCAGCCTCTTGAATGCTCCAGGTCCTCTTGGTTTGTCTATGTGAAAGTTGCCAAAGTTGCCACGTTTGGAGAAAGCTTATCCAAAGGGAAATTGTCTGCTGCACTCCAGAACACGAAATTAAATCTATAATGTAGTTTCATTGTCCTGTGAAGGCAATATTGTTCCAGACTCTAAAACTTCTGACACTTCAAAGTGTGTGACTACTCCTTGATGCTTTGATGTTTCTTTCCATTCTTGCTCAGAGAGAAAGAAATCATACTGGGGTCCTTGGAAATGTTCCATGTTATCTTTGACTAGTGGTATACTACAAAGGTGATACAAATGTAGGTAGCCCAGTGGCAGGCATGTTATGGTACACATGAAGGAATACGGAACTAGGAGACTTGATTCATCTGAATGGCCAAAGCTCTTAACGTGGTCCAGATTATGATCATTGGTAGGTTCTGAAAGCATTATTTCTAGATTCTGAGAGTCGGGCGAGAAGTCTCTTAATTCTCTTTCAAAATGGCTGCAATTGCAAAAGGTTTGCATGTTGAGATTTTTGAACATGCAGAAAAACACCAAAGTGTGGTAAAACTATTGCCATCTTTTGATTTGCTTATATGATCCTTCACCGGCAACCTGGCAATTTGATTAATTCTACTAAAATACCTTCTTATGTGAATAAATATGGCAAATTCTTGGGGCTAAATCCTTTAGATAATTCCTTTAGATAAGGATTTAGTCTCAAGGATTCACCTTCACCTATGTATATGGTGAAATGTGACACATTTAGATAGAGATGGAGATATGGGCTAGTGGTAAAGAATCCACCTGGCAATGCAGGCAACATAAGAGTCATGGGTTCAATCTCTCTGTTGGTAAGATGACCTGTAGGAGGGCATGGCAACCCACTCCAGTATTCTTGCCTGGAGAATCTCATGGAAAGAGGAGTCTGGCCAGCTACAGTCCTCAGGGTCTCAAAGAGTCAGACAGGAATGAAGAGACTTAGCATGCACATACAGAGATGTCAAGACAGATGTATAGATGCAGATTGATCCAGCTGAGATGCAATAGCACTGTAGTTCAATTCTCCCTTTGAGAGAACCTGCTGCAAAGACTCATTGGCAGACAGCCTCAGCTGTGCCACTTGCAGGTACCTTCCCATCATGTTGGCCATCCTCTCCTTTGTCTGTTTCAGCCAATGACTGGGCAAAGCAGGGAAATAAGAGCTGGGATGTTCCTGCTGCTTCCCATCCTCCACCAAGAAGATAAGTAAAAAAAACGGCAAATCTAACTGAGAGAATTACGTTGAAAGTCCATGAAGTTCTAAAACAAGGGCATACCATTTGAATGAGAATTATAAGTTTTTGAAAAACAACTCAATGTTTTATTGGGCTTCGGTAGAGGCAGAATATTTCATTATGGGATGTCTAATAATAATGCCGGAGAAGGCATTGGCACCCCACTCCAGTATTCTTGCCTGGAAAATCCCATGGACAGAGGAGCTGGTAGGCTGCAGTCCATGGGGTCGCCATGAGTTGGACATGACTGAGCAGCTTCACTTTCCCTTTTCACTTTCATGCATTGGAGAGGGAAATGGCAACCCACTCCAGTGTTCTTGCCTGAAGAATCTCAGGGACAGGGGAGCCTGGTGGACTGCCGTCTATGGGGTCATACAGAGTTGGACACGACTGAAACGACTTAGCAGCAGCAATGATCATGCATATAGAACTACCAGTTATGAGCAACAGGATCACCAAATCACACAGTCCGATGAGCACAGCAGTAATCCATTGTAAGACGGAGATCATATTTCAAGGTGGAAAGGTAGCTGGACCAAATAGTATGTGTCAGCAGCTCAAACAGGTGGCTCAGATCCCCATATCTCCCACCAGAATTGCACCAGTACCTCTCCTCAAGCTTGTCCCCATGGCTATATTGCAGAGGGACATTCCTATATGGCCAGTTGTAGGAGGACTTAAAAATGGGTGCCAATTGGATTTACAGATGGATGAGCTTGGTAGGTTGGTATAAGCTAAAAATAAAAAGCAGAAGCTACAATCCAGGGTTATCTTGAGAGTGAGTGAAAACTAATATTTTTCAAAGATGGAACTATGAGCCATGATTGTATGTTAAAGAAAAAGTAGCTATAGGGGAAGAGTAGCTGGAAGTGGTCAGGGTCTATGAGGAAAAGAGTTGGGAAAATGGAAACAAGAGGTGGGTGGACATTTGGGAGGGAGCAAGGCATGTGAAGACTTGTATATCTCACTACAAAGCACTCACCTCTGGAAAGGCCCTGGAAAACTAAGGAGACAGATGATTTAGCCAGTTTGTGTTAGCCGACTTCCAACACTGGACAGCCAGGAACTAGTAGGGAAGGTATATGAACTGAGTGGCTGAGATGAAGGCTACATGTGGACTCCTCCTTCCCATAGTCAATCTACCTCTTTATGTTGAATGTTCAACCTATTAACAACAGACACTAATATTTATACCCAGCATGACATTTTGCTCCAAGTTGACTATATTCAGTGCCTTCCATTCTGAAGAACCATTGGTGACAGTGACAGAGACCCATTCTGGTACAGGTTTGTCTTTTTCAACCACAGGCACTTAGCCAGAACCTCTGATGAGGTCCTATGAATGCCGCCTAGTCCACAGACATGGGCTACCACATAGCACAGAACCAAGCCAGTGCACCCACATTTCAGCTAAGAGGATGTAGGAAAGGGTCTGTGACCATGGATCCTTTGAATTGCATGCCATTCTGAAAGAGGCAGTCTGTTAGCACATTAGAACAGCCTACATCATGCAGTGTTACTTGCTCAGTCATGTCTGACTCTTTGCGACCCCATGAACTGTAGCCTGCCGGGCTTCTCAGACCATGGAATTCTCCAGGCAAGAATACTGGAGTGGGTAGCCATTCTTTTCTCCAGGGGAACTTCCTGAGCAAGGGATCAGGCCTGGATCTCTTGTATTGCAAACAGATTCTTTACCATCTGAGCCACCATGGAAGCACACATGAAAGCAGGGCTGAAATGCCAGCCTGGTTATCAGTTCAGTCCAGTTCAGTCGCTCAGTTGTGTCCGACTCTGCGACCGCATGAATCGCAGCACACCAGGCCTCCCTGTCCATCACCAACTCCTGGAATTTACTCAAACTCATGTCCATCGAGTCGGTGATGCCATCCAGCCATCTCATCCTCCGTCGTCCCCTTCTCCTCCTGCCCCCAATCCCTCCCAGCATCAGGGTCTTTTCCAATGAGTCAACTCTTCACATGAGATGGCCAAAGTATTGGAGTTTCAGCTTCAGCATCAGTCCTTCCAATGAACACCCAGGACTGATCTCCTTTAGGACGGACTGGTTGGATCTCCTTGCAGTCCAAGGGACTCTCAAGAGTCTTCTCCAACACCACAGTTCAAAAGCATCAATTTTTTGGTGCTCAGCTTTCTTCACAGTCCAACTGTCATATCTATACATGACCACTGGAAAAATCATAGCCTTGACCAGATGGACATTTGTTGGCAAAGTAATGTCTCTGCTTTTTAATATGCTGTCTAGGTTGGACATAACTTTCTTTCCAAGGAGTAAGCGTCTTTTAATTTCATGGCTGTGGCCCCCAAAAATAAAGTCTAACACTGTTTCCACTGTTTCCCCATCTATTTCCCATGAAGTGATGGGACCGGATGCCATGATCTTAGTTTTCTGAATGCTCAGCTTTAAGCCAACGTTTTTACTCTCCTCTTTCACTTTCATCAAGAGGCTTTTTAGTTCCTCTTCACTTTCTGTCATAAGGGTGGTGTCATCTGTGTATCTGAGGTTATTGATATTTCTCCCAGCAATCTTGATTCCAGCTTGTGCATCTTCCAGCTCAGCGTTTCTCATGATGTACTCTACATGTAAGTCAAATAAGCAGGGTGACAATATACAGCCTTGACGTACTCCTTTTCCTATTTGGAACCAGTCTGTTGGTCCATGTCCAGTTCTAAATGTTGCTTCCTGACCTGCATATTGGTTTCTCACTAGGGAGGTCAGGTGGTCTGGTATGCCCATCTCTTTCAGAATTTTCCACAGTTTATTGTGATCCACACAGTCAAAGGCTTTGGCATAGTCAATAAAGCAGAAATAGATGTTTTTCTGGAACTCTCTTGCTTTTTCAATGATCCAATGGATGTTGGCAATTTGATCTCTGGTTCCTCTGCCTTTTCTAAACCCAGCTTGAACATCTGGAAATTCATGGCTCATGTACTGCTAAAGCCTGGCTTGGAGAATTTTGAGCGTTACTTTACAAGTGTGTGAGATGAATGCAATTGTGCTATAGTTTGAGCATTCTTTGGCATTGCCTTTCTTTGGCATTGGAATGAAAACTGACCTTTTCCAGTCCTGTGGCCACTGCTAAGTTTTCCAAATTTGCTGACATATTGAGTGCAGCACTTTTACAGCATCATCTTTCAGGATTTGAAATAGCTCAACTGGAATTCCATCACCTCCACTAGCTTTGTTTGTAGTGATGCTTCCTAAGGACCACGTGACTTCACATTCCAGGATGTCTAGCTCTAGGTGAGTGATCACACCATCGTGATTATCCGGGTCATGAAGATCTTTTTAGTGCAGTTCTTCTGTGTATTCTTGCCACCTCTTCTTATTATCATCTGCTTCTGTTAAGTCCGTACCATTTCTGTCTTTTATTAAGCCCATCTTTGCATGAAATGTTTCCTTGGTATCTCTAATTTTCCTGACAAGATCTCTAGTCTTTCCCATTCTGTTGTTTTCCTCTATTTCTTTGCATTGATCACTGAGGAAGGCTTTCTTGTCTCTCCTTGCTATTCTTTGGAACTCTACATTCAAATGGGAATATCTTTCCTTTTCTCCTTTGCTTTTTGCTTCTCTTTTTTTTCACAGCTATTTGTAAGGCCTCCTCAGACAACCATTTTGCCTTTGTGCATTTCTTTTCCATAGGGATGTTCTGGTTATAGTCCTTTGCAAAACAAAGTGCTGTTTTTCAGGAGGCAGTATATGCATTAAGTAAGATCCTTCTATATAAAGTTGTGTCCTTATCAAGAAGAATCAATACAGATCAGTCACTCAGTCATGTCCACTCTTTGCCATCCCATGGACTGCAGCACACCAGGCTTCCCTGTCCATCACCAACTCCTGGAATCTACTCAAACTCATGTCCATCACATCAGTGATGCCATTCAACCATCTCATCATCTATCGCACTGTTCTCCTCCAACCTTCAATCTTTCCCAGCATCAGGGTCTTTTCCAAGGAGTCGGTTCTTCATATCAGGTGGCCAGAATATTGGCATTTCAGCTTCAGCATCAGCCCTTCCAATGAATATTCAGGACTGATTTCCTTTAGGACTGACTGGTTGGATCTCCTTGTAGTCCAAGGGACTCTCACGAGTCTTCTCCAACATCACAGTTGAAAAACATCAGTTCTTCAGTGCTCAGCTTTTTTATAGTCTATCTCTTATATCCATACATGACTATTAGGAAAACAATAGCTTTGACTAGACAGATCTTTGTTGGTAAAGTAATGTCTCTGCTTTTTAATATGCTGTCCAGGTTGGTCATAGCTTTTCTTCCAAGGAGTAAGTGTCTTTTAATTTCATTGCTGTAGTTACCATCTGCAGTGATTTTGGAGCTCCAAAAAATAGTCTGTCACTGTTTCCACTGTTTCCCCATCTATTTGCCATGAAGTGATGGGACCAGATGCCATGATCTTAATTTTCCGAATGTTGAGTTTTAAGACTACTTTTTCACTCTCCTCTTTCACTTCCATCAAGAGGCTCTTCATTTCTTCACTTTCTACCATAAGTGTAGTGTCATCTGCATATCTGAGGTTATTGATATTTCTTTCAGCAATCTTGACTCCATCTTGTGCTTCAACCAACCTGGCATTTCTAATGATGTACTCTGCATATAAGTCAAATAAGCAGGGTGACAATATACAGTCTTGATGTACTCCTTTCCCAATTTGGAACCAGTCTGTTGTTCCATGTATGGATCTAACTGTTGCTTCTTGACCTGCATACAGATTTCTCAGGATGCAGGTTGGTTGGTCTGGTATTCCCATCTCTTTAAGAATTTGCCACAGTTTGCTGTGATCCACACAGAACAAAGGATTGAGCGAATACCAAAGGAGAGTTAGCTGTGTACCGACCCCTCCCAGCCCAGAGGCAGAGAGGCAGACTTGAGACAGCCAGAGCCAGAAGGCAAGGGGCTGCTGCAATCTCAACCTCAGAGATGGCATCTTCCAATAAACTCTGAGCAGGCTCCCAGCTTCCACCCACATGTTCCTGGGATTCTGGATTGTTGACATCCACCAGGAGGGTCGCAGCCTGAGATCAGCTCTCCAGAGGGGACATGTGGCACACCTGAGGTGGTGCTCTTGCAGTGCACCCAGGAAACAAAGTGGCCGGGACCAGGGAGGTGATTAAGATACATGGCCCACCTGGGTGAGTGCACTCACCAAGCACCTGGTCTCCTGAGCTGCTCAGACCTGGGAAGGGTGCAAAATGCATGCCCAATGCACAGAGACTGAGCCAGAACTGTGTCTGAGTGTCTCCTGTGGAGGTACCAGTCAGCAGTGGCCTGCCACAGGGGCGGGGAATCTAGGTGCAGCAGCCCTGGGTGTGGCATAAGCCCTCATAGAGGAGGTCATCGTTTACCCCACCATAGACGCACGAGAACTTACACAGGACTGGGGCAACAGACTCTTGGAGGGCACAGACAAAATCTTGTGTGCACCAGGACCCAGGAGAAAGGAGCAGTGGCCCCACAAGAGACTGGCCCAGACATGCCCATGAGTGTCCAGGGTTCTCCAGTGGAGATGCGGGTTGGCGGTGGCCTGCTCCAGGGCTGGGAACACTGAGTGCAGCAGTACATACATGGGACCTTTTGAAGGAGGTCAGCATCATCTTCATTACCTCCAGCAGAGTGTGGCCTCAGGTCAAGCAACAGGAAGGGAACACTTCAGTATTCTTGTCTCGAGAACCCCATGGACATCGAGAATACATGAGTCCAAAACCCAAAGAGTAGAAGCAGGAGTCATACCTTTCGCCATTGTTCCCAATAACTCAACTGCAGAATCATTTATACAGCAAATAATTGAAAACAAGAGAAATGTCAAATTAAGGTATATAATATGACAGAAAAATAATTAATAATAATTATTGAAATTAGGAATATTTATAACATATTGACATCACATGGGCTAATTTTTTACTCTCTTCCTCACAACTCTGGCTTCTTCATGTTTAGAGGTTCTGATCTCCAAAGGGCATTGACTTTTGCTAGGAGACACAACTAAATTTCCATTTGGATATCAGCTTTCCCTACCTCCAGAGCATCTGATATTGTATGTCCAGGGACCAGCAAGTAAGGAGGTGCCTTCATTCTTTCATTCCAGGAGTAACTGTGGAGAATGGGAAGGGAAGGCTGCTTTTACACAAAAAAGACACATATATGGAACCCAGATAAGCTATGTAGGCACTCCACACTCCTTTGTTCCATTGTAACCATGAACAGATTTGTTCAGCAACACCTGACTGAGAATAGCATCATAATCAAGTGTTTGGACCACAGAGAAATAAAGATTTAGATCACCCCATCATGAAAGCCATCAAGCCCTGCTGAGTTAATAGCCGAAGGTGAGTGAACCTTAAATAGTGAAAAAGGGAAAGAGTAAGAACTAGGTGGAGCCCCAAGTCCAGCTGCAGAGATGGGAGCTACAGTTTATCCCACTGACTTCTTTGGGCTAATTTTGTCTTCAGAAAAAAGAGAGGCAGTAGAAACCATGGGGATGCTGTTCCTCAAACTTGTGATGTGCGTGTGTGAGATGTGAGGGGTGTGTGCTGGTGGCTGTAAAGTTGTATCACTTGAATCTCACTCTAAGACAGTGGTCCCCAGTCTTGATGGAGCCAGAGACTGCTTTCATGGGAGATAATTTTTTCCACGGATCGGGGAATGGGGAATGGTTCCAGGATGATTCAAGTGTATTACATCTATTGTGCACTTGACTTCTATTGTGA
Source organism: Muntiacus reevesi (assembly GCF_963930625.1). Classification (NCBI taxonomy): domain Eukaryota; kingdom Metazoa; phylum Chordata; class Mammalia; order Artiodactyla; family Cervidae; genus Muntiacus; species Muntiacus reevesi. The sequence goes on from NC_089251.1 coordinate 122,595,211, forward strand.
TACATAATGACCTGATTATGCAACTCTCTATAATGCAGAGTCAGTGGAAGCCCTGAGTTTGTTTTCCTGCAACGAGTTGATCCCATTTGGGAGTGATGAGAGAGTGATGGGCAGTGGCTGTAAACACAGATGAACCCTCACCTGTTTGCGTGCAGCTCACCTCCTGCTGTATGTCTGGGTCCCTAATGGGTCACAGACCCATGCCAGTCTGTGGCCCAGGGGTTGGGGACCTCAGCTCTAATATACTCCAGTGCATCTCATGTAGTTGGCAGACAGTCCCTAGTTGCTGCCCTTTGGGATCCTACACAGTGTTCAGGCTGTGGCTGTGATCTCTTCCCTTCCAATGGCTGAACCCAGGGGATGTACTGGAGCTGAACCCTTCCTGCCCTGGATGGGGTTCCTTTGATGTCTTCGCTCTGTGGTGCCTCATCAGCCCGGCCAGGGCTTTCTCTGAGCTGCTCTGCAATTCGGGCCTCTTCCTACCAACTTCTCATTGCTTTTCTCCTTGCTTTCAAGGGTCAGAGCAGCAGTGGAGACGGAAGGCGCTTCCTGCCCTCTCTTGCCGTCTCCCATACTGAACCTGCACGGATATTTCCCTAAGATGTCAGCTCATGTCTAATCACATCGCGACATCCTCTCTGCAGATGCTTAAGGTAACACACTAAATTTAAGGCTTAAACCCTGGCTTCAGGACTTTCTCTAGCTCTCCTATTCCCCCCCATCCCCAGGTCTGCTTTCCTTCTGCAAGACTCTCACCCACTGATTGGCTCTCTCGACCTGACGGCGTGGACAGCATCCACGTGTGGGCATGACTGGTCTCGTGGGCAGACAAAGTGCCATGGTGTAGGGAGCGCTGCTTGGAAGGCCCCTTAGTGCTCTAGGGTCGCTATATTCATTTGCTAGGGCTGCCTCAACAAAGTACCTCAAGCTGGGTGGCTTAAATAACAGAAGTGCATTCTCCCACAGTCCTGGAGGCTAGAACTCATCTCTCATCCAAGATCAAGATGTTGGCAGATTGGTTTCTTCTGAGATTATGAGGGGGAGCCTGTTCCGTGCCTCCCGGCTAGCTTTTGCTGACTTGCTGGCAATCCATGATGTTCCTTGGCTTCTAGACATGTCGCCGTGATCTCTGCCTTCATGTTCACATGCTGTTCTATGTCTCTGTCTCCAAGTTTCCCCTTTATAAGGACACTGGTCATATTGAATTAGCGTCCACCCTAATGATCTCACCTTAATTAATTATATCTGTAATGACCCTACTTCCAAATAAAATCACAGTCTGAGACACTGGTGAAGGGGTTAGGACTTTCAGGGGTGGGGGTAGGGGGGATGCAATTCAACCCATAACAATCATTACCTTGAAACTTCTAATAATTTTTACTTTGCACTGGACTCCACAAATTATGTAGCTAGTCCTGGCTTTGGAAAGCTAATTCTGGACTTTAAGCAGTCTTAGAACCTTGGATCAGGAGAAAGTGCCTTTTTCTCCTATAATTAAAGAAAAGTCTCCTGTGGAGCCTTGAATAACCTTGACTGGATCACCTAACCATTTCTAACAAATCACTCTGGCCATTATGCCCGACACTTTGTCCGGGCTAGGCCTGTGACTTTTATTCACATCACCTGCCACTGGGAAGGAAAGGGTAGGACAGTGTTTGGTTCACGAGAGTATTCTAGTCAGAGTTTCGGACCAGACTTACATTTGTTTGTTTGGTTGGTTTTTTGGCTGTTTTGTGGGGTCCTATTTCCCTGACCAGGGATCAAACCTGGGCCTCCTGTATTGGAAGAATGGATTCTTAATCACTGGACCACCAGGGAAGTTTTCACACTTGTTTGATAGAAAAGAGTTTACACGTTTCCTATTAATTCTGTGATCTGGAACGGTTTATGTTGTTTAAAGATTATCTGTGATCTGAGAGTCTAAAATGCAAAAAGCACTGATAAAGTCCTTTCTTTTCCATTTTAAAATATTTTTGTCCACCTGCTGCCTTTTTGAATCATTATTAATCTCCGAGTTTTCTATTTTTGAGTCAAATGTTAAGATTTACATTTTCTTTAAAACTATGTTCATTACCGAAATGGCAGTTTTAAAATGTTCTTCTATGTATAGCTGCTTATGCCACTTATGGGCTGAATTGTGTTCCTTTAAAGCTCATATGTTGCAGTCCTAACCCAATACCTCAGAATCTGACTGGATTTGGAGACAGAATCCAGATTTTGGATATTTAAATCCAGACTGTGACTTAAGTGAAGTAAGCGCTTAAGTGAAAGTAAGGTCATGAAGGTGAGCCTTAATTCAGCGTGACTGGTTCACTTTTTTTTTTTTTTTTAAATTTTTTTTATTAGTTGGAGGCTAATTACTTCACAACATTTCAGTGGGTTTTGTCATACATTGATATGAATCAGCCATAGAGTTACACGTATTCCCCATCCCGATCCCCCCTCCCACCTCCCTCTCCACCCGATCCCTCTGGGTCTTCCCAGTGCACCAGGCCCGAGCACTTGTCTCATGCATCCAACCTGGGCTGGTGATCTGTTTCACCACTTTTAAGAGGTGATTAAGTCCCAGACATGAAAATGCAGAGAGGAAAGTCTATATCAGGATACAGAGAAGATAGCCATTCATAAGACGGAATAGAGGTGTCTCAGAAGAAACCAGGCCCACCAACACCTTGGTCTTGGACTTCTATTCTCCAGAATTGTGAGACAAGAAATATCTGTTGTTTAAGCCAGCCAGTCTGTGATCCTTTGTTATGGGAGTCCTAACAAACTAATGTCAGGTTGAAGGTTTTTATGTTTGTGTTTTATTTTCTTATTCACGGTTATTAGACTCATAGATTTTTGTTTGCTTGTTTTGTTTTATCCTTTTTATTTTGTATTGGGGTATAGCCGATTAACAGTGTTATTAATTTCAGGTGAACGGGGAAGGGACTCAGCCGTAGATGTACATGTATCCGTTCTCACCCAAACTCATCTCCCAGCCAGCCTGCTACATAACATTGAGCAGAGTTCCCTGTGCTATACGATAGGTCCTTGTTAGTTATCCATATTAAATTAAATATAGCAGTGTGTACCTGTTGATCCCAGACTCCCTAACAATCCCTTCCCTTCACCCTGACCCCATGGCATTCATATAAGTCTGTGAGTCTCTTTCTGCTTTTGTAAGTTCAATTATATCATTTCTTTTTGGATTCCATAGACTCACAGTTTTTTTCAGAAAATATATTTTGTTGAAATATCTTTCTGAGACTTCTTATGTTTGATAATATCTTTCTCTTTCTCTTCTCTCATGCAACTATAACTTTCTTGATTCATAGCTATTTTTCATCCAAACTCTATGGACATTTCTTCACTGCCTTCTGTCATTTCATGTTATGAAAGGAAGTTTAATATAGAACTAATATATAATTTTTTTGGTAGGCAACCTCTTTATTATTCTGCCTCTAATCATGAATATGTTTCCTTTATTTTTGAAATAGAAACATGTCATAAAATATATGGCTTTTTAAATTTGTTTTGTCTGGCAATCAAAGACTTCTTTGAACTAAAACCTCAAACCTGTCTTCAGTTCAAGAAAAGTTTTCTATGTTATTTTGGGTATTGCCTCTCATCCTCCTCTCCTGTTTTCTCCTGAAACTGTTGTTAGTGTGTGTCATGGTTCCTAGGTACCTTTTCCATCTCTAGTCTTTTCTCTCATCATTTTCAGACCTTTATTCCTAACTCTCAGTTGTTGACTGATCTCTGAAACACATCTTCTGCTGTAGCAGACCAAAGATTCAGATGATTCTAATGAAGGTTTTACTGCCTACATTGCTGAAATTTTAAATTTGGAAATAGGCATTTCTTCCAGATCTCAGGGGGCTCAACTTAATGCTTGGCTAGTACAAATTCATAAATATAATATTCTCTTAAACTTTTCCCAGTCTTTCTCCTTTGATTGCACTGACACTGCTGAAGTGGAGGAATATTTGGTTGATTTCTTGGATTGGCTTATTTCTTTTGAATTAAAATCTTTTTATTCAAAGGAACACTTTTATATTTATAACACTTGTATTCACCACATAGTGATGTGTATTAAGAATGATAGAAAGATAGTGACAGCTGAGGGTGGGACACTTTGCACTCTGTCAAAGAGGTTTTGTTTAGTTTTCTTTTTTTAACTGTATTGAAGTATAATTGATAAATAACACTGTAAGATATTTCAAATATACAATATGAAAATTTTATATACCTCATATACATATTCATTATGGAAGAATTCCCTCATAAGGGGCATAAAGTTGATTAACACATCCATTATCTTACATATTTCCTGTTATTGTGAGGACATTTAAGTTCTGCTGTCTTACCAAATTTCAATTATACAATAATAATGTTATCTGCTATTATCACTAAGTTATGCATTATAATCTCAGACCTCATTCATCTTACAGTGGAGTGTTTGTTCACTTTTACCAACCTCTCCCTATTTCCCCCACACTTCAGCCCCTGGCAACCAATTTTCTACTCTTGGTTTCTATCAGTTTGACTTTTTTGTTAAGTTTCCACACATAAGTGATACTGTGAAGTATTTGTCTTTTTCTGCTTGGCTTATTTCATTTAACATAAGGCCCTCCAGTTTCACTCAGGTTATCACAAATTATAGAATTTATTTTTTTCAAAAAACAGAATAATATTATATATATGCATATATATATGGAAATGTGGAAATTATTATAAAGAAAAGGTGATATATATATATATGTATAAATAATATATGGAGATATATGCAACATTACATTTTCCTTATCCATTCATCCACTGACAGTTACTTAAGCTGTTTCCATACTTTGGTTACCATGAATAATGCCACAATGAACATAGCAGTGCAGATGTCTCTTCAAGATAATAATTATGCTTCCCTCAGATATATACCTAAGAGTGTGATTGCTGGATAATATCTAATTTCTTGAGGACCTTACATCTGTTTCCAAAAGTAGCTATACAAATTGACATTCTCACCAGCATTTGTTGTTGTTTAGTAGCTCAGTTGTGTCTGCCTCTTTGCAATCCCATGGACTGTAGCCCACCAGGCTTCTGTGTCCCTGGGATTTCCCAGGCAAGAATACAGGAGTGAGTTGTCATTTCCTTCTCCAGGAGATCTTCCCAACTCGGGATTGAATCCATGTCTCCTACATTAGCAGGTGAATTCTTTACCACTGAGCCACCAGAGAAGCCCCAGCATTTGTTATCTCTTATCTTGTTTATAAGAGACAGCCTAAAATTTGTGAGAGATGATATCTCATTGTGTTTTTTACTTACGCATTTCTCTGGTAATTAGTAATATTGAGCACATTTTTATATACCTCTTGATGGTTTGTATGTCTCCTATTAAAAAAAAATCTATCTAGATCCTTTGTCCATTTTTAAAATTGGGTTGTTATTATTATTATTTTTTGCAATTGAGTTTTTTTTTTTTCTTCACAATAGCAGCTAGATATTTTATTTTATTTTTTTTTTTTGTCATACATTGATATGAATCAGCCATAGAGTTTGAGTGCCTTGTATACTTTTGACATTAACCTCTTATTGGATATGTGGTTTGCAAGTATTTTCTCCTATTCCATAGGTTGTCTTTTCATTTTGCTGATAATTTCTTTGATGTGCCAAAGATTTTATCTGGCGTAGTCCCACTTGTTTATTTTTGTTTTCCGTTGCCTTCACTTTTTGTGTCAGAACCAAAAAGTCATTGCTAAGACAAACTTTAATGAATTTGTTTATGCGTTCTAACAGATTTTGGATGGAGTCATTAGGATTTTCTATGATATGATGCTATCTGCAAATAGAGACAATTTTACTTCTTTCTTTACAATTTGTATGCCTTTTTCTTTTTTTTGCCTAAATGCTCTTCCTAGGACTTCCAGTCCTATGTTGTATAAAAGTGGTGAGAGTGGGCACCCTCATCTTGTTCTTGATATGAGAAGAAAAGCTTTCAGTTTGTCCCTGTTGAATATGATGTCAGCATTTTGTCTCCTCTGTTGTCCCCTTCTCCTGCCCTCAATCTTTTCCAGCATCTGAGATAGTTGGATGGCATCACCAAGTCAATGGGCATGAGTTTGAGCTAACTCCAGGAGACAGTGAAGGATAGGGAAGCCTGGCATGCTTCAGTCCATGGGGTTGCAAAGCAACAGACACAACTTTGCGACTGAACATTTTTGTCTCCTGATAGTTGATGTATTGATAAACCTAAGAAAGCATACTTTTTGATTTTTTAAAGTTTTCTTCTCTGTTTACAATACTCAGCTGTTTTTGACTCTTTTCTGCTTTTTCCAATGAACCCTTGATATACTCATTGTAATTATTTTAAAGACCTGTCTGATAATTGAAACATCTTTATCATTCTTGAATCTGGTTCTGAGGCTTGCTATGTCTCCTCAGGCTGTTTTCCCTCTTTCCTTCCTTCCTTCCTTTTTATTTGACATGCTTTATACTTTATTGCTGAGAGTTGGGTTTGTTGCTTTGGTTAATAGGCCCTGAGGTAAATAGGCCTTCATTCTGAGAACTTATGTTGATATGGTTAAGAATTGGGCTGTGTTCTGTGTCTGTTGTAGCTTTGGTGCCAGACATCTTAGTTCTCTTTCCTTGCACTGGTGTTTGTATTTTGAGCTTCCCTAGGCATTCCTCCTCAGCGAGAGTATGTCCTTCGCATAGCTATTACACTAGAGTCACGTTAGTTTGGTGGTTAATGTGGTGATAGCAATAACTTTCTGTAATCTTATGATAAAAATCAGTCTTTTAGTGGGCTTTTTTCTCTGGGCTGTGACCTTCCCAGATGTTGTTCGAGTGGTTGTTGCCATTAGGTGAGGCAGGAAAGTTACATAGAATTAGAGTCAGACAAATGTCTTTGCCAACTGGGATAAGGTTCTGGAGCGACTGAACTGAACTGAACTGAATTTTTTCTTTCCCCTGGGGAGTAGGCCTTTATTGTGGAGAATGCTCTGGGTAAATATCACAATGATTACTGTTTCCCTTCCTTTGCCAGAGTCAGGAGTGACTCTTTCTGGATCTTCAAAATGAGTACCTTGTACGGTTCCTGGAGGTAAAACTCACCACAGTGTGGGGATCACTTAAGTCTGCATCACCCAGGAGTTTCTCTTCCTCACTCTAGTCCACATTCAGCCTCCAGCAACTTATCAAAATTATCCTTGAATTTTCTTCCTAGTTTATGGTTCCAGTGGTCCCAGCTATCAGCTCCAGGGAAGCAACTTTGATTCTGGATTCACCTGTCTCTCCAGTTTTGGGGTGGTGATTTGGTGTGAAGCTTCAGTTTTCTGATGGGTCTGAAAAAAATGTTGATTTTAATTTGTTCACACTCCTTGGAAGGAAAGCTATGACAAACCTAGACAGTGTATTAAAAAGCAGAGACATAACTTGGCCAACAAAGGACCATATAGTCAAAGTTATGGCTTTTCCAGTAGTTATGTACAGATATGAGAGTTGGACCATAAAGAAGTACAACCAAAGAATTGGTACTTTTGAATTGTGGTGCTGGAGAAGATTCTTCAAAGTCCCTTGGGCTGTAAAATCAAACCAGTCAATCCTAACAGAAATCAATCCTGAATATTCATTGGAAGGATTGATGCTGAAGCTGAATCTCCAATACTTTGGCCACCTGATGTGGAGAGCCCACTCATTGGAAAGGACTTTTATACTGGGAAAGAAAGAAGGCAAAAGGAGAAGAGGGCAGCAGAAGATGAGATGATTAGATAGTATCACCAACTCAATGGACATGAATTTGAGCAAACTCTGTGAGATAGTGAAGGCCAAAGGAGCATGGTATGCTGCAGTCTGTGGAGTCACAGAGTGGTGTTTGACTCTGCGACTGAACAACAAAAAAGGATAGTATTGATAACTTCCAAAGTCTTTATGATGTTGGGACGGGGTATGGAAGTCCATGTGATTTTTTTTTTTTCTGTATTCATCTTGCTTCTATCTTAATTATCCATTAATAGATACTTGTATTGCAGGAGAGTTGTTTTAAATATGGGAGATAACAATACAAGGAAGAATTCAGGTTTAGTATACAAAGATAGAGATGCTTTCCTATTACTAACTCTGAGGGACTGTACTTAATGTTGTTGCTCAGCTGCTAAATTGTGTCCAACTCTTTGTGACCCCATGGACTGCAGCGTGCCAGGCTTCCCTGTCTCCCAGAGTTTTCTCAGATTCATGTTCATTAAATGCTCAATGCTCTACTTTAATCCATTTACTCTTCATAATAACCTTATGAAGTGGTTACTACTTTGCTTCTCATTTTACGGATGAAGAAAATGAGGTTCAGAGAGGTTAAGTCACTTGCTTCCAGTCTCACAGCTGAGACTCATAGGTGGCAGAACTGGAAGTTGAATCCCAATAGACTGCCTCCAGAATCTACTTGTTTAAACGCTGCTATGTGCAGTCTCTCCTCTGTTAGCAAAACACTTACAAAGGTGCACAAACCTGCAATCACTGCATAAATAGCAGGGTCAGACCTATGATCTCTCTAAAAGTCCTAATATTATAGCAGATACATTTTATTGGAAAATTTGATTAGCACTAGGTCTTCTGTAGCTTTAGACTCCTTGCCTACTTACACTTTTTCGATTAAAGATTGATAAAAAATACACATGAGGAGGGACTTTCCTGGTGTTACAGTGGTTAAGACTCCTCACTCCCAATGCAGGGATCCTGGGTTCGATCCCAGGGGTCAAGAATTCTAGGGAACTAGAATCTCAGACCCCAACTAAAAGATCCCACATGCTGCAACAACTAGGACCCAGCTCAGCCAAATAAGTAAATGAATAGATAAATATTGAAATAATCCATGTGAGGAAATTATGGACTAAGGAAAAGAAGGTAAACTAAGGGTTAACCTTATAAACTTACCACCATGCTGCACACTGCCAGACTCTGAGGTCAGGGGTCATGTAAGGCATCCTGGGCAATTCCTGGACTCTTGCATTCTAGGCATCTCACTGGCCTCACCCTAGTCATTGATCCTGAGGTTATTCTCAGAAGATATAGATAATGAACTTAATCTAGACTGGGTTTTAAAGCAGTAAATACAGAAAAAGGGAAACATGATCAATGACACAAAGCTAGTAAATTATGAGAATTATTATTGAAACTTGGAATAAGAAAAACAACCCAATGGTTGCTAACAGAAATATCTTGATGTAATATCATGAAAAATGTTCTCCAAAACATCAGAATACCACAGGAAGAGGCCCAGGGCATGATCTGTTGTTGTACAGTCGATAAGTCATGTCTGGTGTTTTGCAACCCTGTGGACTGCAGCATGCCAAATTCCTCTGTTCCCCACTAACCCCAGAAGTGCTAAGTCTCTTCAGTTTATCTGACTCTTTGTGACCCTATGGACAGTAGCCCCACAGACTCCTCTGTCCATGGGATTCTCCAGGCAAGAATACTGGAGTGGGTTACCATACATTCCTCCAGAGGATCTTCCCAACCCAGGGATTTAACCTGCATATTCTGCATTGCAGACAGATTCTTTATAGCTGAGTCACCGGAGAAGCCCCTTAGGGTTGATATCTAAATGTAATGAAATGAAAGTGGTGACCTCACACGAGGTCTCAAGTAAGGCTATTCCCATGGTCCAGGCTTATCCTGTGTTATATTGGTGAAGTGGTGGAATCACTCAATCATGTCCAACTCTTTGCGACCCCATGGACTGTAGCCCACCAGGCTCCTCTGTCCATGGGATTTTCCAGGCAAGAGCACTGGAGTGGGCTGCCATTTCCTTCTCTAGGGGATCTTCCTGACCCAGGGATCAAACCCGGGTTTCCCACATTGTAGACAGACGTTTTACCCTCTGAGCCACAAGGGAAGCCCTAAATCCCATTCAGTGGAATAAAGGACTTAAATTTTATTGACCCAGTTTTTTTATTTTCTTCAAAAAGCAAGTCATTATTTTGGCAGGAAGAGATATCATATTTCAATTGACCTTAGAGTGAATAATTTCAAAGAGACTGAGTTGAATCACAGATACTCTGTGTGTTTAAGAAGGTATAAGCTGATCTTACATGCAGTGTTTCTCTTTATAAAGGTAGAGATTAAACTAACTCATGGGTGGTCCAGCAACAATTCAATTATCCCTCTTGGGATAATTTATCCTTGGGAAGGATAAAATGTCCAAGAATTCTGGACTACACATTACATTTAACATCTCACAGGTATAAGGGTTTGCTCATTGTTATTCTTCATGTCACTTTTGTTTCCTATAGGATGTAATGTGGAATTCATAATCAGTTCAGTTCAGTTCAGTTGCTCAGTCATGTCTGACTCTTTGTGACCCCATGAATCGCAGCACGCCAGGCCTCCCTGTCCATCACCAACTCCCGGAGTTTACTCAAACTCATGTCCATTGAGTCGGTGATGCCATCCAACCATCTCATCCTCTGTCGTCCCCTTCTCCTCCTGCCCCCAATCCCTCCCAGCATCAGGGTCTTTTCCAACGAGTCAACTCTTTGCATGAGGTGGCCAAAATACTGGAGTTTCAGCTTCAGCATCAGTCCTTCCAATGAACACCCAGGACTGATCTCCTTTAGGATGGACTGGTTGGATCTCCTTGCAGTCCAACGAACTCTCAAGAGTCTTCTCCAACACCACAGTTCAAAAGCATCAACTTTTTGGTGCTCAGCTTTCTTCACCGTCCAACTCTCACATCCATACATGATCACCAGAAAAAACTATAGCCTTGACTAGATGGACCTTTGTTGGCAAAGTAACGTCTCTGCTTTTTAATATGCTGTCTAGGTTGGTCATAACTTTCCTTCCAAGGAGTAAGCATCTTTTTAATTTCATGACTGCAATCACCGTCTGCAGTGATGTTGGAGCCACCCAAAATAAAGTCTGACACTATTTCCATTGTTTCCCCAACTATTTCCCATGAAGTGATGCGACCAGATGCCATGATCTTAGTTTTCTGAATGTTGAGCTTTAAGCCAATTTTTTCACTCTCCTCTTTTGCTTTCATCAAGAGGCTTTTTAGGATTTCATAATAGACTTGTTATATCACCCAAATCTTATTCTTTGGACTGTGATCCTCACAAAGAGGTGAAACCCCTTTACCATGGAAACTATTAGCACAACAAAATTGAGTTGTGAATCATAAATTATGTTTTTTAAAACATCTGAATAATTTATTGTGTGTGATTTTAAATTTCTTCTCAGATTCAACTGAAGTGTTTACCACTCCATACACTCCTTTTTAATTTCTCTCTTCAGGAATAGATCTTTTAATCTTCCATTTTTATAGTGTTTCTTGCTTTTTACCCTGGATTATCACTAAATGTGCTCTCTTCTCACTATCACTGTTGAACTGAGTTCCTTTTTTTTTTTTTCTTTTTTACTGCACTGCTCTGCATGTAGGATCTTAGTTCCCTGACTAGATATCAAACCCATGCCCCCTACATTGGAAGCACAGAGTCTTAACCACTGGACCACCAGGGAAGTCCCTAAACTGAGTTCATTTAAAGGCAATGTGAACATCTGATTCAACACCCAATCCTTCAAAGATCTATTTCTTAAAGAGTTGGTTTTCAATGTACACTTTTGAATTAATATGTAAGAGTTCTGAGCTGGCCAATGCAAAGGCAAGAATGGATAAGAAAAAAATATCTGTCTATTAATGGGTTTTGAAAACTTTTTTTGAAAAATAGGCTTAATACCATACTTAGGATATGGCTGAAACTAGTGAAATACATCATAGGTGACCCAGATGTCAGTTGTCCATTTATCTTCCACCTGAAACTCTCTGTTCATGTCCTCCCCCACTCCAATAAGAGAAAACCAAGCATTCATCAGTGCTGAATCTACTGCAGATGTGCCAGGGAAAGAAAAGGAATAGGTATAGCATCAACTGTTTGGAACTTAGAAAAGTTCATGGGTTGTCTTTTACTTGTTTTCTTCTCCCAAGTTCCTTGGTCCCTTTTCATCTTTAGGTCCATAAAGTACCTGAGTCCCCCTAAATACAATCTCTTGCTCTCAAGTATTTCTCCATATCTCCAAGTCTGTTGTCCCTCTATTACATGTGGAAATTTTCTCTCCTGACTTATTATAGTGCTCAGCAAAATGCCCTCTGGTTAGCATAGCCCAACCGCTTTAAAAGGTATTGAGGGATTATATGCATTCAATAATTCAAAAGGACTTTAGTAAAATGATTAAATGTTGTTAATAATTAATGCATTAACAAAAATTAGCATTGTCTGATAATATGCCTGTCCTCCATGTGGCAGATGGAAAAGTTCTTTAATATATAAAGAATTGTAGCCATTCATTTGTTTGGAGAAAACAAAAATAAAGAGCCCTTGGAAAATGCAAGCTATGACCCATCTTAGTAGTCCTTCAGTTTTGCGGGTCTAATTGCAAATGACCAAGGAGTTCTTGATTCTGTGCAGAACTGTTCTATCTTCCAATACACCATCACATGCTTGCTCATGGCCAATGGGAATAAATTACCTGGACATTGCTCAAAGAAAGTAAAGAATATTGTGAATTCCATGAAGCTAAGGGTGCATGGAACAAAATATGGAAGGAGGTTTCAGTGTTGCTTTTGGTACGCCCAAGCTTTCCTTTTTTCACAGTTTCATCATAAACTGACTCCATTCTTATTCTTTTTGCTGAAATGTATTGGTGACTCTGAAAGACAATTGAATTAGTATTTATCTGTATAATGCCTTATTATTTTATGCATTTATTTATTTTTATTGTGCAATGCATCCTGTGGGATCTTATTTCCCTAACCAGGGACTGAACCCTCACCCTCTGCAGTGGATGTGTTGAGTCTTAACCACTGGACCACCAGGAAGTCCCTACAATGCCTTGTTATTTTAATAATCACTCAAAGCTAATGATGTAAACATTATTCAGAACTGGTGATTACATTGATATTATTACCACTATCTTCATCATTTTTAATGAGTAGAGCTCTTTTCACCATTTTTCAGGTGTTTTGCTCCAGATGTTTTACTCTGGCTTCCAACAGACTATTTGTCTTCCCATAAGAAGCCAAAGATTAGCCTGTCTTGTGGCCAGTCATGCCTTTCCCTTCTAGCTCTGCCTGCTGTGATTCTACTCCTCTTCTGAGATAATTTGAGACCATGAAGATTTGAGTTTATTAATACTTAGTATTAATCTTGAGGAATGAAAAAGAGCTCAGTCCTTTCTGGTAAGAAAAAACTGACAGTGTGTGTATAATAGAAGTTGATCTATGAGGTCACATATACTTTATCAGAGTGAGAAGAGACTGAGGGGATGAAGCAAGAGTAGCCACTATTGCATAAGTATTTCTACCAGGCTAGTTAACATGGAAATCTTCTTGACTCATTTTAAGAAATAGTTCAATAAGTTAGTAGTCATAGAGTGATTACAAGAGAGAAAAGTGAGCTAAGAGTCAGTGATTGAGGGTCATTGTTAGTTGCTCAGTCATGTCCAACTCTTTGTGATCCCTTCGACTGTAGCCTGCAAGACTCCTCTGTCCATGGAATTCTCCAGGCAAGAATACTTGAGTGAGTAGCCATTCCCTCCTCCAGGGGATCTTCCCGACCCAGGGATCAAACCTGGGTCTCCCACATTGCAGACAGATTCTTCACCATCTCAGCCACCAGAAAAACTTGACTGAGGGTAGGCAAGCTTTCAGAAGCTAGCTATGAGGGAGTGTCTTTGCATAAGGCCACATGGTGTTAACCAATCACATCTGAAGTGTGACTCATCTAATGCATGAAGTAACTAAGGGAGTCACCAGAAACAGAACAACACAAAATAAAGCAAACACACACACACACACACAAGCTACAGATCAGTGGTTACTTCTCTGAATTTCCTTTTCTTTCTATGGGGATTCCTTCAGTGAGTGTTTTCAGTCAGCACTCTTACTGGTGCATTTTACAAATTTGGTTTGGAGGCAAACAAATTTCCATGAAAAGGCCTATACTAAACACATTTTACTTCCTACAAGAACATAACTGTTAAAGGCTATTTAAACAAAACTGTAGCAAGTGTTATAAAATCATTTTACCACACAGCCTTGAGGGTAACCATAATTGGTGTCATTTTCTAATATGAAGGACAGACCTTTCTCTATTTTAAAATGTATTTGAAAATAATTTACATTCCAGTGATCTCAATATGAACATCAATTGCATTTAGTCTGTATCACTGAAAAGGTGAATAAAACCTGCTGCTGACCATGGGGGTCATCTTTAAAAGACCTATATTAAAGCACATTGAAGCATCTTTGTTTTCTCACATTCATTCATTCTTTTTTCTTTTTTTTAAGGAGAGAGAGGGGAGGGGATTATAGAGGACAGGATGGTGTGATGGATTAGTATGGAGGGCCAAGTCTAGTGTAATAGTCATGGAGATGTCTTTGGTATTGATAGGTGAGGTTGTAAAGTAGATTGTTTTGATGTGTTCTCAGCCCCCAAGTGTCCTGGAACATGGAGTCCTCATTAGGTGTCTACAGAGAGGCTGAAGCTTGAACAGAATATAAAGGCTAAGTCACCAGCATCCTTTTCAGAGGTCAAACTGCAGGAGGGACAGGAGGGAAGATGGTTGGAATGACCTAGACCGAGCTTGAGTTTCTTGCACTGCTTTTGTCCTTAAGGCCACACTCTTCACAAGAAACTCGTTAACTTTATTACCACTGTCTTCATCATTTTTAATGAGTGGACTTTAGGTGCTGGACTTTTAGGTGCAAAGTTTAACTGAGTCAATCAGTTGTGTCCCCTGTTATTAGCACAATATTATTAATGTGTGTGTGCAACTCACTCTTTGTGACCTTATGAACTGTAGCCCACCAGGCTCTTCTGTCCATGGGATTCTCCAGGCAAGAATACTGGAGTTGCCATGCCTACCTCTAGGAATATTTTTTAAAATTCATTTATTTTTTAATTGAAGGATAATTGCTTTACAGACTTTGTTGTTTTCTATCAAAATTCTCCAGGAATATTATTAATATTATTTATTCATATCATAACTCCATGACTAATATTATTCTCTTGGCCATTTTCTCCATTCCATCCTATCCTGTGCATTGTTCTTTCCATCCATCTTCTTCCAAAGACTTAAAACATGTAAATGGCCATCAACATATAAATCCTGTTCAATATATAATTTTAGATCATTCAGGTATGACCTAAATCAAATTCCTTATGATTATACAGTGGAAGTGAGAAATAGATTTAAGGGATTAGATCTGATAGACAGAGAGGCTCGTGACATTGTACAGGTTGTACAGGAGACGGGGATCAAGACCATCCCCAAGAAAAAGAAATGCAAAAAGGCAAAATGGCTGTCTGAGAAAGACTTACAAATAGCTGTGAAAAGAAGAGAAGCAAAAACCAAAGGAGAAAAGGAAAGATATACCCATTTGAATGCAGAGTTCCAAAGAATAGCAGGAGAGAAAAGAAAGCCTTCCTCGGTAATCAGTGCAAAGAAATAGAGGAAAACAATAGAATGGGAAAGACTACAGATCTCGTCAAGAAAATTAGAGATACCAAGGGAAATTTTCATGCAAAGATGGGCTCCATAAAGGATAGAAATTATGTGGACCTAACAGAAGCAGAAGATGTTAAGAAGAGGTGGCAAGAATACACAGAAGAACTGTACAAAAATATCTTCATGACACAGATAATCAAGATGGTGTGATCACTCACCTAGAGCCAGACATCCTGTAAAGCGAAGTCAAGTGGGCCTTAGGAAGCAAGACTACGAACAAAGCTAGTGGAGGTGATGGAATTCCAGTTGAGCTGTTAAAAATCCTAAAAGCTGATGCTATGAAAGTACTGCACTCAATATGTCAGCAAATTTGGAAAACTCAGCAGGGGCCACAGGACTGGAAAAGGTCAGTTTTCATTCCAGTCCCAAAGAAAAGCAATGCCAAAGAATGCTGAAACTACTGCACAATTGCACTCATCTCACACACTAGTAAAGTAATGCTCAAAATTCTCCAAGCTAGTCTTCAGCATTACGTGAACTGTGAAATTCCAGATGTTCAAGATGGATTTAGGAAAGGCAGAAGAAACAGAGATCAAATTACTAACATCTGCTGGATCATCGAAAGAGTAAGAGAGTTTCAGAAAAACATCTATTTCTTCTTTATTGACTATGCCAAAGCTTTTGACTGTGTGGATTACAATAAACTGTGGAAAATTCTGAAAGAGATGGGCATACCAGACCACTTGACCTGCCTCTTGAGAAATCTGTATGCAGGTCAGGAAGCAACAGCTAGAACTGGACATGGAACAACAGACTGGTTCCAAATAGGAAAAGGAGTATGTCAAGGCTGTATATTGTCACCCTGCTTATTTAACGTATATGCAGAATACATCATGAGAAACCCTGGGCTGGAAGAAGCACAAGCTGGAATCAAGATTGCCAGGAGAAATATCAATACCCTCAGATATGCAGATGACATCACCCTTATGGCAGAAAGTGAAGAAGAACTAAAGAGCCTCTAGAAGAAAATGAAAGAGTAGAGTGTAAAAGTTTGCTTAAAGCTCAGCATTCAGAAAACTAAGATCATGGCACCCAGTTCCGTCACTTCATGGCAAATAGATGGAGAAACAGTGGAAACAGTGGCTGACTTTATTTTTGGGGCTCCAAAATCACTGCAGTTGGTGACTCAGCCTTGAAACTAAAAGATGTTTGCTTCTTGGAAGGAAAGTTATGACCGGACTAGACAGCATGTTAGAAAGCAGGGACATTACTTTGCAAACAAGGGTCCATCTAGTCAAGGCTATGGTTTTTCCAGTAGTCATGTATGAATGAGAGAGTTGAACTATAAAGAAAGCTGAATCCTGAAGAATTGATGCTTTTGAACTGTGGTGTTGGAACTCTTGAGAGTCCCTTGGACTGCAAGGAGATCCAACCAGTCCATCCTAAAGGAGATCAATCTTGTGTGTTCACTGGAAGGACTATGTTGAAGCTGAAACTCCAATACTTTGGCCACCTGATATGAAGAGTTGACTCATTGGAAAAGACCCTGATGCTGGGAAAGATTGAAGGCGGGAGGAGAAGGAGACAACAGATGGTGAGATGGTTGGATGGCATCACCAACTCAATGGACGTGAGTTCGGGTAAACTCCAGGAGTAGGTAATGGACAGGGAGGCCTGGCGTGCTGTGGTCCATGGGGTCCAAAGAGTCAGACATGACTGAGTAACTGAACTGAACCGAACTGATATAATTTTAAAATTGACACAAACAGATTATTTGATTGTATTATACCCACAGCAACTTGATTTTTTCCCATTCAGTTTTATGTTTTTGTTGCATCTGTTTATATATGATAAATGTACCTTGATTCTTTTAACTGCAGTGTAGTTATCCATAGTATAATTATACTACATTTTTTTCTATCTAGTCCTCCACTGTTTGTTTAGTAACACAAACATCGAGATTGTTTCCAGATTTTTGTTACCATCAGGTTTATAGCATGAAACATTTTCTTTGGAGTTAACAAGATTCAGAATTTCTAAGGCCTAAAGCATATGCATTTTAAAATTTGTTTTTCAAAATGGCCATATCAGTTTTTTCTCCTATCTGATGAGAAGGACAGTTTTCAAATAAATTTATATGCAAATGGTAGTCATTTAGAAGAAAACACAACTTCCCAGGGACAAAGTTATATTATCCATGCCCAGATGAGTTGAAGTTTTTGACAAGGACTGCCTGTGGGATTAATCTGTAGTCACTGGTACAGCATTCCTAGGTGATCATGTCAAAGGCTGGACAGAAATGACCATAGAACCAGTCCTCAGTATTGGTCTATTTGCCAGGTGAGTGGTACTTTTTAGGAAGCTAATGAAATTTGAACTATCACATTGTGTAGCAACTTCACATCACCATTCATGTGACCCAACTCATAGCCCACCTCATGGTTCGACCTGTTAGAGGTTGAGTAAGATATGCCGGTGTTGGTGACTTACTGAAGCATGCAGCCACCCCCGCCAGAAGGGTGAATTAAGCAACTACAGAGAAAACAGCTGTGAAAGATTCATCAATCACAGGATGTCTATTATTGGCATTAAAACACCTTCTAACTGTAGCATATATTTGCATTGATTGCTATAGGCTGTGAGTAACATGCTCTCTTTCCTGCTTGCACTGCACTCACTGCCTTGACTAGAAGCTGGGGTATGTGGGCTGATTCCCTTTCTTCCTTGGAGTCCATATCTGCATTGTAGGGACCAGGGGATATTAAATGATATACATTTATATTGAGTGACAACTTGGTATGCAACCATCAAAATAAAATATTATGGGGAACAATTCTTTGACAACTAGAAACTGGAGCATATGCTCTGTTAAAGATTTTTTGTTTGTATTTTCTTTCTTTTTAAAAAAAAATTTCTGTTTTTATGGTAGATCCTTGTTGATTATTTATTTTAAATATAGCAGTGAATATATGTCAATAACAAATTCCCAATCTGTCCCTCTCCGCTACCCTTTCCCTCTGGTAACCATAACTTCATTCTCTACGTCTGTGAGTCTGTTTCTGTTTTGTAATTAAGTTCATTTGTTTATTTTTTTTTTAAGATTCCATGTATAGGTGATATCATATGATATTTGTCTCTGACTTACTTCACTTGGTATGATCATCTCCAGGTCCATCCATGTTGCTGTAAATGGCATTGTTTCACTCTTTTTAATGGCTGAGCTATATTCTATTGAATATATTATATATACATTTTTTTTTCAAAGATGTTTTGTGCAAATTTAGTGTCAGAGCAATCTGGGAGATGCTGTCAGACAGTAATATATTGTAAATGGAAAAAAGTGAAGAGAATGCCTAGAATTGGAATTTTCAATGACCACATTTATACTGTCTTAACAACTTTCTCATGTTACTGTTTCTATGATGATGGGAGCTGATCTGTGTCCTTACAAAGCTAAATAAGGCTGTGTGTGTGTGTGTGTGTGTGTGTGTGTGTGTGTGTTTATGAAGCAAATAGGCCAGGGAAAGGAGCCAAAAATCTTTTTGGTTTGTTTTTGTAATCCCTACTCTTCACATTTTACACTGATGCCTTTGAGCAATTTTCATATGTTGAATTCAGACTTTCGTTTCTCAGTGACTAATGATTTTTTTTTGAACTATAATACAGTGGTACTAAATATATGTCTATAGTTTAATTTCAGGAACATCATTTTTCTGCATATAGCAGAAAAGTGTTTATTTGTATAACTTGAAATGCCTTCTTATTTTTATTTATTTTATAAAAAATAGTCAACTGGAAAAAATAAAAGTTCCACTACTTATAATAATAAAAAGAAAGAATTTATTATGATGGTAATGGAGACAAAGATAGATGGCATTAATCTCAGTTGGGTGCTTCATGGACAAACCGTTACTCACCATTAGTTTCTGCACTTTAAAGTGTAACATCTAACTAGTTTTATTTGGAAATGCTTTGCATAAAACTTTTTTTTTTTTTTGCATCATGGTGTTTTCCCTTCCTAGGAACTGAACAGTTTCCCACTAGTAAGACCTCGTTATATCCCCAAAGCTTTGTCATTTGTGGGAAAATAACTTTATGCCTGCTTGTGGCAATGCTGGGGGGGGAGGTGAGCTGAAATGCAGCCTCGGGGTAAAATATTGGACAGAAGGACCCTCCGGGAGAAAGCTCTAAGACCAAAGGCAGGCCATCTCAAACCTCAAGGTGCAACATTGGCGGGAAGGCATCTGCCAGCAGGTTATTAACAGTTTTCAACAATACAGAGTCATGAAGTAGGGCAACTCCCCAACGCTTCTTTGGTAAAAGTTAAAGTATAAATACATAATGCAATGCACAACAGTTCCTTGAATTATTATTGCTTTCTCTCTTCCTGTTGCCTGAGTGCATGCCAAGTCGCTTCAGTTGCTTCCAGCTCTTTGTGACCCCATGGACTTCTCTGTCCACGGGGCTCTCCAGGCAAGAATACTGAAGTGGGCGCCATGCCCTTTGCCAGGGGATCTTCCTGACCCAGGGATTGAACCTGCATGTCGCATGTCTCCTGCATTGGCCGGCAGGTTCTTTACTAGCACCACCTGGGAAGCCCTCTCTTTCTGTTAACCCCTGTCTAATCTGATAGAAAACCAGGTTGACTTTTTTAAAAAAGTCTTCTCAGAATACGACTGCTTCTTATCACTTTCACTGTTAAACCTGCCCAAGCCACCCTTGCCTCTCACCTGAATTTCTGAAATAGTCTGTTATTCCACACTTGCCCCCATAGTCGCGTCAGACAGAGCGAGTCTTGCAGAAGGGTTAGGTTCCTCTGCTCAAAACCTTGCCAATGGCCGCTTATCTTAGAGAGAAAGGCAAAGACTTTGAAACGACCGGCAGTCCCATGTACCCTGTAGGTTGTGTATTTCTGCTATGCCACACCCCTACCTTCATTCTTCTCTGACCTCTTCTTCCATCACCTTCTCCTGCTTCTCTCACTTCAGATCACCACAGGGGTGCTGGTCTCCTTGTTCTTTCTTGAACTTGCCAGGCATATTTCCCTTAGGAGCCTGTTCCTTAGACGCCCACATGACTGGCACCTTACTGTTTTTTGGTCTTTACTCAAAGTGTGTGTTCAGTTTCTCCCTCGTGTCTGACTCTTTCATGACCCCATGGACTGTAGCCTACCAGACTCCTCTGTCCATTGGATTTCCCAGGCAAGAATACTGAGTGTGTTGCCGTTTCCTCCTCCAGGGAATCTTCCCAACCCAGGGATTGAACGCATTGGCAGGTAGATTCTTTATCATTGAGCCATCTGGGAAGCTTAGGGATCAAACCTGCGTGTTTTAAATCTCCTGTATTGACAGGTGTGTTCTTTACCACTAGCGGGACCTGGAAAGCCCTCTTTACCTAATATGATTGCCTAAACACCACCCTTATGTCAGAAAGTGAAGAACTAAAAAGCCTCTTGATGAAAGCGAAAGAGGAGAGTGAAAGAGCTGGCTTAAAACTCAACATTCAAAAAAATAAGATCATAGCATCCAGTCCCATCACTTCATGGCAAATAAATGGGGAAACAATGGAAACAGAGACAGACTTTATTTTCTTGGGCTCCAAAATCACTGCAGATGGTAACTGCAATCATGAAATTAAAAGATGCTTGCTCCTTGTAAGAAAAGCTATGGCCAACCTAGACAGCATATTAAATACCAGACACATTACTTTACCAACAAAGGTTCATCTAGTCAAATCTATGATTTTTCCACTAGTCATATATGGATGTGAGAGTTGGACCATAAAGAAAGCTAAGCATGAAAGAACTGATGCTTTTGAACTGTTGTGTTGGAGAAGACTCTTGAGAGTCCCTTGGACAGCAAGAAGATCCAACCAGTCAATCCTAAAGGAAATCAGTCCTGTGTGTTCATTGGAAGGACTGATGCTGAAGTTGAAACGCCAATATTTTGGCCACCTGATACGAAGAACCGATTCTTTGGAAAAGATCCTGATGCTGGGAAAGATTGAAGGCGGGAGGAGAAGGGGAAGACAGAGGATGAGATGGTTGGATGGCATCACTGAGTCAATGGACATGAGTTTGAGTAAGCTCTGGGAGTTGGTGATGGACAAGGAAGCCTGGTGTACTGCAGTCCATGGGTTCACAAAGAGTTGGACATGACTGAGCAAATGAGCTGAACTGAACTTAAATGAGGTCTATCCTGACCACTCTATTTAACCAAAATAACCCTTTTATTTCAGTGTAGTTTCAGATTTACAGAGAAGTTGCAGAGATAGTACAAAGTTCCCACCTACTTCATTCCAAATTTCATCTATTTTTCACGTATGTTAGTATGGTACATTTGTCACAACAAACAAACCAATATTGATACATTATTATTCACTGAAGTCCATACTTTATTCAGATTTTTAAATTTTTACCAAGGCTCTTTTTCTGTTCTAGACTCTTCTCCATGACACCACATTACATCTAGTCCTCATGTTTCTTTAGGCTCTCCTGGACTATCAGAGTTTCTCAGACTGTTCTTGTTTTGGATGACATTAACAGTTTTGAGGCATACTGGTTAGGTTTTCTGTAGAAGGTCTCTCAGTTAAGACATTTTCTACTCTGGCTGTCTTAATTAGGCTGGATTGATATGTTTCAGGGATGAAAAACCACAAAGGTAAAGTTTCACTTTCGTCACATCATGCCACAATACATACTATCCATGTGACTTACCACTTCTCATGTTGATCTCCATCACCTGGTTGAGGCCATGTTCATCAGGTTTCTCCACTGTAGAATCACTCTTTTGTTCTTGCTTCCCACAGAGTATTCTTCAGAGGAATGTCACTAAGCTCAGTGTACAATGAAGAAGTTAAGAGTTATGCTCTATCTGCTTAAGGATAGAGTGTGTGCCTGCTCATTTGGTCAGTCATGTCCAACTCTTTTGATGGCCTTGATGGTAGCCCGCCAGGCTTCTCTGTTCATGGGGTTTTTCAGGCAAGAATACTGGAGTGGGTTGCCACTTCTTTCTCCAGGGGATCTTCCCAACCCAGGGATTGAACTCCTGTCTCCTGTGTCTTCTCCATTGCAGGTGAATTCTTTGTCACTGAGCTGTCAGGGAAGTCCAAGGACAGAGCATCTACATAAATTATTTGGAACTCTGCACAGGAAATTATGTTTGTATCTATTTGATCCTCAGAGTCAACTCATTATTATGTATTTTGTACTATGACTTACAATCCAATACTGTATTGCTTATTTATTGCTCAAACTGTTCCAGCTTTGGCCATTGGGAGCTTTCAGTTAGCTCTTATATCTCTTTGAAACAAGTCCATCACTTGTGTGTGTGTGTGTTAGAATGTTGAACATTTCCTTACTTTCTGGCACAATAGCATGCTGCAGGCTTATCTCCTCTATTCCTGGCTCCAGCTTTGGAGTCGGCTATTTCTCTAAGGAGTCTTGGCCCCTTTTATTAAAGATTGGATAAGAAACCAAGATCTGAGCTCTGGGCATGTTTGTTGCTATGGGATATTTTTGATTTTATGCTCTCTGTTTCAAAATAAGGAAATATACCAACCAGTTTTTTGTAATATTGCTCTCACACATCATTGGGTCCCTACACCCTTTACTCACTTTTATTTCCCATAACATGCATCACCTAATTATATTCTATCTATTTGCTTACTTATGTATGTATGCACATATTTAAGAAAATGTGAGTAAATCAACATTAATCTACAAGTAGAAATAGCATCTATGGTGAGTTCCCTTTCCTAGGGGTAAAATTTGGTGGGGAAGATTAGCAGTACTACTTTCAAATGCAAAGCACAACACTGTCATTAGCAGTCCTGAGAAATCAAAGCCAAATTTCACTATACACAATCAATAAATAAAAAATCCTTTAAAAATCGTCCCTTAGCCTCAAAGATAAGTAAACATATTTAAAATAAGATATTTTAGAAATGACTACAAATAGCATATGTAAATAGCTATGCATATGTATTCAAGGTTGGACTATAATAGAAACAAAAATATCAGTTGAATTGTGACATTTTTCTCTCAATGTTCTTTAAAGTCCTTAAGACTTTGTGGAAGTTCAGGAAGATGCCCTGGAGAAAGAAGTGATATTTTATATATTTAGTAAGCAGAAGTTTTAATTCCTAAATCTGAAAGCAATACAAGACTTTTCTTAAGAGCATTATGATTGGACAGAAAGACCTATTTTGATACTTGTATATTCATGACATTTTAAATGGCTACATATTACCCCACTGTATCATTATACAGTGTCATAATTATTAACTAGATCACTATCAATGGATATTTATATAGGTTCTTAAGATGTGCTCAACAATACCTTACTGAACATTCTTGAATTAATATTCAAGAAATAATATTCTTGAATTAATATTAATATTTGTTTAATTATTTATTTCAAGGCTAATTCCTTCAAGTGAAATTTTTTTGTCAATGTGGATAAATAAGATTTCATTTCATGTTTCTAAAGCGCTCTTCATGAATATAGAAAATTTACACTTATACCAAGAATATGTGAAAATAAATGATTCCCCATGTATCTGCTAATATTGTGTAATATCATTCTTTTACATTTTTGCTATTAAATCTGAACTTTAATTTGATTTTCTCCTTTACTATCAGTGAGTATAAACATCTTTTCAGGAATGTGTTGATCATTTTGCCCTCCTTCGGTGAATTGCCTTTTCATCTTATTATCCTATTTTTATATTGTGATTTCTAGGGTGTCTTTCTTCCTAATAGGTAAGAATTAATTGTATATTAAGAATATTAACATCCTATAATAAGTTGCCAATGCTTTTCTAGTGAGTCATTTGATTTTTGACTTTCTATTTGGTATTTTTTTAACTATAAAACTTTTATTTTTAAGGTAACCAGTCTCTTCCATTATGAACGTAATAGAAAAATTCCATCTTAGTTCATACTTACATTGCAATATGAACATATGCTTCTATTTTGGAGCAAACTAGTGGTATTTTGGAGGGCTAAATACATGAGCAATGGAGTTCAATGGAGTTCAATTGCCATCTTAGAACCAGATATCTTTTATATTTGTAAATGAAGTAAGATTTTAAAATTTAAACAGTCTGTAGACCTTTTAACTTTTTATTGTTTAAAGATGATAAAAAAAGGTACTTTGAATTCTTTCACTTTATATCAATGTTGATATGTAAAAAGTTGTTTATCAATCATATGAATATAAATGTTTTCTTCTTAATACTTTTTTCTGCCAGAAGAACTTGAATTCAATTATTTATTTCCATTGTTTAAAAAAAGCACTTTTAAAAAGAAAAAAATAAATAGTATATTAAATGTGGAAATTTTTGTATTCAGCTCACCTTGCAGAAATAAATGGAATTGTATGTTATTACTGGCAACTGAAGGATAAAGATGTTATGTAAATTCACATTTGTGCTTACACTTACAGTTGTTATAAAACTGTAAATCAAACAGGCACACCGAGTATTTATTTATTAGTGGTTTTATATTGATTCTTCAGTCTCTGTTGAAACACATAGTCCAAGAGTTGTTTATTAATAGATATTCTGCACCCAGAATTCATAATGTTTCTCTTCCTTATATTTCATGGGGATCAGGAATCTCTGACATGTCTATTTTTTAATCCCTGCCTGCCAAAGTGTGCTTCCTTATGAGAGGATAAGAATGTGTAGAACCCTGAAGGGAGTGGACTAAAGAAGATTGAAAAAATTGTGAGAAACCATGGAGTGGGCTGAAATGAAAAAATAAGAAGTCAAGAGATACCCGGAGTAACAAAGAACAAACTCCAAGGCAAGCTGGCCTTGGAGTACAAAATGAAGTAGGGCAAAAGCTAACAGAGTTTTGCCTAGAGAACACACTGGTCTTTGATAACACTCTCTTCCAACAACACAAGAGACGACCCTATGCATGGACATCACCAGGTGGTTGATACCAAAATCAGATTGACTGTGTTCTTTGCAGGTGAAGATGGAGAAGCTCTATACTATGGTCAGCAAAAACAAGACCAGGAGACACAAGACTGTGGCTCAGATCATGAACTCTCTATTGTCAAATTCAGACTTAAATTTAAAAAAGTAGGGAAAACCACTAGTTCATTCAGGTATAACCTAAATCAAATCCCTTACAGTTTAACAGTGGAAATGACAAGTTGATTCAAGGGATTAGATCTGATAGAGTAGTTGAAGAACTATGGATGGAGGTTCATAATCTTGTACAGGAGGTGATGGTCAAAATCATCTCCAAGAAAAACAAATGTAAAAGGCAAAAGGGTTGTCTGAAGAGGTTGTAAAAATAGCTGAGCAAAAAGGAGAAGAGAAAGGCAAAAGAGAAAAGGAAAGATATCCATATGAATGCAGAATAGCAAGGAGAGATAAGAAAGCCTTTTTAAGTGTTTGATGCAAAGATATAGAGGAAAATGACAGAATGGGAAAGACTAGAGATCTTTTCAAGAAAATTAGAGATACCAAGGGAACTTTTCATGTATAGATGGGCACAATAAAGAAACAGTATGGACCTCACAGAGGCAGAAGATACTAAGAAGAGGTGGCAAGAATACACAGAATTATACAATGAGATCTTCATGACCCAGATAACCATGATGGTGTGATCACTCACCTAGAGCCAGATATCCTGGAGTGCAAAGTCAAATGGGCCTTAAGAAGTATCACTATGAATAAAGCTAGTAGAGGTGATGGAATTCCAGCTAAGCTATTGAAAATCCTAAAAGATGATGCTGTTAAAATTCTGCACTCAATATACCAACAAACATGGAAAACTCAGCAGTGGTCACAGGATTGGAAAATGTCGCTTTTCATTCCAATCCCTAAGAAGGGCAATGCCGAAGAATGTTCGAACTACCACACAATTGTACTCATCTCACATGCTAGCAAAGTAATGCTCAAAATTCTCAAAGCCAGGCTTCAACAGTGTGTGAACTGAAAACTTCCAGTGTTCAAGCTGGTTTTTTTTTTTTTTTTTTGTTTCTTTTTTTTTTTTTTTTTTTTAATATTATTTTATTAGTTGGAGGCCAATCACTTTACAACATTTCAGTGGGTTTTGTCATACATTGACATGAATCAGCCATATAGTTACATGTATTCCCCATCCCGATCCCCCCTCCCACCTCCCTCCCCACCCGACTCCTCAGGGTCCTCCCAGTGCACCAGGCCCGAGCACCTGACTCATGTATCCCACCTGGGCTGGTGGTCCGTTTCACCATAGATAATATACATGCTGTTCTTTCAAAACATCCCACCCTCACGTTCTCCCCCAGAGTTCAAAAGTCTGTTCTGTATTTCTGTGTCTCTTTTTCTGTTTTGCATATAGGGTTATCGCCACCATCTATCTAAATTCCGTATATATGTGTTAGTATACTGTAATGTTCTTTATCTTTCTGACTTACTTCACTCTGTATAATGGGCTCCAGTTTCATCCATCTCATTAGAACTGATTCAAATGAATTCTTTTTAACGGCTGAGTAATATTCCATGGTGTATATGTACCACAGCTTCCTTATCCATTCATCTGCTGATGGGCATCTAGGTTGCTTCCATGTCCTGGCTATTATAAACAGTGCTGCGATGAACATTGGGGTGCACGTGTCTCTTTCAGATCTGGATTCCTCAGTGTGTATGCCCAGAAGTGGTATTGCTGGGTCATATGGCAGTTCTATTTCCAGTTTTTTAAGGAATCTCCACACTGTTTTCCATAGTGGCTGTACTAGTTTGCATTCCCACCAACAGTGTAAGAGGGTTCCCTTTTCTCCACACCCTCTCCAGCATTTATTGCTTGTAGACTTTTGGATAGCAGCCATCCTGACTGGCGTGTAATGGTACCTCATTGTGGTTTTGATTTGCATTTCTCTGATGATGAGTGATGTTGAGCATCTTTTCATGTGTTTGTTAGCCATCTGTATGTCTTCTTTGGAGAAATGTCTGTTTAGTTCTTTGGCCCATTTTTTGATTGGGTCGTTTATTTTTCTGGAATTGAGCTTCAGGAGTTGCTTGTATATTTTTGAGATTAATCCTTTGTCTGTTTCCTCATTTGTTATTATTTTCTCCCAATCTGAGGGCTGTCTTTTCACCTTACTTATAGTTTCCTTTGTTGTGCAAAAGCTTTTAATTTTCATTAAGTCCCATTTGTTTATTTTTGCTTTTATTTTTGCTTTTATTAAAAAAGGCAGAGGAACCAGAGATCAAATTGTCAAAATCCATTGGATTATTGAAAAAGCAAGAGATTCCAGAAAAACATCTACTTCTGCTTCATTGACTATGATAAAGCCTTTGACTGTGTGAATTACAACAAACTGTGGAAAATTCTTAAAGGGATGGGAATACCAGACCACCTGACCTGTCTCCTGAGAAACCTGTATGCAGGTCAAGAATCAATAGTTAGAACTGGACATGGAACAACAGACTGGTTGCAAATTGGGAAAGGAGTACTTCAAGGCTGTATATTGCCAACCTGCTTATTTAACTTATATGCAGAGTACATCATGCAAAATGTGGGGCTGGATAAAGCACAAACCGGAATCAAGATTGCCAGGAGAAATATCAATAACCTCAGATATGCAGATGATACCACTCTTATGGCAGAAAGGGAAGAGGAACTAAAAAATATCTTGATGAAGGTGAAAGAAGAGAGTGAAAAAGCTGACTTAAAACTCACCTTCAAAAAACTAAGATCATAGCATCTGGTCCCATCACTTCATGGCAAATGGATGGATAACAATGGAAACAGAGACAGACTATTTTCTTGGGCTCCAACATCACTGCAGATGGTGATTGCAGCCATGAAACTAAAAGACGCTTGCTCCTTGTAAGAAAAGCTATGACAAACCTAGACAGAATATTAAAAAGCAGAGACATTACTTTACTGACAAAGGTCTGTCTAGTCAAAGCTATGGCTTTTCCAGTAGTCACATATGGATGTGAGAGTTGGACCATAAAGAAAGTTGAACACGGAAGAACTGATGCTTTTGAACTGTGGTGTTGGAGAAGACTCTTCAGAGTCCCTTGGACTGCAAGGATATCAAACCAGTCAATCGTAAAGGAAATCAATCCTGAATATGCATTGGAAAGTCTGATGCTGAAGCTGAAGCTCCAATACTTTGGCCACCTGTTTCGAAGAGGTGACTCATTAGAAAAGATCCTGATGCTGGGAAAGTTTGCAGGCAGGAAGAGAAGGGGATGACAGAGGTTAAGATGGTTGAAATTATCACCGACTCAATATACATGAGTTTGAGCAAGCTCCGTGAGATGGAGAAGGGCAGGGAAGCCTGGCATGCTGCAGTCCATGGGATTGCAAAGGGTCAGACACGAGTGAACCACTGAACAACAACATGGTGTGAGCTGAGCATTCCACTTCTGTAAGCTCTCACTTCTTCTCAAACACTTCTAGGACTCAAAGTCTGGACCTCTTTGATGGTGACATGCCAGGCTCCCACTGCTGGGCATGCCAGCAGACCACCGACAAGAAGCTACTGTGGATCTGGCTCCCTAGAGCCTTTGTTGGAAAACGGACTGAGAGTACAACGGGTGATCTTTAAATTCCACTCCAAATAATGATATTTACACAGTTGAGACACAGTACTCATTGGGGTGGGCTGAAGACCCTGAATTAGCCACATCAATCTGGGCAAGTGATGGATAGGTTCCCCACCGCAAGGAAGAAGCACGCAGAGTGAAGAGTTTTATCTTCTATTTAAAAACTCCATGGACAAATCCATCAGGCTCTTTGACAGGTAAATTAAGCAGGGTTCCAGTTTCCAAGGAGCCCAACTCATATTCCCCTTCAGGAGCTTAACTGGCTCTAAAACCCGCCTCAGAATTTATGCGTCTCGGTCTTCCTCATGGTCAGAGCCAACTCACTGGGAGCCACCCACAGCTGCTGCCGTTTCTCCTGGATGTGGCTATTCCTGTAACAGGCAGGCTTTTCTTCTTGAACAACCCACCCAGAGGGTAAGTCATTCCTTCGCTGGGCTTGGGGAAAGCTGTGGCAGTTAGAAGGCACATTTTGGTCACTGATGGACCGTGACATTGAAGTCAGTAAATTCCATTTGGGGACAGAGATTCCCAGACCTTACTTTCACTAGGATTGAAGAAATCATAGCCCCAGTCAAACAAAAAAAAAAAAAAAAAAAAAAACTACACAGGTCTCTCCCAAAGAGTGATATTCTGTAGGGAGCAGGAAGGAACTAAATCAACTAATTATGTGTCAGATATTTATTAAGCATGTAGTGTATGTAGGTGCCTGAGACATGAAAATGAATGGTGAATAATATATCGGAGGCCTTGTCCACAACTAATAAAATCCTCAAACCCCATGCATATCTCTCAAAAATGCTAGCACCTAATTAGCTTGCAAGCTAAGAGCAATGTGCTGGTCATTGCAGAGAAATACAAATGAATGACATATATGTCTTCCTAGTCTCTGCCTCTTCATCACAGTGGCTACCATCTCTTTCAGACTTTCCATGAGCCTAGCCCTGAATTAAACACTTTAGTTTAATTTAAGCCTTGTATAATTGTATCAATTATTCGGTATTTATAGCATGTGACAGGTGAGGGGATAGATGCTCAGAATGTTTCATCCATTCCTTCTTTGTTTTTCAACTGATACGGAGTGTCAGAGGCTGTCCTGGGGTCTTGCTCTACAGGTCTGGGAGCTCCAAAGCCTCTCAGGCACCAAGCTGTGTCTCTGTTCACATCACCTCCTCCTGAAGGAGGTGCCCCGTTTCAAATCCAAAGATAGCACAACGCCCAGGCTTCGGATGGGAACTATGCCACTGGGGAGATTGTGGGACCCTGATTAATCAGAACAAAGTTCATCTTGGTTGAATATATATAACCAAGCAGGGCTTCCTTGGTAGCTCAGATGGTAAAGAATGGTCTACAATGCAGAATACCAGGGTTCGATCCCTGGGTTTGGAAGATGCCCTGGATAAGGGAATGGCTACCCACTCCAGTATTCTTGCCTGGACAATCCCATGGACAGAGAAGACTGGAGGGCTACAGTCTATGGGGCCACAGAGAGTTGGACACGAGTGAGCAGTTCACACTTTCACAACCAAGAAAAGAAAGAAGGCAGTTATATTTCATAAAAAGGGCAGGAACAAATGTGGCTTCCCGGTTCTCTTAATTTTAACAACACTTGAATAACACAGATTCTACATTTCCCGAGCACTTTGATTAAGGACAACTCCTTGCACACGTCTTCTCATTCTTCTGAATTTGTCAGGGTGAAACCCAATGCTACACTCCAGAAAGGATTTCCCTGTCTATTCCAACAAGAGTAAGGTTGTTACAGGCATCCAGGCATAGATCTACAGTGTAGGTTGAACCCTGTAGGTTTTATTTTAAATAATAATTTTTCTTAATTATGGGGTTTTTTGTCTCTCTCCCTTGTGTACTTAGTCGCTCAGTCATGTCAAACTCTGCGACTCCCTGGACTGTCTGCAAAAGAGTCATTCATTTCCCGTGTACCTCTTATCCTAGGCTCAATGCAGAGCAGAGAGGGGATGTTTAGTAGATATACTCTGGACTAAATAGATATTTTATCCGCAGGGAAATATGGCAATCTAGTGAACACATAGGAGGGCAGAACAATTGTTAGACTTGTCTGAATAACTGTCTTCACATAATGGGGAAAGAAATGGCTTTCTATATTACCGACGTGCTTTCTGCATTATCATAGACAATGGAGGCTGCTGTGAAACGTGGCTTGTGAAAAGAATGCATATGTCAAGCTCTAAAATATGCAGTGCCACAAATCACGAGGATTGACACACAGACAAAATCTATGTAAATGAACCACTGATCAAAGATAAACTTGTTAGGGAAGCAGACTCTCCACGACACCAATCTATACATTTCTGAAGTTTTCACTGCATTATTCATTTATAGGAAGTGTTCATGGGTCTTGGCATTTACTTTTAGGAAAAGTGTATAATAAATAGACTTTGGAACGCCTTCTCAAGCACACTCTTCTCTGAGGGCAGGATTTAGAACATTTGGGGATAAGACAATTTGGAAGACATTATTTAAACAAACGGGTTCTGGAATTGAGCTGTTGGGTTTAAAATTCAGGTGCTATTTGTTTTATAACTTCGGTGAGCCTCAGTTTTCTCAAAAGTGAAATTGGGAGGATAAGATGATAATAGCCTTCATCTAATGTGTGTGTATGTGTATGCGTGTAAGAGAGAGAACTGAGAAGATCTTGATAAAAGTACTTACAGTGTTTGGTACTATGACACACTTTTACTTAGGTTTAATTACATTGAATGATCTTTTTTAAATCTATTGTTTATTGGAGTATAATTGCTGTGTTAGCTTCTACTGTACAATGAAGTGAATCAGCTATATGTGTACATTTATCTTTTTCCTCCCCCTCATCCTACTACTCTAGGTCATCACAGAGCACTAAGCTGAGTTCCCTGTGTTATATAGCAGCTTCCCAATAGCTATCTATTTTAAACATGGTAGTGTCTATACATCAGTGCTATTCTCCCAACTCATCTCACCTTCCCCATCCCCCTGCCCTTCTGGGTCCACACATTTGTTTCCTTTGTCTGCATCTCTATTCCTGCCCTGCAAACAGATGCATCTGTACCATTTCCCAAACTTTGCTAAAACATCTATTTGTATGAACCTATTTCTCTTCCACTTCTATCTTACTCTTCTCTTCTCTGATTTCCTCCCCAGTGCCACCAATACTTGACTCTTAGGAGAAGGCAGGGTGCTGTCTCAGAAAAACTGAAGACAAAGCATTTAGCTTTCTAGGGCATGTGCTGTGAGGGGCTGTGGGTGAATGATCCATTTAGGAAATGATCTCATCCAATGAAATCATTGTCATCTTTTAGATTAGTCGTCATCTTGGGAAGCACAGACTCCAGCGCCCAGCAGGGATTGTGTGTTTGATTGATTGATGGCGTTAATCGTCATGATTCTTTAGCCATCCCTGTAGCCATTCTCTTTGCCACATGACTTGCAGTGCTTCTCCTGAGATAGGAGCAGCCTGTTTCCCCACCCTTTTCACTCTGAGTTGGCCATGTATCTTGTTCTGGACATAAGAATGTTAGCTGATAGGACTAATAGAAACTGAAAAAACAAACAAACAAACAAAAAACCCTCTTAGATATTTCTGCTGCTTCTTTAGTCCCTCTGTCTTCTCATTAGAACCTGCCTGGACAGAACTGAGGCATTTGAAATAGCCTCAAAACCATCCTAGACCAGTTGTGTAAGGTCCTGTCAACCTAGGCCAGAATACTGGAGTGAGTAGCCTTTCCCGTCTCCAGGGATTGAACCCAGGTCTCCCACACTGCACTGGAGAAGGAAATGGCAACCCACTCCAGTATTCTTGCCTGGAGAATCCCAGGGACAGAAGAGCCTGGTGGGCTGCCGTCTATGGGGTCACACAGAGTCGGACACGACTGAAGCGACTTGGCAGCAGCAGCAGCTCCCACACTGCAAGTGGATTCTTTATCAGCTGAGCCAAAAGGAAAGCCCATAGACATGTCAGGAGGTCTAAGTAAGACCAGGAGATTGTCCACCCAGGCCAGCCTGAATCACTCAATTGAAGATTCATGAGCCAAATGAATATGCATAGTTTTAAGTTACTGAAAGTTGAAACAGTCTGTTACTCAGTATTATTGTAGACATACATAGCTTACATTGAATATGAGATGGATAGGCTCATGGAACCTTGTGTAGAGTCTTTCTAACATATAACATTTATCATGTTGTACCTAAATGACTCTATATTAGTTAAGCCCTGACTATCTCATCAACCACACCCCCTTTTCTCTCTATATTCCAAAACTATTTCTCTCAAATTTGTACTTATATTTATGAATATAGCATATTATAAGTCTTAGGCTTTGTTGCCTGGAAAGACCACTAGGAATGAAATAAATTTCCACTTGTTCCTTGGTTCTTATTTTAGGAATCAATTTTTTTCTTTGGAAAGCCTATGTAGACCCTGTAAGAGAAGTTCAGGTAACTCTCCTCTAGGTTACCTAACAGAGCACTTTATGGTTTCACTTTTTTGGTTCTTATCATATGTTGGTGTCATTGCCTATTTCCTGGCTTTACTGGGATCCATGCTCTTAGGGAGCTAAGGACTTTTATTTTGTGTTTTATGAACCATTGCCTTTTCAATATGAAGCTCAGTGCCTGGCACACAATTTGTGTTCAACTAATAGATATCAAAGGATTAAATGAAAAGATGTTGAATTCATGCACAAATGGGGAAATGATGGTATTGTGAAGGTCCATGCCCCAGGACAAAGATAAAAAGTGAAATTGACAGGAAAGAAAATGTTAGGCTCTTCTGCAAACTGGTAATGTTCAAGCCACACAGAATAGTCTCCCACTCTCCAGACCTTTTCTGTAGGTTTCAGGCAAAGATCAGACACCATCCAGATTACTAAACTAAAAGAGTTCCTGTTTTATAAGCAAAGGAAAAAAAAATATAAGTAAATCACCTTTGGGGCAATCAGAGTGGCTTCTGCTGATTAGGCAACATAGACGGGGCTTTACTTTCTTTCCTAAGTAAATTAAAGAAAATGAGAAAGTAAGACCCCGTTTAGAACTTCTTTTACAAAGAGTTGCTTCCAAATTTTGGATATTACTTTAGACATTGAATTTACAGATTAAAATAAAAAACAAAAGTGCAAACAAATTGAGGAACACAAACCTTTTGCACTAAAGATATTTTTCCTATGTTACCAGGAAAATTAATGAGTGTGTGATTTGGGCACACATAATCTTATGGTCATAAGATTTTAGATGAGGAGAAACCCTTCAGGATTTTCTAACCAGTCTTATTTAACCCAGTGTGTTTGCAAATGAGTGGAACACACATTTGATGTCCTAAGTCTATTCTGACTCCTGCTCCAGCAATTAAAATTTGGCTCCTTCAAGTCTTTCCTTTGGACTTCCTACACTTTTATTTTCTTGATAATTTAGATCATTAAAATTTGAATTTAAACTCACTGTTTTTTTCTTATTTACAGAGGATAATTGTTTTGCCATGCTGTGTCAGTTTCTGCTGTACTACATGAATCAGCTCTAAGTACGCATATATTCCCTTCCTCTTGAGCCTCTCTTCCACCAACCCCTGATCCCACCCACTCCTCAGTCCCATCCGTCTAGGTCATCACAGAGCACCAGGCTGAATTCCCTGGGCTATACAGTAGCTTCCCACTAGCTGTCTATTTTACACTACCCCATAGTGTATATAGATATAGCAATGCTATTCTCCCAACGCATACCCCTCCTGCTTCCTCCATAGTGTCCACAGTTCATTCTCTACAACTGTGTCTCTATTCCTGCCCTGCAAATGAGATTATCAGTACCATTTTCCTAGATTCCATATATATGATTACTTACTCTTTCTTACCTTACAAATAAAAATAATTCCCCAAAGTTGTGATTGCCTAAATTAACCCAAATGATAGTGAGAAAGGTAAAATCTGGCCCTGAAAATGTGCAGCTCTTTCAGTGCTCTTTTTTTTTTTCACTACAATGCACTCTCTTTGACCCCTTTCCTCACACATTCCATTGTGTTGTGCAGAATCTGCATGGCTGGAATGAATACAAGTGGAAGGGGAAGTTAAATCCATCTAAACTTTAAAATGTAAGGGAGATTTAACATTCTTATGTCCTCTGGAATGCTATGGCACATTCATGGTTCATGTAGTCAGCAAACTAAAGGTCGGGCTTTCACTGGTATTCAGCATAAAGTATGTTGTAACATTGACAGGCTATATTTTTACAGTGGTGCTAAAAGATTAAAATAAATATATACCAGTGTTGATCCTAACAAATGTATGCACTGCAGCTAATAGAGGTAACATCAGTTTTCAAGTCTGTAATTGCTTATCCATATGTTGCAAATGGTAGTTTTTCCAAAATATAATAATTTGGCACTTTGTTCTGTAGATTTTTTTTTTGAGAAGGAGAAAATAAAACTAATATTGGAAGATCTTGATGTCTAGACTATATTACTGAGGGAAAAAAATTAGGATCCAGGTTTTCAATCAGCTTTTCAACCGGTTGTATGGGAATTCCATCTCTATAAGTCTTTCTATGTAGCAATTTTTTCTCCTCTAAATGCTAAAGGAATAAATACCCCGAGCTCTCTAACTTTTCACAAGGGAGCATGTCACAAGTCTAAGGTTTTGAATCTGTACGATAATGTATTATTTGTACTCTAGTTCTGTGCCCACTTTTCTCTTGTCCCTGTGCTCCAGGGACCCCAAAATCTCCTGCCATCAGGACTCAATGACTATTCCACTTTCTGCTCACATCCCCAAAACTAATGATGGGGTTCACATACATCGCTTGAGAAGAATTGTCCCTGTGAGGGAAGAATTCTCTTTCTCAAGATGGTAGTTCTTTGATTCAACCTGTATGAACATCTCAGCACTTCAAAGGTTGTGCTATTTCCAGGCCAGAGATCTTTCAGATGAGGTTGTTGATAAGAAGCACATCCGGTTATCAGTCAGTACAAGTCCATTGGATCTGACTCCCCATGCATATATTCTTGTGTTTCACAGCTGTGCACGTGTCCTTCCCCTCCTCTCCATGTCCTACCTCTCTGGGGGACCCTCTAGAGGAGCTGCCAGCCTTCAGCTTCCCTCCTTTGCATTGAGTCTCAAGCATATTGATCAAGAACCATTCCTCTTTCCAAGCAGCTGAACATGGTTCATGTACATTTTACCTCTGGTATCCATTAAAAGTCCTTCTCAAGAGCTCCTGAGATCCTTGTCTGGTCTCCTATGTGATGATTTTTTTCCCCCAGGCAAAGTATTTACATTGACACTTTAATAATGAGCTGGGGGACTTCTTTGGCAGTCCAGTGGTTGACTCAGCGCTTTCACTGCAGGGAGCATGAATTCGATTCTTGGTTGGGGAACTAAAGTCTCGCATACCTTACAGAAGGGCCAAAAAATTATATATGCAAACTTGATAATGTGTGGAAGGTAATGCTTAAACTAGATATATACACATGATTGTAGGAGAGTGCTATGTAGCCAGCATAAAGGTAGTCTATCATTTGATAGATACCTTAGGCTTTAGATTTATCAAGAGATTTAAAGTTACCATCTAGGGAACTTACTCATATTGTTTATAACAATCTCTTCTGAGACTACTTTTCCTATCTAACATCCTACACTTTTTCCTCCCTTCCAGTTTTCTCTATATTTCTACCCATATTCAATTGCAGTAGGCACCTTGTTTGCTTTTACTCACAGTGTTACCACCTTGAAATGTCTTTCCTGGATTTTCTGCTTACTAAAATGTATTCAAATGGCAGGACTCAGGGCAGATGTCCCAGGAGGAATGAGCAAACACTCCCTTATATTTCAATCAGAAGTAAGCATTTCCTACTCTGAGCACCCACTGCCAGTTTCTCACATTGCTGAGTTCATTTATCGTGTTGTGGCCTCTTGTTTGTGTTGGGCATATAAAATGCATGTGTCTGTTTATTTTTAATATTTAATATTGTTTATTCAGTACTGTTTGTTTTTGTGCCAACAAATCAGGCAGAAGGAAAATCACTTACTCCCTGACTTTCGCGTGTTGAACGCAAAACCACAGTCACTAACTCAGAAACCCAGGAACGCGCTTTCATCAGCAAAGGTTTCAGACTCCTCCAGCTACTTGATACCTTCTTAAGTGTTCTGTGCCCTCTCTCAGTTGCTCCAGGAGACCAAAGATAAAATAAAGAATTTTGAATAGACAAAGTAATGGAGAAATCACCCATGGTGATCACCTATTAAATTGTTTTCATCATAACCTGAAAAGTAAAGAATACAGGAAAGTAATATATCTTTATGGAGTCCAGGTGGATTTAGATAGATTGGTTGCTGATTTCTGAAAAATATTTGCTTACAAGCAATGTCAGAGTAAAGAAATAAAGTTTATTTGTCACAAGGATGCTGTAAAGAGGCAACCTGGGTTTCACTAATGACGAATCTTGGACTAATAAAGGAAAGCTTTGCAAACAGCAGTATCAATTTTCCTGCAGCAAGTTGTTGTAGCATTTATAACATGCTTAGTCAGCTCTTGTTAAATGGCTTCAGGAATGATAAGAGATGTCCTTTGATGGAAGATGTGGCTTTATAGGTATCATTTCACATCTGACTTTCAGAACATGAACGAATGTTGACACCACAGCAGGAAATAAAAGGGGAAAATTATCCTAATTTATAAAATGAGATAATACCTACATTGTAGAGTTATGATAATCAAATATGATAATATATAAACCACTTACCTTTGCATTTAGGGCAAATCATTTTCCACACAAGTTAGGTCTCCTAATAACGGTAGTAATTATTCATCACTTACTATTGCAGGTGTTCTAAGGACTTCATGTGGCTTAGCACATTTCATCCTCTCGACAAACCCTATCACATTCTCAAAACGCCAAATATAATATAAGAAGCTTAGCTCAACCTTTGCCAGCTGTTTACTAAAGTGATACACATAAAATACCCTTCCATAATTTAGTTCTCAAAGATAAGTTCATAGGGTCAAACATCTTCTACTAATGTGGCTAGAAAATATTACCTCCATTATGAAAAGTATGATTGCATAACAATTTCTTTACAATTGCTTTACAGTTATAAAGCTATTACATACACATCTCATTTGATCTCCTACTTAATAGGTTCTATTAAGTAGGAAAAGTAGTTATTATTATCACTTTTTACATCTATAGAAACTGAAACTCAGAAAGATTAAACAACCTGCATTATCATGTATTAGAATTAAAGAGCCACTGCACTTGGTAAATTAACCATACTCCAATAAATATTAAAAAAAAAATTCAGAGCCTTGTCTCTGAATTCCAGTCTAATATTTCAAGTCTCATATCTATCATCTGCCAGGCCCCATGATAAGTGCAGTTAGGATACTTTGGGTTACCTTACCACAAGGACTCACAATCCATCGGGGCACTAATTCTACTCAGAGACAGTTAGAGATGACTTCCTGCTCCTAAGATCCATATTCTCTTCCTGGACACACATGAAGAACATGTTTTCCAAACTTCCTGGCAGTCAGGTATGGCCATGGTCATGAGTTCCAGTCAATGGAATGTGAATAGATTGGCCATGTACCATCTCCAATTCCCTTTTGCTTTCTACTATCTGGGCTTAGATGACTACAGGGAAGAAAATTAAATTCTATGCCCAGGGGCACCTATGCAGAGACTGGCAGCTTCTCTTCCCAGGTGACTCAGTGGTAAAGAATTCACCCACTAGTGCAGGAGATGCAGGGGACATGGGTTCGATCCCTGGGTTGGAAAAATCCCCTGGGGTGGAATGACTACCCACAACAGTATGCTTGCTGGGAAAATTCCATGGACAGAGGAGCCCAGTGGGCTATAGTCCATGGGGTCCCAAACAATCAGACACTGAGCATGGATGCATGTCATTCTGTTTTCAACCAAAAAATATTACAAGATGTTCAGTGGACCACTCTGTCTACAAGATAGTGACAGTTTTTATGAGACAGAAAGTTCCATGGTCACATGCTCTTGGGCAATTTTAAGTCATACAATATATAATTGGATCATTCGTGGCAGGACTTCTCAGAGCTTAAATTAACTATACCAGTGAGCTCGGTGCAGGGGGCAGCACAGAGTTTTCAGAATTTTCCAAAGTCATTTGTCACAGGCAACCAGTGTTCCAGCAAACATATGTCGGCTCCACTGCACCATACTAAGCCTTATCTCCGATTCAGGCAGAGCTCCTCTGTGAGTTTGGTGAGAAAAGAATGTGACATCTCTCTTCTCATCTCTCACAACAAATAGCAAACTGCCTCTAAGCTAGCTACTGGGCTTCGCAGGTGGCACTAGTGGTAATGAACCTGCCTGCCAATGCAGTAGAGACCTAAGAGACATGGGTTCAATCTCTGGGTGGGGAAGATGCCCTGGAGGAGGGCATGGCAACCCACTCCAGTATTCTTGCCTGGAGAATCCCATGGACAGAG
Source organism: Muntiacus reevesi (assembly GCF_963930625.1). Lineage (NCBI taxonomy): Eukaryota > Metazoa > Chordata > Mammalia > Artiodactyla > Cervidae > Muntiacus > Muntiacus reevesi. The sequence goes on from NC_089251.1 coordinate 122,634,709, forward strand.
GAGCCTGGCGGGCTACAGTGCATAAGATCACAAAGAGTTGGACATGACTGAAGCAACTTAGCACGCATGCAAGCTAGTTCCTAGTTATTTGTTTGGTCTTTAACTTTCCCGTCTACAAAATACAGCTGTCCTCTGAGGATTTCATTCCCTGAGATAAGCGTCATGGGTCAGCAGCATGAGGAAGGGGAAGCTATACTGTGCATCATATAGCTAAGGGGGCATGCCTGGCTCTGGCCCTAAGGAGCTGGCAAATCCAGACCAGTTCATGAGAACCTTCCAGGTCTTGGTGTTTTTATCTGAAAGATAATGAAGCTGAACCCCATCATCTAGTCCAGAGAACCTTTCTAAATAGGCCAAAGCTATATGATTTTACAGACTAGCACTAAAAATGATTTAAGAAATAATAAATTAAAGCTAATGAGTTCAACCTTAGACGAAAGTGAGACTGCAAATGTTTTGAATAGTGTTCCCTGTATAATTGGATGGTGGCCCTTTTTTTCTGAGAAGGAGGGAAGAAGAGAAGAATGAGAGAAATAAAAAAAATAGGTGTGTAAGTAAAAGGGGAATAGTCAAGCTGCTGTTATTAGAAGTGTACTGGAAACTTTAGATAGGAAGCTTCTGTTTATCTGTCTGAAAAGTCACAAATTTTATAACATGAAAAGAGAAAATAAGAGTAATACTTTTAGATTGATTTTAAAAACCCTAAAGCAATTAAAGAATATATCATCAATTCAAATAAATTGGTGGAGGAAAACCAAATCCCAACAAATCAAGGTTTAAAATGCAAGTTGTGTGTGTGCATGCTAAGTTGCTTCAGTCCTATCAGACTCTTTGTAACCCTATGGACTGCAGTCTGCCAGGCTCCTCTATCCGTGGGTTCTCCAGGCAAGAATACAGGAATGGGTTGCCATTCCGTCTTCCAGGGGAACTTCCCAACTCAGGGATTGAACCTGTGTCTCTTATGTCTCCTGCATTGGCAGGCAGGTTCTTTACCACTAGTGCTTCCTGGGGAGTCCCCAGAATATGAGCTAATGAAATGCAAATATTGCTTGATGCCCTAACTAGTAGTTTACAGAATGGCTATTATTTTCTGATTATAAGAATAGTACATGCTTATTTGCAGAAGACTCTTGAGAGTCCCTTGGACTGCAAGGAGATCCAACCAGTCCATCCTAAAGGAGATCAGTCCTGGGTGTTCATTGGAAGGACTGATGTTGAATTTGAAACTCCAATTCTTTGGTCACCTGATGCGAAGAGCTGACTTATCTGAAAAGACCCTGATGCTGGGAAAGATTGAGGGCAGGAGGAGAAGGGGATGACAGAGGACGATATGGTTGGATGGCATTACTGACTCAATGGACATGAGTCTGGGTAAACTCTGGGAGTTGGTGATGGACAGGGAGGCCTGGCGTGCTGTGGTTCATGGGGTCGCAAAGAGTTAGACATGACTGAGCGACTGAACTGAACTGAACTGAACTGAACATGCTTATTAAAAAAATTAGATAATAAAAAAATTAAGACAATTAAATCATCAGTATTCCCATGAATAACCAGTGTTAGTATTTAGTTATAAACCCTTAGATTTCGTGTGCCTACTCGTAAACGTATTTTACATGAGTATTCTGCTCAGAAGAACATTTTAAAATTATACTACAATGGGATCATACTATGTATAAGGTTTAATAACAGACTTTACTCACTTAATATATCATATAGAATTTTTCATATCAATAAATGTGGAAATGTTAAGTAGTTTTCATTAGCTAATTATTTAATGAGACTTTAATCAGTTATCAACATGGTTTAATACATTTCTATAAATTTACTGTTTACATTTCTTCTGCAAAAAGGTTTGTTTTATGTTAATTTAAGCTTAATTAGATCTCATTTGTTTATTTTTGTTTTTATTTTCATTATTCTAAGAGATGGATCAAAAAAGATCTTATTGCAATTAATGTCAAAGAGTGTTCTGCCTATGTTTTCCTCTAAGAGTTTTATAGTGTCTGGCCTTGCATTTAGTTATTTAGCCCATTTTGAGTTTATTTTTGTGTATGGTGTTAGGGAGTATTCTAATTTCATTCTTTTGCACATAGGTATCCAGTTTTCCCAACACCACTTATTGAAAAGACTGTCTTTTCTCCATTGTATGTCCTTGCCTATTTTGTCATAGATTTTTAAAAACTGAGGTACAGTTGACATCCAGCATCAGGTGTGCAACATAATGATTCATTATATGTATATGTTGCAAAATGATCACTACAATAAGTCTTTACCATCTAGTATCAGACATCACATGATTTCATAAACTAATCAAATGGAATTCTTTTTTAAAGGGCAACGATTGGGGCTGGGAGGAAGAGGTGTGATGAGCAAGCACAAGATTTTCTTTGACATATGGAGTGGGTAGGCCAGAGATGGTTCAAAGCTAAGGATACTCGCACATTAAATAATTGTGCACTTGTCATATTTGTACAGATTCACAGAAATCTGTCTAGATCACATCAAGTTGTAGAACTATAACTATCTTCTGTCAAAGGACCGGGCATTGGTAATTATTCCCATCTTTTATTAAGGGAAGGATTGCAGTGTACTGAAGCACAGCTTGGGAAGAAATAAAGCAAAAGGTAAGGAGAGATATTAATAGCTATTAATATTAATATTAATAACATGTTTTAAGTGATTACTACATTCTATGACACAGTGTGCTAAGCACCGTATATCCTAAAACAGCATAACTTTAAGTCAGCATTTGTTTCTAGACCAACTTTCCAGGGAGGAAACAAATAATCAGATAACCAGAACTTTAATCAACTTGTCTCAAGATACATAACTAACAAGTAGGGTCTCTGGCTCCATCTTTATAATAATGCCAATATACAGAATATAGGCAAATTAAGGCAATGGAAGAATAAAAGCAACTATTGTAAAATAGCCACAAAAAATTCAGTGAAGAAAACCAGTACTCTGTCTAGTACACAGCAAGTGTTCAACATTTTTCCCTTTCTGAAGAGTTTCCTTAATCATTACTACTGTTAATCTATTTTATATTTTTAATATTTAATTTCATTTCATGTTATGGCTGATATTGTGTTTATTTATTTATTAAAAAAAATTTTTTGTGTGTGTGTTTATTTTTATTTGGCTATATTTTATGAAGAATTGGAAGCTACTTTAAATTATCTTTGTAATCATGAGGGGATCATAAACAAATATACAAATCTTAATATGTGAATCACTTTTTACAGCCTCATTCAGAAGTGTTTACTACTGTATTTTTTATAATTTGTATATTCCCTAGTAACCCTTGTTGAAAATGTATTATAAATCATAGGAACCTATTTAAGACGTTTCTTCGGAATTTCTGAGAAAAATCCACAGGATGTTCAATTCCCTATTGGGATCGAAGCTCATGTTATTCATAATCACATATTTGGATGTAATCAGGTCAATATGTAAATGACTTTGAATGTGATCCATTGTGCCTGTATTTTCCTTCAAAGGTTCAGCAAAGTCTCTTTTCTCCAGGGACAGTCTAGTCAATATCTGTGCCTTGCACAAGCCAGGAATGTGACATTTAGGGCGCTGAGTGCCATGGAAGAGTGGATTCCTATCTCATTTGCACACTGCACAAAGATTAGCAGTCATAGTGAGGATGACACCAGCATGAAAAATCCTTCCTACTGACTGTAGGCTGGACTTGCTGTTCTACCAGTTCAATACAAATTATTTCTGAGCAATACCCCCTGCAATTACCTGATTAGCAATCCCAATTGCTTTCCCCTGTTTCAAAGACCTTGATTAAATGATATCCCCTCCTGATTACTTTATCAAGGCTGGCTACTATGGATTATTGACAGTTCTATGTTAACTAACTGTGTTTCTTTGGCAACGCGCCAGGCAAATGGGAAAGCAGCTGTTTCTTGAGATGGGCAGAAGGGAAATGCCAATTGACACAGTCCTTGTGGCTTTTGCACGCTGACAGACCATTAGCTGACCTTGAAATTGTTTTGGTGGTTAGAGTGTTTGACATCCCTTTGGATTACCAAAGATTGACAACTAGATAGTAGAGGGTTTAGAACTCTGACACAAAACTCCATCCCCTTCTAGCTTGTAGAAAGCAGGTGTGTGATGTGCTCTCTCTAGAGGAGGAAATGCATCATGTGAGCCTACTTCTCACAGAGTTCTGACTGCAAGGACTAGCCAGAGCCACAGGGTTTAACTTTGGCTTTTGCAATTCTTTCTTGTGCAGAAATCATGTGTAAGGGCTGCTGAATAGGCTATCTTTCATCAGATAGCTCCATAGAGTGAGAATGGTGATCTTTTTGTATATCTCACTTACAAACCCATGGAGGCTTTGACACAGGGCCACAGGTGATTTAAACATAGTCATCTTCTCACCATGATCTTTAAATACAGATTATTCCATTTTAGTTGTTTTTCCTCTTTTTCAAAATATTAATTTCCCTTTTATATCTTGTGTTTATTTGTTCTTTTTTTTCCATTTTAATTGTCCTTAAATCTGAATCTTGGAGAAAATTAGTAGGCAAAATGTTGGGAGAGAAGGCTTGAGATGAGTGAATATTATTTAAACAAACAATGATGTTTGCCTTTTCCTTTTTACTTAATTCCAGTTACATTTTTTTTCTCCTTTCCTTTTTAACAAGCTTCAATTTAGAAGAGTTTTCAGTTCAGTTCAGTTCAGTCGCTCAATCCTGTCTGGCTCTTTGTGGCCCCATGGACTGCTGCTCGCCAGGTTTCTCTGTCCGTCCATCACCGACTCCCAGAGCTTACTCAATCTCATGTTCATTGAATCGGTGATTCCATCCAACCACCTCTCCTCTTCTTCTCTTCTCCTCCTGCCTTCAATCTGTCCCAGCATCAGGGTCTTTTCCAGTGAGTCAGTTCTATGCATCAGGTGACCAAAATATTGGTTTCAGCTTCAGCTTCAGTCCTTCCAATGAATATTCAGGACTGATATTCTTTAGGATGGACTGGTTGGATCTCCTTGCAGTCCAAGGGACTCTCAAGATTCTTCTCCAACACCACAGTTCAAAAGCATCAATTCTTTAGCACTCAGCTTTCTTTATGGTCCAATGCTCACATACATACATGACTACTGGAAAAACCATGACTGACTATACGGACCTTTGTTGGCAAAGTAATGTCTCTGCTTTTGGATTTAGAGAATTATTGTGATGTTAGTACAGAGAGCTCATGTTTTCCCTACACCAATTTCCCCCATTATTAACATGCCTGCAGCATGGTATGGAATACTTATTACACTTAAACCCCAAATGATAAATTATTACTAACTGAAGTGCATAGATTATTCAGAATGTCCTTAGTTTTTATCTAATGTCATATTTCTGTTCCAGGATTTTGTCCAAGTACCACATTCTATTTAGTCCTCATGTCTCCTTATGTTCCTCTTGACTGGGAGAGTTTCTCAGACTTACTTTGTTTTTTAAGAGGTTGACAGTGTTGAGACCTTCTAGTCAGGTATTTTACAGACTGTCCCTACATGAAAAGAGTAATTTTACAGTGGAGGGACCTGAAAAACACTACCATAAATCTGATGATCTAGATCAACGTCAGCAGTCAGAAGTCATGTTGATAGTATGTACGTACCCTTGTTATGATTTATTGAGAATGACACTTTACTTCTGTGGTTTTATTCCCCCAAATCCATCTCCCTAATCTAATCATGAGAAAAATATCAGATAAATCCCAACTGAGAGATCTTCTACAAAACACCTGACCAATATATCTCAAAACTGTCAAAACTAACTAACGATAGTACAAAGAAGAGTTTCAATATGTTTATGTAACTATTTCATTCTCAGTATAGACGCGTGAATATTTATTTTACACTTTCAGTTATAGTTTAATACTACTTTATTTTATTATTCAGATTGATGCAAATTTGAACTCTTCCAGTTGATTCTTGTATCTGGTGACAAGTCCTATCATTGTTACTGTCTTTTGGGGGGCACTGAGGGTATTTTATTAACCCTAAAACTTTTTCTAATTGTGGTAAAATCATGAAATTTACCACCTTAACCATTTATAAGTATACTGTTTAGTAGGGTTAAGTGTATTCACTTTGTTGTACAATTAATCAGAAAAGTTTTTTATTTTGCAAAGCTGAAACTCTATACTCATTAAACAACTGTTCCCTCTTTCTTCTCTCTCTAACCCCTGGAGATCACCATTCTAGTTTCTGTTTCTATGAATTTATCTACTATAAACACATCATATCAATGGTATCAAAGAGTATTTATCTTTTTGTGACCAGTTTCCTTAAGTCAGTCTATTATCCTCACAGTTTGTTTATGTTGTATTATGAATTACAGCACTATGAATAAAGAATGTACAAATTTCTCTTCCAGACCCTACTTTCAGTTAGTTTGGATATATGCCCAAAAGTGAAATTGCTAGATTTCTTTATAAATCTATTTTCAATTTTTTGAGGAACTGACACTGTTTTCCAGAGGAGCTAAACCATTTTACTTTCTTGTTAATAGTATACGAGAAGGTCTAACTTTTCTACATCCTTGCCAAACTTATTACTTTCTATTTTCTTTTTTGATAGCAGCCATCCTAATGGGTATGAAATGATACTTCATTGTCATTCTGATTTACATTTTGCTAATAATTAGTAATTTGTGCATCTTTTCATATGCTTGTTGGACATTTGTATTGTTTCTTTATAGAAATGTCTGTTCAAGTCCTTTTCCCAATTTTAAGACAGGTTATTTGTTTTTTGTTGTTGTTGACTTGTAGCAGCTCTTTATAAATCCTGGGTATTAACCTGTTGTCAGATATATGGACCCAATATTTCCTTCCATTCCACAAGTTATCTTTTCACTCTGTTGATTGTTTAATGCAGAGTGGTTTTAAATTTTTATGTAATCCAATATATCTATTTTTATTTTTTTTGTTTGTGCTTTTGTCCAAAGCACTATGATGTCCAAGAAATCAAATCATGTGATGCTTTCCCCTTACCTTTCTTTCTAAGCCTAACTTTGTAAAATGTAAAATCCCTTTTTTATAGTTTTAGCTTTTACATTTACCTTTTGATCATTTTGAGTTTACTGTTGCATATAACGTAAAATAATTGACCAACTTCATTCTTTCATGTGTGGATATCCAGTTCTTCCAACACTATTTGTTAAAAAGACTGTTCTTTCCTCATTAAATCACATTGTCACCTTTATCAAAATCATTTGGCCAGGTATGTGAGAGTTTATTTCTAGGCTCTTTTTCCTTTTCATTTGGCCTATATATATGTATTTGTGCCAGTACCATGCTGTTTTGATAACTGTAGCCTTGCTATGTTTTGAAATCAGAAAATTCAGCTTTGTTCTATGTTCTTTATTGAGATTTTTTGGGTATTTGGGTCCCTGTGAGATTCCATATGAGTTTTAGAATGAATTTTTCTATTTCTACAAAAAAATACCATTAGAATTTTGATAAGTATTGCTTTAAATTGCAGCTAACTTTGATAGTATTCACATCTTAAGAATATTAAATCTTCCAGTCCATTAATACATAACGTCTTTCCATTTTTTTGTGTCTTCTTTAATTTCAGCAACATTTTATAACTTTAAGTACAAAGTCTTTTGTCTCCTTCATAAGGTTTATTCCTAAACATTTTACTCTTCTGATGCTATTGTAAGTTGAATTGTTTTCTTAATTTCCTTTTGGATTGTTCATTGCTAGTGTATAGAAACATGTTGATTTTTGTGTTTAGTAACTTTTAAGTCTAATTTAACTCATAGTTTCAGAAAACATGCACAGTCTTTTAGGACTCTTCTTGTTACCTAATGGTTTGCCTGAAGAGGAATCTATAACCTAAGTATTTTGAGTTCAGGTTTCTTTCACTCACAGATGTGACTCAGCATCTAGTTTATTTAAGTCAGTTCTAACTTAATGACTTCCTCTTTTACTATCTTGCCTCTACTCTCAGTAGAGTGGAAATGCTTGTCTTGGTAATGGAAAGAAACTAGTGGGTAAGTCTCACCTCATCAGGCAGATTCCCTGATTGTGTCATTGCTATTGATAGGGAACCTTGTACCACTCAAGCCAATAAGAACTTATTCAGTTAAGAACATGGTTTGAGATTAGAAAAGTCTGGTTTACTCTAGCTCCAAAATTTACTAGCCATGAAAAGTTGCTGAATTTCTCACTACCACTGAACCTCAAACATGGAACAACAGACTGATTCCAAATAGGAAAGGAGTACATCAAGGCTGTATATTGTCACCCTGCTTATTTAACTTAATATGCGGAGTACATCATAAGAAACACTGGATTGGATGAAGCACAAGCTGGAATCAAGATTGCTGGGAGAAATATCAATAACTTCAGATGATACCACACTTATGGCAGAAAGTGAAGAACTAAAGAGCCTCTTGATGAAAGTGAAAGAAGAGAGTAAAACAGTTGGCTTAAAGATCAAAGCTTAGAAAACTAAGATTATGGCATCCAGTCCCATCACTTCATGGCAAATAGATGGGGAAACAGTGGAAACAGTGACTGACTTTATTTTGGGGGGCTCCAAAATTACTGCAGATGGTGATTGCAGCCATGAAATTAAAAGATGCTTACTCCTTGGAAGGAAAGTTATGACCCACCTAGACAGCATATTTAAAAGCAGAGACATTACTTTGCCAACAAAGGTCCATCTAGTCAAGGCTATGGTTTTTCCAGTGGTCATGTGTAGATGTGAGAGTTGGACTATAAAGAAAGCTGGCATCAAAGAATTGATGCTTTTGAACTGTTGTGTTGGAGAAGATTCTTGAGAGTCCTTTGGACTGCAAGGTGATCCAACCAGTCCATCCTAAAAGAAATCAGTCCTGAATATTCATTGGAAGGACTGACGTTGAAGCTGAAACTCCAATACTTTGGCCACCTGATATGAAGAGTTGACTCATTGGAAAAGACTCTGATGCTTGGAAAGACTGGGGGCAGGAGGAGAAGGGGATGGCAGAGGATGAGATGGTTGGATGGCATCTCCAACTCAAGAGACATGAGTTAGGGTGGGCTCTGAGAGTTGGTGATGGACAGGGAGTCTTGGCGTGCTGCAGTTCGGGGTTGCAAAGAGTCAGACATGACTGAGCGACTGAACTGAACTGAACCTCAATATACTTATATTTTACTCCTAAAGTTCTTATGTAGGAATCACTGAACATACATAAAGTGTTTAGTGTAAGTACCTGTATGTAGTGTGCAATGTATTTCATTAGTTACACTCATGTTTGTTACCTTGTCAGTTGTTAGTTAAAGCACAATGGAATTAGTGTTTAACACTAGAGTTTTTCAATTATTACTGAATGTAATAGAAACACTACTCTCAACTGGAAAATATAGCATTTTTCTGGGGGGGGGGGTGGGAAGGATTTGCACTAGAAAGCATGATGAGATAGCCATATATCCGGTTTTATCTTTTTATTTGAAAATGGGTTGAGAATGATCAGTTTTGGCTCTACAAGGGTAATATATGTGTATCAGGGGGCAGAATGTAATGTGTGATGCAGAATTCATAATCTAAAATGATTAGAAATTCAGATACCAAATTCCACAAACTGGCTTCATTCCAACTCTCCTGAATGTGTGCCTGAATCCAAATAACATCATTAAAGAGAAAAGAACAGCAAAACTGTGAAATGTGCAGTTTAATGAACTTCCCAAATATAGGACCTCAAAAACCAGCTCTAAATGAAATAGATGCATGCATGTTAAACGAAATTCTATCTTCTAACACTCTGAAAGCCACTTGTCCAGAAGTCCTCCTACATCCAATATGCTTGGAATTTTTCTTAGCAAATGTGTATTACTTGAGACGAAAATAGTTGAAAAGGAAACAAGTGGGTAAAAAAGCAGAATTAGAGAAGTGAACAGATGGCATGTAAGTATAATGATGATCCAATTGTACCATATTATAGATGAACTATCACAGAATCTCAGGGGAACTTCTGGCCAAACACTTGAACATAATGGAGAAAAGCCCTACTTGTATCTTTCTTCCTTTTATTTTTCACAATTTAAGAAAACTGCAAACAAATGCAACAACTTACCAGAAAGTGTAACACAGAACAACTACTCATGCAAGACATCCTTCTTAATATCCTCCCCTGGAAATTGAGAATGGCCAAGTAGTGCTTGGGAATGGGATATCTAAATACCATTTCCATGGAACATACAGGGCTAATCATTGAAAGACCATGCATTTCATTTCCCTCTTGCAGTATAGTTTTCTGGTATCTTTTCTAATTTCCTCAAATTGTTGGTGGAAACTGCTTTAAACCACTTTGTTATCTCTCTCAGATGTTCTCACTGCAACTGAAATAGATGCATCATCTGCAATCATTTAACAGTTTTTAAAAGCACTTCTGTTAGAACTTCACAACATAAATTTGCAATCAGTTTAAGCCTTTTCAACTAGTTTGAACTGCAAGCAGATATATTTGCAAGGGCCTAAAGATGTTTTATTAATCTGGACATCAAATTAATTTCAATTCTGTTCAGCAAGTATTTCCAGAATATCTACAGTCAGCTTAGAACTGCGTGCAGAACTGCATGCAACCTCCACATTCTTGGGGAGCATGCAAATGCCCATGCATGTAGAAATCTGTTGAGTCTGAGCTGTTCACATTATAAGGTGTTAGAAGAAAACATTAGTGGCTGGTCACAGCTGAATTCTTAGTTATAAGAATTGGCACAATTCAAATGTCTCATATTAAATGATGAATTTTGAGGACCATCTGTAAATGTATGGTCTCTCAATCTCAGCGTTACTTTTGGTTCAGACAGCTTTCTGTTAATGATGGTGGAGGGAACTATCCCTTGCTTTGGAGATTATTTATCAGTGTTTTTGGCCTCTACCCACTACATGCCATCAGCCCGACTTGTGACAACTAATGTGTCTCCAGTCTTTTCTAAATGTCTCCTGGAGGCACACCATCACCTCTAAACTGAGATGCTCCTGTAGAAGATACACCCTTTATTCTCAAAGAGTTTTCTACACAATTGAAAAAGAAATAGTACACATATTAAACAGTTAAGTCAGTGACAGTATTAAGAAGAAGATGATTCAATACTAAGAGGCATAGACAAAACAATTCAGTAAAACTTAAGAGGTTCCTGAGTCCACTAATCTGGTTTCTTGCTTGGAAGACTTCTGATAGTACCACCCGTTTACTCTTACAACTCTCATACTGTACAGACGTTTCCCTTCTCATAAAATTTTCATTGATTGTTTTTGGTATTACCTATTGACTAACAATGACTTATCAGATGGTAGTGTAATTAAAAACATCATAGTACTCTACTGATTCTTGTCAAATTTTCTATTTGTTGTATGATGTCTTGCCTCATTGTTGATTCTTTTCTTATGATTTTTTTTTCAGAAATTCTAAATTGGGAATCCAAGTAAAGCAAATTGGTGGTAGTGCTTATGCTACTCTTCTTTAGTTGGAAATTATAAAGTCAAATATCTAATATCAAAGGTGATATCCTATGGAGTCTAGAGTTTACTTAAGAAAATATGCACACAGGAAGAAGAGTGGGTAAGCATTGACATCCCTGACCTTCAATAACCATGACTGTCTATCACTCGCCCATCAGATATTTATTTAAGACTTATTGTGGAAGACAATGTCCTTCCAGTTTTTATTGCAATTTAAAGGCAATGTCTCTTTCCCTTAAAAATGGAAGCTACAAGATGCTTAGTTCCTTGTCTCCCTTGAATATAGAACATGATAGAGTCTCAAGTCTCCAAAAACAAGTCTGCAAGAGTTTGTGAGTATAAGTTTTCTGGAAAAGATTTAAATCTATGAGGAAAAAGAATCTCTTTCTCTTTGGCCATGGTTGTGTAGGGATATATTACCTGGAGTTGTGGCAGCCATCGTGGGGTGATAAGGGGATGGTCATAGGATGGTAGAAATGCTCTGTGAATGATAGAACTGAAATATGAACAGTCTAAGGTTTATGGTGACATAATTGAGTGGCTGAATTATTTGATCCTTTGTCTGTCTGTCTTCATACTTATTGTCAGGGAAGATTATAAATGTTTTTTTTTAAACCTTAATAAGCTGTGAATTACAGCTAAAAATTTCTCAGATAGCATTTTCTAATATATTTAATCCACTATATTGAAAAGCATGTGAAATTTAAAACCAACCAAACAAACAAAAAGAATGACAAATCCTGACCTCAATAAAGGCATTTAACATTATTTGGGACATTAAGTTTCTAGAATTTATAATATGTCATTATAATTTTGACATTTAACCTGGTGTGGACAGATAACATAGCATTTTGTCAAGCTGATCTTGCCATGTCTGTTATAGATTGAATTGTGTCCCCTCCACCCCTACAATATGTTGAAATCCCAACCTCTAGTTCCTCAAAATGTGACCTTTTTGGAGATTAAAACATTTTCAGAGATAATCAAGTTGAACTGAAGTCACTAGAGTGGACTCTAGTCCAATGTGACTGGTGTCTTTGTTTAAAGGGGAAATTTGGACAGAGACACTCAAGGAAGGAAGACAGTGTGAAAAGACATGGACAAAAGATAGGACATACAAGCAAAAGAGAGAGATCTGGAAGAGATCCTTCCTTTACAATTTCAGGAGGAATGAACCCTACTGTCTACTTGATTTTGAACTTCCAGCCTCCAGAACTGTGAGACAAAAAATTTGTATTATTGAATCCACACCGTCTGTGACTCTGCTACAGCAGCCTCAGAAAACTGATGCAATGTCCAAAGCTGGATTCCTCATGTCCTCTCCAAGCCTGCTCCTTTAAGTATTCCCCATCCTGGTTAATTCTTTCAACCCAAATTCTTCCAAAGCTCTGCTAGAAAACCTTGACCACTTCTCCCCTACTCTACTCCAACCATGTTAGCACATTTTTTTGGATCTACTTTAAAAGTTACTGGACTCTCCCTATTTCTCATTGTGTCCTCAGATACCACCATAGCCAATGTCACTGTTATCTTTTTATTTGCTTATAACCCAAACTGTAGAGCTGATGTCTATTGACGTAATTACAGTTCTTTTTTTGCTTGCTTGTTTGTTTTTAAATTAGAGTATGCACTTTGATCTCATTAAAAGATAACATGGGGGGACTTACTGGTAGTCCAGTGGTTAGGACTCTGTGCTTCCACTGCAGGGGGGCCCAGGTTTGATCCTTGGTTGAGGAGCCAAGATTCCACATGGCATGTAGTACATACCAAAAAAAAAAAAAAAAAAAGATAAGGTGGGATATATCCTGATTCTATTCAAAACCTCCAGTGACTTCTCTAGGACACAGTTCAGTTCAATTCACTTCAGTCGCTCAGTCGTGTCCGACTCTTTGCGACCCCATGGACTGCAGCACACCAGGCCTCCCTGTCTATCACCAACTCCTGGAGTTCACCCAAACTCATGTCCATTGAGTCAGTGGTGCCATCCAACCATCTCATCCTCTGTTGTCCCCTTCTCCTCCTGCCCTCAGTTTTTCCTAGTATGACGGTCTTTGCAAATGAGTCAGTTCTTCAAATCAGGTGGCCAAAGTATTGGAGTTTCAGCTTCAACGTCAGTCCTTCCAATGAATATTCAGGACTGATCTCCCTTAGGATGGACTGGTTGGGTCTCCTTGCAGTCCAAGTGACTCTCAAGAGTCTTTTCCAACACCACAGTTCAAAAGCATCAATCCTTCTGCGCTCAGCTTTCTTTATAGTCCAACTGTCACATCCATGCATGACTACTGGAAAAACAATAGCTTTGACTAGACTGACCTTTGTAGACAAAGTAATGTCTCTGCTTTTTAATGTGCTATCTAGGCTGGTCATAATTTCCTTCCAAGGAGCAAGCATCTTTTAATTTCATAGCTGCAGTCACCATCTGCAGTGATTTTGGAGCCCCCAAACATAAAGTTTGTCACTGTTTCCCCATCTATTTGCCATGAAGTGATGGGACCAGATGCCATGATCTTAGTTTTTTAAATGTTCAGCTTTAAGCAAACTTTTTCACTCTCCTCTTTCACTTTCATCAAGAGGCTCTCTAGTTTTTCTTCACTTTCGGCCATAAGAGCGGTGTCACCTACATATCTGAGGTTATTGATATTTCTCCCAGCAATCTTGATTCCAGCTTGGGCTTTATCCAGCCTAGTGTTTCTCATGATGTTCTCTGCATATAAGTTAAATAGGCAGAGTGACAATATACAGCCTTGATGTACTCCTTTCCCGATTTGGAGCTAGTCTGTGGTTCCATGTCCAGTTCTATCTGTTGCTTCTTGACCTGCATAAAGATTTCTCAGGAGGCAGGTCAGATGGCCTGGTATTCCCATCTCTTTCAGAATTTTCCGCAGTTTGTTGTGATCTACACAGTGAAAGGCTTTGGCATAGTCAATAAAGTAGAAATAGATATTTTTCTGGAACTCTCTTACTTTTTCAATGACCCAACGGATGCTGGCAATTTGATCTCTGGTCCTTTTGCCATTTCTAAATCCAGCTTGAACATCTGGAAGTTAACAGTTCATGTACTGTTGAAGCCTGGCTTGGAGTATTTTGAGCATTACTTTACTCAAGTGTGTGAGATGAGTGCAATTGTGCAGTAGTTTCAGCATTCTTTGGCATTGCCTTTCTTTGGGATTGAAATGAAAACTGACCTTTTCCAGTCCTGTGACCACTCCTGAGTTTTCCAAATTTGCTGGCATACTGAGTGCAGCACTTTCACAGCATCAGCTTTTAGGATTTGAAATAGCTCAACTGGAATTCCACTAGCTTTGTTCGTAGTGATGCTTCCTAAGGCCCACTTCACTTCGCTTTACAGGATGTCTGACTCTAGGTGAATGATCACACCATCATGATTATCTGGGTCATAAAGATCCTTTTTATATAGTTCTTCTTTGTGTTCTTGCCACCTCTTCTTAATATCTTCTGCTTCTCTTAGGTCCATACCATTTCTGTCCTTTATTGTGCCCATCGTCGCATGGAATGTTCCCTTTGAACATTTTCTTGAAGAGATCTTTAGTCTTTCTCATTCTATTGTTTTCCTCTGTCTTTGCATTGATCACAGAGGAAGGCTTTCTTACCTCTCCTTGCTATTTTTGGAACTCTGCATTCAAATGGGTATATCTTTTTTTTTTTTTTTCTCCTTTGGCTTTTGCTTCTCTTTTTTTTTCTTTTTTTTTTTCCATTTATTTTTATTAGTTGGAGGCTAATTACTTTACAATATTGTAGTGGTTTTTGTCATACATTGCCATGAATCAGCCAGCTATCCTTTGACACAAGGAAAAGTCAAAGTTTCTAAGAAAGCCCTACTTGATCTTGCCATAACATCTCTTCTGTTTTATTACATTTTCATTTGTCAGAAACCATAGTGGTATGCTGTCTGTTCTTCAAATTTCCAGGCATTTTCCTTTGAAATCACTATTCTTCTGCTTCAATAATTATTTCTTCTAGATATTTGCCTGACTACTCTTTCAACTTCCTTAGCTATTTCATTTGAGAAGATCTAATTTTCCTACTGAGATCTTCTCTGTTTATTTAAATACACATTTGTTCCCTTGTCTTAAAAGCTGAATCACCTACTCCTTTCTTGAATTATTGTATTTGTTCCAATTGGATTTATTACCATTTATTATATTATATTTTTCCTTATTTATTTTCTTTGATGTTGATTTCTTTTAGTATAATGCAATCTTTTTGATGACAAGGATTTTTGTCTGTTTTGCTTACTGCTCTATCTCTAGTGACTGTAACAGTGCCTAAGATACATAGATGCTCAAAAAAATATTTCTGTGATAAATAGAATGCATAGAAACTCATTTTACTACCATATCCTACAAACCTAAGAGTTCCAGGGAATTTGAAATCATCAGAAAGTTCTTTTACTTTGTAGGATATTACTGTTAGCTTTGAAAATTAAAGTTTTTTATGGTATATATATATGAAGTTTTAATGCTAGTGAGTAAATTTTTATGTTTACTATATGTAAATCTCTGTAATACAAGCTCACAGCACTAGTTTTAAGACTATGCACATATTAGGAGATTAGTAAAAATTTGTTTAGGGAGTGAAACCAAAAGTACTCTACTTCATTATCTTAAATATCATACTCCATGACTTTCAAAGTGAATGAAAGGAGGAAATGTTATAGTTCTTGTTGTTTTTCCTCTTTTCTTTGGGGCTTGTTCCTAGGACCATAAGGCTGAAAGTTATCTGAATAGAAGGCTACATTAGTAAACAGTTTCCAGTCTTTCATGGTACAACTAGAAGACCTAAATTTTGCTGCTACTTAATTAGTTTTATCTCACTGAGGAAAGATAAAATAGCTTTGCATATATTTTTAGATTTTTACAACAATAGACTTTGCTTGTAATCCCTGTGAATATGAATAGAAATCTCTTTCATTGGTTTCTGGTAAATACATTATTTAGAGATATGTAGGTATCGACTGTAAGAATTTTGTATGAAAATCACATATATTTCTTTTTCATCAGTCTTATGCCTGACACTTCAGCTCTTGATTGTTAAGCCCTGTCAGTTACCTGGAATCAGCCATCAGAGGGAATTTCTTAAGGAAATTCTGACTATGGTCATGAACCTAGGTTAATTTACATCCAAAGCATCAAATGTAGGTAGACTTTTAGTGTTTTGTTTTTTTTTTTTTCCCCTAGGGTTTTCCAGCTAGGCTCAGAAAATCTACAAGGGCTTATCTTTATTCCTGAGTTTAAATCTTGCCTTTAAAACAGACAAATAAACAAAATCTATATCTAGCATAAGTTATTCTTGCTAAAGGTAAATTTTCTATTGTTTAGCCCTTGTTTTTCTATTGTTTAGCCCTTAGTGAATATGGGTGGGCAATGTCACAGGAAGAATAAAAAGTACTTAAGGTTATACAAAAGACACAAAAGCAAACCTTTAAATTACAAACTTCTGGAAAAAAATAGCCATAAATATTCTAGTCGGAGATTTTTGTAATAAAAATATTATAATTATTTTTTTTGAGTAAATCCATAAGGTCAAATGGTAAAGAATCAACCTGCAAGGCAGGAGACCTGGATTTGATCTCTGGATCAGAAAGATCCCCTGGAGAAGGGAATGGCAACCTAATCCAGTATTCTTGCCTGGAGAATTCCATGGACAGAGGAACCTGGGGAGCTACAGTCCATGAGGTTGCAAAGAGTCAAACACCACTGAGTGACTAATGCTATCCCTTTTATTACCCATAAATTTGTTTTCTATGTCTCTGAGTTTGTTTCTGTTTTGCAAATAAGTTCATTGTATCATTTAAAATCAGCACTACACCACCAAGGAAATGCAGAAGACATGGTTCAGTCCCTGATCTGGGAAGACTCTACATGCTGCAGGGCAACTAAGCTTGTGGGCCACAACTATTAAGCCTGTGTGCTAGAGCCGGGGAGCTGCAACTAGTGGGCCCACATGCCGCAACTACTGAAGCCTGTGCACCCTAGGACCCATGATGCACAACAAAAAAAGTCAGCACAATGAGAAGCCCGTGCACCACAACTGGAGAAGAGTCCCCACTCAATGCAACTAGAGAAAAGCCCACACACAGCAACACAAGACCCAGCATAGCAAAAAATAAATAAGTCAAAATATTAAGAAAAAATTTATTTTTTAGATTTCATATATAGGTGATATCATATGATATTTTTCTTTCTCTGACTTACTTCACTTAGTATGATAATCTTTAGGTTCATTCATATTGCTGCAATGGCAATATTTCATTCTTTTTGGTGACTGAGTAATATTTAAGAAGATGTTTTTTTGCAGAAATTTGTACCAAAGAGGAGACAAGAAAAAGCAAAGAAAGCAGCTGAGCAGAGATGTGGTTTCAGCTGACATCTAGCCCTAGTCTGATCCCCTGGGGTGTTCTGGAGTGTGAATGACAACAGTGAGCTTTTCCACCTTGAGGCAAGAAGACTACATGTTTGCACCTGTAGACCATCACCAGTATTGCAGACCCTAGGCATTTTCAGGTGAAGATGGCTGCCTTTAGCCATGAGCAGTTTCCCAGAGAATGATAAGGCAGTGAGCCCTTATCACCAATACTCATGGCAGCCAGAAGATGAGGGCAGCAAACTAGTAAAGGGAATATGGCAAAGGGTAGGTGGTGGGAGGGTACTAGTAGAATTTAGTACACAGGCTGCTGTGATCTGACTTCAGTCTTATATACTATTTCCCCCTTGTTTATGTTTTACTCTAATGAAGGAGAAGAGGATGACAGAGGATGAGATGGCTGGATGACATCACCGACCCGATGGACATGAGTTTGAGTAGACTCCAGGAGCTGGTGATGGATAGGGAGGCCTGGTGTGCTGCAGTTCATGGGGTCGCATAGAGTCGGACACTAATGAGCAACTGAACTGAACTGATGATTCATAAAACATTTGTTTCCCTCTCCTTCCCTTTTATAATATTAGGATTTAAGAGTCAACCACCTCCTTAACCTTCTCTTCAGGAAGCTGGATGATGATTCATTGTAAGATTCTCTAGACAACTGGTAAAACCAGTATACATTAATTAAACTACCCATGCATCTGGGTTATATCCTCTTGTTTATAAACTTGACAGCCATTCCCATCTCCTTTTTTCCTTATGGACAAGACTAATTTTCCATTATAGAGGCTGCAGATGCTAGATACTCTTTCTCCAACCTCTCCTGTTTTCAAGCATGTGTATCTCTTCTTCATCTGGGTGTTTGTGAATTACACCAGTACTCTGCTCACATGAGTTTTACATAGACTAACAAGGACCAAAGTATTTTCTTCCATTGCAAAGTTTCATATCCTCTAACCCTTGGTTTTGTGTATGGAAGGGAAAGATGGGGAATTAGAATAAGAGTGATAGATTATCATTAAGACTGCTTCTATTTCTAAATGTATGCCATTACCTTAAAGGTATTTGGAAATAATTTACTAGATATTAAGTGTTTTTGATAGTTTTGTCACATGTATATTTGTTTGGGGTTCCTGGGGAATGATATAACTATATGTTAAACATAATTAACAGCATATCTCAAGAGATATATGAAAGAAAATCAACTACTCCAGAGGAAATTAAGATAAAAGATAGTAGGGGGCATGTTTACTGGGATTGTGATAATTTGTGTGTTTCTGTGTTGCCTTAGATGGAAGTGCTACAGACCAATTTGACTTGAATTTTTCTTTTCAAAGCCCTTAGCTAATGTAGAACTTGGGGAGGGATGTAGAGATTGAGAGGAGGTATCTTTTGGGGCTCTTGTGTTCCATCTGACTTGGCCAGCACCGCTGACTTTTGCACTGCTCTGGAGATATATTTCTGAATCAGTAAAGGTTGCTTTATATAAGCTGAGTACTTGCCTTTCCCACAAATTCCTTTAGAAGGAATAGCTGGAGTATGGGCTGAGGGGTTCATTTTCCTCTCAGATATATAATTATTCATGCATTATTTATAGTAACTCTGAAAATCTAATTTTTGGAGATTTAATGTCTGCATTGTGGTTATATAAATGACAAATGACCACAAGTTTAGCAGCTTTATGGTCTTATGGTTTCTGTGAGTCAGAAGTTCAGGCACAGGTGGTTCTACTGGTTTTCTGCTTAGAGCCTTAGAACATGGTTGTGTCTCTGTCTCGAGGCTGTGGGGAGGGAATTCATTTCCAGGCTCATGGACTCCAGGTTACCGATTAAATTCAATGCTATGCAGCTGTCAGCTGAAGGCTGTTCACAGCTTCCGGAGGCCATCTGCATTTGAAAGATTGTGGCCTCCTTCAAGCCAGCAGTGAAGGGTGAAGAAATCCTCTTCACATCTCCATAATTTCTCTGGCTCCCCTTCTGGCTCATGTCATCTGCTTTCCTCTTCTGCAACATCTGTCTTCTGACTCTAGCTAAGGAAATTTCTCTGCTTTTAAGGATTCATGTGATTAGATTAGACTCTCATAGATGTTGTAGTTTCATCTCCTTAAGATTCATAACTGTAATTACAACTGGAAAGTCTCTTTGAAGAAGTACCTAGATTAGAGTTGAATAAGCATGAGATGGACAGAGGAGCCTGGTGGTCTACGATCCACGGGGTCACAAAGGTCGGATGTGCCTGAGTATACAAACACACATACACACACACACACAACCATGAGATGGTGTTCTGGGGGACAAAGGACATCTCTTTCTAATTCTGCCTACCACAGTGACATAGTTTGGAATTTAATTCAATGTGAATCTTAAAGCTTATATATGGGTGAGCAATTATCCTTCCTCACTGATTCATTAATTTATTCATTTAGCAATTATCTCTGAAAATCCTGTGTATTATATGCCAGGCACTGATCTGGGCACTGAGAATACAATAAGGAGTAAGACTAGACCTGTATTATCCAATATGGTGGCCACTGACCACATATACGGTCATTGTACACTTGACTGTGCCTAATGAGACTGAGGAAATAAATTTTGAGTTTCAATTTATTGTCACTAATTTAAATTTGAATAGACTTATATGTCTGGTGGCTACCATGTTGTCAGTACAGACTGGCTATTTCAATTATTGCAGAAACTTCTATTGATAGTGAAAAAGTTCCTGTTCTCCTGTTCTTTATATTCTAATGTGAAGCCAACAATCTTTTTTTTTTTTTTGTCTGTAAAGGGCCTAATAGTAAATATTTCAAGCTTTATGGACCAAATGGTTTCTTTTTCACCTACTCAACTTTGCCATAGTACCTGAGAACTGTCATGGACATCTGCAGACATTCATGAATGGATGAGCATGGCTATATTTTTCAATAAAATTTGATTGACAAGAAAAGATGGTGAGGCAGATTTATCCAGTGGACTGTAGTTTGCCCACTCTGGTTTCAGTGGAAGAATCCCTATTCATTTACCTTCTGGCTGTTGCTAGGTCTTCTCCACTTTTGCTCTGATCTTTGCTTTTCTTACTAGACCAAGCACTCTAATATCATTTTGTTAAACATTATGGGATTTTAGCCTTTATTAGTTTGCTAGGGCTTGCTCCTTGGAAAGTTATGACCAACCTCAGGTCAGTTCAGTTACTCAGTCGTGTCCACTCAGTCTTTGTGACCCCATGAATTGCAGCATTCCAGGCCTTCCTGTCCATCACCAACTCCTGGAGTTTACTCAAACTCATGTCCATCGAGTCGGGGATGCCATCCAGCCATCTCATCCTCTGTCGTCCCCTTCTCTTCCTGCCCCCAATCCTCCCAGCTTCAGGGTCTTTTCTGATGAGTCAAATCTTTGCCTAGATAGCATATTAGAAAGCAAAGACATTACTTTGCCAACAAAGGTCCGTCTAGTCAAGGCTATGGTTTTTCCAGTGCTCATGTATGGATATGAGAGTTGGACTGTGAAGAAAGCTGAGCACCAAAAAATTGATGCTTTTGAACTGTGGTGCTGGAGAACACTCTTGAGAGTCCCCTGGACTGCAAGGAGATCCAACCAGTCCATCCTAAAGGAGATCAGTCCCAGGTATTCATTGGAAGGATTGATGCTGAAGCTGAAACTCCAATACTGCGGCCACCTCATGCGAAGAGTTGACTCATTGGAAAAGACCCTGATGCTGGAATGGATTGGGGGCAGGAAGAGAAGGGGATGACGGCAGATGAGATGGCTGGATGGCATCACTGACTTGATGGACATGAGTTTGAGTAAACTCCAGGAGTTGGTGATGGACAGGGAGGCCTGGCGTGCTGCGATTCATGGGGTCGCAGAGTCGGACACGACTGAGTGACTGAACTGAACTGAACTGAACTGAGGGCTTCTATAACAAAATACCAGAAACTGGGTGGCTTAAATAACAGAAATATATTTTCTCAGTTCTGGAGACCTGTTGCTAGGTTTGGTTTCTTCTGAGTCCTCTTTCTGTGATATGTAGGTGGCTGGCTCCTTATTTTGTGTTCTCATGGGTCTCCTGTGTGTGCTTTATCTTGCTGTTTCTCTGCCAAAGTTCTTCTTCCTATAAGGACACCAGTCAGATTGTGTAAGGCCCACACTAATGGCTTCATTTTTAACTTCATTACTTCTTTAGAGGGCTTATCTCAAAATACAGTTACATTTGGAGGTTCTGAAAGTTAAGTCTTCAATATACCAATTTTGGGGGCTACACTTCAACCCATAACAAGCTTTCAATTTTAATATGGTGTTTTTCAAACTTGTCCAAAGTTAAGACCACTTGAGAGCTTAGGTACCCTTTAAGAGATTCATTGAGTAATTTGCAATATAGCCTAGGAGTTTAGATTTTTAACATTCCCTGGATGAGCATGATGGTCAGCCAGGTTAGGAGCTGTGGTTTTATCATGTATTTAATTGATGCATGCCAAGAAATCCACACCTACTTGTGTGATGCACCGTATGACTCTTTAAAGGTATACTGTTTATATCTTTATGTACCAGTTGTAAAAATTAATTCAATTTAAACTAATTTTTCTTAAGCATTTTTCTGACCTAAGATAGTTTTGAGCAAGCCTCTTCAAGGGATGCTCCCAGTACTGCAGGATGAAGCAGATTCTTCCTATCTGCTTTTTGGCAAGTGATGCTGCTTTTGTGTATAAAAATAATGATTATGATGGTTCAGACAGAAATATCCAATCTATATATTTCTAAAAAGAGGGAAAAAAAGCTATTTAAAATTATAATGTGCCCTTGCTTCTAAGCATTATTAAAAATTGTGAATAATTGAAACCCTTAGCATGCTATAAAGAGTGAAGACCAAGTAAACCCAAGCTGTCTGTTCTGCCTCACCTCCTGCCATTCTTATGCAGGATTGCTATGTTACAATCAAGCAGAGCTTCTCACTATGCTCATGTGCATGATTTCCTCTCTATGGAAAGTTCTTTTCCTTATATTATTCCTTTTTTAAAAGGTCTCTATGGTTTCTATATCTTCTTACATCACTAGGGAATATTATTTATTACCTCTGCTTATTTTTTTAATAGTCTAATACTGTAAATTTTCAGTATTAAACACACTGTTTATGTGTTTGTGCTGCTAGACAGATCAAAGATATCATCTGCCACCCCCTTATCTCCATGCCCACTGTAGACATTGATAATCAGTTATGGCACTTTTTCCTGCTTGGTCTATGTGTGGACTCACTACACAGATCAGCAAATTACTCTGGGGAACCACCACTGACTCTTTGGCTTGGGAAATTATAAATGTTTGCAAGTCATTGCAATGTCTTTTAAGAGCAGATTGACAACTGGTCAAAACCTGGCAAATGTTAATTGGATTAATGTAAATGACCTAAAAGAAGACAAATGTGACTTAGGATGACCATATGACCCAGTAATCCCACTACTAGGCATATACCTTAAGAAAACCATAATTCAAAAAAACATGTGCCCCAGTGTTCATTGCAACAATATTTACAAGAATCAGGACATGGAAGCAAACCAAATGTCCATCAAGAAATGAATGAATAAAGATATGGTACATAATACACAATGGGAATTGGAATATTGCTTAGCCATAAAAACAAACAAAATCGGGTCATTTGTGGAGACATGGATTGACCTCAAGTCTGTCATACAGAGTGAAGTCAGAAGTGTTATAAGTATTAGTCAGTCATGTTTGACTCTTTGCAACCGCATGGACTATAGCCTGCCAGACTCCTCTGTTCATGGATTCTCCAGGCAAGAATACTGCAGTGTGTAGCCAACCCCTTCTCCAAGGGATCTTCCCTACCCAGGGATCAAACCCAGGTCTCCAGCATTGCAGGCTTACTCTTTACCATCTGGGCTACCAGAGAAGCCCTGAAGTAAGTCAGAAAGTGAAAAACAAATATTGCATATTAATGTATGTATGTGGAATTTAGAAAAATGGTACTGCTGCTGCTGCTGCTAAGTTGCTTCAGTTGTGTCTGACTCTGTGTGATCCCATAGAGGGCAGCCCACCAGGTTCCTCTGTCCACAGGATTCTCTAGGCAAGAATATCGGAGTGGGTCGCCATTTCAGATGAATCTATTTGCAGGGCAGGAATATTGACAAAGACATAGAGGACAAATGTATACACAGAGTATACACAGAGGGATGGGATGACCTGGGGGATTGGAACTGACATATGTGCACGGCCGTGTTTAAAACATGTAACTAGGGGGAACCTATTGTATAGTGCAGGGAGCTCAGCTCAGCACTCTGTGGTAGCTTGGATGGGTGGGATGGGGGTGGGTGGGAAGGAGGGTCAGGAAGAAGGGGATGTTTGCATACATATACCTGATTTATTTTGTTATACAGCAGAAACTAACCCAACATTGTAAAGGAACTATACCCCAATAAAATTTTTTAATTAAATAAGTTACCAGAAAAATAAAATGTGCAGTAAAAAATCAAACTGTTTCTTTATAGATTCATATGAGTTATAAGGTATAATATGGAGTAATCTCATGTACCCATCATGCAATTTAGGCCAATGGTAACATCTTGCAAAATTATGGTACAATATCACAACCAAGATGCTGACCATACAGTTAAGATGCAGAACTTTTCTATCACACCAAGCATCCCTCATGTTGCCCTTTCATAGCCACTCATACCTTTCTCCCATTTGCACCATTTTCTCAGTCTGTAGCAACTGTTGATCTGGTCTCCATTTCTATAACTTTTGTCATTTCAAGACTGTTTTATAAATTGAATATTACATTATATAACTTGGGATTAGCTTTTTTCACTCAGGATAATTCTCAGGAGATTCCTTCAGGTTGTTCCTATATAAACAGATTCATTTTTGTTTGTGAGCAGTGTTCCATGGTTTTGATGTACCACAGTTTGTTTAATCATTCACCCAACTCAACTTATGAGTTGTTTTCAATTTTGGTATATTAGGAAGAAAACTGCTATAAATAGTTGTTTACAAGATCTTCCTTTCTCTAGGATAAATACGTAAAAGTGCAACTTGCTGGGTCATAAAGTAGTTGCATATGACAAATTTTTAAGAAACTGCTAAACTATTTTCCAGAGGACTGCACTATTTGACATTGTCATCAATAATGTATGGATAATGCTAGTTTCATCATACTCTTCTCAATATCTGGTATTGTCTATATTTTAAATTTTAGCTATTCTGATAGGTGTGTAATTACATCCCACTGATGTTCTAATTTGCATTTCCCTAATGGATAATGATATGGGAAATCTTTTATATGCTTATTTGCAATCCGTATATCCTCTTCAATGAAAAGTTTCTTCATGTCTTTGACCGTATTCTGATTGGATTGCTTGCTTTCATTTCCTGTTGGGTTTTGAGAGTTCTTTATATATTTGAGCTATTATGATAACCAAGGTCTGTGTTTGGCAAGTATTTTTCTCCTACTCTGTATCTTGTTTTTCAATCCCATTAACAGGGTCTTTCAAAGTGCAAATCTAGGAATACAGGGAAATTCCCTTAGCTTGATGAAGGGAGTCCGCAAAAACCTTATAAGCTAACATTACACAGTGAAACCACATAGGCATGAAGATTTCTGTTTTAGGTAGTTTTAAATCACAAATACAATTTCCTTAATAATTATAAGAATTACTCAAACTACCTATTTCCTGGTGGGTGAGTTGAGATTGTTTCTGTTTTTTGAGAAAGTGATCTGTTTCCACTAAATTTTAAAATTCCTGTTTGTGGAGTTGTTTGTGGTATTCTCTCAGTATCCTTTTGCTATCTTCAGGTTTGTGGCCGTATCTTGTGTTTTATTTCTGCTATGGGCAACATGCGTGTTATCTCTTTCTCACTTTTTTTTTTTTTTGCTTTGTCAGTCTTAATGTAGGCTTGGCAATTTTACTAAACTTTTCAAAGGACCAACACTTTTTTCATTGATTTTCTATATTGGTTTTCTGCTTTCAATTTTATTGATTTCTACTCTTTATTATTTCCTTCCTTCTCTTTGCTTTTGGTTTTAGAAGCTCTTCTGTTTTCTTGATTTTTGAAATGGAAGCTTGGATGACTGATTTGAATTTTTCTCCTGTTTTATAATTGCCTTTAGCACTGCAAACTTCTCTCTTAGCTCAGCTTTATCTGCGCCCCACAACTTTCATATGCTACATTTTCACTTTCAATCAGTTAACTAAACTTTTTGATTTGCTTTGAGAATTCTGATTTGGTAATGGTTTATTGAAAAACATGTGTGTATTTGCGATGTATTTGGAGTGGTTTGTTATCTTTCTGTTATTGATTTCTAGTTTCATCTCACATATTTGAAGAATATACTCCAAACCTAAAGGCTTCTCTGGTGGCTCAGATGGTAAAGCTTATGCCTACAATGTTAGAGACCCAGGTTCAATCCCTGGGTTGGGAAGATCCCTTGGAGAAGGAAATGGGAACCCACTCCAGTTCTCTTGCCTGGAAAATCCCATACCATTTTCCTCTGGTAACTGTCCATGGGGTCTCAAAGAGTCATACATGACTGAGCAACTTCACTTTCTTTTCACTTTATAGTCCAAACACAATGGACTTTTAAATTTATTGAGATTTATTTTTTGATCAGGATGTGGTCTATCTTGGTTTATGATCTGTAGGTGCTTGAGAAGAATGTGTATTCTGCTGTCAGATGGAGTGTTCTACAAATGTTGAATAGATATGGTTGGTTGATGGTGTTCAAAGTTCTATATCTACACTGTCTTTTTCTCTAGTTGTTCTGTCAATTGCTAAGAGAGAAATGTTGATGTTTCCAAGTGTAAGATATGTCTATTTCTTCTTGTGATTTGATCAATTTTTGGTTCATAAATTTTGTATCTCTGGTTTGGTTTATATTTATTTCACTGCTATGTCTTCTTAGAGAGCTGATGCTTTTCTGATAATGATAGTGCATGATGGCATTATAATAATGTCACTTTTGTAATATTTATTACTCTAAAGTCTATCTGACATGGGTAGGCACAATTTTGCTTTCCTTCAATCAGTGTTGGCAAGGTGTATCATTTCCCACCCTTTAGCTTTCATTTGGCCTAAATTATTACATTTGAAATACTGTTTCTAGTAGACAGAACATAGTTGGATCATTTTTTAATTTTTATTCATTTATTTACTTATTTTGACCATGACTTGTGGCATGGGGGTCTTCTTTTCCCAACCATGGATGAACCCATGCTCCCAGTATTGGGAGTGTGGAGTTTTAGCTACTGGACCGCCAAGGGAGTCCCTGCATTATGTCTTAAAAAATGATCCACCAATCTCTTTTGTAGTTGGTATATTTAGACTGTTTACATTTCAAGTAATTAAAAATTAGGGCTAAGTCTGCCATTTTATGTTTTTGCTTTCTATTTGTTTTTCCTGATTTCTTCCCTCCATTTATCCTGCTTTTATGTGAACTACTTGAATATTTATTTATACACACACACATATAGTATTTCTTAGTATATCTCTTTGTGTATCTTTTATAATGGTGGTTCTCAGTATTACGTTTTATATGTAACTTACCAGTCTACTAGTGTCACCATATTACCAGTTCAAATGAAGTGTGGTAATCTTATCTCATCTCTTTATTTTCACCTATTTAAATTATAAATGTCATAAAAAGCCCTTTTACATACATTAAGAAACACATCAGGGGCTTCCCTGATGACTGAGATGATAAAGAATCTGCCTGCAATATGGGAAACCACGGTTTGATTCCTGGGTCAGGAAGATCCCCTGAAGAGGGGAATAGCTACCCACTCTGCTATTCTTGCCCGAAGAAGTCCATTTACAGAGGAGCCTGGCAGGCTACAGTCCATGGGATCACAGAGTTGGACACAACTGAGTGACTAACATACACACACACACACACATAGAAACACATCAGACAGTGTTCTAATTTTTGCTTCAATCATGAAACTTAGTTTAGAAGATTCAAGAGAAGAGAGGTGTATTTTTAAGGACAACATATTCATGCACACCCACAATACATAATAAGGGAGCTTATTATTATTCAGTTTATTATTATTGATAAGCATTAAACAAATACATTTTATTTGCAATAAGATCATTCAAAAGTTTACTTTTTAAATTTTTAGGAGGCAATCTGAGGAAATGGCAGTGAATTAAAGAAAGCATTATAAATCTCTCACTGAGCATTTAAAACTTCTCTACGCTGTGAGTCATCATCATGAGAACCTAATGGCCCCATTGTATGTATCTTATATTATTAATTGCTTTGCGTCTACTTGCCCTTCTGTTTGGTTGTGTTGACTCTAATGATTCCCTTGGAGAAAAAGCTTCTTCATACAAAAATTGCTGCATAGAAACACTAAAACAAAAACAGGGAAAATCTCCATACATTCCAAGCGGCAATGTTATAAGTGCCTTCTCCATTACACAAAATATATCTCAACTCACAAGTTCTGAGTTCAGTATAGACAAAGGTTTCTCAACAGCAGCACTGTGAATATCTTGAGACAGATGATTCTTTTGTGGGTGAACCTGTTCTGTGCACTGTAGCATGTTGAATGACACTCCTGACCTCTACAGACAGATGCCAATAGGATCCCTGGCCCCACTCCACTTAACAACAAACAAAAATTTCTCAAGACATTTCCAAGTGTCTTCTAGTGAGCAATCCTGTCCTTGATTAAGACCTGTTGATGTAGGCCAAACGGGACATCTGAAGTTGTCCCTTTTTATCCGTATTCTCTTTTATGCTGTCTCTTTTCAATGCAGTGGTAAGGCATTACTCATTACTCATGACACAAGAGTGTCTCCTTGTCCTCTTCCCCCTCTATCTACTGATAAAAACAGGGAATTCCTTTATTTG
Source organism: Muntiacus reevesi (assembly GCF_963930625.1). Lineage (NCBI taxonomy): Eukaryota > Metazoa > Chordata > Mammalia > Artiodactyla > Cervidae > Muntiacus > Muntiacus reevesi. The sequence continues at coordinate 122,663,426 of NC_089251.1, forward strand.
TTCATTCCTACATTCACTTATACAAGTCTCACTATTTGGTCATGTGTTTGGTTCAAACTGGCAGACTTAATATCCTTTGGGGAGGCTGTTTTCATCAATGAAATACTGTGTTTAGCTAGTCATATCTACCAGACTAACTGGTCATCACTGGCAGACAGATATCCCAGGCTGGGCTCTCTTTTTAAACTCAATATGTTTTAATTTATTCATAAAATTGACCCTGGAAATAGTCTCTATTCTAGGCTTTTTACAGTGAATTTTCCAGGACACATTTTAATGCCTAAACTACAAATTTAAGACAATATATTTCAGTGTCCAAGTGAAAAGTGTATAAAACTCTTAACCAAACATTTGAGCCTCAAATAAAAATTAACTGCATTGTGTTATCACTGATAGTAACTTTAAACTTTTTCTTTCATTTGCTTTTCTCCTTTTTGTTTTCTTTATTTATTTTGCATATTTTATTGAAGAGTAAATGCCCCATAAAACTGTGTTAGTGCCAGATGCTGAACATAGTGGTACAGTAGTTCTAAATATTGTGAAATGATCACACAGTGTTTTAGCATCTGGGAAATACTGATGCCATCCTGAAACACAGGCTTTCAAGAAAGCTGAATTTTTTTTTTTTAAAGATTTTTTTGATATGGACCATTTTTGAAGTCTTTACTGAATTTGTTGCAATACTGGTTCTATGTTTTGGTTTTTTGGCTACAAGGCATGTGGAATCTTAACTTCCCAACCAGGGATTGAACCAATACCCCCAGCATTGGAAGGGAAAGTCTTAACCACTGGACAGTCAGAGAAGTTCCAAGACAGCTGACTATTAAATTTTTATTTATTTGTATGACATTTCAGAAATTAAGTAACTGATAAAAGAAGATGGAAGACGTGTAACTATTAGTTCATGATTTTTAACCTAACATTACCAAAAAATGCTTATCTGAACAATAGGTTACCAATATGTTCATAGGAGGGACTTCCCTGGAATTTCAGCTGATAAAGAATCTGCCTGCAATGCAGGACACCCCAGTTTGATTCCTGGGTCAGGAAGATCCCCTGGAGAAGGGATAGGCTACCCACTCAAATATTCTTGAGCTTCTCTGGTGGCTCAAATGGTAAAGAATCCGCCTGCAATGTGGGAGACCTGGGTTTGATCCCAGGGTTGGGAAGATCCCCTGGAGGCGGGAATGGGAACCCATTCTAGTATTCTGGCCTGGAGAATTCCATGGATTGTATTGTCCATAGGGCTAAAAAGAGTCAGACATGACTGAGAAACTTTCACTTCACTTAACTTCATTAGCCTATTCAGTTATTAGTTCTATTTTATTAAATATGATTAGGAAATAAATAGAATAAATATATGTGGGCCTTACAGTTTAGATCAATACATCAATACGTTGGAACAAAATTAATAGAAGAGAGAGTTCCTTTGGCTTTAAGGGTAAAGAGAATCAGAAAAAAAAATTATTTGGAGGGGGTGGCAGTTGAGCTGCAATTTGTGGTGAGTGGGATATGGAACAAGTTCTACGACAAGGCAGTCCTTAGGTGAATATAAATGTGGTCCGTCCAAACTGGACAGAATGTGAGTAAGTCACAGGTGACATTTCTTATAAAGTTCTTTTAGCTGCAATTATTCAGACACCTTACCCATTAGTGTAAATCTTCCCTGGTGGCTCAGATGGTAATCTGCCTGCAACGCAAGACACGAGGGTTTGGATCCCTGGATTGGGAAGAATCCTTAGAGAAGGAAATGGCAACACACTCCAGTATTCTTGCCTGGGAAATCCCATGGAAAAAGGAGCCTGGTGAACTGCAGTCGGTGGGGTTCAGGAGTCAGACATGTCTTGGTGACTGAGAAGATACACACAGACACTAATTCAGACTTATGAATTTCTGTAGCCAATGGAGAAATGGAAGCATTTCGAAGATGAGGATCAAGTGCACAGTCATATTTCAAGAGCACAACTCTAAACACTGAATACAGCATAAAGTGAAAGAGTGGAAGAAAGGGACCAAAAGCAAAAGCAAAAAAAAAAAAGTCTCAGAAATAATGGACAAATAATGAGGCTGTTAAGTTTGGAAAGTGAAATTGAAAGTGTTAGTTGCTCAGTCATGTCAGACTCTTTACAACTCCACAGACTCTATCTAGTCTGCCAGGCTCCTCTGTCCATGGAATTCTAAAAGCAAGAATACTGGAGTGGGTTGCCACTTCCTTCTCCAGGGGATCTTCCTGATTCAGGGATCGAACCCGGCTCTCCCACATTATTGCACGCAGACTCTTTACCACCTGAGCCACCAGGAAAGTCCTAAGTTTTTTTTTTTTTTTTTTTTTTTTTTTTTAAGTCCTAAGTTTTGAAAGCATATAGTTAAAAATGAATTGAGATATGGAGTTAAGAATGGGAAGGACAGATATCTACATCTTTCCTATAACATGCTTTATATAGATAAATGTTAATTACAGTTGCTGCTCTCTTTCAGTCATCATTCTAACTTCAGTTAAATGTTCTCCTTTCAAAAATTAGAAAATTCAGGGCTTTGTCAGTATAGGTCAGGTTTATGCTTTAAGTTTTGTCTTCCTGATTATCGCCATTTAAACTTCCATTGAAACCTTGTTAAATTCTGTCATCTCCCCATTTTTCTAATCTCAATGTACTTTTTAAATCATTTTTTCTATGGCATGTATCACCTTTTAATAGGTTTTACTTATTACCTCTGTTGTCTGTCTCCTGTATTAGAATGTAAATTCTACCGAGTAGATATAATTTGAGATCAATAGAGTTTTGTTGAATGAGTAAATGAATGACTGAGCACAACATTTTCATAGTTTGCAAATTGAAGGGTATATAATTGAAATTTGTAAACTAAAGAAGAAACATTATTGTACAAAAGTAATTATAACTGAATTTCAGGCATTCACCTCAATCTAACTTCCCAGGGATATTATAAGAACAAAAGTTGGATAAAATTGTGCAGTCATTCAAATCTTTCAGTGTTAGTCATTTACCTGTTACATATTGACAAAGGGAATTCTGGGAGAATCACTCAAAACAAATTACCCTTCTGGTTTCAGGCCATGCCTGGGAATGTGTATTCTACAAATATGTGACCATGTGAGCCGGTAGGCTGTGTAGAACCAGATTTTGACTTACTCAAAGGCAACAAAGGAAGTGAGCCATATGGTATTATTTTGAGGATGTCAAAGGAAAACTTTGCTTGCTCTCAAATGTTTTTCTTACCCATTTGTTGCTGAGTTTACTAGGACACAAAATAAATTAAAAAAAAACCCACAACTTTCTTTCTGCAAATACATATATGTCTTAATGCAAATTTCTCTGGAAAAGTTGAACCCTGATACTTGAAAGTCCATTAAGTTATGAATATCATCAAGTCTTTCCCTGAGAATGTGTGTTAATGTGGAGATATCAGTGTATAGGTGGTACAGACCTGATAACATGGAATTTGAGGCTGCCAGAGCAAGTGTTTAAATACAAAGAAGAAATTAAAGTGCATTCAAAGATGTATTTTTGTTCAGTGCCATGTAATGAGCTCAGGGCTTGTGTGTGTGTGTGTGTGTGTGTGTGTGTGTGTGTGTGTGTGTGTGTGAAGGAGGGAGATTTACCACCTGTAGTTCCTTATTTTGGGGGGTACCAAAAATAAGTGGAGGACTGGGATGGAATGCATCCTTTGGGAATTTTTGGGGGTACCTGTCCCCTACTCACAGGTTGGTGAGTAGAACTCTTTGTTTCACATTATTTTTATAATAAAGCATTTTGATCTTCAGTTGAGGTGGTAAGTCCCCAGGTAAGCTAAGCATATTTCCCAGGGTTCATAGGATTTATTAAATGAATGAGACTGAATTCTTTTTGCTTAGGTGAACAGATTTGAGAGTAAAATATCATCAGCTCCCAATATCAACTAGTTGACTGATTACATAACCTTAAGGAAACAGGTATTTTTTTTTACTTTAAAAGATTTTTAAATTGAAGTATTGAGAGTTGATTTACAATGTTATATTAGTTTCTGCTGTATAGTAATGTGAATCATATATATATAAACATTATTTTTCATATTCTTTTCCATTATGATTTATCACAGGGTATTGAAAGTATTTTCCTATGCTATACAGAGAACCTTGTTGCTTTTCTACTCTCTCTATATAATAGCTTATATCTGTTAACCTCAATTTCCCAATCCATACCTCCGTCACTCCACCTCCACCCTTGCAACCACAAATCTGTTCTCTATGTCTGTGAGTCTGTTTCTCTTTCATATATATGTGTATGTTAGTTGCTCAGTCATGTCCAACTCTTTGCGACCTGTGGACTATAGCCCACCAGGCTCCTCTGTCCATGGAATTATCCAGGCAAGAAAACTGGAGTGGAGAGTCATTTCCTTCTCTAGGAGATCTTCCCAACCCAGGGATCAAACCCAGGTCTCTTGCATTGCAGGCAGAATCTTTACCATCTAAGCCACCAGGGAAGTCCTGCTTTCCATTTCATGGATAGGTCCATTTGTGCTATATTTTAGGTATCAGTGATATCATAAAATATTTGTTTTTCTGTTTCAAACCTACTTCACTTAGGATGATAATATCTAGTTGCCTCCAGGTTGTTGCAAATGGCATTATGTCATTCCTTTCTATGGTTCAGTAGTATTCCATTGTATATATACAACATCTTCTCTATCCACTCATCTGTCTATGGACATTTAACATGTTTCCATATCTTGGCTATTGTGAATCATGCTGCTATGAACATAGGGGTGCATATATCTTTTTGAATTATAGTTTTGTCTGGATATATGCCCAGGAGTGGGGTTTCTGAGCCATATGGCAACCTTATATTTAGCTTTTTGAGGAACCTCAATATAAGTTTCACAGTGGCTGCATCAACTTACTTTCCCACCAACAGTGTCCTTTATTTGACATGGTCTCTATTATTTGTAGACTTTTTAATGATGAACATTCTGACTGGTGTGAACTTGTACCTCAATGTAGTTTTAATTTGTATAAGAATATATATATTTTTTGTTTCTGAAGCTATTCATGTCTCCATCTACTAATCAGTGGAATAAGTTGGTGTCAATTGGCCTTCCAGTTCTGAGATACTAAGATGCCTTTATTTTTGTTGGTTTATGAGTAAAACATTATATCTGAGATTAGTGGACAAGGGCTCTAACAGATTTGCAGCTGGAGGATTTTTCTTAAATATATCCAAGTCTGAAGTTGTGCTGTATTGTGTAACAATTATTCTTTCTGGGCCTCAACTTCCCTGCTTATGAAAAAAGGTATTAGATTATAGATTCTATTTCCTTCTGATGAAATAGTACATGTTTCCATAGTTATGATACTAAAATCAGATTTTATAGTTCAGGCAAGTTATGCAGTGATTTAATACAGTGAAGAAATGAGGCTAATATTTAATATAATCTTTCCATTTGGTAAAAACTGCTTCCTAAAATCCTTTTTTCTATTCCTTTATAACTTATTCAAGATGGTAGGAAAATATCTACAAAATTACAAACTTAAAATTGACAGAAAACCCCAGTATAAGAGAAGCAAGCTGAAGAGTTACTTTCATAATTCAAAATCTGTACACTTTCACCTTACTATGTAAGACTTGTTTTAAAATATAGAAATGTAGGTAGGTCATCTGAAATATATTTGAATTGTATAGATTTTGGAAGTTATTTTATGAAAGTCAATTCAAGGTAAATACATATGTGTCTTCCTCATTTATTTGAGCATTCTCACAAATATTTTTCTAGTACATTTTATTCTAGAAAAATGGAACAGTTACTCTTTTTATTCTTTCCCTCTCTTCTACTTTCACTGGAATTTACAATTCTTAAATCATTGAGGTTACCATTAAACAAAGATGTTTCTGTCATTGTATTTTCCAACATTTCAAGTTTGAATTCTTGTGGATTCCACTTGTAAAGGTTACATTTCAACTCTGTCATGTTCAACCTTAATTTATTAACTAGAAAACCCTTTTCTGCTGGCCAGACTCCTAGTTGCCAATTCCTTTATCCTTTATTTCTTTATTTCCATCTATGTTGTTTTGTTCCTCTGCCTACTGAAGAAGAAATATCCTCCAGTCAGCAGATTTTCTCCGAATCTATGAACAGAGGTTGAATGATTTAAGTATTTACTGGCCATGACAGTGATGGAGCAGTGACGGGGGGGGGGGAGGGGGAAGGTCTGTGAAAATAACAAGTCACCTTGTCACCAGATTTTATCAACATAAAACCAGGATACTGAAATGTATGAAATAGCAATATTTGGCTTTCAGTGCAGGTAGAAGAATGAAATCAAAGACTTTCTATTAGATTCCCAGAAAATACGAGTTAGTGCAGATGCCTGTAATTGCAATGCTGTGTAGCAACAGAGGAGAACTTTATTGCTTTGTGTCCCTCCAAGCCCCCTTCACATCTGTTTGCTGGATGAATGTATCGGCTGTAATAAAACACATACAGATCTTGGCTTGGCTAATGCTTGCTGAAAGCCTTTTATGGCAGCATCCTTTGTTGTTTGTCTTGGTGTGTTTTTCTGTTTTCCAAAAATAAGATATTTTGAGAACAAAGGAGCAAAAGGGCAATGTGCCATTCAGAAATAGGCGTATACCAGGCAAATCCCATGCCAAGTGCCAGGAAAGTCACAGGTGTGTTCCGCCTGAGACAATCCGATCATGTGCTTGTGGGTATGAGTGGAGGACTGGGATGGAATGCATCCTTTGGGAAGACTTTGTATCAGCTCCATTATGATGGTATTTTTCAAATATAAAGCAGCTTAATAGGTATCAATTTAAGTTAAAAAATATGTTGATCTTTTAGGGATTAGGGAGGCCTCTCTAATCCTCATAAACATCATAACATAAAAATGGTGTCTACGAAAGAGAGAATCATTATTGGTTCTCATTGCATTCTTGCTTCCAGCTGTTTCCAGAAGTTAGCTGATCTTGGCATGTTTCACCCTCTTTCAGGAATAGAGAGGCCTGGCCATTTGTTAAATTCATACTAATTTTACACTAATTAGGTACTCATACTAGATTTAGTAATGCATTGATAATAGAGTTTATTTCTTCAAAAACAATTTTCTTTTCTCAAAAAATTAATATTGTACAAGTTCGTATTGCTTTATCCTACAAAGCCCAGTTTTAAATGTTCTCTCATTTAAGCAACATAGCATCCTTGGGAACATCAGTTAGTAAGTGCATTTCGTAAGGTTATTAATTTTGTTATTTTATTTTATATATTTTCCATGAATCACCCCAAAACTTTGAAGGGATGAAGTGGAAATTATATAAATAAATAAATATTTCTAAGATAGTGGTAATAAAATAATCATGATTGGAACTTGGATTCTTTCATGCTTAATTCAGATGTTCTGACTATTAGGAAGATAATCAGAAGCAATTTCTCTCAATAGAATTTCATTCTGTGACTTGTTAATCTCCATAAGAATTGGTAGAATAAATATTTGCATCAATCCCTGAGTTAAATATTTTAATGACTGTTGGGAAGGCTATGATTGGGGAAGCTGACTGGGTCATTTCCTGGACCTGAAAGGAGAGTGGACAGTTCAAGGAACTGAGTGACAGTTCAAGGAAAGGAGAGTGGACAGTTCAAGGAACATCCATTTTCTGAGTCATGGATTCCTCTACTAATTCAGGAGGAATTAAACATGACCTCTTTTGAAGAAAATGCTATCTGTGTTTAGAACTCAGAGGTATAAAAAAACCTCTTTATTGACTACAAATGTAACATTAATCATGATAAATTATTGTATTTATATGTGATAAGTAGTACATAGATGGTAGTTAAAGCTTTGTAGCTAATAAGGTCATTTAGATAAATTCTGTAAAATGAGAAGGGCTGAAAGTCAAACTCTGGTGAATATCATGATTAATGTTACATTATTAGTTAATAAAGAGGCTTTTTTATATCTCTGGGTTCTAAACACAGAAGCTTCCCTGGTGACTCACGTGGTGAAGGGTCTGCCTGCAATAATTCTGGAGACCCGGGGTTCGATACCTGGATTGGGAAGATGCCTGGAGAAGGAAATGTCAACCCACTCCAGTAATTTTGCCTGGAAAATCCCATGGATGGAGGAGCCTGGTAGGCTACAGTCCATGGGGTTGCATAGAGACAGATACAACTGATCAACTAACACTAACACACAAGTATTAAATAGAAGAATAGGAAAAATACCTGAACAAAGTAGGAAACATCAGAAAATCATATAATAGAATCAAGAGCATTAAAGTAGGTGAGTGGTTAGTTTCCTAAGGCTTCCGTGAAAAAGTACTGTAAACTGGGCAACTTAAAGCAAGAGAAATGTATTCTCTCACAGTCTGGAGGCTAGACTAGAAGTACAAATTTACTCTAAAAGGACAAATGTAAGGTGTGAGAAGAGATGTGCTGTCCTTGAAACCTCTAGGGGAGGATCTTTCCTTAGTTCTTCTGGGTTCTGGAAGCTCCAGTGATTCTTTGGCTGTGGCTGCATAACTCCCATCTCTGATTATCTTCATGTGGCCATCTACCTTCCGTGTCTGTAGATTCACATGGTGTTCTTCTCTGTTTCTGTGTTTGGGTCCATGTTTCTCTCTTCTCATCAGGATACCAGTCATATCGCTTTAGAACCCCCACTAATGACTGCCAAAGAATTGATGCTTTCGAACTGTGGTGCTGGAGAAGACTCTTGAAAGTCCCTTGGACAACAAGGAGATCAAGCCAGTCAATCCTAAAGAAAATTAACCCTGAATATTCATTGGAAGGATTGATACTGAAGTTCAAGCTCCAATACTTTTGCCACCTGATGCAAAGAGCTAATTCATTGGAAAAGAACCTGATGCTGGGAAAGATTGAGGGGAGGAGGAGAAGGGGGTAAGATGATTGGATGGCATCACTGACTCAATGAACATGAGTTTGAGAAACTCTGGGAGATGGTGAAGGATAGGGAAGCCTGGAGTGCTGTAGTCCATGGTGTGGCAGTCAGACATGACTGAGTGACTGAACCACAACAACAACTCTGCTTTGGGCAAAGTGAAGAGAGGATTTCTCCACATCACAGGAAGGTAGAGGGAATGAGCCCCTGATATACCCTTTCTTCTGTGCAATAGGAGTAGAAGAAGAGCAACCCTACCTCTCAAAAGGACTCCAGAGGAAATGATTTAAGACAGAGTATAAAGAAAGCTGCCAAGCCATCAGGTCTCCAAGTCTAGAAAAGGACTTTGTGAGATCTGAAAAAGGAGAGAAGATTAAAATAGCATAAGTTCAATCTCTCCCTCTCTCTCTACTGCTGTGGAAAATACCAGCAGAAGCTTTAGGCTCAGTTCAGTCCCCCAGCAGAAAAATAATTCCTTGTTCTTATTTGCTATAGCAAGAGAACCAGGAGTGACATTCCTTGGTTCTGACTGGCTCTGATTGTCTCCAGCTGATGCTCCCAAATCAGACATGTAGATTAGGTTGGTAGAAATCTTTGGCTAATCTTGGGACTGAATGATATGAACAGAAATGAGAGATCAGGGACAAGAAAAACTATAACACCATATAGTTTTAATGCCGATAAAATCCATTACATCTATGTCCAAAGTTTGGGGAGCATTAGGAAGGCAGAATGTGACACTGGAGGGGCAGAAAAGAACCAAACATAAATTTCATTTTTTGGCCTGGGATATATGTATAATTTTGTATTAATATGTCTACTTTGTATTCAGTTCAATCATATATAGAACTCAAAGTTTACCAAAGGGAATTCTGAAGGATATCACTAGTGCCTTCCTGTTGATATTTACAGGTGAAATTGGGCTTAAAGATTTTAGGTTAATGGATGTCTGTTTCATTCTTCTAGATCCAGAATTGCATACTAGTTAGTAGTTATCCTAAAAGAAACAAAAATATGTGGTCTTCTGAGTAATAATAATTTGATCTAATTAAATTTAACTGTTCAATTTAACAAGCATCTACTACATGAGTACCATGTAAAAGCCACTGTCTTAGAAGTTAGGGAACATGATGTTCTCTCAGAAAATATTGAATCAATCTGTTGACATACAGAAGGAACAGGATTAGCAAGTTACATGGAATTGTTGTAGGAAAAGTTCAATAATAGTAAGAATTTACTGGTTATTGGTTGAATAGTTAACAAATATTTAACTTTACAATCTCTTCCTGTATCATCAAAATAGTCTAGGCTATACTACAGTAAAGAAAATAAAATCTGCAAGTTATGGGACAGGAAGCAACACAAGCTGTGTTTGGCTCCCGTTACATGTCCATCTTTTAATGGCAGGTTGTTCTCTTCCATGCGGTCCTTGTTGAGGCCCTTAGGTTTATGTAGGTTAGGATTATTCAGAATACCAGTCAAAGACTAGAAGAAAGACAGGATAAAAAATCATGCAGTGGCTCTTATGAGCTTTTACCTTGGAATGACACGTATCAGAGAAAGTCTTATGGCCACACCTAATGTCAAGGGGGCGGGGAAATTGTCCTTCCTTGTACTAGGAGCTGGAGGGAAGTGGGATGTTTGTTGATTGCAGGCTGTCTCAATTTCTCAAAGATGGATTAAATATTGAGTCATCAGCTCTTACCATGATTAAGGTATGAGAGATTTTAGTAACCACAAACACCATTTATGAACGTCTATTAAATTCCAGGTATTGTTCTTGCAGCACTGGATGATTCATACTAGCTTTCCCTTTTCAAGATGAGGAAAGTGAGTTGCACAAGTTATGTAGATTTTCCAATGTCACAAGAGCTAAGGCATGGCTATATAAACGATTCACATTGTTCAATTCTAAAAGAGTTCACATACACCTGAGATCTTACACCTAATAAATGTATATTGAGTAACATTAGTTGAGTAATTGGGAAATGTCAGCCACTGATCTAAACACTTCCTGTGTATTTTCCCACCTAATGAATAAAGATCTGACCTGATTGCCCCAGCTCTGCAGTCTGCCCTTTCTTTGATGGATATGTAATGAAGTATTCTGTTTCTCCACTCTAATATTTAGAAATAATCAAGTAGGTCAAAAGAAACACTCAAGGTAGAAAACATTACCTGGAAAGAGCATTAGACATGACATGGACATGTCTTTCTTCATTTTGTCTCTATATCTCATTCTCTGAACAAATAACTCAGCCTTTTTCGATCTTAGTTTTCTTTTCTTTATGGTGAGTGGATTGGACCAGTGATCTCCATACACCCTACTGATACTATTTGTTGTTTTTCTTTTAGTCATTCTTTATCCATTCAGATTAAAACAGCAAGATGAAGGAGAAAGGGACAGCAGAGGATGAGATGGTTGGATAGCATCACCCTCTCAGTGGACATGAATCTGAGCAATCTCTGGGAGATAGTGGAGGGCAGAGGAGTCTGTTGTGCTGCAGACCCCAAGAGTTGGACACGACTTAGCAGATGAACAACAACAGCAAGGCTGAATCTGAAGCCTCTTTCAGAATTGTGAAAGGAGTTTCTAAAGCCAGAAGAAAGAGTGACTGAGATAATGGTAAGAATCAGACAAGACTGTGTTCAGCCTCCAGCATGAGTAACAGGGTCCACTTTGTGCCAGGAGGTCTTGAGGAACTCATTGGTGGAGGGGTCATCATGACTCATGAAAGCAAATCACACTGAATTTTTCCTTGGATTTTAGAGTGTAGTTGTATAGACTGACCTGCTTTTCAGCTTGCTGTAACTTCTCCTGCAGTCTATTTTTTTTGAGTCTCAGAATTAATACTGTGCAATAAATCTAAATCAAATGAGAATGGAAGTCAGAGGACTTCAAATAAAAGGTAAAAAAATCCAGCCTTTCCCTGTGCTCATTTCTAGGTCTTTTGTTCCTTAAAGACTTTTTCGATGTCCTCTGAGCTCATGATTCTTAAGTAGTGACTGAAATTGCTTCCTTTTCATGCGCCTAGAGTATTAAAGTACTGCATTTCTAAAATGAAGAGCTATCTGTATGGTATGAAAAGTAGGCTATTCTGTAAAGTCAAATAACAATTTGCTCCCCAGATAATAAGCTACCACACCAATCTTTCTCAAAGGACAATAAATATACCAAATAATGGCCTTCTTCTCAAAATTTTAAAGTTAAGTGCATTTGCTAAAGAATAGGTTATATGATATAAAAAATGCATGCTGCATCTAAAGTTGTCATTATTTTTGTTAATCATAACATTATATAGAAAAGATAGATGACACTATATAATTCAGCTACAGTGAACAACTAGGTCTTTAAGCCTAGAGACTTGGAGAAAGACAGGGCTACTTGGGAACATAAGTAAATTCTTTTAAGTCCAGTCAATTATTACCATAGATCGTATTCAAGAAAGATATGTCTTAAAACAGTCTTTAGGCTCCCATATGCCACTTACTGCTTCAGATAAAGTGGGCAGATTTCCCCGTTAAACAGAAATAATTGGAACTTCCCTAATGGTCCAGTGGTTAAGAATCTACCTTCCAATGCACAGGATGCAGCTTGATTCCTGGTTTGGGAACTAACACATGTCACTGGGTAAGCCCGAATGCCACAACTAAGACCTGATGCAGTCAAATAAATGTTTCAAAAAATGAATAACTAGCACTTCTATAAAATTTAACTCTTAATGCATCTTTTTTCACAGAAATATTTTGAGATGAAAAGAGGGTATTATTTTAATTATCACTCTACAGGGAGTTAAGGCAGAAGGGGGATAAAGTTTAGCGTTCAAAGCTCAGGTTGTAGTAGTGATACAAAAAAGTAGTGATTCAGACTGTATCTTCTTGTCACCCGTGGACTGCGTATTCACCATTATATTATGCGTTGGAAGAGATGGAGGTGGCCAAAGTAGGATGCTTCTGCTATGACTCAGATATAGGGGGCAATACAAATAATTCATTCTAGTAATTGACATTTATCAAGTGCTTGCTCTATGTCAAGTTCACAGAAGCAACAACAGACAAGACAGATGAAAGTGTCTGCCTTGTGGATTTTAGTGGAAATAAGTAGGTTAGGGAGAGAAAGTTCAGTTCAGTCACTCAGTCATGTCCGACTCTTTGTGACCCTATGGACTGCAGCGTGCCAGGTTTCCCTGTCCATCACCAACTCCTCAAGCTCGCTCAAACTCATGTCCATCGAGTCATCCTACCATCTCATCCTCTGTTGTCCCCTTCTCCTTCTGCCTTCCATCTTTTACAGCATCAGGGTCTTTTCCAGCGAGTCAGTTTTTTGCATCAGGCGGCCAAAGTATTGGGATTTAACCTTCAGCGTCAGTCCTTCCAATGAATATTCAGGACTGATTTCCTTTATGACTGAGTGGTTTGATTTCCTTGCAGTCCAAGGGGTTATCAAGAGTCTTCTCCAACACCACAGTTCGAAAACATCCATTCTTCAGTGCTCAGCTTTCTTTATAGTCCAACTCTCACATCCATACATGACTACTGGAAAAACCAGATCTTTGACTAGATGGACTTTCATGCTAAAGTAATGTTTCTGCTTTTTAATATGTTGTCTAGGTTGTTCATAGCTTTCCTTCCAAGGAGCAAGCATCTTTTGTTTCCATGGAAACATAGATCTCCCTGAGAACGTGGCATTTTAGCAATAATCTGACACAAGAGAAGGAGATGAAAATATAGGTAAACTGTAATTTAAAGGATTATCAGGAACAAAATTGAGAATGTGATTCTGGCCCAGTTTCTCAAAATTTCTCAGTCAACCATACCCAGGATGGCGGTAAATGGTAAGATGAGCCATTCTGTGAACATCATGGTAGTTTATTAGGCTCTGGGGAAGAAGGAACCTTTGGGTTGACTCCAGATGATGACAGTGACAAGTGAAGTGCTACCAATAATAATAAAAAAAGAATCAGAGGGCATCATGTTGGCAAAGTGTTCTCTTTTTTGAAAGAAATGATGCTCCTCAAACTTTCCATGTTGAGAGAGAGGTCCAACACAAGGCTTCAACTTTATTTCTCCTTTTTCTTTGTTTAGATGCCATGTCTTCTTTTGTTCCTATCATCTCCTTCTAATTTACATAGAGTAGAAAAAGGGAAGGGGTATGAGAGATGTTAAGTGACTGGAAAGGAGAGTCAAATCAGAGCTAGAGTTTAAAACTGATTCCTCCTTTCCCTCTTTCCCAACTCCTCCTTCTAATAATTTAACTTACTGGTCATCCTAAAAGTTGTGTTTTTCTTGACTATGTATAATCAGTGTTGCCTATCCATTTTCCTCCTGCACATTCATTCTCTTTGAGAGTTAAAAAGATAAAAGCTATGTTTACATGCATAAACAATTGATTCTACTGAGTGATAGATGAGTTTAATCTTTGAATGATTAAACCAAATCCTTTTAAATCTTTGTTTTATTTAGTGAATCATAACATTTTAATGAACTATTGAAGCTAGAATGGTCATTTTGAGTAGGTCCATTGTGGACACATCTTACAAAGAGAAATAAAGTGAAACAAAGCCATGCATCTTCACTCAATTTGGACTATATATGAAGAAGCTGACAATTATTTTTACTGTACTATTTCTGGATAATATTGGAAGGTAAACACTCTCCTACTTATTCCATCCCCCTTTTGCCTCCACCAGGTGTATTCAATATTTAGACCAAATTACATTCAGTAACACTGTCCCAGTGAATCATACATCTGGGGTTTTGCCTTTACATTCTTAAAATTGAAATGGTGACTACCTGACTTAAAAAAAAACAAAAACAAAAAACAAAGTTACAGATGGTGCCTTTTGGTTGGCCTTACTTTCAAAGAAAATTTATATTCTATTTGGGTGGGGGGAAGACCCTCATTTCACATGTTCTTCAAGCCTTTCCAACATTTCAAATTCTTGCTACTATAGAAGTAAAAGAAATGCCCTAGCGTGATTAAAAATGCCAGTACAGTTTAATTCTGAGCTTAAATTATGTATAGACTTAAAAATGACTCTTTTGAAAATTAGGAGTTTATATAAGTTTAGAAATGCACAGACTTAGAGAAACTCTACTGGAAAGGCTATTATTAATGGTAGTCATCAATTCATACTTTTACTTGATGTATAGATTCATTATATAACAATTCAATAGATTGTTGTCCAGTTTATGCTTAGAAATAATAGGATGTCTTTCAGAATATACATGAGACACATGCTGTGTTTGTTTGAAAAAAGGAGGGGAGAATTAATTAAAAACAGGGTACCCTCTACTGTCTCTATAAAGGCAAATGCCTTTGTCCTTACATTTAAACTGTCCAATCTTCAGTACAAACCTAGATATCCTCATGTGTTCTCAAAGATTTTTATAGCAACATTGACTTTTTAACAGGCTAGGAATGTACTTTCAAACAATAATAACCAAGAAATCTAATTTGTACAAAATTATAGTATGGTCTGTTTTTCAAATGCAAATACTTCTCTGAAAAGCATGCTAAAATTGACATTCTCTTTGAACATCTTTTCTCTAATTATAATGACAGATGAAATGTGTTTTTAATAAATGGTGAAAGTGTTAAAACCAATATACAAACTATTTAATCCCCTTTGTTTTAAGCACATAGAATTCCTCATATGCACTTTATTTATTACTTTACAAATATATTGGTCATATTCATTTAAAAATGAGTTTCTCAGTATCAGAACATGTCTTGAATACCCAGCTCCATCTTACTCCACATATGGTAATCCTGTACCTTAACTCATCATCAGTTTGACATGAAAGTAATTAGATGAGGGAAAATAATGCATACTTTATTTTTCTACCATTTTCTACCATTGATGTTTTCAACCATTTTCAGATGAATCCAAAGATTTAGTGTGTGTTATATAATTGATGTTTTCTACCATTTTCAGATGCATCCAAAGATTTAGTGTCTGTTAGTACTGTGGTTACAAGCTCAAGCCCAGGAGTCAGGCATCCTGTGTTTGAATGTTGGACTGTCTACTTGCTTACTACATGACATTGGACTCTTTACTAAATATCATCCTTCAGATGTAGTAATAATAGAACCTCTACTATAGGTTAGGTTTAAAAGTGATATTTCGTATAAAGTGTTACTTTCTCTAGCCTAATAGGGTTTAGTTATCTCATTTCAAGTATGACCCTTAGTCATGATTTCCTTAGATGTTTTCCATTTCACAGTAAGGGAGATAAGATGACTAAATAAAGACATATCATGTAGGAAAACACATACAATGTAATTTTCCTTATGGAAACTTGTTTCACACCACCATTTGAGTAAGATACAGGAAGAAGTTTTTATGAAGATATGACCAGCATGGAATTGGTATCATCATGACTAAAAGACAGTTATTATTGTGTGCATGATATCACATGGATGCCTATAAATGTTTAAAGCCATAAGTGAACTTAATTTGAACAATGCAATTGGATAACAGGTAAGAAACCAACAGAGGTAAATAGTAGACAATAAAAGATTTTGTAACTAGAGAATAATATTTAATTCTTCCTTGAAATGCATTGGAATACTGTAGCTCAAGCTTCCTATTATTTTGCAGTTTAAGCTTGTCCTCTGTCATCTATGTTACTTGGACAATTAATCAAGAATGCAGTTACCTAATAATAAATATTCTATTAGATTGAACCATATGAATTGATGATAATTACCCGCTTTAACCTATGAGAGCAGTTAAACAGTAGCAACTCCCAATATATAATACATGAAAACTCTGAGTCTTAAAATAAATGACCAGATAAATACAGGCTCTCTCACTTTCTGATGTTTTTTAGTTTCCTCAAAGCACTTGGCCTTTTATTTTTTTTTTTTTTTTTTTTTTTTTGCACTTGGCCTTTTAAAAACAGCATGTATTTATTTGGTAGAACGCTTGCAATTTTGAGGGAAATATACAATACTTGTATTTTAGCTAACGCCAACAAGGACATCTGTGCCAGAATTAATCTCTTTGACATAGCACCGTGTGAAAGCAATTTGTTTATCTCTTCTACAGTACATGTTTGTACAAAATTCTTTTGTTAATGTAATACATAGGCTCATCTCTTTCATTAAGCACTTTGAATGTAGTCAGATGTTGTGGTGATGAGGGAGTAACAGATATCTCTAATACATTTTAAAAATAAAAAATAGCACAGCTAGTATTTCTTCTTTGGCACTTTCACTTTTTATAAGAATGGTCCATGGAATATTCTCTTATTCAATTTTCACATTTTTACTCCTATAAATTTTAGCAGGAGCTGAGAATATTAATGAGAACATCCTTTGACAGTATTTTTCCAACCTCTAAATTTGAAGCTCTCTAGCAGTTTATTTGTTATTGGAAACAAACTATAACTTTGATGTGCTAATTATGTTAAGAAACATATACAATGCCTATTTTTAATACAAACATTCTCCTACTTGTATTGTATATTACATTTTGTCCAAGGGAGATATGCAAATGCCATCTACAGAGATGTTTATTTTTGGTTTGTGATACTTTATAATGTAAATAATTTGCTCTCAAATTGATGTTTAAATTTCTATGATAAAATGCATTCTAACATGACTTCCAAATTAAACCATTTTTCTACTTTAATAAAAAAGTAAATTTCTTTTATGTTTCTAGGTCTTAAATAAAGACAGGATTGAAAGTGAATATAATATCCTTAATTTTATATACTATTAATTAACACATCTCAAAATCCTGTTCCACTAAAAGTAAATTTCATTGTCAGAAAGGAGTCAATAATAAAGAAAATAAAGAGAAAGGAAAGAAAAAGGAGGAAGAAAGAAAAAAGAAAGGAAAGAAGAAAGGTAGAGAGTAAAGAACAGAAAGAGTGAAAAACAATAACACTAAAGCAAACTCAAACCAATAAAAATGATGGCAGGAATTATACCCCAGTGTGGTGGAGAGTTTAGTCTACATGTTTTCTGTATTGACTGTCTCTGTGCTAGACTAGAAATGGCAGGTGACACTGACCTGGGTCAGGCGTGGTAAGAGATGATAAATGATGGGAACAGAGACCTCCTTTTTTGCCTTGGCAGGCCTTCGCTTTGCGTCACCTTGAATCCAACTTTTGTTTTTAGAGGAGAATTTTAGGTGAAAGCAGCAAATCTGAGGTTACAGCTAAATGTAAATCAGAGGGAATTACTATTGTGATGGCTACCTGTGCTTAGGTTTAATTTTCAGATATGAGTTGGACATTTGCTCTGGGCAGGTGATCTCAAAGATTTGGCTTACATTGTATTTTTTTTTTCCCCAACTCTTGATGGCACTGGAAAACCTACCAAAAATAACACAAGGCTAAGATTTAGGATCTCTAGACAGCTGACCAACTACTTTCTATTTGCTACTAAGTGAGTCATTTCATGTCTCACAGCCATCCTATTCTCACATGTAAATAGATGCCTGCCTCATTGGTCTCAGGGAAATCCTGGGGTTTAGATGAAAGAATATGTGCAGAAATTCTTTTCTTTTTTTTTCCATTTATTTTTATTAGTTGGAGGCTAATTACTTTACAATATTGTAGTGGTTTTTGTCATACATTGACATGAATCAGCCATGGATTTACATGTATTTCCCATCCCGATTCCCCCTCTCACCTCCCTCTCTACCTGAACCCTCTGGGTCTTCCCAGTGCACCAGGCCCGAGCACTTGACTCATGCATCCAACCTGCGCTGGTGATCTGTATCACCCTAGATAACATACATGTTTTGATGCTGTTCTTTTGAAACATCCCACCCTCGCCTTCTCCCACAGAGTCCGAGAGTCTGTTGTATACATCTGTGTTTCTTTTTCTGTTTTGCATATAGGGTTATCATTACCATCTTTCTAAATTACATATATATGTGTTAGTATACTGTATTGGTCTTTGTCTTTCTGGCTTACTTCACTCTATATAATGGGCTCCAGTTTCACCCATCTCATTAGAACTGATTCAAATGAATTCTTTTTAACGGCTGAGTAATATTCCATGGTGTATATGTACCACAGCTTCCTTATCTATTCGTCTGCTGATGGGCATCTAGGTTGCTTCCATGTCCTGGCTATTATAAACAGTGCTGTGATGAACATTGGGGTGCATATGTCTCTTTCAGATCTGGTTTCCTTGGTGTGCATGCCCAGAAGTGGTATTGCTGGGTCATATGGCAGTTCTATTTCCAGTTTTTTGTGCAAAAGTTCTTTAGCAGCTACCAAATAATAAGCAGATGAAAGGTGTGAGATTACAATTGTATTAGCAGTTAACTTGAATTCATTGATCTATAAAACATCTTTGAAAAAGCCAAGAAAGCATAAATTCATAGAAAGTGAACTCTAAATCATTTGAACTCTTAAAAAATCTGTATTGTCAGAGACTGCATATGTGTTTTAAAGATACAGCTTATGGCTCTAAGTCTTAAACATGCAATGCACCCAATACAATTAAAAATACCCTGACCGTATTGTTAATGATTCAATGTAAGTGCATTTTCACAAACCTGCTGACTCTGGTGAAGAGATCAGCATGAAGTAGGAGTACCCAACTTTCATGTTCATGCAGAATATACATTTGCCTTTACTGTGGGAGCTGTGTTACTTACTGCTTACATAACTTTGGGCAATATTGTGGACTGCATGCTTGTGTCTCATCGAAATTCATGTATTTAAGCCCTAATAACCCATGTGATGGTGTTTGGAGATGTGGCTTTGGGAGATAATTAGATCAGAAGGGTGGAGCCCTAGTGTCTATATAATAAGAAACAGATAGGTAACTAAACCTGGCGGAGTAGAAGGACATGCACTCATCTTCTCCTGCAAGAACTCCAAAATTACAACTTACTGCTGAACAACCATCCACAGGAGAATGTTGGATCCCATCAAAAAGAGATACCCCACTTCCAAGGACAAAGAAGAAGCCTCAGCAAGATGGTAGGAGTGGAGAAATCGTGTTTAGAATCAAACCCCATACCTGCCAGAAATGCTCAGAGGGCTCAATCAAAATGTTGTGCATACTAGGATACCCAAAGAAACTGAGCCATGTCTGCCTTTTAGTGTTTGAGCATCTCCTGAGGAATATGGGTCAGCAGTGGCCTCTGCAGGGGCAGGGGCTTTGGTGCAGCAGACCCGGGTATGGCATAAGCCTTCTTGGAGATGGTTGCCATTAACCCCACCATAGAACCACCAGAGCTTACACAGGACTGGGGAAACAGACTCTTGGAGGGCACAAACGAAACCTGTGCACACCAGGACAGGAGAAAGGAGCAGGGACCCCATAAGAGACTGACTCAGACTTGCCCATGAGCGTCCACAAGCCTCCCGTGGATGCATGGGCTGGTAGTGGCCTGCTGCAGGATCGAGGGCAATGAGTGCAGCAGAGCATGTACAGGACCTTTTGAAGGAGGTTGCCATTACCTTCATTACCTCCACCATAGTTTGGCCTCAGGTCAAACAAAATGGAGGGAACACAGCCTCATCCATCAACAGAAAATTGGACTAAAGATTTACTGAGCATGGCCCCACCCATCAGAACAAGACCATGTTTCCCCCTCAGTCAGCCTCTCCCATCAGGAAGCTTCCTTAAGCCTCGTATCCTTATCCATCAGAGGGCAGAAAGAATGAAAACCACAATCACAGAAAACTAATCAAATTGATCTCATGGACTACAACTCTGTCTAACTCAGTGAAACTATGAGCCATGCCATGTAGGGCCACCAAAGATGGACGGGTAATGGTGGAGAGTTCTGGCAAAATGTGGTCCCCTGGAGAAGGGGATGGGAAACCACTTCAGTATTCTTGCCTTGAGAACCCCGTGAACAGTATGAAAAGTCAAAAAGATGACACTGAGAGATGAACTCCCCGGGTTAGTGGGCACCCAACATGCTACTGGAGAAGAGTGGAAAAATAACTCCAGAAAGAATGAAATGATGGAGCCAAAATAAACCAACACCTGGTTGTGTATATGACTGGTGAGGGAAGTAAAGTCCAACACTGTAAAGAACAATATTGCATAAGAACCTGGAATGTTAGTTCCATGAATCAAGGTAAATTAGAAGTGGTCAAACAAGAGATGGCAAGAGTGAACATGGACATGTCAGGAATCAGTGAACTAAAATGGACTGGAATGGGTGAATTTAACTCAAATGATCATTATATCTACTACTGTGGGCAAAAATCCCTTAGAAGAAATGAAGTAGCCATCATAGTCAATGGAAGAGTCTGAAATGGGGTTCTTGGGTACAATCTCAAAAACAACACAGTGATCTCTGTTTGTTTCCAAGACAAACCATTCAGTATCACAGTAATCCAAGTCTATGCCCTAACCAGTAATGCTGAAGCTAAAGTTGAAGTTCTATGAAGACCTGCAGGACTTTCTAGAACTAACACCTAAAGATGTCATTTTCATTATAGGGGACTGGAATGCAAAAGTAGGAAGTCAAGAGATACCTGGAGTAACAGGCAAGTTTGGCCTTGAACTACAAAATGAAGTGGGGCAAAGGTTAATAGAGTTTTGCCAAGAGAACGCTCTGGTCATAGCAAATACCTCTTCCAACAGCACAAGTGAAGACTCTACACATGGACATCACCAGACAGTCAATACCAAAATCAGATTGACTATATTCTTTGCAGCCAAAGATGGAGAAGCTCTATACAGTCAGCAAAAGCAAGACTGGGAACAGACTGTGGCTCAGATCATGAATTCCTTGTTGCAAAATTCAAAATTCCTTGTTGCAAATTTTGAAAAAAGTAGAGAAAACCACTAGACCATTCAGGTAAATCAAATCCCTTATGATTATACAGTGGAAGTCACAAATGGATTCAAGGAATTAGATCTAATTGTGTGCTTGAAAAACTCTGGATGCTGCTTGACATTGTATAGTAGGCAGTGATCAGGACCATCCCCAAGAAAAAGAAATGCAAAAAGGCAAAATGATTGTCTGAGGAGGCTTTACCAATAACTGAGAAAAGAAGAGAAGCAACAGGCAAAGGAGAAAAGGAAAGATATACTCATTTTTATGCAGAGTTCCAAAGTATAGAAAGAGAGATAAGAAAGCCTTCCTCAGTGATCAGTGCAAAGAAATAGAGGGAAACAATAGAATGGGAATGACTAGAGATCTCTTCAAGAAAATTAGAGATACCAAGGAAACATTTCACGTAATGATAGGCACAATAAAGGACAGGAATAATATGGGCCTAACAGAAGCAGAAAATATTAGAGGTGGCAAGAATACACAGAAGAACTGTACAAAAAAGGTTTTCATGACCCAGATAACCACGATGGTATGATCAGTCAGCTAGAGCCAGATATTATGGAATGCAAAGTGAAGTGGGCCTTAGGAAACATCACAACAAACAAGCTAGTGGAGGTGATGGAATTCCAGTTGAGCCTTGCTAAATCTTAAAAGATGATGCTGTGGAAGTGCTGCACTCAATATACCAGCATATTTGGAGAACCCAGCAGGGGCCACAGGACTGGAAAAGGTCAGTTTTCATTCCAATCCCAAAGAAAGGCAATGCTAAAGAATGCTCAAACTACTACACAATTACCCTAATCTCACATACTAGCAAAGAAATGCTCAAAATTCTTCAAGCCAGGCTTCAACAGTACATGAATCATGAACTTCCAGATAGTCAAGCTGGATTTAGAAAACAGAGGAAACAGAGATCAAATTGCCAATATCTGCTGTATCATCGAAAAAGCAAGAGTTACAGAAAAACATCTACTTCTGCTTTATTGACTACGCTAAAGTCTTTGACTGTGTGGAGCACAACAAACTGTGGAAAATTCTTAAAGAGATGGGAATACCAGATCACCTTACCTGCCTCCTGAGAAATCTGTATGCAGGTCAGGAAGCAACAGTTAGAACTGGACATGGAACAACAGACTAGTTCCGAATTGGGAAAAGAGTACGTCAAGCCTGTATATTGCCACTCTGCTTATTTAAGTTATATGCAGAATACATCATGCGAAATGCTGGGCTGTATGAAGCACAAGCTGGAATCAAGATTGCTTGGAGAAATATCAGTAACCTCAGATACGCAGATGACATCACCCTTATGGCAGAAAGTGAAGAAGAACTAAAAAGCCTCCTGATGAATATGAAAGAGGAGAGTGAAAAAGTTGACTTAAAGCTCAACATTCAGAAAACTAAGATCATGGCATCTGGTCCCATCACTTTATGGCAAATAGATGGGGAAACAGTGGAAATAGTGACAGACTTTATTTTGGGGGGCTTCAAAATGACTGCAGATGGTGACTGCAGCCATGAAATTAAAAGATGCTTACTGCTTGAAAGGAAAGTTATGACCAACCTAGTAGCATATTAAAAAGCAGAGACATTACTTTGCCAACAAAGCTCTGCCATGTCAAGGCTCTGGTTTTTCCAATAGTCATGTATAGATGTGAGAGTTAGACTGTAAAAATAGCTGAGTGTCAAAGAATTGATGGTTTTGAACTGTGGTGTTGGAGAAGACTCTTGAGAGTCCCTTGGACTGCAAGGAGATCCAACCAGTCCATTCTAAAGGAAATCAGTCCTGAATATTCTTTGGAAGGACTGATGCTGAAGCTGAAACTCCAATACTTTGACCCACCTGATATGAAGAACTGACTCACTGGAAAAGCTCCTGATTCTGGGCAAGACTGAAGGCAGGAAGAGAAGGGAATGACAGGGGATGAGATGGTTGGATGGCATTACCAACTCAATGGACATGAGTTTGAGTAAGTTCTGAGAGTTGGTGATGGACAGGGAAGCCTGTTCTGCTGCAGTCCATGGGGTCTCAAGGAGTCGGACATGACTGAGTGACTGAACTTACCGACTGAAGAAGAAACAAGAGAGTTTTAGTTTTTTGCTTTCAGTCTTCTGAGTGTGCAATTAAAGTACTGCTTTTTGTAAACCAGGCAGAGGGATCGCGCTAGAACTGGGACATTCTGGCACACTGATCTTGGACTATCAAATCTCCAGTGAGAAACAAATTTTTGTTATGAAAACCATCAAGTTTGAGTTGATAGCAACCCAAATTGACTAAGATGGGCAAATTCCTTTATTGTTCCTTCATTCATCCTTTCTTTCTTCCTTCTTTCAATATTAAGTATCTATTATGCCAGATAATGGTCACAGCTTTAGGAATAAAAATCAACCAGATTGAAATTGTCCTTCCTCCTAAAATTCTAATGTTAGTGATAGGAAAGCATACAATAAGCAAATAAAATTAAATAGTGATTCACATGGGAAGAATATAAACACAGGTTTTGATAGAGAATGATCATAGTATTTATCTTTATTAATTACTACTATAACATATATTATATAAACATATATTGCTACTATCCATGTAGTCAGAGTTAATAAAACTGCAAGATTATTTGGCCACTGTCCACATTAATGATGTCCGATTCAAGAGCATTTAGTTCAGTTCCATTCAGTCGCTCAGTCACGTCTGACTTAGTGATGCCATAGACAGCAGCATGCCAGGCTTCCCTGTCCCCCAGGGAAGGGAAGTCACCAACTCCTGAGCTTGCTCAAACTCATGTCCATTGAGTCGGTGATGCCATTCAACCATCTCATCTTCTGTCATCCCCTTCTTCAAGGCTTTGAGAGATTTAAAACTAAAAGTTGAAATTTTCAGAAAATACCTCCCTAAGAGTTGGGTAAATGAATCCAAACCCAGAGGCAACTGTAAATGTGGTGTTTTTGCTGGAATCAAAGGTTAGGACCTTTGCAAGGCATCGTCAGAATAAAGCAATGTTTTCTAACATGTGAGACAGGTCCACTGATGTTTTCCAATGTGTTTTTATAATGGCTCATATTAAGAGTTAAAGTAATAATAATAATAATGGCTGACCCTTATTGAATATTTGAGCATTGAATATTTGTAGTAAATATTCAGTAAGGGTTAGCCATTCATGTTGTCGTGCTTATCCAACTCTCAGGGAGTTGGATATTTCAACTTTTACTCATATCTCTCAAAGCCTTAATAAAGTCACTCCTGTTGATGAGGCCTGGGAAAATTCCTCTTATTCCTTTTCCAGGATGAAGTTAAAAGCTGAGAGTCTCTAACTGTCATCCGCTGCTCACAGCCTTGGTGCTCCCGGCTCAGCATCTGAAATGAACACATTCACCACTGTAGTTCGGTTGATGCATCAACCATGATATTTGAGTCTTACAGATTAAGGAAAGAAGCCACTCTGATGTGCTGCTTGTGTTAAATCTCCTGGCACATTTATTTTTGATTTATTGAATATAAGATTGCAGGTATTCAATTTATATGTTCCTGGTAAATACATAGTATCAGAAGGTTGTGCCTTAGCATGTCTGGAGTTGTATGTACATGAAACAAAGGCAAATTCAAATGACAAAGCTCAGAAAAGGAAACTAAAGACAGAGCATAATTGTTTAACCCAAAAATGTTCTTTCCTTTCTGTTTCAGAAGTGTCAGAATACAAAGTGGCCTCATTTAAAAATATCCTGTAGGTTATTTCCAAAGTTACTCATTGACAGTATTATTTTGTTTATGCCTGGATTGAAAGCAATGGTTAGGTTTTTAAAAAAAAAAAATCTTTATTATGAAAGATAAAACGACAAAGAGAGGTTGTTTTTTACCCTAATTCATGTCAGTGTTTTAATAGTACTATGATGAATGCAACCAGAAAAATAAGAATGAATTCCCTCATTAAAACCATTCACAAAAGAAGGCTCTTTCTCTTTTTTCCCCATTCAGTTAAGAAGTACTATGTAGATAATAGAATTACCTACTTTTATGAAGTTTCTTATTTTGTTATTGAATAATAACTTAGATTATTGGATTCTTACTAACCTCTGCCATTTAGAAGTTCAACTATCTGAGCCAACTAAAACCTATCAGACTCAGTTTCCTCAACTGGAAAGTGGGCCTAATAGTAATTGAGTGAACAGCTGTCTTGTAGATTTGCTAAGGGAATTGAATGAGAAATTTTATGTGAAACTAGTTTGTCAATTCTATAGGACTATAAAATGTACAGCAATATTGTAACACATAAATTATATCAACATATAAATTATATCATTTATATAAACTAGCACATATTATAATGAATTAATGACCGTCACTATTACCATACAGCTTCACACATTTAAATAGTGACCAAGACGCATAAACACTCTTTCTATTTCAAACTTAATCATCCACCTATATCTACAAGGGCACTGATATGTAGTTGTTCTACTGCTTTGCTCTTTAATACTATTTCTGAATTATTTGTGATCAACATGGATTTTAATACTGAATTGACTAGTACAGTTGCTTAAAATTTTAACTTCTTATTTTGTACTTTCTAAATAGCTTTTGCCAAAGTAGCCTTGTTAAATTGGGCTATATAAACATGCAATTATTTATACCAACTCACGTTAGGTCCACACTTTAAGGACTGCCAATTTTCCACCAATGTAATTATAGCTGTAACAGGTCTTCAGTTATTTGAACTAAAGAGTTCAGTGTCTTGGAACCATACTTTTGATTTTTCCTTGCAAGTTATACATTCATTAGATTTTTAAAGATAAAATTACTTTGGATATATGTTATGTATACAGACATTTAAACTGTGTATGAAATGTATTCATGATTCTTAAATAGTTGATAATTCTGAGCTTGAATATATGTTTCAGAAACAGTAAATGAAACTTTCACTTAGAAAAGATGTTCTTCATACTTTAAAATAACTTTAATTTCCTTGGAGGTGAGTACTATGTAATTAAGTAATCCCTGTTATACAGGAAAAAAAGTGTTAGATGTAAATACATAATTCTGTTACCACAGCTAACAGAAATGTTATCATTAAGTGTTTTCTACATTTTGAGGAAGGTAATAAATAATCCCAGGTCTCTATGTCTGTCCTTTTTTAATTTTTTTGAAAGAAGCATTAAACATATTGACTATCCAGTTCTGGCAGGGAAATAGAAAAACACAGACTACATAGTATCAAATACTTTTTGAGGGCAAACTTGTTTGTCAGCTTTGTCTACCAGAAATGGCATTATTAACTGTCTCACTATCATAAAGCAACTCTGATAGCTCTAATAATTCTTAATTCCCTAAGTTGAAATAGATGCACTTTGCAAAATGTCAATTCTCAAGTTGATCTCTGGGTTTTTGTTTTTTTTTAATGGATAATTTCCACGAACTCATCCAACTTGCTATATGGGGCATAGCTAGTTTCTGGTGAACTGACTTGGTAATAAGTTTGATCTATTGACTACTTCTAAATCATCAATACAATTCACATACTTGCGTCTAGGTAAACTCAACACCCACTGAATTTAGAGTTATGTTTTCACCATTAATTCTGGCAAAAAAAATTTTATAGCAGTGTGGAATGTTGGCAAAACCAGACTTTTCAGAGTAGATCAAAGAATTGTGTGTCTGAGAAAGGAAAGGTTGACATGATGTACTGTTACAATTCAGAGTCAAATATGCACATCAGACCCATTTTCAACAAGCGCTAGCCACACAAAATCACAATGTGTCTGATTTTGATCAAACTTTTTTTCCCTTCTCCCCCTTTTTATGGTCTCTTTTCCTCTTTTCCCCTCCAGAACTTGGCCTTATTTATATCTCTCAAATGTTTCTCAGAACAAACTAGCTGAAAAATTCCTGAACAAAAGTTATGAAGCTCCATTAATTACTAATTCAACAAATTTAATAAAGCAGTTTTTCTGAAAAGTCAAAAGGGGAAAGAATATGCTAGAAAAATACTTGTGGATCTATGTGCTTTTCCAACATCTCCTGAGTGAATTGTCTTGATTGTGTATGATAAATCATTTGGAGGCATACATAAAAGAAATTTGACATAACGATTTATAGGCAGAGAAAATATTTATGCTCAAATTTGAGCTAATTTTCTCTATGGTTTTGTTGCTTTCCACTTGTAAAAGATTATGTTTAATTCATTCAATTTAGATGATTTCAGACTTTGTCCCTGTAAGTAATATTAATTATATTTGAATTGCAAATGACCACATAATCTCATTTTAAATTTCAAGCCCAAAGACCAAAGATTGTACTAAAATCCAAACAGATGTTCAACATGAAGAATGTTTACAGACTTACTGAATGAAATGTTTTTGGTCACTAAACTTTTTTGGCATTAATAAAACGTTTTTAAGAAAAGAAACCCATTTTTGTGTGTGGCCTCATTTACACAGCAATTGTGTGTGCAATGGATTATTACAACTCTTTAGTTTCTATATTACAGAGTTTGTGAGATACAGAGTTGTGTTTGTAAAGTAAATAACTCAATTTTTATTTATTAGAGGTGAAAGGGACTAGTTTTACCCTCCAGTCTGAAGCAAATTTTTAGTCGTTTAGGGGAAGAAAATAATGGTTTTTCAAATATTGGACAACAATAAAGTTTGTGATATTGGAGAAGAGGATAATGAGCAAGCTTAGTCCTACAATGACCCCAAAACTTACTGCCTTAGGAGTTTCCATTCATTCCTTAGGAGAGAATGCAAGCAAAACTCTGCAGTTACCTTATATCAAGGACACAAGACAAGATTCAAAGATTTGATAGGACAAGGAGCTGGGGTTCCTAGGACAGAATTGAGGGGGTAGAGAAGGGCACAGAGAGAGAATTAGCTCCAGAGAGCTACCAAAAGTTCCCTCCTAAGTCTTTAGCTAAATACTGATCAGTGCATGAATCTGAGAAAACTGCCAAGTCAGGGAAAGAACTACTTATAAAGTGCATACAGAGAAGTCCTTAAGAGCTGACATTCTCAACAGTCAGGATGGAAAAACCTTATAAAACACGGATGATTGTGTACAGTGTTAGAAAATTGTATTGCCTAAGTAGTGGAGAAAAATTAGCCTTGAACCAAAAAGGCTTTTTGTTCCCACCTAGCAAAGCTCAGACGCAAATTTCAAAAAAGATCAGATTATTCCCATACGACTTGAGCATTACAGAAATTAAAGTTTGAATACTTAAAAAAAATGCAAGAATATTTGAAGAAATAATCAGAAAATTTTCCAAAAAGGAAAAAAGAAGCTCAATGAACAAAGTACAGGAAAATTAAGACAATTTTAAAAAGACATATCATAATCAAATTGATTAATAATACCAGTAACAAAGAGAAAAATCTTAAAGACAGCTTGAGAAAAATGACATGTACATACAAAGAAATAGAGATGGGATGACACATTGTTTCAATCAGGAAACAATACAAAACAGTATTCTAATGTATGAAAGAAAATAAAATTGTTAATCTGGAAGTTTATATCCAGTATAAAACCTTTTAACCCTAAGACAGAATATTTTTCTAGGATACAAAATATAAAACAAAACAATAACAGAAAAAACTACTATTAGACCTGCAATATAAGAATGTCAAAGTAAGTCCTTCATGTAGAAAGCAGATCATACCAGATAGATGTCTGGATCTACAAAAAAGAAAGAAGAGCATAAGAGTTAGTAGCATATAGACACATATAAATTAATCTTTAAATTAAGACTCAATTTAAGGATAATTTTTAAGCAAAAGTAATAACTGCATTTTGGGGGATTACAATAAATGCAACAGCAAAATTATGACAACAATATTAAAAATGCTGGGATAGGTGAAATGTTCAGTTGTATATAATGTAGTAGAATATTATTTGAAGGTAGACCATGATAAGTTAAAGATATATAGCAGAATTCCTGAAAGAAAGAACAAAATACACACTGGAAATTAGAACTAATAAACTACCATAGAGATAAAATGAAATCATAAAAGATAATTAATCCTAAACAAGGCAAAAAATGGGGGAGAAAGGAACAAGGAACATATGGAACATACAAAAGAATAAGATGGTAGATTTAAACCTAGTCATGTCAATAATCACATTATATGGAAATGGTCTAACCACCTCAGCAAAAGGGAGATCTTGTCAATTTTTTAGGCTGTATAAAAAAGTAATACTGTACTATTTGTTTCCTTGAAAAAACTGACATTAAATTAATGCTTCGCTGGAGTTGAAAGTAATACCATTCTAATACTAATGGAAGAAAAGTTGGGATGCTTATATGTAAATTACAAAGATTTACTAGTGATATAGAAGGTCATTTCATAAAGATAAAATGAATAATTAATCATGAAGCTTTAACAATATGTTCATCTTCCTAGCAGCAAGCTTCCAAATACATGAAGCAAAAACTGTCATAACTAAAAGGATAAATATACCAATTCACAATGATAGTCAAATATGTCAACACTACTCTCAATAATTGGCAGAAAATATACAATGAAACTTGAATCTGTAGAAATGCAGAAGACTGGAACAATACTATCTCACATACATAATCTAATTGACGTTAAAGATTACAACTTAGCCCAACAACGGGCTATACAATTTTTTAAGTGCATACAGATGTTTTCAAGCAAACCATATTCCAAGTCATGAAACTAATCTCAATAAATTTTCATTATTTAAGTAATACAAAATATGACCATAATAAAATTAAATTAACAGTCAAAAATAGAAAGATGTTTTTAAAAAGTCTCCAAAATTTGGGGACTAAATAATATGCAAGGAGCAAAAGTAAGAGAGCAATGCAAAAGGAAGACTGGAAAGTATTTTAAACTGAATAAAAATGAAAAATGTATATCAAAAATTGTGCTGTGCAGCCATAGTATTTCCTAGAAGGAGATTTACAGCAGTTTTGAAAAAGTCAGGAAGTTTATAGCATTTTTAAAACTAAAAAAACAAAACAAAATAAGAGCAAAATAAGAACAAAGGAAATGAAAAATAAAAGAAGAAAAGAATCCAATGAAACAAAATAACAAAGAGAAACCAATGACACAAAACTTGGTTCTCAGAGAGAATCAATAAAATTTATGAATCCTTAGTCAGATTAATAATATAAGAATGAGAGAGAGAGAATCACTGTAGAACTTACAGAGATGTAAAAGGATGTTAAGGAAATAATATAAACAAATTTTTGTCAACATCTTCTATAATTTAGTTGAAATGGAAAAAATCTTTGAAAGAATTTCTACTAGACTGCTAGAGCTCCTGAAGAAGAGATATAATGAAAAAAAGAAATGATAGATACAGATTAAATAAACAGCCTTTATCTATTAAGGAGCCTGAATTTATTACTGCAAATTGTCTTACCAAGGAAGCTTCAGACCCAGAAGACATTGTTGGTGAATTTTTCCTAACATTTAAGATGAAATAATGCCAATTCTACATAAACTTTTCCAAAAAGTTAACAAGAAGGAAATACATCTCAATTTATATTGGACTCATCCTATTCCAGTATAGCTTTATCTTAATTAATGATCTTATTTTCAAATGAGGTTATATTATAAGGTACTAAGGCCCTCCCTGTAGCTCAAATGATAAAGAAACAACTGTAATGCAGGAGACCTGGGTTTGACCCCTAGGTCAGGGAGATCCTCTGGAGAAGGGAATGGCAATCCAGTATTGGGCTTTCTCTGTGGCACAGCTGGTAAAGAATCCACCTGCTTCGTGGGAGACCAGGGTTTGGTCCCTGGGTTGGGAAGATCCCCTGGAGAAAGGAAAGACTGCCCACTCCAGTATTCTGGCCTGGAGAATTCCATGAGCTGTATAGTCCATAGGGTCGCAAAGAGTAGGACATGACTGAGCGACTTTCACTTTCAGTTTTCATTCTTGCCTGGAGAATCCCATGGGCAGAGGAGCCTGGAGGACTACAACCCGTGGGATCACAGAGTCAGACATGAGTGAGCAACTGACACTAGTACTCTTAGGTACTAAGGGGTCAGGGCTCCAACATGTGAATTTGTAGGGTTACAGTTCAACTCATGACAAACCTCACACGTATTATGCTGAGAGAAAGAATCCAGACTGAAAAACTACATATCCTGTCATTCTAACTATGTGACTTTTTTGAAAAATCAAAGCTGTAGGGATAGAAAACAGATCTATAGTTCCCAGAAACTAGGGCAGAGAAAGATACACGGGATTTGGAGGAATTTTTTGGAGCGACATCTGTTCTATACTTTGATTGTGGTAAAGTTTATATGACTGCATTCACTTGTTAAAGCTTGTTGAATGATACAAATAAGGGTGAATTTTAATCTATGTTAATTATACTTTAATGAAAGAATGTGGAAAAAAATTAATTGTTACCATTTATGGATATTTTCCACTTTAAACCTTACATTTCCATGGGCAAAAATTAACTTTACTATATAGTGAGACTGGAAATATAAACACTTCCATTCATCATCAGTTCAGTTCAGTTGCTCAGTTGTGTCCGACTCTTTGCGACCCCATGAACCACAGCACGCCAGGCCTCCCTGTCCATCACCAACTCCCAGAGTCCACCCAAACCCATGTCCATCAAGTCGGTAGTGCCATCTCATCCTCCGTCATCCCCTTCTCCTCCTGCCCTCAATCTTTTCCAGCATCAGGGTCTTTTCAAATGAGTCAGCTCTTCGCACCAGGTGGCCAAAGTATTGGAGTTTCAGCTTCAGCATCAATCCTTTCAATGAATACCCAGGACTGATCTCCTTTAGAATGGACTGGTTGGATCTCCTTGCAGTCCAAGGGACTCTCAAGAGTCTTCTCCAACACCACAGTTCAAAACCATCAATTCTTCTGCATTCAGCTTTCTTTATAGTCCAACTCTCACTGCCATACATGACCACTGGAAAAACCATAGCCTTGACTAGATGGACCTTTGTTGGCAAAGTAATGTCTCTGCTTTTAAATATGCTGTCTAGGATGGTCATAACTTTCCTTCCAAGGAGTAAGCGTCTTTTAATTTCATGGCTGCAATCACCATCTGCAGTGATTTTGGAGCTCAGAAAAATAAAGTCAGTCACTGTTTACACTGTTTCCCCATCTATTTGCCATGAAGTGATGGGACCGGATGCTATAATCTTAGTTTTCTGAATGTTGAGCTTTAAGCCAACTTTTTCACTCTCATCTTTCACTTTCATCAAGAGGCTCTTTAGTTCTTCTTTGCTTTCTGCCTTAAGGGTGGTGTCATCTGCATATATGAAGTTACTGATATTTCTCCCAGCAATGTTGATTCGAACTTGTGCTTCATCCAACCCAACATTTCTCATGATGTACTCTACATATAAGTTAAATAAGTAGGGTGACAATATATAGCCTTGAACTACTCCTTTCCCAATTTGTAACCAGTCTGTTGCTCCATGTCCAGTTCTAACTGTTGGTTCTTGACCTCCATACAGATTTCTCAGGAGGCAGGTCAGGTGGTCTGGTATTCCTATCTCTTTAAGAATTTTCCACAGTTTGTTGTGATCCACACAAAGGCTTTGGTATAGTCAATAAAGCAGAAGTAGAAGCTTTCCTGGAACTCTCTTGCTTTTCCTATGATCCTACAATGTTGATCTTTGGTTCCTCTGCATTTTCTAAATCCAGCTTGAACATCTGGAAGTTCACGGTTCACATACTGTTGAAGCCAAGCTTGGAGAATTTTGAGTATTACTTTGCTAGCATTTGAGATAAGTGCATTGTGTGAGATGAGTGCAATTGTGCAGTAGTTTAAACATTCTTTGGCATTGCCTTTCTTTGGGATTGGAATGAAAACTGACTTTTTCCAGTCCCGTGGCCACTGCTGAGTTTTCCAAATTTGCTGACATATTGAGTGCAGCTTTTAAGAGCATCATCCTTTAGGATTTGAAATGGCTTAACTGGGAGGGACTGGCTGTGGGGAAAACTGGGTCTTTCTCTGATGTGTGGGGCCAGGCTCATTACATCTTAATCCAATATTCAGCAGATGGGTGTGGCTGTGTCTCCTCCCTGTAGTTTTGCCTGACACCAAACTATGGTAGGATTAATGGTGGTAATGTCAACCTCCTTCAAAAAACTTATGCCTGCTTGCCATGGCTCCCAGGACTGGTGTATTCAGTGCTCCTGACCCCAACGCAGGCCACTGTCAACCCACACCTCTGCTGGAGATTCATGAACACTGACGGGCAAGTATGGCCCATTCTCTTGTGAGGACACTCCTTTCTCCTGGGTCCTGGTGCACAAGGTTTTGTCTGTGTCCTCCAAGAGTCTGTTTCCCAGTCCCGTGGAAGTTCTGTAATCAAATCCCACTGGCCTTCAAAGTCAAACTCCATGGGGGTTCTCAGACCCTTTGCCAGATCCCTGGTTGGAAAGTCTATTGTGGGCCCTAGAACTTTTGCAACAGTGTGAGAACTTCTTTGGATTGTGGCTGTCTGAGGAAGCCTTATAAAGAGCTGTGAATAAAAGAGAAGCAAAAGGCAATAGAGAAAAGGAAAGATATACCCATCTGAATGCAGAGTTCTAGAGAATAGCAAGGAGAGATAAGAAAGTTTTCCCTAGTGACCAATGCAAAGAAATAGAGGAAAACAATAGAATGGGAAAGACTAGATATCACTTCAAGAAAATTAGAGATACCAAGGGAACATTTCATGCTAAGATGGGCACAATAAAGGACAGAAAGGGTAGGGACCTAACAAGCAGAAGATACTAAGAAAAGGGGGCGAGAATACACAGAAGAACTGTACAAATAAGATCTTCATGACCCAGATAATCACAATGGTATGATCACTCACCTAGAGCAAGACATCCTGGAATGCAAAGTGAAGTGGACCTTAGGAAGCATCACTGTGATTGAAGCTAGTGGAGGTGATGGAATTCCAGTTGAGTTATTTCAAATCCTAAAAGATTATGCTATAAAAGTCTTGCACTCAATATACCAGCAAATTTGGAAAACTAAGCAGTGGTCACAGGACTGGAAAAGGTCAGTTTTCATTCTATTCCCAAAGAAAGGCAATGCCAAAGAATGTTCAAACTACCACACAATTGCACTAATCTCACACGCTAGCAAAGTAATGCTCAAAATTCTCTAAGTCAGGCTTCAACAGTACATGAACCGAGAACTTACAGATGCCCAAGCTGGATTTAAAAAGGCAGAGGATGTGACTAAGCAGTAGCAGCAGCAGCAGAGGAACAAAAGATCAAATTGCCAACATCCATTGGGTCATAGAAAAAGCAAGAGTGTTCCAGAAAAACATTTACTTCTGCCTTATTGACTATGTCAAAGCCTTTGATTGTGTGGATCACAACGAACTGTGGAAAATTCTTTAAGAGATGGGAATACCAGACCACCTTACCTGACTTGGGAGAAATCCTGTAGGCAGGTCAGGAAGCAACAGTTAGAACAGGACATGGAAAAGCAGACTGGTTGCAAATTGGGAAAGGAGTACATCAAGGCTGTATGTTGTCAGCCCACTTATTTAACTTATATGCAGAATACATCATGAGAAATGTTGGGTTGAATGAAGCATAAGCTGGAATCCACATTGGTGGGAAAATGTCATTAACCTCAGATATGCAGGTATGGCAGAAAGCGAAGAGAACATCTTAAAGAAATTGAAAGAGGAGAATGAAGAAGTTGGCTTAAAACTCAACATTTAAAATCTAAGAACTTGGCATTTAGTCCCATCACTTCATGGCAAATAGATGGGGAAACAATGGAAACAGTGACAGACTTTATTTTCTTGGGCTCCAAAATCACTGCAGATGGTGACTGCAGCCACGGAATTAAAAGACACTTGCTCCTTGAACAAAAAGCTATGACCAACGTAGACAGCATATTAAAAAGCAGAGATATTACTTTTCTGGCAAAGGTTCATCTAATCAAAGCTATGATTTCTCCAGCAGTCATGCATGGATATGAGACCTGGACTGTAAAGAAGGCTGAAAGCCAAGGAATTGATGCTTTTGAACTGTGGTGTTGGAGAAGACTCTTGAGAGTCCCTTGGACTGCAAAGAGATCCAAGGAGATCCATCCTAAAGGAACTCAGTCGTGGGTGCTCATTGGAAGGACTGATGCTGAAGCTGAAACTCCAATACTTCGGCCACCTGATGTGAAGAACTGACTCATTTGAAAAGACCATGATGCTGGGAAAGATTGAAAGCAGGAGAAGGGGACAAGAGAGATTGAGATGGTTGGATGGCATCACCAACTCAATAGACATGCATTTGAGCAAGCTCCGGGAGATGGTGAAGGACAAGGAAGCCTGGCGTGCTGCAATCCATGGGGTTGCAAAGAGTCAGACAGGAGTGAGCAACTGAAGAGCAACAACAATGTATATGTGTATGTATACATTTCAGACCGCTTATGAATCCTTCCTAAGGAAACAAAGTTGTGCTTACAAAGATGGCCACACATTCTAAATATATTATTAAGAGGTAAGTAAGGAATCCAAGTAATGTTTGTATAATTGGGATATCATGGAGCCTCTAAAATAGTGAAGTGGATTTATATTTATTTATTGACCCAAAAGTTGTCGTGGTATAGTGGATTAATGTTATGAGGTAGACCAAATCCATATGTTTCTTTTTTTGTGAACTACAGCAATCCCTATTCAACTCATACAAGAGGAACAAAGGTTCTCTTTTTCAAGAGTTTGGAATTGAACTTAGGAAGTTCTAGGTTTATCTGGTATGCTTACATAAAATCATTGTTTAATCTCCAGGGTTGTGAGATAGCCAAAGCTGTGATGGAAATATAAAATCAAATGTGTAGAAAGAAGAAGACATGAAACTTAATGGCCCCACGGAAAAAGAGAAAGATATGGTGTGGTCTCTGATGATCTTCTTGATTCCAGTATGTCTTGATATCCACCTGCTCTTTTACACTTGGGTTTTCTGAAATATCCATTTTTCAAATTGTCTTGTATTCTTAAGTTAATAATTTAGTTGAAAGTGTTAAAAATAAAATGAAGAATTCACAATGAAAATTTGCTTGTGTGTGTGAGAGAGACAGAGAAAGAGAGAGAGAACAAGCAAACTGTAAGGAGAAAACAAGACTGTTACTAATGAGGAGCTGTGGAAAGTGGGACCGTAGATGACTTCAGGTTTCCATATATGGCTTACATTTAGAGAATCATTTTTTCACATACAGAATAATGCACCAAACTATGCTAGTTCTAATGATTACAAGTGACACTGTTAATTCTTTGATATTTAATTACAATAGTTTAGAACTCTGAACTGCCATCTTCTTCTCCACTTCCTAATGGATTTGCTTGCGGTGAGATTGTATTTTTTTAATAATAAAAGACAGTACACACATTTAAAGCAGTTCAAAATGGATTTGAATGTTATGTATATACTCTTTTTTCAGATATGAAATTCTGTGAAATTTTCTCATTTGTTTGTAACATGGAAACACTTTCTCATTTCCTTACCATTTCTCCTTGATGAAACTTTTCCTTAGTACCAACCTTGATGTCACTTTCCTGATGGCTCAGTGGTAAAGAATCTGTGTGCAGTGCAGGAGACACAGGAAATGTGTTTGATCCCTGGGTTGGGAAGATCCCTTGGAAAAGGAAATGGCAACCCACTCCAGTATTCTCGCCTGGAAAATTCCATGAACAGAGGAGCCCGATGGGCTACCATCCATATACCTCAAAGCTCGATGTGACTGAGCATGCACGCATGCAATCTTAACTTCAGTGATCGTCACAGAAGCAGAAGGAAAAAAAATACTTATCTTTCTTTAAGTAAAATCCCTTTTTAATTAAAAAAAAAACCAAACTTCCTAGAAGTGCTCCAATTTCTTTGTTTTTAATCAACATTTATCATATTTGTGTTGTTTATAAATTCATAAGTATTAAGGATAGTTAAATTATTTAAAAGCAAAGTAGTTCAATCTCTCACTTTTCAAAAGTCCCAACGAAGACCTCGAAATGCTAGATTACCAAAGACCACCTTCAAGCTGGTCTGCTTTTGAGAAGACGGTAGTTTTGAATACTGTGATTTTTCTTAGGAGATCAGATACTTCTGCTCTCGACACTGTTGTGACAGCTGTGATTGATTCCTTTTTTGTAAGAATTTTTATATTCTAATATATTTAAATTCAATTATACATTGGAGAAGGCAATGACACCCCAGTCCTACTCTTGCCTGGAAAATTCCATGGATGGAGGAGCCTGGAAGACTGAAGTCCACGGGGTTGTGAAGAGTCGGACACGACTGAGTGACTTCACTTTCCCTTTTCACTTTCATGCATTGGAGAAGGCAATGGCAACCCACTCCAGTGTTCTTGCCTGGAGAATCCCAGGGACGGGGGAGCCTGGTGGGCTGCCGTCTATGGGGTCGCACAGAGTCGGACACGACTGAAGCGACAGCAGCAGCAGCAGTTATACATTATAGAATGCACTTCCTCACCCTCCTCTTTCTGTCCTCTTCACCTATTCCTCCTTCTCCTCCTCTTTCATCCCTTCTTCCTCTTTTTCCTTTTTTTTTTTTTTTCAGAATGAAACTTTTTATTCTTCTTTCAAGGGGACAATAGAACCATAAGCATTAGCAAAGGATGAATGATCTCTGAAGTTTCAACCAGATGTAGCTCATACTGATGACAGCTCCTTGTGATAAACTTCTTCCTTCTGCACAATCTTCAGTTCAAGCTGAAATTACTAATTACTGAAAAATTACACTAATATATTAAGTTGTTTTCATAAATACATCAGGGAAAATGTTTGTGAAGTATATGGAGTGTCACATGTGTACTGTGCTATAATGAACTTTTAAAAATAGACTCAACATTGAAAGACCTAAATTTCAGAAAATCTCTCCACAAATTACATATTACAAGGAAGTGCTGGTCAGAATTAAATAGTTGTAAACAATTCCAAATATTTGTTAAAATGCATCAATTCAATAGAAAGTCTGGAATTGTAATGATTTTCCTAATCCATTTTTATTATCTAGACTATAATCTCCCATCAAAGAAAGGCAAATCAAACAAAAATAGAAAAAAGAATATTTAGGAAGATATCATAACAAACAGTTTTTTTGTTTGTTTGTTTGTTTCTGATAAGATGTTAGGGCTTTCTTATGTGAGACAACACTGCGGTGGAAAAACACAGAACACATTTTTGTACACACTTAACATATTTTATTTTATCCATGTGGAAATGATCACTTTTTTCCCCCTCATCTTTTACCATTACAAATTGCTCACCAATGTATCTTTCCCTCACTTCTTTTCAGACAGAACTTGGTGATGACCTCTGAAACATATCTCACTAGGAACCACAATTTACTTATGTATATTTATTCCATAGTTACTTGATATAGGTTTTTATTTGAGTAATAAATGTCATTAAATTCATTTGCAAGTCACCGCCAGTTAATTTTTGAGGAAAAATTCTACCTTCACAACTTCACTCTGTTAAAATATATAAACTTATTCTTTTATTTGTAGAATTCTGCTCTTACAGTTATACAGTTAAATGGTTTAAATAATTACCCACACCAATTCTTTTTATTTATTTATTTTTTAATATTATTTTATTAGTTGAAGGCCAATCACTTTACAACATTTCAGTGGGTTTTATCATACATTGACATGAATCAGCCATATAGTTACACGTATTCCCCATCCCGATCCCCCCTCCCACCTCCCTCTCCACCCGACTCCTCAGGGTCCTCCCAGTGCACCAGGCCCGAGCACTTGACTCATGCATCCCACCTGGGCTGGTGATCTGTTTCACCATAGATAATATACATGCTGTTCTTTTGAAACATCCCAACCTCACCTTCTCCCACAGAGTTCAAAAGTCTGTTCTGTACTTCTGTGTCTCTTTTTCTGTTTTGCATATAGGGTTATCGTTACCATCTTTCTAAATTCCGTATATATGTGTTAGTATACTGTAATGTTCTTTATCTTTCTGGCTTACTTCACTCTGTATAATGGGCTCCAGTTTCATCCATCTCATTAGAACTGATTCAAATGAATTCTTTTTAACGGCTGAGTAATATTCCATGGTGTATATGTACCACAGCTTCCTTATCCATTCATCTGCTGATGGGCATCTAGGTTGCTTCCATGTCCTGGCTATTATAAACAGTGTTGCGATGAACATTGGGTGCACGTGTCTCTTTCAGATCTGGATTCCTCAGTGTGTATGCCCAGAAGTGGTATTGCTGGGTCATATGGCAGTTCTATTTCCAGTTTTTAAAGAAATCTCCACACTGTTTTCCATAGTGGCTGTACTAGTTTGCATTCCCACCAACAGTGTAAGAGGGTTCCCTTTTCTCCACACCCTCTCCAGCATTTATTGCTTGTAGACTTTTGGATAGCAGCCATCCTGACTGGCGTGTAATGGTACCTCATTGTGGTTTTGATTTGCATTTCTCTGATGATGAGTGATGTTGAGCATCTTTTCATGTGTTTGTTAGCCATCTGTATGTCTTCTTTGGAGAAATGTCTGTTTAGCTCTTTGGCCCATTTTTTGATTGGGTCGTTTATTTTTCTGTAATTGAGCTTCAGGAGTTGCTTGTATATTTTTGAGATTAATCCTTTGTTTCCTCATTTGTTATTATTTTCTCCCAATCTGAGGGCTGTCTTTTCACCTTACTTATAGTTTCCTTTGTTGTGCAAAAGCTTTTAATTTTCATTAGGTCCCATTTGTTTATTTTTGCTTTTATTTCCAATATTCTGGGAGGTGGGTCATAGAAGATCTTGCTGTGATTTATGTCGGAGAGTGTTTTGCCTATGTTCTCCTCTAGGAGTTTGATAGTTTCTGGTCTTACATTTAGATCTTTAATCCATTTTGAGTTTATTTTTGTGTATGGTGTTAGGAAGTGTTCTAGTTTCATTCTTTTACAAGTGGTTGACCAGTTTTCCCAGCACCACTTGTTAAAGAGATTGTCTTTTTTCCATTGTATATCCTTGCCTCCTTTGTCAAAGATGAGGTGTCCATAGGTTCGTGGATTTATCTCTGGGCTTTCTATTCTGTTCCATTGATCTATATTTCTGTCTTTTTGCCAGTACCATACTGTCTTGATGACTGTGGCTTTGTAGTAGAGTCTGAAGTCAGGCAGGTTGATTCCTCCAGTTCCATTCTTCTTTCTCAAGATTACTTTGGCTATTCGAGGTTTTTTGTATTTCCATACAAATTGTGAAATTATTTGTTCTAGTTCTGTGAAAAATACTGTTGGTAGCTTGATAGGGATTGCATTGAATCTATAGATTGCTTTGGGTAGAATAGCCATTTTGACAATATTGATTCTTCCAATCCATGAACACGGTATGTTTCTCCAACTGTTTGTGTCCTCTTTGATTTCTTTCATCAGTGTTTTATAGTTTTCTATGTATAGGTCTTTTGTTTCTTTAGGTAGATATACTCCTAAGTATTTTATTCTTTTTGTTGAAATGGTGAATGGTATTGTTTCCTTAATTTCTCTTTCTGTTTTTTCATTGTTAATGTATAGGAATGCAAGGGATTTCTGTGTGTTAATTATATATCCTGCAACTTTTCTATATTCATTAATTAGCTCTAGTAATTTTCTGGAAGAGTCTTTAGGGTTTTCTATGTAGAGGATCATGTCATCTGCAAACAGCGAGAGTTTCACTTCTTCTTTTCCTATCTGGATTCCTTTTATGTCTTTTTCTGCTCTGATTGCTGTGGCCAAAACTTCCAACACTATGTTGAATAGTAGTGGTGAGAGTGGGCATCCTTGTCTTGTTCCTGATTTCAGAGGAAATGCTTTCAATTTTTCACCATTGAGGGTGATGCTTGCTGTGGGTTTGTCATATATAGCTTTTATTATGTTGAGGTATGTTCCTTCTATTCCTGCTTTCTGGAGAGTTTTAATCATAAATGGGTGTTGAATTTTGTCAAAGGCTTTCTCTGCATCTATTGAGATAATCATATGGTTTTTATCTTTCAATTTGTTAATGTGGTGTATTATGCTGATTGATTTGCGGATATTAAAGAATCCTTGCATTCCTGGGATAAAGGCCACTTGGTCATGGTGTATGATTTTTTTAATATGTTGTTGGATTCTGTTTGCTAGAATTTTGTTAAGGATTTTTGCATCTATGTTCATCAGTGATATTGGCCTGTAGTTTTCTTTTTTTGTGGCATCTTTGTCTGGTTTTGGAATTAGGGTGATGGTGGCCTCATAGAATGAGTTTGGAAGTTTACCTTCTTCTGCAATTTTCTGGAAGAGTTTGAGTAAGATAGGTGTTAGCTCTTCTCTAAATTTTTGGTAGAATTCAGCTGTGAAGCCATCTGGTCCTGGGCTTTTGTTTGCTGGAAGATTTCTGATTACAGTTTCGATTTCCTTGCTTGTGATGGCTCCGTTAAGATCTTCTATTTCTTCCTGGTTCAGTTTTGGAAAGTTATACTTTTTTAAGAATTTGTCCATTTCATCCAAGTTGTCCATTTTATTGGCATAGAGCTGCTGGTAGTAGTCTCTTATGATCCTTTGGATTTCAGTGTTGTCTGTTGTGATCTCACCCTTTTCATTTCTTATTTTGTTAATTTGGTTCTTCTCTCTTTGTTTCTTAATGAGTCTTGCTAATGGTTTGTCAATTTTGTTTATTTTTTCAAAAAACCAGCTTTTAGCTTTATTGATTTTTGCTATGGTCTCTTTAGTTTCTTTTGCATTTATTTCTGCCCTAATTTTTAAGATTTCTTTCCTTCTGCTAACCCTGGGGTTCTTCATTTCTTCCTTCTCTAATTGCTTTAGGTGTAGAGTTAGGTTATTTATTTGGCTTTTTTCTTGTTTCTTGATGTAAGCCTGTAATGCTATGAACCTTCCCCTTAGCACTGCTTTTACAGTGTCCCATAGGTTTTGGGTTGTTGTGTTTTCATTTTCATTTATTTCTATACATACTTTGATTTCTTTTTTGATTTCTTCTATGATTTGTTGGTTATTCAGAAGCGTGTTATTTAGCCTCCATATATTGGAATTTTTAACAATTTTTTTCCTGTAATTGAGATCTAATCTTACTGCACTGTGGTCAGAAAAGATGACTGGAATGATTTCAATTTTTTTGAATTTTCCAAGACCAGATTTATGGCCCAGGATGTGATCTATTCTGGAGAAGGTTCCGTGTGCACTTGAGAAAAAGGTGAAGTTGATTGCTTTGGGGTGAAATGTCCTATAGATATCAATTAGGTCCAGCTGGTCCATTGTATCATTTAAGGTTTGTGTTTCCTTGTTGATTTTCTGTTTAGTTGATCTATCCATAGTTGTGAGTGGGGTATTAACGTCTCCCACTATTATTGTGTTACTATTAATTTCCTCTTTCATACTCGTTAGTGTTTGCTGTACATATTGCGGTGCTCCTATGTTGGGTGCATATATAATTGTTATATCTTCTTCTTGGATTGATCCTTTGATCATTATGTAGTGTCCTTCTTTGTCTCTTTTCACATCCTTTATTTGAAAGTCTATTTTATCTGATATGAGTATTGCGACTCCTGCTTTCTTTTGGTCTCCGTTTGCGTGAAATATTTTTTTCCAGCCCTTCACTTTCAGTCTGTATGTGTCCCTTGTTTTGAGGTGGGTCTCTTGTAGACAGCATATATAGGGGTCTTGTTTTTGTATCCATTCAGCCAATCTTTGTCTTTTGGTTGGGGCATTCAACCCATTTACATTTAAGGTAATTATTGATAGGTGTGGTCCCGTTGTCATTTACTTTGTTGTTTTGGGTTCACGTTTATACAACCTTTCTGCATTTCCTGTCTAGAGAAGATCCTTTAGCATTTGTTGAAGAGCTGGTTTGGTGGTGCTGAATTCTCTCAGCTTTTGCTTGTCTGTAAAGCTTTTGAATTATCCTTCATATCTGAATGAGATCCTTGCTGGGTACAGTAA
Organism: Muntiacus reevesi; assembly: GCF_963930625.1. Classification (NCBI taxonomy): domain Eukaryota; kingdom Metazoa; phylum Chordata; class Mammalia; order Artiodactyla; family Cervidae; genus Muntiacus; species Muntiacus reevesi. The sequence goes on from NC_089251.1 coordinate 122,706,954, forward strand.
TCTAGGTTGTAGGTTATTCTCTTTCATTACTTTCAGTATGTCCTGCCATTCCCTTCTGGCCTGGAGGGTTTCTATTGATAGATCAGCTGTTATCCTTATAGGAATCCCTTTGTGTGTTATTTGTTGTTTCTCCCTTGCTGCTTTTAGTATTTGTTCTTTGTGTTTGATCTTTGTTAATTTGATTAATATGTGTCTTGGGGTGTTTCGTCTTGGGTTTATCCTGTTTGGGACTCTCTGGGTTTCTTGGACTTGGGTGGCTATTTCCTTCCCCATTTTAGGGAAGTTTTCAGCTATTATCTCCTCGAGTATTTTCTCATGGCCTTTCTTTTTGTCTTCTTCTTCTGGGACTCCTATTATTCGAATGTTGGGGCATTTCACATTGTCCCAGAGGTCCCTGAGGTTGTCCTCATTTCTTTTGATCCTTTCTTCTTTTTTCCTCTCTGCTTCATTTATTTCCACCATTTTATCTTCTACCTCACTTATCCTATCTTCTGTCTCCGTTATTCTACTCTTGGTTCCCTCCAGAGTGTTTTTGATCTCATTTATGGCATTATTCATTTTTAATTGACTCTTTTTTATTTCTTCTAGATCTTTATTAAACATTTCTTGCATCTTTTCAATCTTTGTCTCCAGGCTATTTATCTGTACCTCCATTTTGCTTTCAAGATTTTGGATCATTTTTATTATCATTATTCTAAATTCTTTTTCAGGTAGATTCCCTATCTCCTCCTCTTTTGTTTGACTTGGTGGGCTTTTTTCATGTTCCTTTACCTGTTGGGTATTTCTCTGCCTTTTCATCTTGTTTAGATTGCTGTGTCTGGAGTGGGCTTTCTGTATTCTGGAGGTCTGTGGTTCCTTTTTATTGTGGAGGTTTTACCCAGTGGGTGGGGTTAGACGATTGGCTTGTCAAGGTTTCCTGATTAGCGAAGCTTGCGTCAATGTTCTGGTGTGCGGATCTTGATTTCTTCTCTTTGGATAGCAATGGAGTGCCCAGTAATGAGTTTTGAGATGGGTCTATGTGTTAGGTGTGACCTTGGGCAGTCTGTATGTTGACGTTCAGGGCAATGTTCCTGCGTTGCTGGAGAATTTGCGTGGTATGTCGTGCTCTAAAACTTATTGGCTCTTGGGTGGTGGTTGGTTTCGGTGCAGGTATGGAGGCTTTTGTACGGTCACTTATTACTTAAAGATCCATGTAGTCAGGAGTTTTCTGGTGTTCTCAGGTTTTGGGCTTAAGTCTCCTACTTCTGGATTTCAGTTTTATTCTTCCTGTAGTCTCAGGACTTCTCCAACTATACAGCACTGATAATAAAACTTCTAGGTTAATGGTGGAAAGTTTCTCCCCCCTTAGGGATACCCAGAGAGGTTCACCGAGTTACATGGAGAAGAGGAGAGGGAGGAGGGATATAGAGATGGGCAGGAGGAGAAAGAAGGGGACTCAAGAGGAGAGAGACAGATCTACGAAGTTGTCTGATCCCAGAGTGTTCTCCGTAGCCCAGACACCCACAAAGATTCACAGAATTGGATTGGGAAGAGAAGGGGAAAGGAGGAAATAGAGGTGTTCTGAGGTAGAAAACAGAGTCAAGATTGGGAGAGAATAATCAACACACTCCTGAATAAAAATGGGAGCTGAATATTGGATTCTTAAATGTTCACAATTTATATCATATACTGAAAAACAAAAATTAAAAATCTAGAGTAGCGGTTAGACTCCTAAAAATACTATATTAAAAACAAAAACCAAAACACACAAAAGAAATTTTAGAAATATATATGAAGTTTGGTATAAAAATAGGGCTTCTCTTCTTTTTTTTTTTCTCTTTCTTCTGTAAGGTTATAGTGTATTGAAAATGAAAATTAAGGCGTAGTAAAAGGAGTGCTAGAGGGCTTTAAAAGAAATAAGAGAAAAAGAAAAAGAGAAAATAGAAGAGAAGAAGAAAAAAGAAAAGAAAAAAAGAAAAAAGAAAGAGAAAAAAATTGTTTTGCCTAATTTAAAAAAATCGTAAAAATCTATGAAAATGAAAGTTAAGGAGTAATGGGGGAGTAATAGGGAATTTTTTAAGGAAAATAAAAGAGAACCAAGAAAAAAGAAAAAAAAAATTTTTTTTCCTTACTTAAAAAAAAAAAAAAAAAGAAATAGAAAAAATATATCTAGGAATTTCTCTGGAGCTGTTGCGGTCAGTGTGGGTTCGGCTCAGCTTCAGATAGCTCCTCGTTCCAGCTTACACTTCTCGATATCTACAGGCCCTTCCGGTGTAGTCAGTCGGTGGTTTCTTCAGGGATTTTAATCTGTTGCACCGGTCCCTTCTGAAGCGGTTCCCTTTGTTTATTTGGGTTCTGTTGCCGGTCTCTTCCGCGCCTAATTTCCGCCCTGACACAGGGGGCGGAGGTGGATTCTTATTCAGGTAGCGAGTTCCGTCGCGCTGCGGGGAGGGGCTGTGCGGGGAGGGGCTGTGCGGGGAGGGGCCGGCGCTCCAGGGAGAGGCTTGCGCTCTTTTCTCGGTCTGCGCTGCTCAGGCTCCGGGCTGCTCTGTATGAAGTGCGCGCCACTCTGCGCGCGGCTCCAGCCCTCGGGCGATTCACAAAAGCGCGGCACACAAAGCTGGGCCCCCGCTCCGTCCCCAAGCCGCCCGAGCGGCCCAGGCAGCCAGGCGCCTGTCGGGCGCTCTCTCCCCGGGGGCGGCACGTCTTCTGCCCTGCGCGGTCCCAGTCTCAGTCCCCGCCGGCGCCAGTCGGGCGCGCGCGCCCTCTGCCCTCCGCGTCCCCAGCCCCAGTTCCAGCCCGCGCCGGTGGGGCGCCCGCGCCCTCCGTCTCGCCACGACCCTCCCGGTGGACTTCGGCCGCCCAGGATCTCGGTCCCTTTGTTCTGCGAACGGCCGGCAGTGTGTTCGGGCCGGTTAATTTTCTCTCTCTTGCTCTCCCACAGTTCAAGTTGGCAACACACAAAAGCTCCCTCTGATTGTTCTCAGGGCGCTCAGGCCCGGATCCAGCCCCAAGTAATGCCGCCCGCTCCTCTCCGTTCCGTCCCCACTTGCTGGTGGCGGATGCGGGCGTCTGGGGTACTTTTCTGCTGGGAGTTGCTTTTAGGCTCGTAATCTGTGGGTTTTATTTATTGTTTCCCTCCCAGTCAGATTCAAACTCTGAGATTCCAACACTTCCCTCAGGCCCCCCAGTGCGAGGGTTTCACGGTGTCTGGGAACGTCCTCTATTAAGTCCCTTCCCGGGACGGATCTCCGTCCTTAGCTCTTTTGTCTCGCTTTTTATTTTTTATATTTTGTCCTACCTCCTTTCGAAGACAATGGGCTGCTTTTCTGGGCGCCTGATGACCTCAGCTAGCGATCAGAAGTTGTTTTGTGAAGTTTGCTCTGCGTTCAGTTATTTTTTTGATGAGTTTCTAGGAGAGAAAGTGGTCTCTCCGTCCTACTCCTCCGCCATCTTGGCTCCTCCCCCAATTCTTTTTAAATAAGGTTTGACATACCAAGGTGTTTGAAGATCTTGTCTTCCTCATTTTCCAACTGGTAACGAGTGAAATAAATGAGAAGTGGTCTTGATAGACAGTTGGTGTTGGTTCTTGATCCTATTTGGGTTCGCAGATTTGAGAAATTAATAAATCACATTGACCAACTATGCAGAATGAGCTGGGTGCTGAACTCTGAGCTTTAAATGTATGATTTTATTTAAGCCTCTCAACAAGCCTATTAAGATGCTCTTAGAGTCTCCTATGGAAATTGAGGCCCTAAGCACATGCTTAAAGTCAACAGGAAGAGTTGGAGCTCTGATGCAAATACAGGTGGTCTAATTTCAAAGAGCAGAGTCTAATCGTGGACACTACATTTGGTCAAGGTCACTGAGGCTCAGTATTTTAAGTTTGCAGGAGGGAAGCCAGTTCTGGATCATCACAATGGCCTGCATACACATTTCATTGTGACCACTGGCCAAGTTTCTTCACTGGGAGAATCTCCTTTAGACACCAGTCATTTAGATGTCCATTTAGATCAAATTCCAACTGCTTGTTTACTACTTTAACTGTGGTTTCAAGATTGTCTTTTGGGGAAGTTTCATCTGTCCTGAAGCTCAGGATGTTCTATGCAGAAAACTAAGTGACAGTATTAAAAGAAAAACAGTTCTTTCTTTTTAGAGTCTATTTATTTAGCCCCATAAGCAATGTTAAAGTTTACTTTATTGCACTGATTGTTTATGGCAGCCATGGAAATTCATATAGACTGACAGGGCTATCCCTGGAGTTCAATGACTTCAGAATGTACACAAATACAATTTCTTAAAATAGATAAATATCTGATATTAATCTTTCTTTAGAGTATGATGCACAACCAAAGGATACTCCTTTGTTTTGATCATATTAGTATGGAATAAGTTTAGGGGTGCTAAATATATTTGGTGGCTAGTATATTTTTACTCTTACTATGCCACTAGATGTTATTTAATTCTAATTCAAATTAGAGTGCTACTAATAAATTTTTAAAGCAAAGGGACTTAAATATCTAGCAAATTGGTTAAGACACTTTTATTCATAAGATGAAGTGTAACATGTTAAAATACATTTAGATGAAGAATTATGTTAAAAATGTGGTTAAATGGAAAAATATTAATAACCACCAGAATCAGGATATGGGTTATAAGTTCATTTTTGTAGAACAATAAACAAAAAAAAAAATTTGCCTATTATGAGATATTTTAATCTTTTTGTTTTTGTTTATTTCTATATTTAACACTAAATATGTATTGTTTGTATAAGGAAAAATTACAAATAAAATATTACTTTAAGGCATTGTACAAGGAGGTGATTTATTCATGAAAATAACACAATCTTCATGGTGTAGATGAAAGACAAATATAAAATGCACCTCATTGAAAATGCTTTCTTAAGATTTCATTTATGCAAATACTAGGGACCATATGCTGAACCTTGCAGTTTGGCATGCAAATAGCTCATCTTGCAATGGCCCAGGGGATCTTACTCAGGTTTGAGAGATTATTTAAAGTTATTTCAAACAACCAATTCCATTTAGTCTATGAACCAAGTTAAAAAAAAAATCTATCCCAAATAGGAATAGATCAGCTCATTATTAAAAAAAAAATACTGTGGGTTTTTATATTATTAATTTTCCTTAGGGCAAATTATGTCTGTATGTATTTATTTACTTCAAGAAAGAAATTTATATTGGCCTGAGGCAGAAATATTCCTTCTAAGGTCCATCTGGCCATTTGCAATTTTACTCATTGGCAAGTTTCCCAAGAAGATCCAACATCCTCCAAAACAGATCTTACCTTTTATTTAGGATTGCATATAAACCTTGAAATGCATTGTCAATGCATATTAAATTCTTGAATGACTTAAAAGTCTCCCTATGGCTCTTTGAGTAAAATCTAAACTTCATAAAATGATTTATAAGGTCCTCGTGGGGTCTGTCCCTTGCTTGCCCCACTGGTCCCATCTGTCTTGATTCTCCAGCTCCTCAATATGTTTGGATTAAACTGGGTTTATTTCACGTCCCTTGGAAATGCTGTCCTTGGGTCTGCAACTGTCCCTTCTCCTAACCAACTCCTACTCACATTTGAAGTCCTGGCAGAGATGTCCCTATTCCTTAGGGACTCACATCAAAGCACTTTTCACAGTGATGACAGCACAGTCCTCTGTCCACCTGAAGAGCGGATACAAACTGAGTCATTCTCCATGGCATTGGCAGGTCCTAACATACAGAAGGCTAGCATTGAAAATATAATGATGGACATCATGCAGATTTCTCTTTCTCATTATGTTCTGAATTTTATTCCTCCTCAATGTGGTATGTAGTAAAGACCAAGAGATTTGAAGCCAACAGATTCTGGCTCTTGGGTCCCATGTTTGCCATGAATGTGATCTGTAAGGAGTTACTCAAACTCCGTGACTTATAGTTTCTTCAACTGTAGGTAGGACCAATAAAATTACCCACCTCGGGCTTCCCTTCTGGCTCAAGGGTAAAGAACCTGCCTGCCAATGCAGGAGACAACAGGTTCCACCCCTGATATGGAACAATCCCATGTGCCACAGAGCAACTAAGCCTGTGTGCCAAAACTAGTGAGCCTGTGCTATAGATCTTAGGAGCCACAACTATTGAGTCTATGCACACAGCTGCTTAAGCCTGCATGCCCTAGAGCCAGGCTCCACAGTAAGAGAAACCACTACCATTGGAAGCCAGCACACAGCAGCTAGAGAGTAGCCCTTGTTCGTTGCAACTCGAGAAAAGCCGTGCAGCAACAGACTCAGCACAACCAATAAATAAATAATATTATTAAAAAAAAAAAAAAAAGAAATACCTACCTTATTAGTTTAACTTCAGCAACAAATTAGGCCATGTATATGGCCTAATGGAAGCATTAGGAAGCATTTTTTGAAATGAAGCATTTCAAAATGCATGGAAGCATTTTTTGAAATGACGAAGTGCCATGTATGTGTCAGTTATTTTGTTGTCCACATTTCAGCTGAAGTCTCATGAGGAATACATGGAGGTGGCCGTATTGTCATTTTTCCTAAAGCTCTAGCAGCATCTATTAACAGAAACAGCAAATGGACATACACGCTAAGTAAAAGCTGTCCATTGCAAAATTCTTATAGCTACAAGCATATGGCAATCAAAACCCATCCCAAATGGATTTTCTTAAAATTAAACTGGTCAGATATATTAGGGAGATTTTTTTCTTTAATCTCCTTATTCTATTATTGGATATCATTGACAGAAAGCTTTGAATGATAAAAAAAAAAAAAAAGCATAATTTGGCATAGAATTAACACCAAAATCAGTAGAAAGAAAACCTCCCTTTTAAACAAATTTTAAAAAGGATTATCAATGGAAAATCTTCCATTTAGGAAATGTGACATTTGACTAATTAAAACCTGAGATATTCCAAAGGTGCGGCTTTAACGCAGTCTTTTCTTTTAACTGTCAAGCACTCTCTTTAAGTAAGGTGTGTTTGGCTTGTTGATTTGCATGAATTCTTATGGTTTCTGTCATCTGAAAGTCATGTCTTACAATTTTAAATGTTTATGGGTTCTGACAGTTCCCATCTGCTGTAGGGATATCTAAGTGCCCCAAGCTTAGTTGGCAAAACTCAGTTAAACCTTTGTTTTTAGTTAGTAGAATTTACATTATTTATAGCGGTTATGTCTCATTGATTATTACAGAGATTTTTTATGACAAAGGAATTTACTGTCACCATTTTCTAGAGTATGAATAAATGCAAAACAAAAGACACACACTCCTTGAACTTCCTGATACTGTGACCGTAATTAGTTGTACTGTAGTCCCTTCATTAGTTATTTATTTATTCACCTTCATTTTCTACTTCAATGTGGAGAGGATTTGTGGTGTTGTCATTTCATTAACAAAATTGCAAGGGCAATCGTATTAGAAATGTCAAGTATTCAGAAATCAGCAACTGTGAAACAATAACCCTTATAGATCCCTGGAGCAAAAATTTAATTATGACAGGATGCTTTCTATAAGAAAGGAACTAGGGTGGAGGTCAGCCTGGAGTGCTCCATGCCAATTCTTCATGCCCAATTCATGGACATTCATGTTCTCTATATCACTTTAATAAATATTTAACTGGAAACTTACTGTGTGCCGGTCACTGGGAAAAATTAAAGAAAGCAGAGAAGGTAACTGACTTTATGGGGCTTACATACTAAAAGGACAAGTCAGATAATAAATTAAAAAAAAATTTTTTTAAGAGTTCTGGTAAAGGAAATACAGAGAACTGTGGTTGAAAACTCCTGTACAAATATCCAATTGCTCTGTTTCATGTATGTTGTAAAATACCATTTCAAATTTGAATGGGAGGTTGTGATATTATATAAACAATAGACATTGTGCCTCTAATGCTATGGGTTTAAGTCTAACTTTTGCCCTCCTGTTAAATGATCATGGAAGCAACCTAGATGCTCATCAGCAGACGAATGGATAAGTAAGCTGTGGTACATATACACCATGGAATATTACTAAGCCATTAAAAAGAATTCATTTGAATCAGTTCTAATGAGATGGATGAAACTGGAGTCCATTATACAGAGTGAAGTAAGCCAGAAAGATAAAGACCAATACAGTATACTAATGCAGATATATGGAATTTAGAAAGATGGTAATGATAACCCTATATGCAAAACAGAAAAAGAGACACAGATGTACAGAATAGAATTTTGGACTCTGTGGGAGAAGGCAAGGGTGGAATGTTTAGAGAGAACAGCATCGAAACATGTATATTATCTATGGTGAAACAGATCACCAGCCCAGGTTGGATGCATGAGACAAGTGCTCGGACCTGGTGCACTGGGAAGACCCAGAGGAATCAGGTGGAGAGGGAGGTGGGAGGGGGGATCAGGATGGGGAATACATGTAAATCCATGGCTGATTCATGTCAATGTATGACAAAAACCACTACAATATTGTAAAGTAATTAGCCTCCAACTAATAAAAATAAATGAAAAAAATAAAAATAAAAAGCATGATATGGCTCCAAATCTTATTTTTACCTCCTAGAAAAGGGTATGATATATTGTCAGCTATTTTTTACAAATATTTATTGTATGAATGAACAAATAAGTAGATTAATGAGTTTTTAAACTTTAAAAGCTACCTAATTTATCAGAAATTCTTGTTAATTATTTTTTCCTGTTAATCTAACCCTGAAGAAAGACAGGCTTGTTACTTTCTTTTAATAGCAATAGTGGCAGAAAGTGTTGATAGATATTACATTTAACACATCTTTGAGATGCATTCTCTCTATACCCAAGTTAACTTGGAGGTGGCAGCATTTATCATTTTCCATATGATAAGCCTCTGCTGTTGGCTCTGTTGGTTGGATTTCATAGAAAGTCCATAATGGCCACTTTATATGCAATATGCTTGAAAAATGAAAGATTATTGTTGCTATTAAAGATACAATATATCATATGCAATTTGTTTCCCTTGATGTGTGCCTGTTAGCACTATTCAACCATGTCCTTCACACTTGGCCCTGAGATAAATGTAAAGTAGGGTTCTGTATATAAATGGTCCATCTATCTACCAAATTGATTCCTAGGGCCAAAGAAATAATTGTAATTTATGAGATACACCTGTGATAGTCATGAATGTTAAACAGAGTAGATAGACTGGGTGGCATGACTTTGATTTAATTATAGGTCAATCCAGCTTAATTCCATGATGCCACCCTTCACCCTTTCTTCTTCCTTCAAAGTGAAAGCTAAAAGTGCAAATGAACTTACTTTGGAATGTCAACCTGAGTTCCAACAACTAGATATGCAAGTCTGAGCAAGTAATTTGACCCCATGGCCTCTCTGTTTCCCTAACATGGTCCCATATGATTTCTAACATCCATCCTTAAATCTGAAAGATACAATGATTCTATACTAATCATTTATTAAGGGGATGAATTAGGGGACTAGAAAATAGAGGAGAAGAAGCATCTTAGTCCTAAATCTGATACATAACTTTCTGAAAAAGAGAGAAGAAAGGAGAAAGGGAAGAAAGAAAAAGAGTTCTAAGTCAGAAATCTTAAAAAAAAAAAAAAAAATACGACCCCAATTTTGAAAACAAAACCCCAGTTTGCCAGACCTTGCTTACTTGGAAGGACAGATGGAGGTCTGAGTCACAGGGCAACACATTTTGTTGGAATTTTCCTTTAACCAGTGGCCCAGAATCTTGTCTTATTGAACATCATTCTTTCTCTGCATGAAGGTGTTTCTAAGAATTCCAAAGGAGTGTACTAAGAGTAAGGAAGGAAGTTGGGGACAGGCTCAAGGAAAGTGGTTTTGGTGACATCAGTAGCAAAATTAAAGTTTCCAGTATCTGATGGAATGTGGTTCCTTCAAGATATGATGTGATTACAGCCAAAAGAATGAGAGTAAGGAAGAAGGGTAATGTAAGATCAGAAATTTGGGAAGGAATGTATCAGGACAGCTATTTTATCTTTTAAGTGCAACACTTATGCTTACCCCTTCATGGATCACAGCCTTGTTATGGTGAAGCGGTTTGCATAACTCAAGGAAGCTATGAGCCATGCCATGCAGGGCCACCTAAGTCGGATAGGTAATAGTGGAGAGTTCTGACAAAACGTGGTCCACTGGAGAAAGGAATAGCAAACTACTCCAGTATTCTTGCCATGAAAACCTCATGAATAGTATAGAAAAGAAAAAGTTATGACACAGGAAGATAAGCTCTTCCAGGTCAGAAAGAGTTCATTATCCTACTGGGAAAAAGTGAGAGCAGTTAGTAATAGCTCCAGAAAGAATGAAGTGGCTGGGCCAAAGCAGAAACTATGCTCAGATGTGGATGTGTCTGATGGTGAAAGTAAAGTCCAGTGCTATAAGAACATTATTACATAGGAACCTGGAATGTTAGGTCCATGAATCAAGATAAACTAAATGTGGTCAAGCAGGAGATGGCAAGAGTGAACACTGATATCTTAGGAATCAGTGAACTGAAATGGATGGGGATGGGTGAATTTAATTCAAATGACCATTGTATCTGCCACTGTGGGCAGGAATCTCTAAGAAGAAATGAAGTAGTCATCATAGTCAAGAAAAGAGTCCAAAATGCAATACAATTAAAAAAAGCAACAGAACCATCTTGGTTCATTTCCAAAGCAAACCGTTCAATATCACCATGATCCAAGTCTGTATCCCAACCACTGATGCTGAAGAAGTTTAAGTTGACTGGTTCTATGAAGACCTGGCCACACCTTCTAAAACTAATACCAAAAAGAGATGTCTTTTTCATCATAGGGGATTTGAATGCAAAAGCAGGAAGTCAGCAGATACCCAGAATAACAGGCAAGTTTGGCCTTGGAGTACTAAATGAAGCAGGGCAACGGCTAACAGAGATTTGCCAAGAGAACCTACTCATCATAGCAAACACCCTTTTCCTACAACCCAAGAGATAACTCTACACAAGGAAATCACCAGATAGTCAATACAGAAATCGGACAGATTATGTTCTTTCCCTGATGCTGGGAAAGATTGAGAGTAGGAGTAGAAAGGGGCGACAGGGGAGGAGATGGTTAAATAGCATCACTGACTCAATGGACGTGAGTTTGAGCAAAGTCTTTGAGGTAGTGGAGGACAGAGGAACCTGGTGTTCTGCAGTCCATGGGGTCATGAAGAGTTGGAAACAACTTAGAGACTGAACAACAGAGACTTATGCTCACAATATAACTAGGTAGTTTAAGGTGTGAAGAAAATTTAAGTGCCAAACATCATGATGTATTTAGGGTGGATCCTTTTCTTGCTGCCAAGGATTTCCATAGGAGTTCAAGTTCCTCATGGGTGCTTTTTTCTTTCCTTAGTGTAAGCAAACTCCCAGAAAGGCCTAGATTTGTCACAGATTTCTTGAAGAGCAGCCCTGTTAACTCACTAGATATGCTCAGGCATATCAGAGCTACATTTTAGGTACAAGGCAGATGAATCTTTGTACTCAGGCCATATAATAATAGAATTTCATAATCAACATTTGTGATGCTTTCAAGAATCTAAAAATTTATTTGATAAGTATGCCTTGATTTCAAATAGGAGGTTAAAGATGTTTCATAAAAGTTTATTGCTTATGTCTTGCCTCAGAAATTGACTTTTTTTTTTTTAGAAATGGACTTTTAATGTTTGCCTTTGTTATCCACTTGCTGGCCCACTAATCTTATTCTATCTCCTGGCTCCTTCATGGACGTGAAGCCACATTCCTGTTGAAATAGGTCTCCTTATTAGCAGAATAGGCTATTACCACCGGGGTTATTTTCAAGTTCTCTGACAAAATATAGCCAAACTTTCTTAAAAGAGTTGACAGCACAATAGTTGGACTAATTGGAAGCTGATGTGTAAACCAATAATATAGAGCCTTCCATAGCACCTTAAAGGTTCACTGACTTCATGCAAACATGCCGAGAAGACATTGCTTTCCCTTTAGAGAGGATAATCAAATGTATCCTCATTCTGCATTTATGTGGCAAAGCTAGTTACTAAGGATGAACAAAATACTACTTGTTTCAGCTGCCATGATAAAACAAATGCCTGCAGTTAGGAAACCTCCACTAATGAAACCAATCATTTCAATGGAAGGAACACGTTGTTCTGCTAAAGTTGTGATCCAATGGAAGAAGTTTATGTGTGTAAGTGATACTTGATTTAATAACACTCACAAAGTCTGAATCAGAAGTAAAAGTACTAACAAACTGAAGCATAGTTTTACTTTTTTTTGCAAAATATTTTATAAGACTTAGGTTGACTTAAGGGCTGTTGTTTTTATTTTTAAAGAGGAAGAATTTATTTGCTGATCTTTTCTCTTTGTTGGGCTCATTAATGATATTAAGTCATTTGTTGATAAGATCCTATTGGGTTAATACTGCATTTTTTGTTTCTAAGATTTGATTTTACAGTTATTTGAAATAAATGTGCTAACACCTGTATTTTAGTGTGTGAAAATAGCAAGTTTTAATAACAAAATTTAGAGGAAGACATGTGGGATTTAGTGATACTAATCTCATTATTTTTCAAGGAAACCCAGTTAGGATGCTTTTGACCTCTGCTACACAACAGCCTAACAGATTTCTTAACTAAAATATGTGTGTTACATAATTATGTAGGACCTCTCAGTGCAGATTAATTTGAGATTTAAATGCAGGATTCTTTTCTAGTGGTATCATGAAGAATCACACACTGTTTAAACAAGTGTTAAAATTCCCTGCAATTTCTGTTAATCTATAAAAGAAATAATTTTTAAAAATAGCTTTTATGCATTATTTGTGTTAATTCATTTATCCATCACACAATTGTATATAATACTACACAAGGCTAATCAGACTCTTGAAATACATTTTCTTCAAGGTGGAAATACAGATTGAAACCCCAAATTGAATAAACAAATAACATTATTTTTTATTCTATTGACTTTTGGAAAGTTTGTATGAATGGCAGAGGGTCAATGACATCCTCAGCATGGTCAGAACTGCTCTAGTAAGGATTTTCTTGCTGATACCTAAGGTTATTCAGGTTATATTAGGAGCCTGGTGTGCCGCAGTCCATGGAGTTGCAGAGTCAGACACGACAACTAAACAACAACAACCTAAGGATTACTGTGTGCCAGACACTTTATAAGCTCATTTAATTCTCAGAGTAATTCCCTGGGGGAGGGTTGCTACCACTGCTACTTTCCTTGAAAAGATGATGAAATTGAGGTGCAGGGATGAAGTGTAATCATCCTTTGCAAAGGATGCAAATCAAAGGTTGCAAAGCATCAGACATGATTGAGCAACTAACACTTTCTCTTCTTTCCTGAAATTTAGTCCTGAGTGACTAATTGTGTGTGTGTGTGTGTGTGTGTGTGTGTGTGTGTGTGTAGTTGTGATGTAAGTAGGATAAAAGAGTTCTCATAATTTTAATAATAATTTCTATGAGAGGTGGGTCATGAAACTTAAAACTTTTGCTCAACAAAGGAAACTATAAGCAAGGTGAAAAGACAGCCCTCAGATTGGGAGAAAATAATAGCAAATGAGGAAACAGACAAAGGATTAATCTCAAAAATACACAAGCAACTCCTGCAGCTCAATTCCAGAAAAATAAATGACCCAATCAAAAAATGGGACAAAGAACTAAACAGACATTTCTCCAAAGAAGACATACAGATGGCTAACAAACACATGAAAAGATGCTCAACATCACTCATTATCAAAGAAATGCAAATCAAAACCAGTGAGCTACCATTACACGCCAGTCAGGATGGCTGCTATCCAAAAGTCTACAAGCAATAAATGCTGGAGAGGGTGTGGAGAAAAGGAAACCCTCTTACACTGTTGGTGGGAATGCAAACTAGTACAGCCGCTATGGAGAACAGTGTGGAGATTTCTTAAAAAACTGGAAATAGAACTGCCATATGACCCAGCAATCCCACTTCTGGGCATACACACCAAGGAAACCAGATCTGAAAGAGACACGTGCACCCCAACGTTCATTGCAGCACTGTTTATAATAGCCAGGGCATGGAAGCAACCTAGATGCCCATCAGCAGACAAATGGATAAGGAAGCTGTGGTACATATACACCATGGAATATTACTCAGCCGTTAAAAAGAATTCATTTGAATCAGTTCTAATGAGATGGATGAAACTGGAGTCCATTATACAGAGTGAAGTAAGCCAGAAAGATAAAGACCAATACAGTATACTAACACATATATACTGAATTTAGAAAGATGGTAATGATAACCCTATATTCAAAGCAGAAAAAGAGACACAGATGTACAGAACAGACTTTTGGACTCTGTGGGAGAAGGCGAGGGTGGGATGTTTCTAGAGAACAACATCAAAGCATGTATATTATCTATGGTGAAACAGATCACCAGCCCAGGTTGGATGCATAAGACAAGTGCTTGGGCCTGGTGCACTACGAAGACCCAGAGGAATCATGTAGAGAGGAAGGTGGGAGGGGGGGATCAGGATGGGGAATACATGTAAATCCATGGCTGATTCATGTCAATGTATGACAAAAACCACTACAATATTGTAAAGTAATTAGCCTCCAACTAATAAAAATAAATGAAAAAAAATTTCTATGAATTTCTGTATGGTTAGAAAATGGGAGTTTTTAAGTTTTCATGCCAATTAGAATTAATATTTATGTTTTAATTGCTTAATTGATCTTTGATTGAGGGAGTGTCACATGTATATTAAGAAAACTAGAATTATTTTTCAGGGTATGAAATATGGAAAGTAACCTAAAATGCTAAGAAACTGACTTATTGAGAAATCAGAAGCATTTCAATAGGGATATTTCTAATCAAAGTAGAGTGAAAGTATATCATAAAACGTGTAGTTAGAGCACAAAACATCACACCAAGAAGATTGTGTTATTTCTTTCTTAAATATTTGGAAAGAGCAACTTATAAGTCTATGTGGCCCTGGAGTTTTCTTTACAAATTTTAAATTGTGAATTTAATTTATTAAGTAGATAGACTTTCAGATTTAAAAAAAAGTAAAAGTGATAATGGGAATTTTTCAGCTTTCTTGATTAGTGTAACATGTGAGTCTCAGGGCCTGTTTAGGATCAACTTAACTCTCATTTTACAAAGAAATGGGGGTAAATGAAAGCTAAACTGCTCTACCAAGTTTTCTGATAGCCAACTTAGGAATCAAGGTTGATCCCCTGATTTTTATTTCACTAAACACAGTTTCTCTGGGGGAATGCACGAGATCAGAAGTTAGTTGTCAGGAAGACCTTTCATTTCCCACTCATGGAAATCAAGGGCTCTATTTGCTCCCATAACTTGGTTTCTCTTGCCTCTTACTATTTCCATTATAATGCGGTCACCCTATGTTTCTCTTTCATTAGGCAAGTTTTGCTTTGTGTAGGGAAATGATTTCCCTTTTGAAAATATGGTGTTGGAGAAGACTCTTGAGAGTCCCTTGGACTGCAAGGGAATCAAATTAGTCAATCTTAAAGGAAATAAATCTTGAGTATATTTTAGAAGGATTGATGCTAAAGCTGAAGCTCTAATACTTTGGCCTCCTGATTTGAAGAGTTGACTCACTGGAAAAGACCCTGATGCTGAGAAAGACTGAAGGCAGGAGGAGAAGGGGATGACAGAGGATGAGATGGTTGGATGGCATCACTGACTCAATGAATCTGAATTTGAGGAAACTCCAGGAGTCAGTGGAAGGCAGAGGAGGCTAGTGTGCTACAGTCCACGGGGTCTCAAATAATCAGACTAGACTTAGTGACTAAGCACCAACAAAAGTAAGAGATTATATTATCCTAGTGTCTACCATGTTTATTCAATAATAAACTATTTTATGAACCTTAAGAATGATAGATTCTAAGCACTGGAGACTAATGCAGAGGCTTTTCTGAAGCGTGTGGGTGGCATCTGTGCTTCCCCAACATGGAGGAAGCTATTGTTAGACGCTATTGTTTGAGTTGATTGATTTTCCTGTCCTCTGTTCAGAATGCTTCCTTGAGAACAGGACTCTTTCTCCCTTGCTCAGTCTTGGTTCCCCTGAGCTTCACATGGTAATTGGCAAGTAGGAGACTTATATTGGTTGAGTGATGAAATGAACTAGTGGATTTGCCAGAATGGACACGATGGAAATTTTTTAAATGAACTCATATGCAATAGAGTCTCTTGACAATCATTCACCAAACAGGGTATGTACCATAATGTGTAGGAACAGCAGACCACGCAGGTAGACTTGGATATAAATTCAGTTCTGATGGTTATTGCTATATGACCTCAATCAAATTGTTTAACTCCCTGTAGGCCTAACTCCTGCATATGTAGAAAAGCACTATATTTTTAATATTATAATTATAATAATATGGTAGTTATTCAATATAGTAGTTACAGTAATAGTATTGACCTCTTAGGGTTCTTATGAATATTCAGTGAAATAATGCAAGTAGATGGATTTGAACAGTGCTTGGTATCCATTATGCACTTAATACTTGCAAGCTAGGTGGGAAGCCTATTTTTATCCCACCTGTCTATCTCTCTCATGGAGAAAGCTTCATTGGCCAAACCCCAGGCTTTTTTGGGGAAGAATTGCCACACTGTAAGTATCAAGATTTATACCAGGAAAGTCTTTCAGTTTTCGCAGCTCCCAAGCAGTGGACACCCCTGCTTTTTCTCTTCCCTGTAGTAGCATTATGGCATGGGACCCCAGGTCAGACCAGCCATCTTTATCCAGTAAGTATCTGGGTAAATGGACAGAAAGCCTCACCCACAGCCCAGTTACTCTGGATTCATAGATGGGGTGAAGAAAACAGTTATTTGAAATTCAGCCTAAGATGTGGATGAACCTAGAGACTGTCATACAAAATGAAGTAAGTCGGAAAGAGAAAAAGAAATAACACATATTAACGCATATATGTGGAATCTAGAAAAATGGTATGGCTAAATTTGTTTGTAAAGAAGGAATAGAGACACAGATGTAGAGAACATGTGTACGGATGCCAAGGGAGGAAGGAGGGTGTGGGATGGATTGGGAGATTGTAATTGACATGTATACGCTACTACATATAAAACAGAAAACTAATGAGAACTAACTGTATAGCACAGGGAACTTTACTTAGTGCTCTGTGGTGACCTAAGTAGGAAGGAAATCCAAGGAAGAGGGGATACATATATGCGTGTGTGTGTGTGTGTGTGTGTGTGTGTGTGTGTGTAGCTGATCCACTTTGCTGTACAGAAGAAAATACAACATTGAAGAGCAACTATTTATATTCCAATAAAAATTCAAATAAATAAAAGAGAAATTCAGCCTGAGTTTCCCCTGATACTGCAGTGCTTTGCAGGGAAGTCCCGCATGAGCAGAGGTATTGGATGCTCAGTAATTATCAAAATGTGAGATTCATTTTCCACTTGGCTATTTTTTCCTCTGTGCCAAGGAACTCTAGAGAGCATCAAATGTGAAGAACCAAGATCTAATCCTTTCAGTTATTTTTTAAAAGAAAGATAAATCTTAAGATCCTGCCCATAATCTACATGGGAAAATAAAACATGAATGATAACAACTGGCTAAGGGAGGGGCCTATATATAAATAAAGTTCAGTTCAGTCACTTAGCCATGCCCGACTCTTTGTGACCGCGTGGACTGCAGCATGCCAGGCTTCCCTGTCCATCACCAACTCCTGAAGCTTGCTCAAACTCATGTTCATCGAGTCGGTGATGCCATCCAACCATCTCATTCTCTGTCATCCCCTTCTCCTCCTGCCCTCAGGCTTTCCCAGCATTAGGGTCTTTTCCAATGAGTCACTTCTTTGCATCAGGTGGCCAAAGTATTGGAGTTTCAGTTTCAGTATCAGCCCTTCCAATGAATATTCAGGACTGATTTCCTTTAGGATGGACTGGCTGGATCTCCTTGCTGTCCAAGAGACTCTCAAGAGTCTTTTCCAACACCACAGTCCAAAAGCATCATTTCTTTGGCACTCAGCTTTATTTATGGTCCAACATCCATTCATGTTAGTCATATCCATCCATGACTACTGGGAAATTCATGGCTTTGACTAGACAGACCTTTGTTGGCAAAGTCATATCTCTGTTTTTTATTTTTATTTATTTATTTTTTTATGTCTCTGTTTTTTAATATGCTGTCTAGGTTGGTAAAACAGAGCAAACTACTTAAAGGCTAAAGAGACATGTGAAAGAAAATCCTAGCTGTATTATAATTTGTCTTCCACTTCTGTATATACACTTTATTCTAGATTGTATTAACTTCCATTTTCTTCTGTTTGATTGTGTGGATCACACCAAACTGTGGACAATTCTTAAAGAGATGGGAATACCAGACTTCCTTACCTGGCTCCTGAGAAACCTGTATGCAGGTCAAGAAGCAACAGTTAGAACCAGACCTGGAAGAACTGACTGGTTCAAAATTGGGAAAGGAGTATGTCAAGGCTGTATATTGTCACCCTCTTATTTAAATTCTATGCAGAGTACATCTTGCAAAATGCTGGGCTGAATGAATCACAGACTGGAATCAAGATTGCTGGTAGAAATATCAACAACCTCAGATATGGACTTCCCTGATAGCTCAGTTGGTAAAGAATCCACCTGCAATGCAGGAGACCCTGGTTCAATTCCTAGGTCAGAAAGATCCTGTGGAGAAGGGAAAGGCAACCCACACCAGTATTCTGGCCTGGAGAATTCCATGGACTCTATAGTACATCGGGTCACAAAGAGTCAGACACGACTGAGCAACTTTCATTTCTCAGATATAGAGATAATACCACTCTAATGGAAAAAAGTGAAGAGGAACTAAAGAGTCTCTTGATGAGGGTGAAAGAGAAGAGTGAAAAAACCTGTCTTAAAAGTCAGCATTCAAGAAACAAAATCATGGCATCCAGTCCCATCCTTAATGGCAATTAAAAAGGAAAAAAGTGGAAGCAGTGACAGATTTTATTTTCTTGGGCTCCAAAAATCACTGTGAACAGTGACTACAGTCATGAAATTAAGAGACACTTGCTCCTTGGAAGGAAAACTATGATAAATCCAGAAAGCATATTCAAAAGGAGAGACATCACTTTGCCAAAAAAAAAGGTCCATATAGTCAAAGCTATGATTTTTCCAGTAGTCATGTATGGATGTGAGAGTTGGACCATAAAGAAGACTGAGTGCCGAAGAATTGATGCTTTTCTATTGTGGTTCTGGAGAAGACACTTGAGAGTCCCTTGGACAACAAGGAGATGAAACCAGTCAATCCTAATGGAAATCAACTCTGAATATTCAGTGGAAGGGCTGATGCTGAACCTCCAATACTTTGGCCACCTGATGTGAAGAGCTGATTCACTGGAAAAAACCATGATCCTGAGAACGATTGAGAGGAGGAGGAGAAGGAGGTGAGAGAGGATGAGATGGTTAGATAGCACCAGTGACTTGATGGACATGAATTTGAGCAAACTCTAGGAGATAGTGGAAGGCAGGGAAGGCTGGCATACTTTAGTCCACGTGGTTGCAAAGAGTCAGACATGACTTAGCAACTGAACAACAGCTATTTTCTTCTGAATAATGAAGTTACATTGAGTTATTTCAGATGGAATAATTTGAGAAAGAGAACACAGGATAGCATGGGATGGTAAAGGAGAAGACTGAGCCTAATAGTATTCCCTTCAGGAAGAGGAAGAAAAAGGTAGTAATACAGCCCAGCCCAATAAGAGCAGGTGAGGGGTGGTGTAACAGACTGGGTAAAGAAGATCATAGAGAATGGCTGTGTTCTGATGAGCACTGGCAATGCTGAACTGCATAGATTATAAAAATACTTAAAAATTTAAAAATATTATTCCATTTGTTTCTTCTCAATCATGGACATTTCTTTATATCTCTGGAGCCACTGAGGGCAAGAGGAAAGAAGTTAACAATTTTGAGATTTAGATTTGAAGAGATCATTCATTCATGTATTCATCAACTCTTTCTCTCATTTATCCCTTTAATGAACATATAGTGTGTTCCTTCACGTACCAGACAAGGAAAAAAAAATGGGATGCAAGTCTCAGTGGTGTCAATGCTCCTGGCAAAAGTTTTGAAGATAAAAAAATTTGGAAAGATTCTAGAAATTCAGACTTGAAGTGTTTAAAGTAAATGAACAGGAGCTGGTGTTGTAAATAACATATGGGAAAGATATCAATATTCTTTTTCATTATTTTAAATATTATAAAAACTACTTTAAAATGCCTACCTAAGTTGGTTGGTGTCCTGTGAAATATTTAGATGTTCAACAAAGATTCTTTAAGATAATGGTTTTACAGAGTTGACAGAGTAATTGTGATGAAACTGATCTATCCAATAGCAGAATAAAAAAAAAAGTGTAAGACTTTTAGATCAAGTTTCTCTTACCCACTTATAACTCAGTGATAGATGATTAATTTCAGCTCATATTATTAATTGGTTATTTACGATAGTTGTTTTTTGGATTGTTTTATATAAATTGAAACTTGAAACTTAAAGGTGAGATTTATAATCCCAGGGAGATTTTCATTAAGTCTCGAATAAAATAAAATATGTTTATAAAGTGAATTTCCATTCATATTTAACAATTAAATACAAACCACTTAAGATTTAGAAATTTCTATTGTCACACTAGGTGCTTCCCTGGCAATCCAGTGGTTAAGACTATGTGCTTCCACTTCAGAGGTTGTGGTTTCAATCCATGGTCAGGGAACTAAGATCCCATACTAAGAAGATGTAGCAAGAATACACAGAAGAACTATACAAAAAAGATCTCAATGACCCAATAACCACAATGGTGTGATAACTCACCTAGAGCCAGAATCTTACAGTGAAAAGTCAAGATGGCCCTAGGAAACATCACTATGAACAAAGCTAGTGGAGGTAGTGGAATTCCAGCTGAACTATTTCAAATCCTGAAGGATGATGCTGTTAAAGTGCTGCACTCAATATGTCAGCAAATTTGGAAAACTCAACAGTGCAACAGGACTGGAAAAGGTCAATTTTCATTCCAATCCCAAAAAAAAAGGCAATGCCAAAGAATGTTCACACTCACTTATAACTGCACTCATCTCACACGCTAGCAAAGTAATGCTCAAAATTCTCCAAGCAAGGCTTCAAGGGTATGTGAACCAAGAACTTCCAGCTTTCAAGTTGGATTTAGAAAAAGCAGAGGAACCAGAGATCAAACTGTCAATATCCATTGGATCATAACAAAAGCAAGAGAGTTCCAGAAAAATATCTACTTCTGCTTCATTGACTACACCAAAGCCATTGACTGTGTGGATCACAGCAAACTGTGGAAAATTCTTAAAGAGATGGGAATACTAGACCACCTTCTTGCATCCTGTGAAACCTGTATGTGGGTCAAGAAGCAATAGTTAGAACTGGGCATGGAACAACAGACTGGTTCCAAATAGGAAAAGGAGGACATTAAGGCTATATACTGTCACCCTACTTATTAACTTCTATGCAGAGTACATCCTGAGAAATGCCAGGATGGATGAAGCACAAGCTGGAATCAAGGTTGCTGAGAGAAATATCAACCTCAGATATGCAAGTGACACCACCCTTATGGCAGAGAGCCTCTTGATGACAATGAAAGAAGAGAGTGAAAAAACTGACTTAAAACTCAACATTCAAAAAACTAAGATCATGGCATCCTGTCCCATCACTTCATGGCAAATAGATGGAGAAACAATGAAAACATTGCCAGACTATTTTCTAGGACTCCAAAATCACTGCAGATGGTGACTGCAGTCATGAAATTAAAAGATGTTTGTTCTTTGAAAGAAAAGCTATGCCACATCTAGACAGCATATTAAAAAGCAGAGACATAACTTTGCTGATAAAGGTCCATATAGTCAAAGCTATGGTTTTTCCAGTAGTTACATATGAATGTGAGAGTTGAATCATGAAGAAGACTGAGCGCCAAAGAATTGATGTTTTGAACTGTAGGGCTGGAGAAGACTCTTGAGCGTCCCTTGAACTGCAAGAAGATAAAACCAGTTAATTCTAAAGGAAATATTCCTGAATATACATTGGAAGATCTGATGTTGAAGCTGAAGCTCCAATACTTTGGCCACCTGATGTGAAGAAATGACTCATTGGAAAAGACACTGATGCTGGGAAAGATTGAAGGTAGGAAGAGAAGGGGATGACAGAAGATGAGATGGTTGGATGGCATCACTGATTCAATGGATGTGAGTTGAGGAAGCCCCAGGAGATGGTGATGGAAAGGGAAGCCTGTGTACCTCAGTCCATGGGGTCGCAAACAGCTGGACATGGCTGAGTGACTGAACAACACAATTGACAAACTACCCTGAGTTGTTTGAAAAGTGCAAGCTATAGAACAGTAGATAATTTTGCTTTGGGAAAATATGTCTCATTTCCTGACCCTAATAATCAAAATCACACATAAATTTCATAATTATGCATTTAGTTAAAATTTTAACAGCCCACCTTTATTGACCACTTGCAATGTGCCAAGTTTAGTGCCAATCACTTGTCTACAATTCACTTTATTAATTCACTTTACTAGTGATTTGTCTGAAGCGACACAGTTGATAAAGAGTGGAGTTTGGATTCTGTAGGGCTCTGGTTCAAAACCTGGATTAACTGTGCTTGAGGGCACAGAATAGATATTATTTTCATTGATACTTTCAACTGAAATTTGCATTAAGTGCAAAAAAGTCTTACTTTTTTTTTTCTTGTTTGATTTCAAAGCATGAAGAAGAAAATGGAGAAGAAAGCGGACCCTCTCTCTTGATGAATTATAAATTCTATGTTAAAGAGATGTACCTACCCTTTGTTAAGTTTCCTTCTGTTTTGAAGCTCAGCTTCTCACTTAGCGCTAAGAACTTTCTTAATTCTAAGAATGTTATTGCTGCTGTTTAGTCGCTAAGTCAAGTACAAAGTTTTCTTGCCAGGTTTCTCTGTCAATGGGATTTCCCAGGCAAGAACACTGGAGTGGGTTGTCATTTCCTTCTCCAGAATATCTTCCCAACCCAGTGGTCGAACCTGCATCTCCTGCGTTGCAGGTTGATTATTTACTGCGGAGCCACTAGGGAAGCCCTAATTCTAAAAATACCACATCCAAAACATATTAGCTGTTTGAGGAAATTTCCCTTCCGTGTGCCTCATACAGGGGAAGTCCCAATTGTAACCCAAAACAAAATGAGATGAAAAACGTGAAATGCAAAATACTCAGCTCTTTTCTCCATTCTGCCTCACAATCTCCATTTGGAAACAGTTTCTCAACCTTCTCAAGGTTTGAGTTCATAGTTAACATTTTGAAAAACTGCTATTTGTCTTAGGCTAGAATACCCTTCATAAACATACTCTGCCCATTTTTTTAGGACGTCTCTTGTTTCAACCCACTCTCTCTTCTTGCAAGTTCACTTTGTGATAGCAATCATATCCTCTAAAATGTAGTAATTAATACTTAGGAATGTAGAAAAGTTTATTTTAGGTTTCTTTTACTTGAAAATGGAAATGCTTTTTCTTTAAGACCTTGAGGGTACATTGGGTAGTGTGTCATTTACCTTGAATTTATAAATCTCTTTCCTGAAGAATTCCATCAACAGGAATCAACCAATTGGAATTGTGCTGAGACCTGTGCTTCTTCTTTAAATCTCTTACATGAAGATTGCCCCCACCCAATGACATTTTAGTCAGAGATCCTAAACTGGATAGATTTCGTCTATCCTTATGATTCTGAAATCAGTCAGAGATCTTTGCTGTATACATATATTTGGAGTGACAAGCCAGACCAATGGCAGGTTGACCAAATAAAGATGAAACTAGAAAATGGAGTTGAAAGACAGACTGGAAATTAAGATGAGTGCTATAGGAATATGCTATAAGAAAACAACAAATTTACTTGTGTTACAACCCCAAATGTAAATTTATGAATAATGTGTTATTTGGATAATAATGGTGTTTGGAAATATTCAGAATTCATAATTTGATTTTCTACACTTTATAATCTTTTCATTTTAATCTTAGTTGACTCTGTCTCAGTTATTCAATTGGGCTGAAAATAAAATTTTTCTAAAGCAGATTTTAAGGACCCTTTTGCAAACTATTTTCAGGGTTACTATTTAAGTGGCTTAAGCCTCTTAAAATGCTTTCCCACCCATCATGCGAGTTTGAGTCCTCATTGCAAGGGCTCCCCTTCTCATTCCACATTTTACATGTGCTAATGCTTTTTGATACTTTCTAGTTTCAGGAACATCTGCTTCCCCTTTTAATGAGAAGAAATGATTGAGTATTGTTCTTTTTTTTTTTTTTAAGTTGGAGCATTTTACTATACAATTTAAAGGCATCACTTTTTCTGTTACATCTTTCAGTTTTCCCCAAAGTGATAACATTTTAAAGATGATAGAAAAATGTAATCATTGCTTTATGAAAACACATATAAAAAAGGACTAATGTGGAATATTTGGTACTCTTTCCTGGTGAAATAATGCAACAAAAATGTATTGGTCTTTTTATTTTAGCTCTGAATAAGTCACTTGTTTCTTGGATATTTGGAATTGTTAGCCACTTGCCCCAGTGCTTCTGCCCACAAGATGGAGAAAATTCCTATCAGTTTTGAAGGTTTAGATTGATTTATGATTGCCACTTTGTTCTTGAGAGAACTACTTTTTATCACACTTGTAAAAATAAAAGAAAATACACAAACCAGCAGATTCAAGCTGTTGAAAATAGGTTCATTTGAAGGCTAGAAATTCAAATTCTGGAAGGATCTGGTTCTTGATCCCCTTTCTCAAACTCTTGCCACCATCTCTACTCAAACATGTTGATATGCTGGGTTAACTATTTCCTCCAAGGGAATTACATCTTTCTAATTTACAATTTAAGACCTATTAAATTGAAAGGGCACCTTCCCCCCCCCCCCCTTTTTGTGGGTGTTTTTTGGGCAAGAAAATGATGCATTTACTTTGCAGAGGTAGCACTCTTGGTTGCTGCAGTGTGTGGACATGATTAATAACACCTTAATGTGTTATCTGACCCAGATTTGCTTGCGTAGTATGTACCCTCATTAAAATGGAATTCCACTTTATTTTCCAATGAAGGACCTGGGAGAAGCTTTTGCTAAGATAATAAGAGGTTGGGGGTGGATGTAACTACCTGAAGTCTGGGTAGCAACGCCAATGAAGAGGTATGTGGCTTGCTCAGTCCTGTCTGACTCTTTGTGACCCCATGACCTATAGCCAGTCAGTCTCCTTTGTCCATGGGATTTTCCAGGCAAGAATACTGGAGTGGGCTGTTATTTCCTCCTCCAGGAGGTCTTCTCAATCCAGGGACTGAACCAACGTCTCCTGTATCTCCTACATTAGTAGACGGATTCTTTACTACTGAGCCAGCTGGGAAGCTTAGGAGGCACTAGAGGAGGAGAGAAACACTGAACCCAGACACACTCACCTTGCTTTCCAATTTTGCTTCAAGCAGCTTTGGCAGAAACCCTCACTTATTTTCACCAAACATGTTTACAGTCTTCAACCCACATTTTAACCTCACCTCACCTTTCAGGTGGTATCTGAGACATAATTATATAAATCGGAATATCTAACAACAAACAGTGGGAGCTCAAGAAGCGAGGATGACAAATGACAGTTCTGAATTGATACAGTTGTGAATTTCTTTTTTTAAAACCTCATCCCTCATTTTAACTCTGTTGGTTCTGTCTGTAGGCAAGGCTTTTTCACAGCAGCATCAAAATATGAATAGTTAATGCTCCTATTAATACAAGCTTTTTAGGTGAGACTGAGTTGTTATTTATTCTTCACCCACACTATTAGCACATTAATGGTTGGGTATTTTAAGCATAAGTAAATAAAGTCTCTTTGTATCCACTGAATAATAAATCATAATATTATACAGACATACACACATACATACATACACACATACATGTAATATTCATGCATGTAAATGTGAAACAGCCTTCTATTTTCCTTCTTAACTTTAGTAATTGGTAACACATGATCTCTTATGAGTCTAAGATTGTTAATATTGTTTCTCATTTGACAGAAGAGTTACCTTGGATAACCTATCCCCACACAGAGTTTTATGGCCTGCTTTCCAAATTATACAAATTACTCTGAAGTGAAAACCACAGTGGAAATATTCTAGAATCACATTCCTGGCTCTGGAACACAATGCCTTGGTGTTTTGCCAATTTTCTTTTCTTCATTATTCAGAGTAGGTTTATAAAAATGCTTTTTTGTGCCAGTATTGAATATTGGCACTAATGTGTTCTCCTCAAAATTTATTGCTGGCAGCTACCAAGATAATTAGGAAGGGACATATCAGTGTCAGCTGAATGGTGTACCTCAATCCAGGAGACCTCTCATTATCTTAGTGTGTGTGTGCATGTGTGTGTACACGTGCTCAGTCCTTCAACCGTGTTCAGCTCTTTGTGACCCTATGGCCTGTAGCCCTCCAGACCCCTCTGTCCATGGGATTTCCTAGGAAAGAATATTGATGTGGGTTGCCATTTCCTACTCTAGGGGATCTTCCAGACCCAGGGTTTGAACTGGCATCTCCTGCTTGTGTCTCCTGCATTGGCAAACAGATTCTTTACCACTTGAGCCATTTGGGAAACCCCTCATTATCTTAGAGAGCTCACTAATTTGTATCATGGAGACTGCATCTAAAATATATGGTCTTATAAAAATGGATATATTGTGCACTTTTCACCATGTTAGGTGTTTTTCCCTGGAAGTGGCCCTAAATTTGGCATCATTATTCCCGAACTCAAATGTTGATTCAATAACAATTTCTGTTGTTGATCAATGAAATGTTCTTTTAAGCAAATGATGTTAGCCATAAATTGTAGGTTTTAGTATATAAAGAATACATGTGATATTAATAAAATAACTAATGTACATATAAAAATATAAAGCACAATGTATGGTCAGAGAGTAAAGGAATGAACCATGACTTATAGGAACTTGCTGATAGAACAAGATGTTACTGCCAGTTTAGAGCCTTATTGGGATAAATTTTCAATGCCTCAGTAGTTTCGTTACCAGTGTCATCAAAACAAACAAACAAAACAGGTAAGAATTCTGAACAATATTCTCTGCAGCATTTAAACAGTCCTATAGAAAAGAAGCAATGCAAAATACATATATTCTATGAGCAGCATCTGTAATAATTATAGTGTCACATTAAAAATCATAAAGTATAAATATGGAAAATTCATTCAAGAATGCAAAAAGAGTTTTAATATTAGGAAATCTGCTTATCTACCTACATAATTTGCCATATTAAAAGGCTAAAGAAAAAAAGCAGGCTATTAAACACATTTGATAAAATTTCATGACATCGTTAGAATGTTTCATGTTAAAAACAGTTTTTTGTAATGTCCATGTGTATTTTCTTGATAGGATAGAAATAATAAAATTCAAGCAATGATTTTTAGCACACTAGAAGGATTTTGTTTAAAATAAGGAGTATGACATGAATATCACTTTGCCTTTACTATTTAATAATATTTTTCAAGGATCTATTTTTCTCTTAGGAAACAATAACAACAATAAAAGAGGCATAGTCTTGAGAAGAAGGAGGCAAAATTGTCAATATTCAACTTCTCAATTGTATATGTAAGATCACAAGATAATCAATTGGGTGGAGGGAGGGGTTTTAGAACTGAGTTCAGCAAGAAAGTCACTTAAAAATTAATTTACAAAGTTCTTTTTTATTCTATTTGGATAATAATCAGTTACATATACTTGCTGTTGTTGTTGTTCTGTTGCTTGGTCTTGTCCAACTCTTTGAGACCCCATGGACTGCATATGGTAGAAACAAAAAATAAAATGCTTAATATTCACAAGGCAAATGTGATAGCTTCATGAATAAAACTATAAACATTTTATTGAAGGGCATAAAATAAGAATTGAAATATGGAGAGTTGAGAGTTATTTTTCCAAAGATATCACTTTTCTTTGAATTAATATATAGATGTAATTCAATGCTAATAAAACTCTTCTTCCTCTCTAGAATACGATAAAATCATTCTAAGGTTGATCTAGAAGAGTAAATATCTGATTATAGACAAACATCTAAAGAAGTTGAGTATTGAATAGGATCTTAAAATGCATTGAAAAGCCATGGTAATCAGATTTTGGTACTAGAATAAATGTAAAGGAGTAAGGAAATTAAAATTCAACTCCATGCCTCCGTGATAGTCCCTGAGTACTTACTGAAAAGAAATATCATTTCCTAGGTATGATTATTACTCACTTCATTCCCATTATCTTGTGGCTACATACACAAACCAGTGTTTACTGGAAAACACACAGCTCTTGACATTGTATCCAACAAATTATTTTTCTTAATACAGTTGGGTAGGATGATACTCTTCAATGTCACAAGTATTAATTTTTAATCTCTTTTTCCTATGAAAACCTATATATTTCACAACTAATTGATTATTATTTTTTAATATAACATGTTTAGAGACAAAATAGAAATTATACATCTTACACACCATAGACTATTGTCATTTTCTCATCATTGACAGTCTGATGGGTTAAAAGTTTGCTTGTGTTTTCCTATGTGAATTATATGTTTATATTTTAGGCCATACTTTCCAATCTAAGTTTACTATTTTGTAAGTTGATTTCTAAAAATGTCTACATGCAAAGATTACTGGACCTTTGTTTTTCAAACACATGACAAATATTTTCCCATTTGTCCTTTGACTTTATAATACATTTCTTCATGTTGCTGTTGTTCAGTGGTTAAGTCATGCCCAACCCTTTGCTACCCCAAGGACTGAATAGCACACTAGGCTTCCCTGTCCTTCACTATCTCCCAGAGTTTTCTCAAACTCATGTAAATTTTAACTTTAATGTAGTCAGATTTATTGATCTGTGCCTGTCATGACCAATAAGACCTTCCCCTTCTTCTATTCATTTATACTTCTCTTTATAAGCTAGTGGTTTCATTTTCCTATGTAAATCTTTAATCCATTTGGATTTATTCTGATGTAAAACAGAAGTGAGTATAACTTTATTGGTTTGTTTTCCTTCTATCATGATAAGTGGCTCAGACAGTAAAGAATCCATCTGCAACGTGGGAGACCTGGGATCAATCCCTGGGATGGGAAGATCCCCTGGAGGAGGGCATGGCAACCCACTCCAGTATTCTTGCCTGGAGAATCCCCATGGACAGAGGAGCCTGGTGGGCTAGAGTCCATGGGGTCGCAAAGAGTCGGACACTACTGAGCGACTAAGCACAGCACACACATATAATTATGTATTCAATATGACATAATATATTAATCAACAATAAGGTGATACATAATAATATATACACACATGAGTTAATTTCTGTAACATCTTCCTTTCTTCCCTCTTAAGAGCTATCAGTTTAGTTCAGTCACTCACTCTTATCTGACTCTTTGCAACCCCATGGACTGCAGCACGCCAGGCTTCCCTGTCCATCACCAACTCCTGGAGCTTTCTCAAACTCATGTCCATTGAGTTGGTGATGCCATCCAACCATCTTATCCTTTGTCATCCCCTTTTCCTCCTGCCCTCAATCTTTCCCAGCATCAGGGTCTTTTCAAATGAGTCAGTTCTTCGCATAGGTGGCCAAAATATTGGGGTTTCAGCTTCAGTATTAGTCTTTCCAATGAATATTCAGGATTAATTTCCTTTAGGATTGACTGGTTTGATCTCCTTGCAGTCCAAGGTACTGTCAAGAGTCTTCTTTAGCACCACAGTTCAAAAGCATCAATTCTTCAGTGCTCAGCTTTCTTTACAGTCCAAGTCTCACATCCATACATGACTACTGGAAAAACCATAGATAGCTTTGACTAGACGGACCTTTGTTGGCAAAGTGCTGTAGCAGTGCTACAGCAGGCAGAATTGTATTGTTGATGTTAGTTGAGAGAAAGCAGTACCACGGAGGCCCAGGAGGACATAGATCTGCTGCATTTCAAAAGCAAGCAGCCAGAATTTTGAAGGGTCTATGAGAGCCTAATTAGACTTTCTAAGTAAATCAGGTGTAGAGTTGTTTAGTAATATTTCCTATAATGCATAAGCAATAATTTGCCTTTATATGAGGCATACATTATTGTCACAACCTAGAAAGAAGTATGAAGAGACAATTCAGAGGAAGACATTTAGCTTAATGTTTAACTTCCAAGCCTTGTGCAAGTTACCATTAGTGACATCTGACACCTCTTGTGACCAAAGCACATACTTGATAGATCATGTTTCCTAAAGCCACCATTCCAAATCAAAGTAGTGGAACTTCAAGTAGAAACATGGAGAGTGGGCCTGTAAGATGTCTATTCCCCATATTCTATTCCAATATCTCTGACTGCTTTATCACTACCATGATCGTGACCACCACCGCCATTGGCAGTTACGTCTCTCTACTGTTCCATGAGGAAATCTCAGGTGTCACTAAGGAATTAATGTATGCTTAACAGTGTCCTTCATTACTATTTTTACATATGCAAAATGTTGATATTATTTTTCATTAAAGTATTCTCTAAATTAAAGTACTTTATGAGGGCATAAACATATTTGCTTGGTGATGTTTCTTTATTTTTCCTGCACAGGGTCTTATTTTGCAGCAAGTGAATTATTAGTTGTGACATATGGGATCTAGTTCCCAGCCAGGTATCAAACCCAGGTGGGCTACTTGTCCATGGGGTCATGAAGAGTAGGACATGAATGAAGTTACTGAGCACACACACACAGGCTGAAATTTACTTTTCAGTGGTTTAGACAAAACAAGTTCTTTCTTTAGTACTTGCAACTTTTGTGTATATTTGGAATTATTTCAATTGGTTTAAAATAAAATCTAAAAAGAAAGAATTAAGCATGTTTCATAGTTAGGCACATTGTTAAGATGTACTTATTGATTTCCTATAATTATGCCAGCATTCTGCTATGACTTCTCAGTGATGGAAGGGCATTATTTAAGATATGCTTGCAGTGGCTCAGCTGGTAAAGAATCTACCTGCAATGCAGGAGACCTGGGTTCAATCCCTGGGCTGGGAAAGGCTGGGGATCCCCTGGGGAAGGGAATGGTTACCCACTCCAGTATTCTGTCCTGGAGAATTCTATGGACTGCGTAGTCTGTGGGGTGACAAAAAGTCGAACGTGACTGAATGACTTTTACTTTCACTTTTGCCACTCTGGAAGAATTTAGTTTACTTAAGTATATCATCTACTAAATAGAATCATTTAAGGCTAATGGACTCTTACTCTATATGTTCAATAGACTTTCAGAGATTGACTGTTGTGTGTAGAAATCAAAGAGAGTGGCTTTGGGGGATATTTTGCATAAAACATTCTTTAAGAACTGGCAGGTAACCTCTCTTACCTGCATCAGTGAACTGTGGTTAAGCAAGGAGAAAAATACAATGGTGATATTGGGTAGGTGACAATATGTGATTGCCCAAAAATTGTCAACTGAGCTACTAATTGTAGCAGTTGGACTCTGAATAGAAGCCTGTGGATTTACAGTCAGCAAAATCCAACACTCCACTTGCACATTGAAATAAAACAAGTACAGATTCTCATTATTCCTTTTCTTGTCTGTAAGACTTCAAAGTGTTCTAGGTGACTATCAAAGTAGCACTGTAATATACTATCAGGTCCATGTCCTTCCAATCTTGCCTTTAGTATAATACATGAATGGCATACTGGTATTTTAGATTCATGAGGATCTTGGGACAACTTTTTTGCAAAACAATTAAAAGTATTTCCAGAGTCTGAGTCAGCTGACTGGTGCTGAAGGGTCTCTTTAATAAAGATGGTGCTATTGTTTATTTTTCACTTTTTTTTTCTATTTTTTATTTTCTATTAAATTAAATATTTTCTATTTAAAATTAAAATTTTTTTTCTATTTTCTTTTCTTAAGATTTTATTTTTGATGTGGGCCACTTTTAAAGTCTTTATTGAATTTGGTTCCATATTGCTTATGTAGTTTATGTTTTGGTTTCTGATCACCTGGCACGTAGAATCTTAGCTCCCCGACCAGGGAGCAAATTCCCTTCATTGGAAGGTGAAGCCTTAACCCTGGAACATCAGGGAAGTCCCTGGTGCTATTGTCTGATATGAATTTATTGAAGCCAGGCTGACACATCCTCCCACCAGGTGTATGTTCATTTGCACACCATGCTGAATGTTCTCCTACCCTCTTCATTTCATTGCTTCCACTTAGAGAGTTACTAAGCTTTCAAAGGCATCCCTCTCCAGTACTCTTGCCTGGAAGGTCCCATGGATGGAGGAGCCTGGTAGGCTGCAGTCCATAGGGTCGCTAAGAGTTGTACACGACTGAGCGACTTCCCTTTCACTTTTCACTTTCCTGCATTGGAGAAGGAAATGGCACCCCACTCCAGTGTTCTTGCCTGAAGAATCCCAGGGACGGCGGAGCCTGGTGGGCTGCCGTCTATGGGGTCTCACAGAGTCGGACACAACTGAAGCGACTTAGCACCAGCAGCAGCAGCAAGCTTTCTATTACTTTGACCAATACAAAAGAGTTCCTAACACTTGTGACATATTTAAGTCAGTTGGGGAGTTTTTTGAAAAAGTCCACAGATGATTTAACAAAAAAAAAAAAATAAAGGTGGAGGGGGAATTAATTGGTTTGGGAAGGAATCCAGTTATTGTTATTATTTTTTTTTACATCTTCCCAGAGAACTAAAATAAAATCAGAGATGAACATTGGATGGATTCACTGGCAAAGGCCTCCTAAAAAATTGACTTGTTTATCCATCTTATTGTACTGTCTAAACGACTGTTAGGATACAGTGTACTCAGATTGTGTGGGAAGTTTGAAGTTTTTTTGATGGCAGAGAAAGGAGACAATATTGAGAAATAAGGAAATTAAAAAAAAGCAAAAAACAAAGTCTTCAATGAGTTTATCTCCTGGACTGGCCTTAAACAATAATCTCAGATGTGAAATAACTGAGCACAGTGATGTGATATTCATTGTGAATGACCTTGTCCATTAATTCAGCAGCCAACATGAGCCACGTCCTACACTATACTTTTACAAGTGAAAAGGGAACAAGATTTGGTCTTTGCCTTCATGGACCACACAGCATAGTAAAAACATGAGGCAAAATAAATACCTTGAAACTAAAACATGAGACAAAGAGAAATGCAGGGTGGGAAAAAGAAATAAGATATGTGGTGACAAATAGGGAAGAGCGCTATTCTCCCTGAAAAGTTAGATTTTTGGGATTCTTTCTTTTTTTAAAAATATCAGTGTAAATTCCTTACTTCTTACTTAAACAGCAGTGTCACTAGTGGTTTGTTTATAATTTTTCCTTCTTTGATTATTTTTGTTTGCTAAATAACAGAACACCATGATCTGAGACTCCATTTTATTTGAATAAAAATGTTTATTTAAAAGCACTTAAAAAGCAAATGAGTCAGTTTCAGTTAATTCTCTAGAGGATTCAGCAATAGTTAATTGTTTCCATCCCAGAGCAATCACAGCCAGCATTACCAAAGACTAGGACTTGGAGATTTTCCAGAGGTGGTTCATAGGACAAACTCCAACAAAGGATTCCAAGTCAAATGCATTTGGGGACTTCTGGATTAAGTGATGTTATATATGCTTCTTTACCTCAGAACTATTTACTTTTAACCCTAACCCCTTAATGTGTTAATGTACAATATAACTCACCAAGAAGAGGGCATTTGTTTCAGGGTTCCTCAAACATAGGGATGATGACCCCTTTTTTCCTCAGAGTTGACAATAATACAGCCCTTTGTAAAGAATCCACCTGCCAATGCAGGAGATGTGGGTTTGATCCCTGAATCAGGAAGATCCTCTGGAGAAGGAAATGGGAACCCGCTCCAGTAATACTTGCTTGGAGAACCCCGTGGACAGAGGAGTCTGGTGGGGTACAGTCCATGGAATCACAAAGAGTTGAACACCACTGAGCACGCACGCATGATAGATGTAGTTCTTCCAATTACCTCTTATAAGAGTCTATGATTATATATCTGTGTGTGGCTGATGCATTTTGCTTTACAATGAGCAAACTGTATTACAATGTTGTGAAGCAACCATACTTCAATAAAAATTAATTAAAAAAAACACTATAGTATAGTATCATGCCAAGAAATCAACATTAATATTAAAAAATCTATGACTCAAATGTCACTCTATCAGAGAGATTTTGCCCACCTTCTTATCTAAATTAATATCAGATTTGTACCAATTTCTACACTCTTGCTTTGTTCTCACTGTGTTCTTCAAAGAACTTACTAGAATCAATCATCCTTACTGACTGTTTCTCATTTCTCCTTAAGAATTTAAAGCCCATGAGAATAAAGTCCTATTTCTCCTCAGTGCTTGAATTAGTGAAAGTCACTCAGTTGTGCCCAACTGTTTGTGACCCCATGAACTATACAGTCTGAGAGGGTAGCCTTTCCCTTCTCCAGGGGATCTCCCCTACCCAGGGATTGAACCCAGGTCTCCCGCATTGCAGTCAGAATCTTTACCAGGAATCTTTTCCTACTTAAATGCTCAGCCACAAGGGAAGCCTCCTCAGTGCTTGCCACAGGGCAAATATTCAAAACATTTTTGATAACTGAGTTTGTTCCTGCATCACTATCTTCAGTGAGGTGACTTTTGTTTCCATGGCCACACGATGGTCAATTTGTTCCCAGGCATTATAACCAAGTACGCTTTAGACAGAAAGAAAGGCAAATGATAAAAGTCTTGTGACTGCTGGGGCTGTGCTTTCTGTTTGGAAAGACAACAGTTTTCTGAGTGGTTTTACCTTGTAGATTTCTACTTGTATCTCATTGCTGTAAAAGTGTCGCCTGACCACCATGGACTGCAGGAGATTCTACAAAGTTGAGTATTTTAACTGGGCAAACCGCCATTTTGAACGAAATAGGATTTCTGTTAGTAAGGAATAAGGCTACCCTGGGTACAATGTGTACCAGTAGCAGGCAGTCCCATCAGCCCTGGGAAGCTGTGATTGTTATAAAGTTGGCTTCACTCTTACCACTTGTTTGACTTCTATATGCATTTGAGTTTACAACTTTGAACTAAAGATAAAAAGAAAGTGGAAGTGTTAGTTGCTCAGTCCTGTCCGACTCTTTGCGACCCCATGGACTGTAGCCTTCTATGCTCCTCTGTCCATGGAATTCTCCAGGCAAGAATACTGGAATGGATAGCCGTTCCCTTCTCCAGGGGATCTTCCCAACCCAGGGACTGAACCCAGGTCTCCCTCATTGCAGGTGGATTCTTTACTGTCTAAGCCACCAGGGAAGCCCAAAGTAGAGATATTCCCGCCTTTAAATGGTTTTGTGTAGATAACCAACAAGGAGTTACTGTATAGTACAGGGAACCATACTCAATATTTTGTAATAATCTATCAGGAAAATAAATCTAAAAAAGTATTTATGTAATTGAACATATATATAATATAGGTAACTAAATCACTTTGCTGTATACTTGAAAATAACAAACATTGTAAATTGTAAATCAACTACACCTCAATAAAAAAGAAATTTTATGATTTCTACATTTCCAGTAAATGTCTTTGATTTATCTGCTGTATACAGGAGATTTTCATATGCTGGGTTTAAATTCACTCAGTTATTTAAGGGAAAAAGCTTTCTTTTCTTCCTGCTTAAAAAAAAATCCTAAGACTTTCAGGTAATAGTTGGCTCTGCTCTGAAGTCATTCTTGGTTGTGTTCACTGAAGTAAAACAAATGCTCGGGAACAAGTGAGCGTCCCTCCCCTGGGAAGGTTTGTCATGCAGCCATCATGAGTCCTAATCACACTTTTAGGAACAATGATGACGCTGTCAGTAGGAGGTCAGAAGGAGAAGCTGAGAGGCTCTGAATTCTAAGCCAGCGTAAGAATGACAGAGGACACAGGGGAAAAAAAATCACACTAGCATAAAAGGAAATAAAGACACACAAAGAAAACACTTGTGAAATGTCTTGAAAATTGGAACATTTTGTTCTATAAAATACGCTGTCACCTTCTAACAATTTCCCGTTGTTGTGCTGTTTGATAAGTGACAAGTTTCACATTGCACAGGTGGCCAATTTCACCAGTTCCTTGAGCCCTATCAGTATCATTTATCAGAAGCAGCAGAGAATGCTGCATGCACTGTGCTCGAGACATTAATTCCAGTCGTGTCTACATTCCTCGCTGGCTAAAGGACTTCAAGATAGGTCAAAAAGAGAGGTTGATATTTACTGACTGCCTACCATTTTCACACTAATCGTATCATTTATTTGTTTATCTTTTGTCATAACCCTGCTCTGCTCTGCTCTGCTCAGATGCTCAGTCGTGTCTGACTCTTTGAGACCCCATGGACTGTAGCCCACCAGGCTTCTCTGTCCATGGTATTTTCCAGGCAAGAATACTGGAGTGGGTTGCCATTTCCTCCTCCACATAACCCTGCTGAACTATTGCAAAAGAGAGAATTGAAACACAGGGTATACGTTTAGTAAATTACATCAACCTGCTGATTTTTTTCTATTTTTCTCAAAACCTATTGGCATTGGACTAGGTGAATCCCTTTTTTAATTCATTTAGTGACTGTATAATTGTCAGCAAAAGTCTGAATTTCTTTAAAACTTAGAGTTTTTCATTTGTGGAATAGAGATAATTACACCCACTATATGTACTTTGAACTTCCCAAGTGGCACAGCGGTAAAGAATCTGTCTGCCAGTGCAGAAGACGCAAGGGATGCAGATTCAATTCCTGGGTCTGGAATATCCCCCAGAGTAAGAAATGGCACACCAGTTCGGTATTCTTGCCTGGAAAATTCCATGGACAGAGGAGCCTGATGGACTACAGTCCACGGGGCCCCAAAGAGTGGGACACAGCTGAGTGTGCACACACACATATAGACGTGCACACACTGTATTTAGTTTACAGGTTTTTCATAAAAACTAGTAAAATAATTATAGATGAGAATGCTTTGCATGCTGTCAACTATATATAAAATTAAGTTAATTTTAAGCCTTTCAATTTATCTCTTATTGTGCTTTCACTAAACTTCTGTAGTTCCATTTTGCCTGTGGCATGAGGTACAGGGAAAATTTTATTCATTTTTTTTTCCAATAGGGATACTCAATTAACCCATCACCATTTTTCTTAATGCCAATCCCCATCCCACTGTTACGAAATGCTGCCTTTGCATTAAGTCAGGTGACATATGTCTACAAGTCTGTCTTGGGATCTATTTCATCCCATTGATTTGTCTATACCTGTATTGATGCCACATAGCCTTAATCACTAAACCTTTAAAATAATCGTTAACACCTAGTACTGTTAGTCTACTAGGTTTGTTCACTTTTTGGATTGCCTCAAAATATCTTCACAATATTCAGTTTGTCAACCCCAAAATATGGGGTTTCACTCCATTTATATATCTTCTTTAATTACTCACAATAATGCTTCACAGTTTCCAAAGAGAAAATCTTGCATATTTTTCTTTAGATTTATTCCCACTTATGTTTTAAAAAATGTTTTGACAAATATTATTTTTATTTTAAATGTTACTTTTCTTTTGTTTCTGACATATAGAGATCCTGTCCATGGGGTTCTCGAGGCAAGAATACTGGAGTAGGTTGCCATTTCATTCTCCAGGGACCACATTTTGTCAGAACTCTTCACTTTGACCATTTGTCTTGGGTGGCTCTGCACAGCATGGCTCATAGCTTCACTGAGGGACACAAGCCCCATTGCCTGGCGTGAAGCAGTCCACGGAGTCACAAAGAGTCGGGCACAGCTTCACAACCCAACAACAAAAATACAGAGATAGATTAAAGAGTTTCGTTTGTTTGTGGTATTGACCTTGAACCCAGTACCTGGGTAGATTCAGTAATTCTAGCACTTTGTTTGAAGAGTCTTTGGATTTTATGTGCATATTTATATCCTGTATTAATAACTTTAGTTTCTTCATTTCTAATTCTTTTGACTTTTGTTTCTTATTCATGCCTTTCTGCACTGCCTAAAACAGATAGCTTATTCTGAACAGAAGAAGTGACAGTGGATGTCCTTGCTTCCTTCTTGGTATCAAGGGTGATGTTATAATATTTGATGAATGAATATAGTATTTTCTTAGGTTTTTGATATATATCATTTATCAGATTTAGGAAGTTCCACTGTGTTCCTAGTGTGCTGAGATTAAAAAAAAAATAAACACCTACTCATCTTTTTAAAAAGTCTCATAAATCTTAAATAACTCAACAGCCAAAGAACATCAGGTATATATATATGGGGAGAGTTTGCAATGTAAAAGAAATAGGCAGGCAGATAAAAACCATAAATAAAGAACATGCATTTCCAGACTGAAAAGACTGACTTGCACAGTGCGTGAAAAGGAAGCCATGCTAATTCACATTATTGTGAAATTTCAGAGTGCCAGTGACAAGGAAGATTCAAGAAATTTAGGGGGAGTGAGGGCTGGAGGGAGGGAGGGAGGGGTAAAAGAAGGAAAGAAGGAAGAAAGAAAGAAAAACAAAGAAAGAAAGAGAAGGTGAGCCAGAGGCATATATAAGCTCAGAATCAGAGTCATTAGATTCCTTAAGGCCAATAGTGGGAATAAAAAGACGGAATAAATAAATAGAGCTATCACTTCAGAATCCTGAAGAACTGTTTTCATTGTTGAGAATGTTATTACTTCATCAGTAAGTATATCTGTGCACCTTGCACAGTGTGCTTAAGTCATCTAGTCATGACTTAAAAAGAACAAACTCAACACATATTAATGACCAAACCAGTGCTCATTTCTTAGGACTTTCTTTTGCCTTATCTCTTGGATGACTTCCACTGCCATGTTCAGAAAAGCTGTGGCTATTCTCAACAAGATATCTAATGAAACTTATTTTACTGTCAGTATTTTATCACTGAAAACAATAGAAAGTTTACCACCCTTACTTAAGTGATAAGCTGTAGATTTAGAAAAGGCTTATTTCAATTAAAATTTTTGCAAAGTAACAACTTAACATTAATGCTCACTTTTTTCAGATTGGTTTGTACGTTTGGTTTACCATTGATAACTTGAAATGTCATCCCACGTGACACAGTCTTACTGCATCTGTCTCTTAGGTGCGTTGCCATTTTGTTCAATGGTATCTGAACAGATCTATAGCTGGGTTAAAAGTGTGAATGGAGTATGAATTTCAAATTATTATAAGAGCTTTCAAATGCTCCCTAGTGATATTTGTTCTTGTCACAAACTATGGATGATAATCTGTGAATTAGAAGTGGTTTGTGGACTTCACTGAACATTAGAGGATGTATGCTGCAACAGGAAATAACAGCTCAAAAAACAGACACCAGACACATGAAGACCTAGAATAAATGCAGTCATAGGAAACAGCTGAGAAGCAGGCATAAAGTAGACTTCCAAATTGGACAGGGACAGAGGACTCAGGGAAGAAGTTGAAAGGGAAAAAAGAAAAACAGTTGTATTGCTGGCTTACTGAAGCTTTTGACCATGTGACAGAGAGTATTCAAGCATCTTTTTAATGCACTTGGAGAGCCTGGGAAGCATTAATGGTAACGACAGAAAATCATGAAAGCAAATTAAAAAGATACAATTATTAGCAGGAGGGAAAACAAAAGTCAGTCATGCTTAAAATGACCCTAATAAAAGTATGATATAATTGCATTGGAGGATGTAAAGAAAGGGATGCAGGGAATAGGGATGTAAGGATGCTTCTTGTTTTCCAATAGAAAGTTATTAGACAATATCTAGGAATTATAAATCAAGAGCCAACAGGAAAAATTACTATTTGGAAT
The DNA here is from genome assembly GCF_963930625.1 of Muntiacus reevesi. Lineage (NCBI taxonomy): Eukaryota > Metazoa > Chordata > Mammalia > Artiodactyla > Cervidae > Muntiacus > Muntiacus reevesi. The sequence goes on from NC_089251.1 coordinate 122,746,708, forward strand.
TATGGAGTTGGATGAAAGAGTGAACTGCTATAGGAATTGTCAGTAGTTACTTCTGGAGAGCAGTATGCAGAAAAGAAGTGGAGTAGGAGACTTCTGATTTCAGGATAAGGTTTGTAAAATGATTTGACTGTGAAGCTCTACATGTATGTAAAATAATTTGATGAAAGATACTCTTCTAATTTAGTATTTTTATTCTTAACTGTATAAAAACTTTGATTTACTAAAATATCTCTTTCACAAAGTTTGTTCTAAATATATGTATATGTCAGTGATATTAGAATATTAGATATAACCATGAATAACTGCTTAAAATTACTCAGTTATAATGACTATATCTAATATTCTATAATCATTTTAAGCTATTCTTAAAACTTGAAAAATTTTACCTGAAAAATAAATTAATTCTCATTCCATGAAACTTTGTGCTTAAAGCTCAAGAATTTTCATGTTCTAAAGGCTAAATACGGGTTATTTTGTTTTGTGCTTATGCTGAAAAGTGTTTCAGAAGACTTCAAATTTTCTTTTTAGAAACTTGTCTCACCTCTGAGCAGAGAAACCCATGTCCTTTAGAGGGAAAACATTTGTACTAATTTTAAGCAAAAAGAAACGAGGTTAGAGTGGAAAATATTTGGCAATGATAAAATTTAGCCCTTGCCAAAATGACAATTATTGGGCTCTAAGTTTGTGAAATTTTATATTTTCATGTTTAATATAAAATATAATGATATTTGAATTTTGTTTTGTTGTTTAGTCGCTAAGCACAACCCTGAGGACTGTAGCCCGTCAGGCTCCTCTGTCCATAGAATTCTCTAATTCTGGAGAATTCTCCAGATAAGATATTGGAGTCGGTTGCCATTTCCTTCTTCAGGAAATCTTCGAAATCCAGGAATTGAACCCGCATCTCCTGTGTGCATTGCATGTAGAGTGGCCCATTCTTTGAATACATATGTTAAATTTCATATTAAAGAAAGTAGAAACATAGATAAACTTGGCTTCATTAACTTGCTAACAAATTCTGACAAAATCTTCACTGAGGTTTTTTTCATTTTTATCTTCATTATGAAGATAAGAAAAGCTTGAGACAAAGAGCTTAAACCTGGAATAAATTCCATTCTGTTTAATGACCTGAAACATTTTCTTGGGAAATTCCTACTTCAGCCACATGATCCTTGCTTGTTCTTTAGTCCTCCATAAACCATGAGCCTTTAGGGATTCCTATCCTTCTAATGAAAAGCTACTCTCTGGTTGCAATTTAGTATCTCTGAAATTCCCATTGGAAATGTTACTTGAGGTGTAGAGAGAGGGGTGCCTGGAAAAAAATTCACAAAAAATCCCCTTGAGTTGTTCTGGAGCAAAATAATACCTGTGTTTAAAATGGAAAAAAGCTTATTTTCCTCCACAATAGCAATGTTCCAGGTAAATCATGTCCTCTGTCTGAAGATTCATTGTAGGGTTCTCATTGACTTGGAAGCAATTAAATCTATATGAATCAATGCTGGAGGGGTGGGGGTGGGCGGAGAAATATGTCATAAAAGCCAATTTATGACACTAGTTATCCATTCCCGAAATGAGTGTGCAGTTGCAATCAGTTTAATATGAATACCAGGATCACAGAGAAGCATAAGGAGGCCATATGGAAGTCAAGAGACAGAACATCCTGCTTTGCCAGGATCTTATCATGACAGGTAGATTTTAGTATTAGCCTGATTTGGCAATATACAGTGAAAATGAAAACTTCTTTTCTACTGGCCACCTTCCCAAACCACTGTCTCCCTCCTCAACACATTGCCTAACCCCCTGTTTCTGTGGAGTTCCTGAAGCCTCTGGGTTCAGGTTCGCCAATTCAGTCCCTACATCCTGTTATGATGAGCCCCAGGGAGCATACCAAGAAAGAGGTTAAAGATCCTTCTGATCCCACTTATTTCCCAGTCTCTGAGTTACTCCAATCAATAGCTGATCTCATTCAATCCCACCCCAATGCAAATATCAGACAAAATTCTTCAGTACAATAGTCTCAAAACTCACTTTTCTCTCTAAGGTCTGCTTTATTTCCTAATCCTTTAGTATGTGAAATCAAATTCTGACCAATCATGTAAAATAAAATCTTAAGATTTTCTTTGACTCCTCATTTTTCTTTTCTATTTTTGGAAATATCTTATTTATTTGTCTTAGTTGTGGGTCAGGTCTTAGCTGCTGCATACAGCAGGGCCTTCATTGTGTCCTGTGGGATTTTTCATTGTGGTTCAGGGGCTAAATAGTCCTGATGGGCAGGCTGTAGAGTGGTGGACGGAGTTGCTCTATGCTTGTGGGATCTTATGAAGGAAGATCCAGATCTTCCTTAAGAAGGAAGGTCCTTTTTCCTTAGGAAGAAGGATCAAACCTGTGTAATGTATTGCAAGGCAGATTCTTAAGCACTTGGGCCATCAGGCAAGCCCTCAGATCCCTCAGTTTTCTTAAAACACAAAGTCTTGTGGAATTTTTTTCCCCTTCAAATATGTATTGATTCTGTTGTATCCTCTTCATTGTGTGCTATTTCTTGTTAGATTACTATGCAGACTTGCAGTTGGTATGTGTCTTTCCTGGACCTGTACAAAGCCCTTCTCCCTATAGCTGCCAGAATCATCTATGCTTAGGATGTAATTTCTCTTGTCACCCCTTGCCTAAACCTCTTCTAAAATTGCCTTTGACCTACAATAGACCGATGTACATGTTTTTCAATATCTCCATTATAATTTGATCCCCACCTTCCTTTCCTCTGTTATCTCTTGCATCCTCTATCTTTCACATAATCGGGATCCACGCTTAACCATTTCTAATTGGTCATGCCCCATGTGATGCTTCTTGCATTGTCAATGCTTCACCTGACATTAATTGCTCTCCTTGAAATGCTCCATTATTACCTGTATAAAAGTTCTTGCTGTTGTTCAGTTGCCAAGTCATGGCTGACTCTTCATGACCCCATGGACTGCAGCATGCCAGGCTTCCCTGTCCCTCACCACCTCTTGGAGTTTGCCCAAGTTTACGTCTATTGAATCAATGATGTCATCCAATCATCTTAAGTCCTGTTGCTGCTGCTGCTAAGTCACGTCAGTCGTGTCCGACTGTGTGTGACCCCACAGATGGCAGCCTACCAGGCTCCCCCATCCTTGGGATTCTCCACTCCGGCAAGAATACTGGAGTGGGTTGCCATTTCCTTCTCTAGTGCATGAAGGTGAAGTCACTCAGTCGTGTACAACTCTTCGCGACCACATGGACTGTAGCCTACCAGGCTCCTCCATCCATGGGATTTTCCAGGCAAGAGTACTGGAGTGGGTTGTCATTGCCTTCTCCATCTTAAGTTCTATTTATCCTTAAAGACTCAGGAAACTTTCTGCTTCTCACTTTTACCTCAAGTCCTATAGCATTTACCTACAGATTTAATTATTTTCTTCCTTGTTCCAAGTTCTTCTTCTCCATGGAAGACTCATTACTTCTACCTGTGGCCCAGGTCTATGCCTCTCTTCATTGTGATCTGGTCTCTGAAATTATTCCTCACTTTATGCATCAACATGATGGCCAACTCCATTGGGCACTTCCCTTTAGCCTCCAAATGTGATCTCCTCTTTCAAAAATTTTAAAAGTCTTTCCTTTGTCTCACTTGCATCTTCTTTCTTTCTTGTATCATCACAAATTTTGGAAGGGTAAGCAGTAATTTCTGCTTCAATTCTCTCATCTCCTACTTATTCTTCAGCCCTTTGTAGTCATTTCAAGTGGTAAATACAATTAAAACTGTGGTCTCAAAGTCACCAATTCTCTGCTGATTTTAAGACCAAAGATTACAGTTGTGTCCTTATCCTATCCAATCCCAGTGAAATAATCAAGATTAATGCATATCTCTGAAATTCTTTTTAGTGTGGTTCAATGACAGTTCGCCATTCGGTGTCTATTCCTGTGTATACCATTTGTCCCTCTTTCACTTTTTCACCTGTTTCTCTCCTGCTTGTCCCATGTACAGGAACCCTTCTCACCAAGCAACTGTCCCTCTCCTTTTCTTGTTGTTTTCTTACAATGTATCTACAAACTTCACTTCTCTACAAATAGAACCCAAAAACATATTGATTCACTTTCCATGTTCTTTCTCTTCTGTATGTCAGTTCTATGTCTCTAATTACTTTTTGAGACTCTCCCAAATTCAATACGTATAAAAAGAACCTAATCAATTCTCATCTTGTTCTTTCCTGGAATGATCTTATGCTCCTGTGTCCCCCATAGCAACTATGTTTTGAAGCCTTAAGTTTATCTTTAGAACAGCCTTTTTCTTTGCCCTCCACATCCAGATGATCCACTAGAGATATCAATTCTATCCCACAGTGGCTCCTAAATAATTTTGATCCCTTTCATTCTTGTTGCCATGACATTCTAAGTCCTTTAAAAGATGCCTCATTAGCATCCTTTCTTGCCAGTCCATTCTGTACATGGAATGTACAGTACATTCCCCAAACCTTTCTAAAAGCCAAGATCTGTCCACATCACCTATAGATGTGCTTTGTTTTCTTCTTGCTAACAAAATAAGTTTAAGATACAATTTAATAGAAAAACCCATTGAGGTGTAAGAGTTGTCATCATCTGAATCAATTGTTTTCCAGACTTAATTTTTCCAACTATATCTCAGAACTCTTAGAAAACCAGATGTTTCAGAACTTGATTGACACACTTCCATTTTATTTCTCTATTTATAAATAATAATGAGACACCTGCTATATATCAGATATTATGCTATTTACCAAAGAAACAAAATGATTGAGACAAAAGCATTCCATAGCACTCATAGAGATCATAGTCCTGGTGCATAAAAAATTAAAATATTACACACTAATGAGTAAGTAAAATGAAAGTGCACTACATGCTATGCTAGAGGAAGTGTAAGATTCTGAAGTGTACATAGTAAGGCACTTTACCTCATATTCTTGGTGGTAATAGTGGGCCTATGTTGGGCAGGAAAGTTGGTTACAAAAGTAGACACTCTTTAAACTGGGTGGGAGCATAGATGAGTGGGCTGATTCCTGACAAGAGAAAATGGCCACATGCAATATAAAAATTAAAAATAATAAGTACGGTATTGCCCAGAATATAAGGAGGAGAATGCTGACTATGATGGAGCTGGTAGAGTAAGAAACACCTGATAATAAAATTATTTGTAAACCAGAACAGGAGCTTTGGACCTTATGCAGTAAGCAGTTGGAAGTCTGATAGGATCATATTTATATTGGAAAAAATCATTCTGGCAGCAGTATGACGAATCAGAAAGAAAAGATTAGAGAAACAGAGCATTTAGTAGCTGTTGCTGAAATTCTTGGAGCAATCACATTGGTTTTCATGAATTCTTTGTTATATGGATGGATTAAGGTGGGTCGGTTTAAAAAATGTTACATGCAATCATGCTAAGTCGTTTCAATTATGTTTGACTCTGAGAAACCCTATGGACTGTAGCCTGCCAGGCTCCTCTATACTTGGGATTCTCCAAGCAAGAATACTGAAGTGGGTTGCCATGCTCTCTTCCAGAGGATATTCCCAACCCAGGGATTGAACCTGCATCTCCTGCATTGGCCGGTGGATTCTTTACCACTGAGACATCAGGGAAGCCAGAAAAAAAAAAAAAAAAAAAAAAACAGTTAAGAGGAATGCAAATAAGGTTTAGTGACTTCATTATTGTTTGTGGTGGCTCAAACTGTAAGTAATGCGCCTGCAATGTGTGAGACCTAGGTTTGATCCCTGCGTTTGGAAGATTCCCTGGAGAAGGAAACAATGACCTACTCCAGTATTCTGGCCTGGAGAAGTCCAAGGACAGAGGAGCCTGTCAGGCTAAGGTCCAAGGGGTTGCAATGAGTCAGACACCACTAAGCGACTTTCACGTTCACTTATTGTTAGTGGTCTATGATTAAATAGGATGGATAATGATCAGTGAGGAGCAGATTTATGTCTGGAACTCAAAAAAAGGAATAGAACCTTAGAAGTATTGTAGATTTGAACTTCACTAGCATATACGTTTAGCTAAAACTATTTAAGTAGATGAAATTGCACAAGGCAATTGCATAAAATGTGTGTAGAACCTGAGAGGACCTGTGGGGATTCCAAGCTTTCAGACAAGGAAAAAAGAAGACAAGTGTGGTCCTAGGAACAACATAAACACTTTTCATTAAGAAAGAAGTCAGAAATGTCAAACACAGCCCACAGGAGAATTAAGGCTACTTTTTGAGGGGGAGAGAGCATTGAGTGTGAAGTGTATCACTAGTGAGTTGATGAAAACACTTTCAATAGAGGTGTTGAGGGGGGTGACATTGCTCTCTTTGTTTAACCTGTCCACATGTCCATCTCTTGAGTGGGCCAACTTGGCTGCAGCTCTAACCTTGCTCTGAGTGGTGGTTGTGGAGTGGAGAAGAGATCACAAGCCATTATTTCCACACATTATTTCTCTTTTTGAGCACAGGTGCAAGTCAATTTTGGCATTTCTGTCTATTGAAATCCCAAATACACTATGAAAGACGGCAACGGCAAAGCCTCCTTTCCCCTGTGATTATTCTGGGCTTCCTGCTACAGTTGGTGGTCCCTGACACCACTCTTTTATAAGAGCAATCTCTTCTCTGCTGAAACTCTGTTCAATTTCAAGAAAGAGATCAAATATCACTTCTTCCTAACGACATCCTCATTTCATAAGGATATTATTGCTCTTCAGTATTCCCAGAGGACTTTGTATATAAAGTCCAAGTGTTTAAAACATTCTGCTTCATAACAGAATACTAAGGTATTTAACCCTTGTTTATGGAATTGAGTTGAAATGCATATATACCATTGTGTGTCTGATTACAATGAATTATTTTAAAAGTCCAGACAGATTTTTTCTTATGATGTTGAATCCATTTCTGTACAGAAAACAAAATTACAAGATACTTGAAATTGCCTGCACTCCTTTCTCACACTGTCTCTTTGCCACCCTATGGACTTTAGCCCACCAGGCTCTTCTGTCCATGGGATTCTCCAGGCAAGAATACTGGAGAGGATTGCCATGGCCTCCTTCAGGGGATCTTCCCAACCCAAGGGTCAAATCAGTGTCTCTTATGTCTCCTGCATTGGCAGGTAGGTTCTTTACCACTAGCACCACCTAGGAAGCCCTTTTCTCACACTAGAAAGGTATAGTACTGAATCAAATAGAGTTTTACTTGAGCTGGTGTCCGAGTTAAGCTTAGCTAAAACTTTCTTGATTCAGAGGAGAGACACAGACTCCATACACAATACTTAGAGACTATAATCTGCGAGCAGCATTCCAAAAATATACAATAATCTTGGGTCCACCTACAAATTGGGTTTGCTTTGAATAGGCAGATTACATCTTATGACAAATAAGAGAGCTGCTACTGGGAGCAATGGTCTAATTTCACCATCTTCACCTAAGCAAAGAAATTCTAATCTAGTGCTTAAATGAGGTTTATGTTTCCTGCTTATCTGTCTTTAAAAGGCATATTTTTATCACTGTAGTCTGAGATCTAAAAAAGTTATGTTTAGTACTTTAAGTTGATTATTTCCAATGTAATGTCAGATTTGTAGTATGGTTTCATCTCTGCAGTAAGTTAACATTTGAAATAGATATACATTTTCAAGTGTCAAATGGTTTCTCAATGTTCATGAATATCACAAAGCTTGAATAGCAACTAAAATTGTATAACTTCATAATGTAGCCAATAGACTTAAAGAAATCATGAACTTCAGGATTATTTTTCTTTCTACCCAAAATGTTGCCTGTCTGTGAGCAAACTGATACTTGGCTGAAGACTTGGTAAGAATAGCTAATATTGGAAAGTGTTAAAACTCTTGAAATGTGCCCATGTTTTAACTGCCATTTGACCCCATTCCTCTTCCCACCAGACAGAGCATAGAGCAAATCATATGATGGATGGCCAATGTAGATTCATAATTCATCACAGTTAGAAGGACTTATAATGGTGCATTTTCAAACTCAGTGGAAATGCCCAAACAGTTCAACATACCATTCAATAGAGTCAGTGATAATATAATGGGATATTTTCTTCAGTATATTCAGTGAAGCATGGTAAAGGCTAAGGGCCAATTATTTCTTATGGTAATGGAGATGGGGTCATCATCACAGATGGAAAAGAGGACATGAATCACACTTGCGTTCTCTCCAATAGAGTGTGTGTGTGTGTGTGTATGTGCATCTGATTCTAGGGAAAAATCTATCTTTAGGTATTAAAAATGGTTCAAAGTTCCCTAAGTGTTACCCAAAGGAAGAAGCATCATTGGAAAATCAACACTGCTTTATGTTCAGTTCAGTTCAGTTCAGTCACTCAGTCATGTCCGACTCTTTGCGACCCCATGAATTGCAGCACGCCAGGCCTCTCTGTCCATCACAAACTCCCGGAGTTTACTCAAACTCATGTCCATTGTGTCGGTGATGTCATCCAGCCATCTCATCCTCTGTCATCCCCTACTCTTTCTGCTCCCAATCCCTCTCAGCATCAGGGTCTTTTCCAATAAGTCAACTCTTCGCATGAGGTGGCCAAAGTATTGGAGTTTCAGCTTCAGCATCAGTCCTTCCAATGAACACCCAGGACTGATCTCCTTTAGGTAGGGTTATGATAATACCTTTAATAAATAAATTTACTGTTATTGAAACTTTAAGCAGACTATTAAGCAAAAATCTAATAAAATTGAATCATTTCTTTAAGGAGGAGGGCTTGGCAACCCACTCTAGTATTCTTGCCTGGAGAATCTTAGGGATAGAGGAGCCTGGTGGGCTACAGTCCATGGAGTTGCACATGACTAAAGCAACTTAGCACACACACACACATTTCTTTAAGACTAACAGTGAAACATTGCTTATATTGGTTTACAATTGAAAATAACAATAAATGTTTTAGACATTTTTTGAAAACAGTTCAATAAGAGTTTTCCCAGAATAATTTTGTTAATGTGTTTAAATTCACTGCCAAAATATTTGGGACTGGACACCTGGGGCACTTGCTTCCTCCTTGAGCACAGGCTTCCTTCTCATTTCACATAGTGGTGACCCAATCAGTTCCATCTGTTATAGTCAAAACCCAAACGTGGTCAAATTCAAAGAGAAAAAACTTGGCATCATTGTCCAAGCTTCACTTCCTGCTTCATTGACCTAACTTCAGGGCACCCCTCTAAAGCTCCATCCTTTCAAGGAGCTCAAGCACTCCTGATCTCCCTCTGTCATTCTTTGGTAAGTTACTAGAAGTATTCAGTAATTTAGGGCTCATTGTGAATTTTATTTTACAGGTACTTTTCCAATGTCTTTGCATTTTACCCAAGCTATGAGTGAAGCATGAATAGCCCTGCCTTCCATTATGGGATTTCCAGGCATCAGTGTTCAGGTAAGAATGTAATCGACTGTGTGGATCACAATAAACTGTGGAATATTCTGAAGGAGATGGGAATACCAGACCACCTGACCTGCCTCTTGAGAAACCTGTATTCAGGTCAGGAAGCAACAGTTAGACCTGGACATGGAACAACTGACTGGTTCTAATAGGAAAAGGAGTATGTCAAGGCTGTATATTGTCACCCTGCTTACTTAACTTATATACAGAGTACATCATGAGAAATGCTGGGCTGGAAGAAGCACAGCTGGAATCAAGATTGCTGGGAGAAATATCAATAACCTCAAATACTCAGATGACACTACCCTTATGGCAGAAAGTGAAGAGGAACTAAAAAGCCTCTTGATGAAAGTGAAAGAGGAGAGTGAAAACATTGACTTAAAGCTCAATATTCAGAAAACTAAGATCATGGCATCTGGTCCCATCACCTCATGGGAAATAGATGGTGAGAGAGCAGAAACAGTGTCAGACTTTAATTTTTTGGGCTCCAAAATCACTGCAGATGGTGACTGCAGCCATGAAATTAAAAGATGATTACTCCTTGGAAGGAAAGTTATGACCAACCTAAATAGCATATTAAAAAGCAGAGACATTACTTTGCCAACAAAGGTCTGTCTGGTCAAGGCTATGATTTTTCCAGTGGTCATGTATGGATGTGAGAGTTGGACTGTGAAGACAGCTGAGCGCCAAAAAATTGATGCTTTTGAACTGTGGTGTTGGAGAAGACTCTTAAGAGTCCCTTGGACTGCAAGGAGATCCAACCAGTCCATCCTAAAGGAGATCAGTCCTGGGTGTTCATTGGAAGGACTGATGCTGAAGTTGAAACTCCAATTCTTTGGCCACCTCATGCGAAGAGTTGACTCACTGGAAAAGATCCTGATGCTGGGAGGGATTGGGGGCCAGATTAGAAGGGGACGACAGAGGATGAGATGGCTGGATGGCATCACTGACTCGATGGGCATGAGATTGAGTAAACTCCGGGAGTTTGTGATGGACAGAGAGGCCTGGTGTGCTGCAATTCATGGGGTCACAAAGAGTTGGAACGACTGAGCGACTGAACTGAACTGAAGAATGTACTGGTACTTTCCTGGCCCTCAGAAATCATATGAAACAGGCCTGCCCTACCTCCCAATCTTTCTATGAACATTCAGGGCTGTGTGAGCCAGGATTCTCAGTGGCTATTGTCTGCTTTAACTTTTAGCCCTTCTATATTTCTTCAGTTAACTTTGATAGCTTCTCTGTGGTCTGTACATTATATAAAAAAAACTATGCTTATCTGTTTATAGCTATATCCATACATATTTAAGGGGAAGATTTAAGCTTTTCTTGCAATGAACCTTCCCCTTGAGTCTATTTGTTCTCATTATTCCAACTTAGCTGTGTTTTAAGGGATGAAACCAACCATTAGATCCAATATGGACCCGATTACAGGGTCTTTTCTTCTGTTTTTAAAAATATGTGCACAGAATTTTTATGAGCTTCACCTCTGTGACTACTGGGCTCACGATTCTGCTGAAGCCACAGTTATTTTGCAAGTCAGCGAGGACTTCTCCAGCCCTGGGTTGGAGTTGTGCTGGTAACTTTGCTCTAAATTCCCCCATTTAATGGAAAAAAACATGGATGGAAGACAGAGGAGCATAAATCTTGCAAGCTGCTTTTCAGAAACCAGCCAGAACTAGCCCTAGACGAAGACAGTGTATGCTGCTGGCGGCTGTATTCACTTCAATCTGATTTCAACAAGTAGCCGCTAGCCAGAGAAGCATTAGAAGGTAAAAGGGGATCAACCAGTTGTTAATCCAGTTGTGACTTTGGTTTTGGGTTCCTTTCTTCAAACGGCCAAGCTGTGCGTTGTTTTGTGATTGACTGCCTTTGTCCTGACAGAGCTTCTCGTTTTGTACCTTTCACCATTGTTTTTGGCCACAGACCAAGCCTCACATCTTCTGGTCATAGAATTCCTTTCTACAGGCTCCTCTGCAGGCCAAGGCCTCCGGGTAACCCGAGACGCCTCAATTTCCCTGCAGACAGCACATTAAAAGGAGGTCTGTTGGCCAGCTGCGGGAACAGGTGTTTTTCTCCTTTCATTCACACCCGCCCCCATTTATTTGTCTGAAGAATTCCTTTTCTCAGGTTGTTCACAAATGCTGGAGGAATTGGACAAATTGTATAGGCGTTAGAGTCTGAGATTAAAATACTTCACCTGCTTGGCAGCAGAGCTGGAAAACAATGCTACCAGATGCAGCACACCATGATTCTCTTGTTTAGCTTGCTGCTTGCTAATGAGCAAGAGGGGAGCCGGGCACCTTGGAGGCCCACTGCTCCACGTGTTTACCGACTCAGATTCCATCTCTGCTCTTTGGAGAAGGCTGGTTCATGCTGCTTTCTGAGAAACTGGAGAAGTAAAGTAAATGCTATGATTATTGTCTTTTTGTTTTTTTTAATACGCAGAGCAGAGCCATGAAAACCTGAACTGATTTAGTCCTCTCAAATTTAATGTTGGTCAGGTAATCCAGATCATTTTTTTACAGCTCTGTTGTATAGATGCGAAGGGTCAAATATCACAGCGTATATTACAGACTGCACTTACTTCAAATATGTCCTTGGAGATTGTTGTGATTTGTCTTTGGAGAATGAGCTTATAGGTTGAGAGAGTTGTGGAGATGTGGTCTTACTAGTACAGATCACCATGACCCATTCTTACCTCACTCAATGGTAAATTGAAGGTTCAGGAGTTCGTTTCTCTTCCTTATCTGAAATTTGGCTGTAAAAATCCCTCTTTGAATTGCTTTAGCACTTTTTCACAAGCCACATCTCACATGTAACTCTTGTGTCTTCTCTCACAGACCCAAAAACTAGGTTTGAGTCACTCTAGTTTTTCTCTCCATTGCAGGATTTAGGGTAAATAAGAATACTTTTCAGAATTAAAGACTTTTTAATACAAATGAATATTATAAACAATCAGCATATTATTTTTTGATTTCAGTAATATGAGTAAATGCTATGCAACTGTGAGACTACCAGGCTGACTGTGAGTTCATTTAATTCCTTCCTGTCATTCAGAATTCTCTCTTTTACATTGTTTGGAATGGGATATGACCCACATAGAAGGGAATATCCCTTTCCCCATCTTCTAGAATTCCGGGAAGCTGGTCCTTAAAGAAAATGGTACATTCTTCATTTAAAGGCCCTCAGATTGCTGCCATCTTTGGATTCTCCCTTCCTTTCTTCAGGCAGGGAATCAAATAAGCCAGGCTTATGAAGCCAAGCCTTCATAAATGGATTCCTACCATACTGTTGCTTTTGGCCTTTTGAAAACACCTGTCTTTCCTGTGCTTGCAAACCCCATCGACTGTCACAAAATGCCCTGTGTTTCAGCCATAAATTGCCAGGCGTGTTCTAAGCAAGCTGAGTTCTTCAAGGCCTCGGCACTTTCCCACACATCCTTTCTCACATGTGACCTTCTTCCTCATGCTCTCTTTTCCATTTTTGCACTTGGTGAAGTCCCACTTTTCTTGTAGCCCTGAAATCAAGCCCCTTTTCATTTGAGAAAACTTCCTGACATTTCTTAAGCAGAGCTAGACACTTCCTCTCTCTTGGTCTCTTTCCCACACCTCATTTGGTCATGTGTCACATGATTTTTGTGACCCTGAACTGGGCTCTGAGTTCCTTGATGGACTGTATCTTATTCATCTCTGTGGACCGAAGTCTGTCTTTACACCCTTCCCTCTGATCGCCCATGCTACTGCCAGGCAAAGACCAGGTGCTTTTGCTTTGAGGAGCTCAATTAATATCGATGAAATGAATGCATAGCATAGCTAAACTTATAATTGATCTCGAGAAGTTTGGGGGGACGAATGCAGCCTCTAAAACTAGGAAATGTACTTGAAAAAGGGAAACTGCTAACTTCAGTTGCTTATGTTTTGGGACATAGTATCAACTGGCTAAAATGAACTAAGTCATACATTTCATCAAATTCTTCTCTTTTCCATCTCTGTTCATTTCACCAAATTCTTTTCTTTTCCATCTCTGTTTAGGAGGGGCACATGATAAGCAAGACAATGTGAGAAATTCAGTGTGGCATCCTTCCCTCCCCCCCCTCCCCCCCCACCAAACAACTGTGATCATTGTCTATTTTATCTACTGATCCTATTTACAAGTATTTTAAAAGACTGACCTTTGCTTTAAAATAAAATCAGAATTAATATATTGTTGTACCATATATAAATGTCAACGAACACAAACTTTTTCTCTTTTCTTTTTTTTACTGTGTGAAAAGTAGTTATTTCTGATCCTATGATCTTCTTGTGCTGATGGATGGACCATCTTTGTCTTTTTAAAATTTCAAATCATCTCTTAGAATTACAGGCAAACAGTTCCAGACAAGGTTCTGAGCACTTTAATAAAATCCTCAAAGCAAGCATACAATGGAGTACAGCAGAAGGAATGGAGATTCAGAGTGGTTAAGTAACTTGCCCAAAGATCCCACAGCTGGGAAGTGACAAATGTGGAATTCAAGCCCACTCAGGCTGGGTCCAGAATCAAAGCATGCTAAACTATCTCTTCTTCAGAAGTCAACTGTATTGCTGTATGAAGGAAAAACTATTTCAGGGAAGGAAACTGAACAGCTAGAAGAATCTCTTATGAATGTCCCAGAAAGAAATAAAGAGAACAGAAAAATAATATGACTTGTGGTGCCAGACTCTTGATAAACTTTTTAATATCTATGCAGTTTTTACCTTAGACTAAATAATTGAATATTTCCTGAAATAAAGAACTCTTTCTGTAACTTGGTGGTAATCTGATTCTTTAACCCATGTAGAAGACCATTGTATAGGGCCTAACTGCCTGAGAGTTTTAAGTCAAGACATATAGTAAAACTATTTTTGTTATTGCTGTTTTACCCTTTCCTTCTTGCTTGGAAAAAAATAAAATTTCAAGCTATTTATAAAGTGCATTTTCCCTAGAATCAGAGGTCCCAAAGATAAATATTAGCTGTCAGAAAAGCCACAAATGATGGTGCCATTCTTTTATTATGGTATCTGAGAAGAAAAGCTATCAGATTGAAAGCCAATAATCCAGAATTTTTTATTGCAAGTTTACTGAGATGTTCAAACTTGAATGTGGCCCTTGATTTCTAAAACGTAGCTCTGTCTCATAGAGGATCTGGACTAATATCTAGTAGAAATTTCCATTCATGTTGACTGGAAAACCAAAAACGAGTGTTGCATGGAGCTCAGAATCAGGCAATGAAAGATTTAGCTTGTGTGAGGAAGACTGGAGTGTCTTTCCCATTGCTGATTTATTAATTGGTTTATTAAGAAAGTCCTACATGGTTAATATTTTAGTACTTGCTTGAATATAGTTATAAATTCCTAGGCAGAGAACCCAAAAAGTAAATATGGACACTCCAATATCCATCAAATAGTGTTTTACATTTATCTAGTCATTTCCTAAGAAATGGTATTGTGCCTAATTTGAGTAAAACACTGTTTTTATTTTATTCTTAAATTTACACATTTCTAAGATGATCAAGTATGAGTTTATAGGGAAAATATTATACTCCTTTTTGAAATAAGCTTGTCAAACTGGCATGAAATGTTCCCATTTATGACAGGATTACTTTAGTAGGATTCAATCTGATAAGATTTCTTAGCAGTATCACATAAATGAATTACTCTCATAAATTACTCTCCATGCATAGCCTAATATCTTGTAGTCATAACTCTTAAATATTTTTCAGATCTTTTGGTAAGATTATCAAGTTCAGTATTTTGCTAATGGATAGAATTTTACCTGAACTGTCTTAAAAGTATCTCTCTTCATCGGAAAAGAGAGAAAAGCTATAGCAATGAAAAGCATTCATTATGTAACACCCTAGGGGTGGATCCCTCTCCTGTAAACTAACTCAAATTTTCAGGAAGCTTAAATTCCTCCAATTCCATTTTGATGCCATTTCCCCCCCCCCTCATTCTGTTTCAGTGGCAATGAAGAACAGCTGGCCACCATTCTCTGTGATAATAACCTTCGTACAGCTAAAACTGGAGTGGTTTTGGACATGGTACTTATAAGAACATCTCCTTGCAAATGATGTAGCCTTTTTGGTATTTTACCCTGTAAATAGCTAGATTCTTTATAGCCAACCCTCCCAATGACTAACAAATTTTAGCTCTGCTTAGTAGAATGCAAGCATTTTCTACCTCATCTATTCAGGAATGTCTTCTGAGAAGTTTTCACAATAAAATTTATTGTGTTTAATTTATGACATACAATGTAAGAAGAGTGGGATGCTTTTCTGTTTGGATTTGCACTGATAATGACAGGTTACCATAGCACTGGTCTACTTTTTTTCTTTTTTTTTACCAAATTTGCCAGATTCTGAAGTGAATATCAATAGGAAGGCTGAACACTTTTTTTGCTGCAACAGATTGAGACCAATATCTGGTGGTGAAGACCTATTGCTGTTGGCCAGACCCTACTTCTAATTGGGAAGAAGGCAGATGCTAGCTTCTAGTGATATCAATCATTTCAAGTCATAGCCACACCCCAAGAAAGCTGAGGAAGTGATTCAGTCTTTCTGAGGTCATCTTTCCTATTAGTAGCAGGGGAGCCAAGAGTCTGAAAGCACTCACATTTTGCTCTCTTTAGGAAAAAACAACATTGATTTTAGAGGCTTTTGTTATGGAGGCCAGGGGGATTTTCCCAGTGCGGCACAGAGGAAGCTGGTTTGGGTTGGGAAGCCAGACATTTCTTGGCCTGAGTTTCTCACTTGAATGGGATTCCAGTGTGCCCCCTCCTCACCTCTCCAACCCCTAAGCAGCTTCAAGCTCCTCCTCCTCCCTTGGACCATATGGGGAAGCTGGCTCAGTGGCTGTTATTCTACTGCTCCAAGTTCACGCAGCTGTTCATTCCCTGCTTAATGTACCGGTAATTACAGCAATGTGCGCTTCTCTTTTTCCAATCATGTAACTTTTTCTAATGGGAAATTATTTGTTTTTAAGAACGTCCATGCATTCTATTCTTTACTAAGAAAGGGGGTCTTCTGGAATCAAGACATTAAATTCTCTACAAAAAACAAAAGTTTCTGTATCACTTTCCAGCTCCATAGGAGGGCTCAGTGGGACAAGCTGAAATTGAGGCGGGGGCATTTAAGTGAGTGTAACTAACTTGATATGAATAGGTCGGACGGGAAACAAAGCAAACTCATAGCCTTCTGAACATGGAGGTGGTGAAAGAACATTTTTTTAAAAAATGCGAAACTGGGAAAAATCCAAAGTAGAAATTGAGCTCTGCTTTCATGATCCAAATTCAATATGCTCTCAAAGGGTTTTTTAAACAAATATTTGAAGAGTTTTTCCACTTATCTTGGTTCTATCTTTCAGAGCCTGCAAATTTTTTGCTTTTATGTCTGGGATTGGGTGGGGACCTCAAATAACAGCAAGGAGAGCTTCCTTCCTTCCACTGATGCCAAATTCAGGGGCATAGATCAAACATCTGTTTGCTCACACTGTCATTAGTGGATGAAATAATTCAGCCTTGGAATCTCTGCCCCCGTGTCTCCTTAAATGGCACTGGGAATCACCATACACACACAAAAACCATTAATTTTTTTCAAAGCAATAATTTTTCTACTCATGAGAAGGTTTTGTTTGGGGACTTTCATTTTAAAAACTTCGTTAAGAAGCAGTTGTAGCAAAGAAAACCAAGTCAACTCCTTGTGTGTGGATAAAGATTCTAGTTCTATACAACAGATAGAGCTGATCAAATCAGAAGGATGATAGCACAATGAAAGTTTCTTTTATATGAAAATTCAAAATTTGATGGAGTTGAGAGGACCACAGACTATGATTGCAAATTGGATATGCCTCATTTGACTTTTTAAGGGTTTGAATAATTTGAGATTTAGCTACATCAAAAATTATAAGACATATTCTGAGCCCCAAATCTTTTAGTGCTAAAATGTGTTGGTATTTCCAAAGGGCTCTAATTTTATTACTTGAGTATTAGCTTTATGCTAGGGTTTCTTTGGTGGCTCACCTGGTAAAGAATTCACCTGCATTGTGAGAGACTTGGGTTCGATCCTTGAGTTGGGAAGATGCCCTGGGAAAGGGAATGGCTACCCGTCTCAGTATTCTGGCCTGGAGAATTCCATGGAGAATTCCATGGACTGTTATTCCATGGGGTTGCAAAGAGTGGGACATGACTGAGTGACTTTCACTTTCAACTTTATGCTAATAATGATTAGTTGCAAGATGATTCCCGGAAATCAGCTATCTTCTCCTCTATTCTTCTAAACTATCCCATCCACCAACTCCTTACAAAAATCTTTTGTTTTTTCCTTAGAGTTTTTTTTTTTTTCAGAAACCACACAAAAGTGAAGAACTTTGACATTTTGAAATTGAAATTTATATCTATATAATTTCTTAATTTGTACTAACTTTGGCAAAACAGTTGCTTTCCTTCAAGACCACAATTGCCACAGTAGCATCATGACAGCATTTTTGTTTCTCTCAAGTCTGGTTAGAAGCTCTATGTGTGACAAACATCAATGAGAAAGACCTGCTCCTCATTCCTTATGAATGCAGCACGTGAATCTGGATTCGACCACACCCTGTAGAAAATCATTGCTTTCTGTTTTGTGAAAAGTGAACTTGCAATTTAATATATTTAAGCAAATGAGTAACAAAGGTCTACAGGATTTGTAGCACGACTCTAATCTAAGTACCTCTCCTACCTCATAATCTATTTCTTTTGATGTGCATCGGTGTCTCCAAAAAGAATTGTTTTTAAAGCTTTAAGTTGTTTTGATATATGTTAGACTGTCAAAGCTATACATGTGATCTGGTAAATGTCAAAATAAGTAGTTGTATGATGAGTGACTGCTCCCACTCCTCATTATGCTCATTCATTCAGCAAATATTTTGTTTTTTTACAGCTGTATTGAGGAATAATTAACAAATAAAATGCTATATGTTTAAAGTGTATTCAATCAGCCAGTGCTTATATAATTTTACTTTTCCAGCTGTGTTGAGGAATAACTGAAAAATTTCTATATATTTAGGTTGTATGACATGATGATTTGATATTTGTTTGCACTGTAAAATGATTACCACCATGAAATTCATTAACGCATTCATTTTAAAATGAATTGTGTGTGTGTGTGTGTGTGTGTGTGTGTGTGTGTGTGGTAAGACTGCTTAAGATGTTTCAACAAATGTCAAGCATACAACAACAGTATTACTGACTATAGTCTCTATGCTGTATATTGGAATCCTAGAACTTACTCATTTTATAACTGCAACTTTTTGCCCTTCGATCTACATCTCTCCACTTCTTCCACATACCACCCACCCTTACCCCCAGCCCTGGAAATCATCATTTTACTCTTGTCTAGGACTTATTTATTTTTTTAATTTATTTTTAAAATTCCACATATGATGAGAGATCATACATCACTTGCCTTTCCTCTATCCAGCTTATTTTATTTACCACGATGTCCTCTGGGTTCATAATCTTGTCACAAATGGCAGGATTTTAGTCTTTTTATGGCTGAATAATATTCCATTGTATATACATCACATCTTTATCCATTCATTCATTGATAGATTCTTATGTTGTTTCTATATCTTGGCTATTGTGAATAACACTGCAATAAACATGAGAGTACAGATATTTCTGAGATACCGATCTCATTTTTTTGGTTAAATGCCCAGAATTGGAATTGTCAGGTCATATGGTAGTTTATTTTTAATTTTTATAGAATCTCAATACTGTTTTCCTTTGTGATTGTACAAATTTATATTTCCATTGACAGTGCACAAGAATTCCTTTTTTTCCACATCCTCACCAGTACTTGCTACCTCTTGTCTTATTGATACTAGCCATTCGAACAGGTGTGAGGTGATATCTCATTGTGGTTTTGATTTGCATTTCCCTGATAGTGATGCTGAGCACATTTTCATGTATATTTTTCATTTGTATATCCTTGTAAAAATGGCTATGCAGGCTCTTTGCCCATTTTAAAATCAGATTATCTGTTTTTTTTTTTTCTGTTGTTGTTGATGTTGTTACTGAATTTTGTGAGCTCCTCATATATTTATATTAACCTCTTACCAGATATATAGCTTGCAAATATTTTCTCCTGCTCTGTAGGTTGCCTTTCATTTTGTTGATTGCTTCCTTTGAACATTTTGTATGTTCCCCACATTTTCCAGGACCAAAGATTTAATAGTGAGAGAACTAATAGTGAAAAGAAATAAAAGTTTCCATCTCATGTAAGCTACTGTTTAGAGTTTAGTAAGAGAAGATAGATGAAATGAATCAGTAAGAAAAAATATATATATATTGAAAAGCAATAAGAGATGAGGAGAAAAAACAAAGCACTAGCTCTGTAAAGAATTTTTTTTTTAAGTGATTGCAAGGTTAGAGTTTTTCATGAGGAAGCAGAGAAGACCTACTAATGGTGACCTTTGAGCATATATTTCAAGGCAATGAGATATGAGCCAGATGGACCTCTGAGTGGAGAACTATCTAAGCAAAGGGAATATGAAATACAAAGGTCCAGTGGAGATGTGGATTTAATGTGTTCAGAGCACAGGGAGGCCAGTGTGACTGGACTAACGAGAATGATTGGAAGGATGTCAGGAGATAAGGTCAGAGAGGTAGGAGGGAGCCAGATCATGCAAAATCACAGTTTATTATAAGAACTTTGGCTTTTACTTTGAGATGTGGGAAGCCATTAAAGGTTTTTAAACAGAATAGTGACAGAATCTGACTTACCTTTTAACAAGATCACTCTGGCTGTTATGTTGAAAGTCAACCCAAGGGCAGTAAGGGAGGAAGTGGAAACTAGTTAAGAAACCAATATAATAAGCTGGACAAGAGGCTAAGAGGGAAAAGTAAAGATAGTAAATATTAAGCAAGTTCTGACTGTATACTCAGCACTCCTCTAGCTTTTCTAGATACAACAGGGGGGAAATAGAGGCTATTTCTCAGGGGATTTATATTCTATCAAGAGGAAACAATCAACAAATAAATCAATATACACATAAAATATCAGGTGGTGGTAACTTCTATTAAGAGAAACCCAAAAGACTCTGGACCATGTTTCCAGCAACAACTCAGTTCATAATGTCACATTTCTAGAAATAAATACATGTCTATATAGAGGGGACTACAGAGGTAAATTCTGGCACATTCAATCAGGGAAATAAAAATGAGTGACTGCAACTATATGCAATACTGTAGATGGATCTAAGCAATATGAATATGAGAAAAATATAGCATATAGATATTTAAAAAATCAGTATTTTTTCATAAAATAAAATACACATGCAACAAAAATGTATAATTTTAAAAGAGTACACATAAAAGTGTTAAATAAATATGAAATAAAGGTTTAGAAATTGTTAATACAAAATTTGCAATAGTAGTTATCTTGGATAAGGAGAAGCTTGGAGTAATCACGCAGGTTTCTAAGCATGTTCTAGCTTTCATGTTGGATGTTGAAGTCATGAATTTAATTACATATTTTTGAAGGAGAAAATGAAGGGGAAAAGAAAAGATGGATGAAGGGAAGGAAGAAAGGAGGGAGGGAGAAAAAAGGGAGAGAGGAAACAGGAAAGAAGAGCCTTTTGTGAACTAATATTGAGTGTATGTTGTGAACCAAGGATTATGATCTAATTTTCTGCTCCTGGGGTCGGGGATTGGGCAGAGTTATGGGGGAGTTGTTTTTAGTTTGCTTGCTTGCTTTTTGATAGAGTTGTCAGGGAAGTCCTCTCTGAAGCAATGATGTTAAGGCAGAGATGAGGATGGACTGAGAGAGGAGCCAGAAAAATAAGGAGATGCTGTGGCTGGGATGTAATAATTGAGGGACCAAACAAGAGGTGAGGTCAGGAGAGGAGCAGGAGCAGGTCATCCTGGGCTTCATGGGCTATGCGAAACCCTTGGAATGTACTCCAAGGGAAACTGGAAACCACTGGAAGCCTCTGAGCGGGAGTAATATTATCTGTTGTATATTTTGAAAGGATCATTACTGCTGCGATGTGGGAATATGCTAGCATTTCTCAGCACAACTGACCTTTAGGCTGGATCTTTCTTTGCTGTGAAGGGTTTTTTGTGTGTGTGTGCAGTGCAGGGCATTTAGCTGAATCCTTGGTCTCTGCCTTATGGAACTAGATCATTCCACATGCAGTTGTGACCACCAAAATCATCTTCCAGCATTGTCAAGTGGCTCTCAAGGGCAAAATCAGCCCTGGTTAACAATCACTCAAAGGCAGTGAAGGTGACAAAATACAGAATCTGGGGGAGAAGTTAGAACTTTGCCATGTCCACTGAGACAGTGGCTGGGATGAGGGTAGAAATGTTTGGTGTCTCCTCTTTCATTTCTTTTTCCTTTTTAACATGTATCTTTATTTTATTTTTTATTTTTCAGCTTTATTGAGCTATAACTGAAATTGTAAGATATTTAAAGTGCACATCATGATGATGATATATGTGTACATTATGAAAAGATTCCTTCCATCTAGTTAATTAACCTACCCATCTCTTCACATATTTATCTTCTGCGTGTGTGTGTGTGTGTGTGTGTGTGTGTGTGTGTGTGATAGCAAGTACATTTTACTCTCATATAATAGCAAATTTCCATTATACAACACAGTGTTAGTGATTTTAGTCACCATGGTATACTCCTTTTTTAAGATTTTTTTGATGTGGACCATTTTGAATGTCTTTATTGCATTTGTTAAAATACTGCTACTGTTGTTTACATTCTGGTTTTTGGTATGTGAGATCTTAGTTCCCCAAGCAGGAACTGAACCCATTCCCCCTGCATTGGAAGGTGAAGTCTTAACCATTGGACCACCGGGGTAGCCTCTTTAGTCACCTAAAGATCTAAAGTCTCTTTAGATCCTCAGACCTTATTCATCATATAGTGTGTCTTCCTCTTTTCTAAAAATTGTATTTTCACAGTTTGGGTCTATACTCACATGTCTGGAATCTCTACAGTTTTAGGATATCTTTGAAGTCCCCAAAGATGAGACATCAAATATGCATTCACACTCAAGACAAATATTTTCCAGGTGCTATAGAAACAGAGTATATTTGAGCATGAAACTATTTACATGGTTATTCTGTAAAGACTGGTTCTATATTACCAACTTCTTTTTCTTTTGTTTTCTAGCAAGTCCTACAATTCATTTTTTGACTTCCATCCAGGTGAGTTCCTGAACCAATGACTTCCCCTACACTTTAACATTAAGATAGTCTGAGTGACAATATTTTGAACATAGAATACTGTTTAAAAACATCACAGGCACAGTACTCATCCTTAAAATATTCACTTCTGAGAGCAAAAGGTACAGGAGGCTGTGACTGTGATCCAGAGAATCAGTCTTGCCCCTCAAACACTCTGGGGGCAGGGAAGTCAGTTTGGCATTTTGTTCTGTGCAGGATGCTGAACTAAAAGGTAGGATCCATTACATCAGTTGGGCATACCTCATAGTTCGGTTGGTAAAGAATCTGCCTGCAATGCAGGAGATCCAGGTTCAATTCCTGGATTGGGAAGATCCCCTGGAGAAGGAAATGGCAACCCACTCCAGTATTCTTACCTGGAGAACCCAATGGACAGAGGATCCTGGCAGGCTACAGTCCATGGTGTCCTAAGAGCTAGACAAGACTTAGCAACTAAACCACCACTCTTACATCAGTCATCCAAGAATTAAAGAATATTGTGGAACAGGCAACAGCAGAGACTAAGAGCAGAGTTGACAGTGGGAATCTTGAATGCTTTCCCTTGAGGACTCTGTTCCGTTTTAATAAAAGCCTCTCTGAAGATCAGCTATGAAAGGCATAAAGGCAAACACAAGGACATTGAGTGGCCTTTGGTCTTAGAGTGAGCCCCATAGACCCCTCTGTAAACTGTTTCTAGGACTAGTGATATTGGGAAATTGTTTCATAGGAGAAGTAAAGCCTCCGATTGCCGAAAATCCAACTCGACTGAAGCAAATCCAACTTCTTCTCTGACAAGGAGATTGTAATTAAACCCTTCAGGACCCAGAGGCTTGGCATCCTCTGCTCCTGAGGGACTAAACTCGTGAATATTGCTCATCCGTTATCAGATGCCATTCTTTTCCAGGTTTGCTGTATTGAGGGAGTCCTATCTTTAAGAAGGCCATGGTGCACATAGGGGAAAGGAGATGGACAAGACTGTGCATTTATTTAACTCTTCATCTTTCATATTCATACCTGAGATCAGAAGCCCATAGCTTCCTTGGCTTTTCCAAAATAATAACCCTAATGTAACACCAAAAAAGAGCTGTGTTGACTCACATTGAGAAGTAGGAGGGGGCATACATTCTACTAATGAGGTAAGAGGATGGAGTAATAATATTAAATATTATTTTCACCAGCCAGAGAGTAGTTCCATGGGAGGAACTGATTTGAACACAGCTCATGATGTGATCAAAAGGCAGTTTTACTTTATGCATCTAATTATTTAGTTATTAAATGTGAAAATTCATTTTTACAAAGGCAGGATATGCATGCTTCACTGACTCAATAGACATGAACTTGAGCCAACTCTGGGAGATAATGGAGGACAAGGAAGCCTAGCATGCTGTAGTCCATGGGGTCACAAAGAGTTGGACAAGACTTAGTGTTGAACAACCACAAAATGCATACTACATATAGTGATGCTGACCATAACAACTGAGTCTAAAGGCTGAGTCTGGTCTGTGGGGTGGGATAGGGCAGACTATGTTCCTTTATGTCAGAGGCTAGTCAATGTCACTGAAAGGGTTCCTGTTTACTATAAAAACTTGAGAAACTCTAACTCGTTGCATTTTATTTCACAAGACAAAGTGGGAAATTAATATTTCTATAAATAACTATTTCAACTAGTACTGAAATTATAGCAAATGAATGGGGTTATAATGATATATATTAAAAGTTGCTCTTTAAAAAATTGACATAGACATTTTTAATCCTTCCAATGCCACTCTGAATTCTAGCACTAGTAACTCTGAAAATTTGACAACCACTGGTCAATTTATTATTGAAGAAAACATTATAAACTCATTTGGATCGAACTGTTAATTATTGATTTTAAGGTTAATGGTTGGCATTAGCTGTTCTTAACCTTCCAGGATAACATTTGAATCTTATACTTGTAAAAAATCTCAAATGTCCTTAAACCTGAAGGACATGGTTAGCCAAACATTTGGGAAACCATGTCGAAGTCAGCTAGGATGATTTTTTTGATAAGAGGATTACAAGTACTAGACAATCCCAGAACCCCCATTAAAGTTCATTGTTGGTCCTTGGAGACATTGACAGTAGGAAGTATCTGTGGAAAAGTGAAAACTGAGATTATTTGAAGGACAGATTTTGGCTGCACCATCTCTTTAAGCAGTACTGTATTTTAGCCAATAGAGATCACATGCTGAGGATTTAAATATTTAAGCATCCTTTCATGAATATATGACATTGAATTTTTAAGATATGATTTTTTTAGCCTTGAGTCTATTTGCTATTTTGAGAAATTAGCTCATGATGTGTTGCTGAACTGGGGACAAAAATGTCAAAAACTGAGAAGCAATTGGTCAAGAATGGCCAAGAACTGATAAAACTCCATCTGGTTCAGGCCTTCAGATGCTGCCCCTCCCTAGAAAAAGTTCCAAGATGAACTCTCCTCTCCTTATCCTCCTCTCCCACCACATTGCTAAAATGTATGGTATCAGGTAAAGATTCTGATTTTCAGTGCCTCGACAAACCATAGTGGGGCCTGCAGCAAAAGGAATAAGTTACACCCTTATTGATCTTATCAAAATGTCCTACCATGATTTGAGCCCAACAGAAAAAGTTAATAAAAGCTCCACAATCAAAACAATGACTCTATATAAAGCTCCACATTGCCCAATCTGTTTGTTCACCATTGTCAGCCCTCGTAAACCAACCCAGTGGTGGAGGCCAAAGACCCAGAATCCAGGGCTGATTGGAAACGACTGTTTCATTGCCCAATAATGTAGGGTCATAAAATAAACAACAACAGCCTGTCTTAATTTAACATTCTGATATTTCATTCAACATGAATTTCTCAAAAAACATTGCAATAACTGCAATGGTATTATTTATCTTTTTAAATTCATTTTTATTGGAGTATAGTTGCTTTAAAATATTGTGTTAGTTTCTACTGTACAGAAAAATGAATCAACCATACATATGCATATATTCCCGTCCCTTTTGGACTTCCCATTCAAGTCGCCACAGTGAATTAAGTAGAGTTCCTTGTGCTATGCAGTAGTTCCTCTTTAGTTATTTATACATAGTATCAACGGTGTATATGTGTAGATCTCAACCTCCTAATTCCTTCCACCACTCCCTTTTCTCCTTGGTAAAATAGCAACACTATTTACAGTAGCCAAGACCTGGAAACCACCTAATGTCCATCAACAGAGGGATGGATAAAGAAATATTATTTATCTTGATTCCTTAGTTTTTGAAGTCTCCTTCTCTTGCACCTGAAGCAAGTATGTCAGTCACCTCATTTTAATTCTTGATCCTGGTTTGTTGCAATCTATATCTAGATCTGTGAAAAAACAAGCAAATGAACAATCAAAATCATCAAAAGATGCCTTCAGAGCCAAAGGGTGTCCCTCAGTGGAAATTTCATGATGAGGCTATAGATGATGATGCTTTGTCTTGCTCAAGGGACAATACACATTTTGTAATGAATAAGAACTCTAGATCCTTCTGAACTAGATTTAGTGATCAGAAAATGGGCAGAAGAAACTGAAAGCAAGTGGCAACAATGACTGTAAAGGCAATTTAAAACATTTTAAAGAGTACTTCTGTGTGTGTGTGTGTGTGTGTGTGTGTGTGTGTGTGTGTGTGTTTGTCTGTGTGCAATTTTTTTGAGACAGACTTTCGTGGAAGAGAATGATTTTTAGAGATGAGTAAAGAGTTTTCTTATCTCTGATCCTAATTTAGGACTTTTCAACTTTCCTTGCTTAGCTTCTGGTGCCTAGCAGCCCGATTAATATTTTACATTGAACACCAATTGAATTTCCTAAACTGTGCATGTAATTATGCTCCAAATGAAAAAAAAAGATAGATTAAAAAGTTACATGGTAAATTGAGCATCAGGTTGGGTGAAAACTCTTCATGAATATCTGATGAACAGTATAATAATGCTCAGAAGTGAGATCCACCATATCAAAAATTCAGAATTCATTGGTGTCCTCGAGTAATATTTTTGAACAGGCAAGATTGTTTTCTAGGATGAAGATATAAAAAATGAGGGCTTCCCTGGTGACTCAGTGGTAAAGAATTCACCTGCCAATGCAGAAGATGCAGATTCAATTCTTGGATAGGGAAGATTCCCTCTAGAAGGAAACTGCAAGCCATTCTACCATTCTAGCCTGGGAAATCCAATGGATAGAGGAACCTGGTGGGCTACAGTCCATGGGGTTGCAAAAGAGTCAGACATGAGTTAGCAACTAAACAACAACAAAATTTTTAAAAAGTGGCGTTGATATGATAAAATCCATTTATGTTGTCATGCTCATCTTTTATTAATATGTTATCCAGTAAGTAAATTAAACTTTTACTATAACTATTTCTATTTTTAGTAAACTTAGTTTTACTACATCTATAATCTTCCATTTAGATGTTTTTTAAAGTTTTGAATATATTTGATTTTTAAAAACTGTAGTAAAGAATACAGCATAAAATTTACTATTAAAACTATATTTTAAAATATACCATTCAATAGCATTAAGTACATTCACATTGTTGTATAACCAGTCTCTACAACTTTTTCATCTGGTACAACCAAAACTTTGTACCCGTTCAAAACAACTCCCCATTTCCCTCTCCCCAAGTCCTTGCCAACCACCAATTTCTGTGTCTTTCAGTAAAAATACTCTAAATATTTTATATTAAATATGAGTGGAATCATACAGTACTGAATTTAACTTTTTGTGTCTGGCTTATTTCACTTAGTACAATGTCCTCAAGGTTCTAACCATGTTGTAATACGTGTCAGAATTTCCTTCCTTTTTGAAGCTAACTAATATTTCATTGTATGTATGCACCACATCTTGCTCATCAGATTATCCATTAACAGACTCTTGTGTTGCATCTGCTTCTTGGCAATTGTGAATAGTGTTGCTAGGAATATGCCTGAGCAGGTATCTCTTCAAAATTCTGACAATTCTGTTGAGTATATACACAGAAAGTGGGATTTCTAGATCACATGGTAGATAATTTTTAATTTTTGAGAAACCTCTGTACTGGTTTCCATGGTGGCTGCAGCATTTTATATTTCTGCCAATAATGCACAAGCTTCCAAGTTTCCTCACTGTCACTAATATAGCCCTCCTAATGAATGTGACGGAGAAGGCAATGGCAACCCACTCCAGTACTCTTGCCTGGAAAATCCCATGGGCGGAGAAGCCTGGTAGGCTGCGGTCCATGGGGTCACTGTGAGTAGGACACGACTGAGCGACTTCACTTTTACTTTTCACTTTCATGCATTGGAGAAGGAAATGGCAACCCACTCCAGTGTTCTTGCCTGGAGAATCCTAGGGATGGCGGAGCCTGGTGGACTGCCGTCTATGGGGTCGCACAGAGTCGGACACGACTGAAGCGACTTAGCAGCAGCAGCAGCAGCAGCAGCTGTGTTTAGTGATGTTGAGCATTAAACACTTATCCAGTCAAAAGTGTCAATAAAGCTGAGGTTGAAAAATCATCTTTTAGAATATGAGACACTAAAAGACAACAATTGTGACTTACTTAAATTTGTATAATATCTGGAACACAGTTGGCTGAAAATAAATCTTAATGGATGAGAAAAAAACAAATTTCTCAAAAGGAAGGTGTTGCACTTAATAATCGATAAGGCACTGTTCAATTCTAATTCAGGAAATTAATGCATACCTATATACCTACTGGGGCTTCCGTGGTGATTCGGAGATAAAAAAATCTGCCTGCCAATGCAGGAGACTTGTGTTTGATCCTTGGGTCTGGAATATCCCTTGGAGAAGGAAATGGCAACCACTCCTGTATTATTCCCAGGGAAATCCCATGGACAGAGAAACCTGGTGAGCTATACAGTTCATGGGGCCGCAGAGAGTCAGACACGACTTACCAACTAAACAATAACAAACAACAGCAATACCAACTGTGACCAAAGCATTGCTATTACATGCCCCTTAACTGTGTGATTCCATAGTGAGAAACTAGCACTTATATAAAAAAAAAGTGACTCAGATATACATGGAGTAGATTACAAAGCAAAGAGTATAGGTGGATGTTATTAGAAAAGAGCAAGTAAGCATAAGTAATAAGATAAGAGTTTTACAAATATAAGAGATAGATGGAAAAATGATAATCTCACACTTAAAGAATTTACCAACTACAAAGGAAATATAACTTGTACAAAATTCTGGAATGGAAGAGTTTTATGCCAATGTATTTTGGTTAATAGCACTACAAATCATAAGAAGGAGATACAGTTTTGCGCTAATGAATCTGATGATGAAAATCACTCTTACAAAATTCTTTGTGCTTATAGAACAACAGATAAAGACTGTGTATGATTCCTTACTTTACCTCAGTCCTTTGCTCAGATTTCTTGATGTCTAACTCGTGAACACAAAACTCACATGAGTTCAAAGATAATAGCCTTGCTCCTCCCATTTGCTTTCTCTGTCTACCCCATCAGGCACCCTGCTTGCTCTTGCTGTGGGAATGAGAAATAAAAGCACACCACAAAGGGAAATCGCTTCAAACTGATACCATCTCTTTCATGGACTTTCAGAAAACAGGCAGCCAAGATACTCCTGTGAACTAGCTCTCTGAGAAACAGAAAATAGGAGATGTCCTGACAGTATGAGTAAGGAGTTGCTTGATGTAATAGAAGTAAAAGCTTTTCGAAGCAGTTAGTGGTCCACAAGGACACTTCTTGGAACTGAGGGGTCTCACAAGTCCGAACTTCTTTCTTCTTTTAACTGTAACAACAGTGTTACCTCGAAAATTCTTTAGCTTGCTCCATCTTCAGGAGATTTTGAAAATAAATTTTTTTTTTTCTTCTCTCCTAGATTCAGATCTGAAGCTCAAACTTGGGGACAAGGTGAGCAGAAGAGGGTCAGAGATTCTAGTAGAGGAGAGCAGATAACCCACGCTATTTTAAGCAGATCCTTACCCAGACTCAGTGAGTAAAAGTGAGTATAAGTAAAATGCTGGCAAGGAAAGCTGCCTTTAAACAACATACTTAGGAAAAAAATTAGAAAAAAAAATTAGAAAGTTGGTAACGATAACCCTATATGCAAGACAGAAAAAGAGGCACAGATGTATAGAACAGACTTTTGGACTCTGTGGGAGAAGGTGAGGGTGGGATGATCTGAGAGAACAGCATCGAAACATGTATATTATCAAGTGTGAAACAGATCACCAGTTCAGGTTGGATGCATGAGACAAGTGCTCAGGGCTGGTGCACTGGGATGACCCAGAGGGATGGGATGGAGAGGGAGGTGGGAGGGGGGTTTAGGATGGGAAACACATGTAAATCCATGGCTGATTCATGTCAATGTATGGCAAAAACCACTACAATACTGTAAAGTAATTAGCCTCCAACTAATAAAAAAAAAAAAAAATAGGACATATTATTAGGAACGGAAGAGTTTAGGATTCACCTGTACTAAGCTAAGGTAATAAGATGATATGTCCAAGAAGTTCTGAAAATGCTCAGGGTTAAGTATTCTCCTCTGTTCCTGTGGACTGATGGATCCTTTAAAGGATTCCATGCAGTGGCCATGAGACTCAACTAGGCACTTTTTCCTTGACCAAACACCGCTAAATGCAACCACCAAGGCAATTCTCTAAGTATACGTAGACCTCCAGTGCCAAGGGAGGGTTTTACTTTAAAATGTCACTAAAAACACAGGTTCAAATTCCAAGCCTGTAGAACTGATTTCAAATTGGGAAAGGAGTACGTCAAGGCTGTATATTGTCACCCTGCTTATTTAACTTACATGCAGAGTACATCATGAGAAATGCCGAGTTGGATGAAGCACAAGCTGGAATCAAGATTGCCAGGAGAAATATAAACAACCTCAGATATGCAGATGACACCACCCTTATGGCAGAAAGCTAAGAAAAACTGAAGAACCTCTTGATGAAAGTGAAAGAGGAGAGTGAAAAAGTTGGCTTAAAATTCAACATTCAAAAAACTAAGATCATGGCATCTGGTCCCATCACTTCATGGAAAATAGATGGCGAAACAATGGAAACGGTGAGAGATTTTATTTTGGGGCGGGGGCCCAAAATCACAACAGATGGTGACTGCAGCCATGAAATTAAAAGATGCTGGCTTCTTGGAAGAAAAGCTATGACCTACCTAGACAGCATATTAAAAAGCAGAGACATTACTTTGCCAACAAAAGTCCATCTAGTCAAGGCTGTTTTTTCCAGTAGTCATGTATGAATGTGAGAATGGGACTATAAAGAAAGCTGAGCATCAAAGAACTGATGCTTTTGAACTGTGGTGTTGGAGAAGACTCTTGAGAGTCCCTTGGATTGCAAGGAGATCCAACCAGTTCATCCTAAAGGAAATCAGTCCTGAATATTCATTGGAAGAACCGATTCTGAAGCTGAAACTCCAATACTTTGGACTCCTGATGCAAAGAACCGACTTATTGGAAAAGACACTGATGTGGGGAAAGAAGGAAGACAGGAAGAGAAGATGATGACAGAGGATGAGATAGTTGGGTGGCATCATTGACTCAATGGACATGAGTTTGAGCAAGCTTCAGGAGTTGGTGATGGACAGGGAAGCCTGGTGTGCTGCAGTTCATGGGGTCACAAAGAGTCGGACACAACTGAGCGACTGAACTGAACTGAATCGAACATTCACAGTCTCAACCATGACATTTTCATGTCATGAAACCATTCAGAACAAACCATTCTGAGAGATCCATTCAGTATGTATCATTGTTATCAGATTTAACAATATTATTTTGTAGAGTTTTTGAAATGATGTTTTTTTTTAAGTTTTCTTGATACAACATTCTTATAAATAAAACAAACTAACAATTCTAAATAAGAAGGACAGCAAAAGCAAAAAGAGATCATGTTGCAGCCTATGTAGGGCCACAGAGACTTATATATGTGTCTAATAAAATTATTTTTATGGCAATGATTTACATTTATTTCCAATTGTGTCTTTCACATCAATGACAACAGTATGAAACAGTAGAAATTAGTAACAGAAAGAAAAACAGGAAAAGCACAACTAAGTAGAAACTAAACAGCATGCTATTAAAAAAACTAATGAGTCTATGAAGAAATCAAAGAGGAAATAACAGAAAATAACAGTTCAGTTCAGTTCAGTTCAGTCCCTTCTCCTCCTGCCTTCAATCTTGCCCAGAATCAGGGCCTTTTCCAATGAATCAGTTATTTGCATCCAGTGGCCAAAGTATTGGAGTTTCAGCTTCAGCATCAGTCCTTCCAATGAAAATTCAGGACTGATTTCCTTTAGGATGGACTGGTTGGATCTCCTTGCAGTCCAAGGGACTCCAAGAGTCTTCTCCAACACCACAGTTCAAAAGCATCAATTCTTCAGTGCTCAGTTTTCTTTATAGTCCAAGTCTCACATCCATACATGACCACTGGAAAAACCATAGCCTTGACCAGACGGACCTTTGTTGGCAAAGTAATGTCTCTGTTTTTTATGGGCCCAGCACACTTCCTCTGCACTACTCTGCTTGTCTGTTTTTTAATATGCTATCTAGGTTGGTCATAGCTTTTCTTCCAAGGAAGAAAAATAACTCAAAATAATAAAAATGAAAACAGAAGTTTCCTACATCTATGGGATGCAACAAAAGTAGGTAATCATTAGCCAACCCATTTAAACTGTCATATTGCATCATTATCTTACAAAATATCCTGAATTTTCCCTTAATGTTGATGCTGTTCAGTTGCTAAATCATGTCCGGTTCTGCAACCCCATTGACTGCAACACGCCAGGCTCCTCTGTCCTTCACTATCTCCCAGAGTTTGCTCATTCATCTCCATTGAGTCAGTGATGTTATCCAACCATCTCTCCCCCAGCCATCCCTTTTTCTTCCTACCTTCAATCTTTCCCAGCATCGGGGTCTTTTCCAATGAGTTGGCTCTTCCAATCAGGTGGCCAAAGTATTGGAGCCTCAGCTTCAGTATCAGTCTTTCCAATAAGTATTCAGGGTTGATTTCTTTTAAGATTGACTGGTTTGATCTTGCAGTCCAAGGAACTGTTAAGCATCTTCTCCAACACCATAATTCGAAGGCATCAATTCTTCAGACCTCAGCCTTCTTTATGGTTCAGTTCTCACATCCATACATGATTACTGGGAAAAAACATAGCTTTGACTATGCAGACCTTCTGAAAATTGATATCTCTGCTTTTTAATATGCTGTCTAGGTTTGTCATAGCTTTCCTTTCAAGGAGCAATCATCTTTTAATTTCATGGCTGCAGTCATTATCTGCAGTGATTTTGGAGACAAAGAAAAGAAAATCTGTCACTGCTTCCAAGTTTTCCCCTTCTATTTGTCATGAAGTGATGGGACTGGATCCCATGAACTTAGTATTTTGAATGTTCAAGGTAATTTTTTCACAACCCTCTTTTGCCCTCAAGAGGCTCTTAATTCCTCTTCACTTTCTGCCATCAGAGTGGTATCATCTGCTCATCCAAAATTGTTGATATTTCTCCTTACAATCTTGATTCCAGACTGTGATTCATCCAGTCTGGTATTTTGCTTGATGTACTGTGTATAATTTAAATAAGAAGTGTGAATATTTACAGCCTTGGTGTACTCCTTTTCCAATTTTGAAGCAATCCATTGTTCCATGTCTGGTTCTAACTGTTGCTTCTTGACTCACATACAGGTTTCTAAGGAGACAGGTAAGGTGGTATGGTTTTTTCATCTCTAAGAATTTTTTAGTTTTTGTGATCCACACAGTCAAAGGCTTTCCCTTAATAATATTTCTAATTATAATTTAACTTTACAAAGCTCTTTAGATCCCTCCTTTCTTCAATTTAAGTCTGAATTTGGCAGTAAGGAGTTCCTGAGTTGAGCCACAGTCAGCTCCTGGTCACGTTTTTGCTGACTGTATAGAGCTTCTCCATCTTCGGCTGCAAGGAGTGTAATCAATCTGATTTTGGTATTGACTATCTGGTGTTGTCTGTGTGGAGATCTTCTCTTGTGCCGTTGGAAGAAGGTGTTTCCTATGACCAGTGCATTCTCTAGGCAAAACTCTGTTAACCTTTGCCCTGCTTCATTTTGTACTCCAACGCCAACTTGCCTGTTACTCCAGCTATCTCTTGACTTCCTACTTTTGCATTCCAGTCCCCTGTAATGAAAAGGACATCTTTTTTCCATTGGTTCTAGAAGTTCTTGTAGTTCTTCATAGAACCATTCAACTTCAGCTTCTTCCACATTAATGGTCAGGGCATAGACTTGGATTACTGTGAAAAAGAATGGTTTGCCTGGGAAACGAAAAGAGATCATTCTGTCGTTTTTGAGACTGCATACAAATATTGCATTTTGGACTCTTTTGCTAACTATGAGGACTACTCCATTTCTTCTAAGGGATTCTTGCCCACAGTAGTAGGTGTAATGGTCATCTGAATTAAATTCTCCCATTCCATTCCATTTTAGTTCACTGATTCCTAAAATGTTGATGTTCACTCTTGCCATCTCCTGTTTGACCACTTCTAATTTACCTTGATTGATGGACCTAACATTCAAGGTTCTTATGCAATATTGTTCCTTACAGCATTGGACTTACTTCCATCACCATTCACAGCTACAACTGGGTGGTGTTTTTGCTTTGGCTCAGCCTCTTCATTATTTTTGGAGGTATTTTCCACTCTTCTCTAGTAGCATATTGGAAAACATCTGAATTGGGGAGTTCTTCTTTCAGTGTCATATCTTTCTGCTTTTTCATATTGTTCATGAAGGAGAATGAAATAGAATACCTAGGAATAAACCTACCCATAGAGGTAAAAGACCTGGCCTCTGAAAACTATAAGACACTGATGAAAGAAATTGAAGGTGACACAAACTGATGGAAAGATATACTATATTCTTGGGTTTGAAGAATCAATATTGTGAAAATGACCATACTACCCAAGGGAACCTATACATTCAATACAATCCCTATCAAAATACCAATGGCATTTTTCACAGAACTAGAACAAAAAGTTTAAAACATACATGGAAACACAAAGGACCTCGACAAGCCAAACAATCTTAAATAAGAAAAACAGAGCTGGAGAAATCACACCTCCTGGTTTACAACTACACTACAAAGCTGCAGTAATCAAAACAGTGTGAATCTACTTGAAAACAAACACAGAGATCAATGGAACAGAAAGTAGTGCCCAGAAATAAACCCACACCTTTGGGCAATTAATCTACAACCAAGGAGGCAAGAATAAATAATGGAAAAGAGACAGTTTCTTCAATACATTGTGCTAGGAGAACTCCATAGCTCCAAGTAAAAGAATAAAATTAGATTCTTTAACACAATATTCAAAATAAATTCAAAACAGATTAAAGAACTAAATGTAAGATTGGATACCATAAAACTTCTAGAGGAACACATAGGTGGAACACTCTTTGCTGTAAATCATAGAAATATATTTTTGTATCTGTCCTGTAAAGAAAATAAAAGCAAAAATAAGCAGATGGGATCTAATTAAACTTAAAAACTTTTGCAGAGCAAAAGAAACCATCTACAAAATGAACACACCTGCTACTGAATGGGAGAAAATATTTGCAAATGATATGACTGATAAGGGATTAATATGTTTAAGATATATTAGCTTATGCAACTCAACATCAAATAAACAAACTGATTAAAAACTGGACAGAGAAGTTTAATAGACCTTTTTTTTCCCATAAAAGACATGCAAATAAGCAATAGGAACATGAAAAGATGCTCAACATCACTAATCCTCAGGGAAACAATTCAAAAAGATACATGCACACAATATTCATAGCAGTATTATTTACAATTGTCAAGACATGTACACAAGTTTCCATCAAAAGTACCTAACTTTCCATCAAAAGATGAAAGGATAAAGAAGGTATGGCATATACATGTAGAATAGGATACTACTCAGTCATAAAAAGAACAAAACTTTTCTCTTTGCAACCACGTGGATGGACTTGGACGGCATTATGATCAGTGAAAAAAGACAGAGAAATCAAATACTGTATGATGTCACTTATCCATGGAGTCTAAAAAATACAACAAATTAGATAACATCACAAGAAAAGAAACAGACCCACAGACATAGAGAACAAACTAGTGATTAACAGCTGAGGGGGTGGGGACATAGGGGTGGAGGAGTGAGAGCACAAACGACTGGGTATAAGATGGGCTCAAGGATGTATTGTGCAACGTGGAAAGTGCAGACAATACTTTGTAATAAACGCAAATGGAAAGCAGCTTTTGAGAATTAAAGAAAAAATTTTCAAAAAATATTTTTTACTGAATTTTTTTACTAGAAAAATCTATTCCCAATCATATCTGTATATACAGAACATAAATCTGAAAATGTTATCTGTTTATATGTAGATATTCTAGGAGTGTGCTTTAAAGAGGTCTCAGGTTTTATTTAAAATACATAAAAAGTGGGAGGCAACAGAAAGATGTCTCAAGGGTCTTGTGTATTTTAGAGAGGAATGTCAAGAATGTGGGCTTCCCAGCTTGTAAAACAATAACTTCTTTGATTGGATATTCAGTTGTGCTTTGCCTGCATTTTCTGTTTTTAAATCCAAAGGTAAATTTAACCTAGGAAAAAAGATATTTCTGTTTGTCGGTTTCAAAAGCTACTTTTTTTTTCATTTTGTTCTTTTTTTTAAAACCAGAGATCTTTTGAAATTTGAACTCTACCCTTGTTTACCACTGTGGTTTTTGCTTTAGAGGTTAAGTTTGTAACAGTTGCTTCTCTATCCCTGAAAAGCAAAAGACAGGAAAGATTATTAGGGAAATTCTGTTGGTAAAATTATTCCCAATGATCCTATTTAAGGCAGATTATGCTTAGTAACTAAAACAACAACATGCTTTTCAAAACTGTATTTTGGGGATGTTGTAATAAAAGTAGCTGTGACCCGTATAATATTCCCTTGCCATTTGATCAAACATCTACCCCCCCAAAAAGTTTCATTTTTGAACTCACACAAAAAGTATTTCTGTGGTTTTGTGCCTTGCTCAGATGCTTAGCAACCAACACTAATAATTAATACCCTCTTGACATTTCCCCTAGTTTTGCACATTTTTTTCAACACAACTTTCAATATTTGGGTTAATTCTCTTCTGAGTCATGGTTCTAAAGCGTTGAAAAACAACTAAGAATTCCTGATATCCATCGTATAAGTTGATTCTAATGTTGTATGTCTAACAATATCTAACATTCCTTCCAATTTATAAAGCTCAGTGATCTGTACTTCTCTCTTACTCTCTTGTGGTAAAATTAAAAATGAAAATTAAAAAGTCAACTTCTTTTTGAGTCAGTAAAAATATAGAATTGGAAGCTAAACTTAAATTTTAATACTACAAATAAATTAGTTTCAAATGAGTCACTGATTAACAAAAAAATAAAAATCAGATATAAAAAAACAGTCATGACTTTTTGGTCTACTGGGAGACTAAGAACCATCTATAGACTGGACATGCCTTTAAAGCCATGGGGTGGACAAACCATAACCCATGGGCCAAAGAGGCCCACCCTGTGCTTTTATATGTGAGCTAAGGATATTTTCTTCATTTTAAGAGTTTGAAGAAAATCAAAACAATAATAGTATTTAATGAAAGGTGGAAAATAAGCTCTCAGAATTCATAAATAATTTTTCTGGAACACAGTCATGCTCATTTACATATCATCTATATTTACATATTGTCTATCCTCATTTATTTACATATAGTCATCTGCATATTGTCTGTGGCCACTTTCATGCACAATCATCATATGTCAAATCTTGAATATCACCTGTTTATTTTTCTAGGAATGAATTTAATAGCTCTAGCACAATAGTTGGCATTTCTCTTAATTCTTTCATTTCATTTCCCTTTGACCAACCACATATTTATTTTCAAAACAGATAGCCAGAATTAAATTGCCCTAAGGAAGTCCAAATGAAAATGTTGTCCTTTTGAATGTCCAGAAAGACAATGAAATAGTCTTTGAGAACCACTGAACGATGTCTTTGCTATAGGGAATAAAGGAGAGCCTCTGGAAGAGGTAAAAATTAATCAGGCCTAGAAAGATTATATTAGCAATCATCTCTGGCTTTGAAATTACAGTATCACCTTCAAGAACAAAAATGTCTAGTATTCTCTTGATGTTGACTGAAAGCTGTGAGATGGTGGTTAAGACCATCAGAAATGTGACTTATCAGTAGCAGCCCCTGCCCTGAACTACAGTCGCGCTTGTAGGTCCCTAGCCGGCTATAGTAATGACTGTTGGAAACCTGAGCCAGTCACTTGATTCTCTAATAAATCATTTACAGTAATCAATTTTATCACACAGTGGGAATAGTAATAATTTTGTATCAGTTTTGTTTCTGAATAGATAGATACAACTGGAACCACTCAACTTCTATAGTATCTGCTGTCTCTACCTGTTCCATGTACAGTATAAATTTGGAAGCATTAGATAGATGATAGATAGATAGAAAGATAGATATGTGGGTAGAGATAGATAGACAGATAAGGCAAATTATGTAGTGAAGTAAGAACTGGCGAGACTTAAGACAAAAATCCACACTTCACAAAAAAATTTTTCAACTCCTTCTGTTTTTTTTTTTTTTTTCTCTCTTTCCCCTGTGAAGAATTTACCAGGATTAGAGATCAAATAAGCAATGAAATTTTATAAAATACCCAGTGTTGCTATGTGTAATTGTGGAATGTGTATTGGTGTGGTTACCCTGCTCTTGTCTAACTAGTTTACTGTTTTCACTACATCTGTGTGATAAATAATTAAAACATGCTAATCAAATATTTCTCAGTAAATACTGAGAGGCATGGTCTATTGGTAAAACCCTACTATAAAATGATTATTCAAAATGTTAAATGGTATCATCTATGGCATTGTAAGAATAAAAGTTTGGAACTTGAACTAAAAGCACTACAAAAGAAATTGGTGTTTCAAATAATCTCTAGCATTTTGTATACATTCAGTTCAGTTCAGTCACTCCGTCGTGTTCAACTTTTTGTAACCCCATGAACCACAGCATGCCAGGCCTCCCTGTCCATCACCAACTCCCAGAGTACACCCAAACCCATGTCCATTGACTCGGGGATGCCATCCAACTATTCCATCCTCTGTCGTCCACTTCTCCTCCTGCCCTCAATCTTTCTCAGCATCAGGGCCTTTTCCAATGAGTCAGCTCTTCGGATCAGGTGGCCAAAGTATCGGATTTACAACTTCAGCATCAGTCCTTCCAGAGAACACCCAGGACTAACTAATCTCCTTTAGGAAGGACTGGTTGGATTTCCTTGCAGTCCAAGGGACTCTCAAGAGTCTTTTCCAACACCATAGTTCAAAAGCATCAATTCTTCGGCGCTCAGCTTTCTTCACAGTCCAACTCTCACATCCATACATGACCACAGGAAAAACCATAGCCTTGATTAGGCAGACTTTTGTTGGCAAAGTAATGTCTCTACTTTTTAATATGCTGTCTAGGTTGGTCATAACTTTCCTTCCAAGGAGTAAGCGTCCTTTAATTTCATGGCTGCAATCACCATCCACCATGACTTTGGAGCCCAGAAAAATAAAGTCATCCACTGTTTCCCTATTTGCCATGAAGTTATGGGACCAGTCTTTTATACATTGGTAGAATTTAATTTCAGAAAAATAACTACTTTGAACACTCGGAGATCAGGCTTGGTGCATAAAATTATCTGCTTGAAGAATGCTAAGACAGCAATGTTCACAATAAAAGCACGAACAAATTCTACCAGCCACAGCACAAGAGACTTGCAGAAGCTTACCTTGTTTTAGGAAAATGAATTACTCAGTTATTTTGTATTGTCTTGTATTGGGTACTAAAGTTAAATATGTAGGTGCAGCACATTTTATTTATATTCTTAACTTACTTCTAATTTACTTTCTTAAAACTTATTACTTTCAAAACGCTTTCTTTGGTACTCAATTTTAAAACTTCTTATATAACTTGTGTTAAAAAAAAAATATACAAGGGAATGTGTAAAAAAGTGAAGTATACTGCTTAAGATCACAGATGCACTTGCCAGATGACCTGACAAAACCTCACTCTGACTTGCCAGCTGAGCCACAGTAGGCAGATTACTTTTATGCACCTTAATTTCATAATATACAAAATAAAAACAGTATTAGTATTCACCAGTTAAGTGATAGGAGAATTTAAGGAAATCAACTATATAAAATACTGAGTATGATGCCTGGAAAGAAGTAAGTCTTGATAAACATTAACATTTAATATTTTTTGTCAAATTATCATTTGAAAAAGCAAATTCAAAGATAATCCCAAAGTGATCCAGTGATGCTCAGTTTCTGATAAGTCATACTTAAACAAGTTCATCATGGTGGACTCTCACTGAAACCCTGTTCTACACCCTTCTGATCTACTTATGGAATATTTTTTAGGAAAAAAAAATGTGGAAGACATGAAATTCATGTCTTTATAAGTTATCTTCCAAGTCTTGAATACTTACTAATGAATCTATTTAAATATTCCAGGAGTAAGAGAAACACAAGGTTTTAGACAAAGTCCAAAAAGATCGACACATTTTTGGTTTAAATTTTCCACACAGCCCTTTCAGTCTTTAACCCACTGAAATGTTTCCATATGGACCACGACTTTAAAAGATTGGTCAATAAGACACCAAGTGATAGCCAATGTGCTAAATGGACATTTCTAACCTCATATTTAATTTGATCCTTTTGGTCTTTTGATTCCGCTTTACATCACCAAATCAACTGAACTTAATTAATACTCTCCAACCACAAACTCTGTCAGTTACACTGGGCCTTAAAACGTCATCAACTCAATGGACATGAGTTTGAGTAAACTTTGGGGGAATAAGTGAAGGACAGAGAAGCCTGGTGCACGGCAGTCCATGGGGTTGCAAAGAGTCAGACACAGCCTAGCAACTGAGCAACATTAAATTTAATAATACTTATCTTTCTTTGTACTTCTCTGATCATAGAATCCCAGTCTTCCTTATAAGCGCCTCTTCCTTGACTCTCTTCAAATAAATTTCTCAAATTTTTGATCTAATATATGCTTCTTTTTTCAGTCTAGATGACTTTTCTAAGATACATGAGATACTCCAAGACCATTTACCAAGGAATCTCTGACATCCATATCCACTCCAGCTCTCTCTATTGACTTTCTTCCCCACATTTCCTTGAATAGTTACCTGACAACTTCTTTTGAACCACAATTTTAGCATATATCAACTTGAATTATTTTTCTTCCAATTTTGCTCTTCTGTTATTTCTTACTTTGATTAATGGTAGCATCAGAAATCCTATCATTCAAGTTGAAAGCCTGGAAGTTCTCTAAGCATCTTCCTCCTTGTCACTTTCTATCTCCAATCCTTCAAATGCTAATATTGATTTTTATTCTAAAATATTTGTTCACTTCAGTCTTCACTCTTCTTAATACCATTGATCTAGTTCATTATTTTTCACTTATATCACTACAAAAGCTTTGAAAGAGAGCCTTAGAAAACTACTTAGAGCTGGGTTTTGCATTCTATTTGCGTTTAGCTCATTCAAGTGCCATGATACTCCATAGTGTTGGGTTGTCTTTAAACTTGTTTTCCAAGGCTTCTTCCTTGCTCATCCAGCATCATTCCTAGCCTACTGCTTTTCAAGCATGTTGGAAGCCCAGCACACTCAGTACCCCAATATGCAACAGTAATATTATATTTGCGAAGCTAACTTAGGGGAGGGTGATACGTCTACTTTGAAATATTCCCTCTGGTGATTTTAACATGTCATCCTTCTTTGGTCAAGGTTTTTACTCCTTAGGGGTGATTTTATGCTTACCCAATTCTTCACTACCACCTGCATTCAGAAGACTGACAAATGTTTACCACCAGTACTTAACTATTTCCTCAGTTCCAACTCCATGTGTCTAACTGCTTCTTGCTGCCTCAAACTATAAATCCCACCAGCACTTTTAAGTCACACTCTTCAAGTTTAATTTATTATGTTATTCTTTCTAAACTGCTTATCATTCAATATTCGTATGTCCATAATTATCCAAGCAAAATCTTGGGGTTCATTTTACCTTCTTTTCCCTCCATTATTCACCATGTCAAATAAAACCTTTAGATTCATCATTTCTCCTTAATCAACCACTTTCATTGCTTCCCACTTCTTTCTCCTCTCATAGATACTGTCGTTGTTTAGCCTTCTGTCTAGGTTATTATTATCATTACCACACTAGTTACCATGTCTCCAGCTTTGCTTTCTGCAATCTATCTTCTGTTTAGCTCCAGAGTGAATTTTTAAAATGCAGCTCTTATCATGTCACTCCCTGGATTATAACTCTTTTGAACTC
Source organism: Muntiacus reevesi (assembly GCF_963930625.1). NCBI lineage: Eukaryota > Metazoa > Chordata > Mammalia > Artiodactyla > Cervidae > Muntiacus > Muntiacus reevesi. Next base: position 122,788,701 of record NC_089251.1, read on the forward strand.
CTACCATCCACAGGATAAAGTCCAAATTCCTCAGCCTGATGTCAGATCTCCACTGTCAGCTTAGTAGGAACAAAGTTTGCTGACTTAGTTTCATTTATTTACTCAACAAATGTTAACTGCGTATCACCAGACAGTATTCTACACACCAGGGATCCTGAAAGGAAAAGACAGGAAAGCTTGGAATAGTGAAGGAGCTAGCATTCTAGGTCAAGGGGAAAAACAAATAAGCAAACACACACATTCACACCCTCAAGTGGTAAATTCTATGTAAAAAATAAAATAGAGTGATGAAATTGAGATTAGCTAGATGGCTTTCTGGAAGAGAGTTGGAGTCAGGAAAGACATCAAATAGGTTACTTTTAATTTGACTCCTGAGTAAATGGAGGGAGGCAAGAGTCTTAGGAACAGTGTTCTTAGTCGGGGGTGGGGGAGGGAATAGCATTGTGAAGATCCTAAAGCACAGACAAACTTGGCATGCTTGAGGAACAGAGGGAAAGGTACCAAGTGTGGAGTGTGGAGAATGAATTAAACACTAGTATGTCAGAGAGGCAAGCAGAGAAAAGACAGCTGTCGTTCAGTTGCGAAGTCTCTGTCACCCTGTGGACTGCAGCACGCCGGGTTTCTGGGTCCTTCAGTATCTCCTGGAGTTTACTCAAACTCATGTCCATTGAGTCAGTGATGCCATCCAACCAACTCATCCTCTGTTACCCCCTTCTCCTGCCCTCAAAGACCATAACTTTGGGACTTTACAAATTTTTCCCAGGAATGTGAACTGTATCTTAAATTGAAGAGGAATTCACTGAGTTTTGAGTAGGAAATGACAGGACAATTTATATTCTGAAATGATCTTTGTGGCAATTCTGATGCAAAATAGTGGCAAGAGGATGAATTGGATGGATTAGTATGGTAGTAATCATTGAGATGGAGAGAGATGTTTAGATCTGAAGTATGTGTTTAAGATGGAGTAGATAAATCTTGTTAATCACTAGATGCAGGTAAAGAGAAAATGAGAAGGATCAAGCAAAACACTTAGATTTAGGAGATATTAAATGAATATATAAGTTTGAGCCTCTGGGAAATTGGAGTGGTATCTATGGTGGTGTGGTTCAGTCGCTAAGTCATGTCCAACTGTAACCCGCCAAGCTCTTCTGTCCATAGGATTTCCCAGGTAATAATGCTGGAGTGGGCTGCCATATCCTTCTCCAGGAGACTGTGGTAACCCAGGGATTAAACTGACATCTCCTGCGTTGCAGAGCAGATGCTTTACCACTGAGCCACCAGGGAAGCCTCACATTGCACACTAATAAGTATTTAGATGCCATTCAAAACAAAAGGAATAAATGAGATCACCTAGAATAAATAAATATAGTAAAGGATCCACCACTGAGACTAATAATAGATGGTAAAATCTAAATTGCCTGGTTGATAATGAGAAAAGGTAATACTGAGCATAAGATCTTCATGAAGATGACAAATTGCTGAGGTCAAAGCATTTGAGTAGGTGAGCTGGAGGGATAGGAGGTGATGATCAGAAAGTGAATGGTTTGCTGCAGAGGGTCTAGAAATGGCACAGAAATGCTGCAGAGAGTCTAGAATTTGCTTGAGAGAAATTTGAGGTAGAAACATGGAAATGTTTAGCTGAGATAACATGAAAGATAAGCTGGTGAGAATTAAGAAAATCAAGGAACTAAGAGACCAAATTCTCCCTGATGCTTCTACCACTATTTGCACTTTAATTTGTAGCCATACAAAGTGATTTTCCATCTCTGCAAAATGCGTTCACATTTCACATCTTCATCCTCTACTTTTGTCCATATCCTCCCATCCCTTTGGAAAGCTCCAAGTTCCAAAGTTCCGAAAACACATGCACATTCTTCCCCACCTGAGTCAAATATTTCATATTCTCTGCAGCGTTCTCAGACCCCAACTCATGATGCTTTCTAAAGAAAGCTAATCAGTGTCTCATTCATTGCCTTGTATGTATCTCAATTATAGCACATAGAGTTAGTTGTTTATTTAAATATTTGTATTCTCAAAGTAGATTCTCAATGGCTCAAAGGCAAAGAAGAGATCTTTTTAGTTTTGCAGTATCAGCACTTAGCAGTGCCAGCAACTTAGAGAGGTTTAACCAGTGCTAGTTGGATGTACTCACTTAGAAGCATTTGCACGTGTCAGTGTTGCCTGGGTTTAGAGTTGATAAGATATTTGCTGAGGTGGTAGAGAGAGAAAAGAGAGAAGAGAATGGGGCGTTTCACTATGCAACTCCATTAAATATATCAGGACACAGTAGCAGATTTTCAACAACAAAATGTACTTCCCTAATTTTATAATTTAGGGAATGAATTAAAAAATGAACAAATGATGTAGCACATTTTTGCCAATAGCATCTGTGTACCAGCAAAAAGTGGACTTGATCTTTCAGGAGCTTCTTGGTCTTTCTAACACTCTGCTTATCTTTGACTATGTGATTCTTATTTTATATACTTATTAGTGAAAGTATGTAATGTTAGAAATTTTAGCATCAGTCAGTCATTCAGTTTAGTCACTCAGTTGTGTCCGACTCTTTGCGACCCCATGAACCGCAGCATGCCAGGCCTCCCTGTCCATCACCAACTCCCGGAGTTTACTCAAACCCATGTCCATTGAGTCGGTGATGCCATCCAACCATCTCATCCTCTATTGTCCCCTTCTCCTCCTGCCCACAATCCGTCCCGGCATCAGGGTCTTTTCCAATGAGTCAACTTTTCACATGAGGTGGCCAAAGTACTGGAGTTTCAGCTTCAGCATCAATCCTTCCAATGAACACCCAGGACTGATCTCTTTTAGAATGGACTGGTTGGATCTTCTTGCAGTTTAAGGGACTCTCAAGAGTCCTCCAACACCACAGTTCAAAAGCGCTCAGTTTTTTTTGGTGCTCAGCTTTCTTCACAGTCCAACTCTCACATCCATACATGACCACAGGAAAAACCATAGCCTTGACCAGATGGACTTTTGTTGGCAAAGTAATGTCTCTACTTTTTAATATGCTATTTAGGTTGGTCATAACTTTCTTTCCAAGCAGTAAGCGTCTTTTAACTTCATGGCTGCAATCACCATCTGCAGTGATTTTAGAGCCCAAAAAATTAAAGTCTGACACTATTTCCACTGTCTCCCCATCTATTTCCCATGAAGTGATGGGACCAGATGCCATGATCTTAATCTTCTGAATGTTAAGCTTTAAGCCAACTTTTTCACTGTCCTCTTTCACTTTCATCAAGAGGCTTTTTATTTCATCTTCACTTTCTGCCATAAGGGGTGGTGTCATCTGCATATCTGAGGTTATTGATATTTCTCCTGGCAATCTTGATTCCAGCTTGTGCTTCATCTAGCCCAGCGTTTCTCATGATGTACTCTGCATATAAGTTAAATAAGCAGGGTGACAATATACAACCTTGACGTACTCCTTTTCCTATTTGGAACCAGTCTGTTGTTCCATGTCCAGTTCTAGCTGTTGCTTCCTGACCTGCATACAGGTTTCTCAAGAGGCAGGTCAGGTGGTCTGGTATTCCCATCTGTTTCAGAATTTTCCACAGTTTATTGTGATCCACAGTCGAAGGCTTTCACATAGTCAATAAAGCAGAAATAGATGTTTTTCTGGAACTGTCTTTCTTTTTTGATGATCCAGAGGATGTTGGCAATTCGATCTCTGGTTCCTCTGCCTTTTCTAAAACCAGCTTGATACCACTCCTTTAATCTCAATGCTTTGATCAGTCCCAGATTTGCATCTTGCTTATATTAAGCCCAGTGAACATTAGCAAGATACTTAGCTTCTATTGGCATTCCAAGACCAGAATCCAACAAGCGTATGGCTCCTTTACTTTTAAGGCTTTAAAATTCTCAGTCGACAATAAGGAAAGGTGAAAGAATGGCCAAGAGTTTTAAAAATCAGACCAAGAAATGATATACATAATACCTCTGGCCATACTTTATAGGCCAAAACTCAGTAAAATAGCCCCACATAACCTCATGGATTCTGAGAAATAAAACCTAATTGTGTGTACAGGAAGAAGAGGAATCACATGGACATTGAGGAGAAAGAATTGAGAGGAAAGGAATGATTTCTTGCATACTTATTGTTGCTGTTGTTCAGTCGCTACATGTGTTCAACTGTATGTGACCCCACTAACAGCAGTATGCCAGGCTTTCCTTACCTTCACTCTGTCCTGGAGTTTGCTCAGATTCATGTCCATTTAGTTGGTGATGTTATCCCACCATCTCATCCTCAGTTGCCCCCTTCTCCTCCCACCCTCGATCTTTCCCAGTTTCAAGGTCTTTTCCAATGAGTTGGCTCCTCACATTAGGTGGCCAAAGCATTGGAGCTTCAGCTTCAGCATCAGTTCTTCAGCTTCAGCATCAGTCCTTCAAAGAAAATCCAGGGTTTATTTCCTTTAGAACTGGCTGGTTTGACCTCCTGGCAGCCCAAGGGAACCTCAACAGTCTTCTCCAGCACACAATTAGAAAGCATCAGTTCTTCAGCACTCAGGCTTCTTATGGTCCAATTCTCACATCTGTACATGAAAAACTGTACTTTTGACTATACGGACCTTTGTTGGCAAAGTGATGTCTCACTTTTTAATATGTTGTCTAGGTTTTTCATAGCTTTCCTTACAAAGAGCAAGCATCTTTGAATTTCATAGCTGTAGCCACAATCCACGGTGATTTTGAAGCTCGAGAAAAGAAAATCTGTAACCACTCCCATGTTTTCCCTTCTATTTGACATGAAGTAATTGGACCAGATGCCATGATATTAGTTTTTTGAATGTTAAGTTTCAAGCCAGTCTTTTCACTTTCATCAAGAGTCTCTTTAGTTCTTCACTCTCTGCTTTTAGAGTGGTGTCATATGCATATCTGAGGTTGTTGATATTTCTGCCTACAACCTTGATTCCAGCCTGTGATTCATCCAGTCTGGCATTTCCCGTGGTGTATGTAAGTTAAATAAGCAGGGTGACAATATACAGCCTTGAATATTCCTTTCCAAATTTTGAACTACTCAGTTGTTCCATGTCCAGTTCTAACTGTTGCTTCTTGACCCACATACAGGTTTCTCAGGAGACAGGCAAGGTGATCTTGTATTCCCATCAGTTTAAGAATTTTACATAGTTTGTTGTGATCCACACAGTCAAAGGGTTTGGCATAGTCAATGAAGCAGAAGAGGATGCTTTTCTGGAATTCCTTTGCTTTCTCCATGATCCAGCGTATGTTGACAATTTGATGTCTGGTCTCTCTTCCATTTCAAAATACACCTTGCACATCTGGAAGTTCTTGGTTCACAGTTCACATACTGCTGAATCTTAGTTGGAAGGATTTTGAGCATAAACTAAGAATTGAGAAGAAAGGAATGGCTTCTTGCATATTAGCTACACATAAGGTACCATTTAGTATCAAATGCTAAGATACTCAATCCTGGGAGATTTCTGAGATGGTGAATTAGGTTATCCATCCACTAGATCATGTGAATTATATCTATAAGGCTTATTTCCAGCACACTGATTATACCATGGTAGGACCTCAGTTCAGTTCAGTCACTCAGTCGTGTCCGACTCTTTTTGACCCCATGAATTGCAACACGCCAGGCCTCCCTGTCCGTCACCAACTCCCAGAGTCTACCCAAACCCATATCTATTGAATCAGTGATGCCATCCAGCCATCTCATCCTTTGTCATCTCCTCCTCCTGCCCCCAATCCTTCCCAGCATTAGGGTATTTTCCAATGAGTCAGCTTTTCACATCAGATGGCCAAAGTATTGCAGTTTCAGCTTCAATTAACCATAAATATTGTGGAAAAGAATGTCACTGTTGGGTAAACAAAGACAAAAGCCTAGATGGCATTTAGCAGGTCGGTGTTCAGTGTTTATTGCTGCTGCTGCTAACTCGCATCAGTCGTGTCCAACTCTGTGCGACCCCATAGACAGCAGCTGGTCAGGCTCCTCTGTCCCCGGGAGTTTCCAGGCAAGAACACTGGAGTGGGCTGCCATTTCCTTCTCCAGTGCAGAAAAGTGAAAAATGAAAGTGAAGTCACTCAGCCACGTCCGACTCTTCGCAACCCCATGAACTGCAACCCACCAGGCTCCTCTGTCCATGGGATTCTCCAGGCAAGAGTACTGGAGTGGGTTGCCATTGGGTAAAGTAAAAGAAACAGGAGCATAATGAGTGTAGGTCTTTTGTTGCAATCTTGAAACTGGTAGAAACAGAATCAGATGGTTCTTTCAAAAGTAGGCTGTCAAATTTGGGGCTGTGGAATTTTTAAGCACCCACCTCTCTCCTTCCACAATCAGAGATTGGGCCCAACATGAGTGTCATGTGGAAGAACTTCTTTCCAATCTAATTCCATGGGCTCATCATCAGTCCTTCCAATAAACACCCAGGACTGATCTCCTTTAGGATGGACTGGTTGGATCTTCTTGCAGTCCAAGGGTCTCTCAAGAGTCTTCTCCAACACCACAATTCAAAAGCATCAATTCTTCAGCATCAATGGTAGGACCTAGGACAGCTGAAACTGTATGATGAGCAGTGACATTCTCTTCCACAATATTTATGGTTAATTCTAAGACTACCATCTAGCTTCTGGCTAAAGCTGACTTTCTGTATGTCTCTGTCTAGATCTGCTCAACCTACACTTTTTTCCTCAGAGTCAGGCTACAACCAGTTTCATACAGACATTGTATGGTCTTACTAGAATATTAGATACTTACCCCACTACACCTCATTCCTTTCCATCCAAAGAGACACCAAAGTTTCAAATGTAGGTTGTGAGATTTTGTATAAACCAGTCACCTAATTTAATGAGGTTATCAATTCATGAATGTTAATAGTATATAATTTGTGATTATATTTTTCAAACTGAAAGACTTAAATGCCTAATAGTTGAAAATAACTTAAAAGAGGCACTGTATCATTGGCCCAGGAATATATTAACTACATCTCAGCATTATTAAAAATAGCAAGGAGAGATAGGAAAGCCTTCCTCAGTGATCAGTACAAAGAAATAGAGGAAAGAAATAGAATGGGAAAGACAGAGACCTCCTCAAGAAAATGAGAGATACCAAGGGAATATTTCATGGAAAAATGGGCACAATAAAAGATAGAAATGGTATGGATTTAACAGAAGTAGGAGATATTAAGAAGAAGTGGCAAAGATACACAGAAGAACTATACAAAAATGTCTTAATGACCCAGATAACCATGATGGTGTGATCACTCACCTAGAGCCAGATATCCTGGACTGTGAAGTCAAGTGGACCTTAGGAAGCAACACCATTAACAAAGCTAGTGGAGGTTATGGAATTCAAGTTGAGCTAATTCAAATCCTGAAAGATGATGCTCTGAAAGTGCTGCACTCAATATGTCAGCAAATTTGGAAAACTCAGCAGTGGTCACAAGATTGGAAAAGTCAGTTTTCATTCCAATCCCAAAGAAAGGTAATGCCAAAGAATGTTCAAACGACCGCACAATTGCACTCATCTCACATGCTAGCAAATTAATGCTCAAAATTCTCCAAGCCAGACTTCAACAATATGTGAACCAAGAACTTCCAAATGTTCAAGCTGGATTTAGAAAAGGCAGAGGAAACAGATAAAATTTCCAACATCCATTGGATCATAGAAAAAGCAAGAGAATTCCAGAAAAATTATCTGCTTCACTGACTACGCTAAAGCCTTTGGTTATGTGGATCACAATAAATGGTGGAACATTCTGAAGGAGATGGGAATACCAGACCCCCTGACCTGCCTCTTGAGAAACCTGTATGCAGGTCAGGAAGCAACAGCTAGAACTGGACATGGAACAACAGACTGGTTCCAAATAGGGAAAGGAGTATGTCAAGTCTGTATATTGGCACCCTGCATATTTAAATTATATGCAGAGTACATCATGAGAAACGCCGGACTGGATGAAGCACAAGCTGGAATCAAGATTGCCAGGAGAAATATCAATAACCTCAGATATGCAGATGATACCACCCTTATGGCAGAAAGGTAGGAAGAACTAAAAAGCCCCTTGATGAAAGTGAAAGGGGAGAGTGAAAGAGTGGCTTAAAACTCAACATTCAAAAAGAGTAAGATCAACATTCAAAAAAGTAAGATCATGGCATCTGGTCCCATTGCTTCATGGCAAATAGATGGGGAAACATTGGGAACAGTGTCAGACTTTATTTTTGTGGGCTCCAAAATCACTGTAGATGGTGACTGCAGCCATGAAAGTAAAAGATGCTTGTTCCTTGGAAGAAAAGCTATGACCAACCTAGACAGTATATTAAAAAGCAGAGACATTACTTTGCCAACAAAGCTCCATATAGTCAAAGCTATGGCTTTCCAATAGTTTTGTATGGAGGTGAGTTGGACTATAAAGAAAGCTAAGTGCTGAAGAACTGATGCTTTTGAACTGTGGTGTTGGACAAGACTCTTGAGAATCTCTTGGACTGCAAGGTGATCAAATAAGTCAATCTTAAAGGAAATCAGTCCTGAATATTCATTGGAAGGACTGATGCTGGAGCTGAAGCTCTAATACTTTGGCCACCTGATGTGAAGAACTGACTCATTGGAAAAGACTCTGATGCTGGGAAAGTTGAAGGCAGGAGGAAAACGAGGCAACAGAGGATGAGATGGTTGGATGGTATCACTGACTCGATGAATGTGAGTTTGAGTAAGCTCCAGGTGTTGGTGGTGGACAGGTAAGCCTGTAATGCTGTGTCCATGGGGTGGCACAGTGTCGGGCATGACTGAGAGACTGAACTGACTCTATTATTTTCGATATGATGGCAAATGGTATTATTTCCTTAATTCCTCTTTCTGATTTTTTGGTATATAAAAATCCTTTAACAGAGGAAACAGCATTGTGTGTCTGTGTTAAATGGTTCTTTTCTTTATGGAAACCAGGAAATGTATAAAATGCTTTGACCACTTTGATCACAGATGCCGTAGAAAAGCTAATTCTAAATACTAACTAATACTAAATACTAAGGAAAAATTTTTCACTTAGTTTTCAAGTCACATAGTTGAATCTGGGGAAACAAAAACGTTAAATATAAAAAAAAATAATATATATAAATATAACAAATTTCTCTGTATTAATTTTGTATCTGCATCTTTACTTAATTCATTAATAAAAGCTGATACTTCTGGTAGCATCTTTGCTTGCTTCTGTGTGCAGTAGCATGTCATCTGCAAACAGTAATAGTTTGTCTTTTCTTTTTCATTTGGGATTCCTTTTATTCCTTTTTCTTCTGATTGCTATGGACTCCCAAAACTCTGTTGAATAAATGTGGTCAGGGTGGGCATCCTTGTATTATTTCTGATCTTAGAGGAAATATTTTCAGTTTTTCACCATTGAGTAAGGTGTTTCCTGTGTTTGTCATATATGGCCTTTATTATGCTGAAGTATGGGCTCCAAAATCACTGCAGATGGTGATTGCAGTCATGAAATTAAAAGACACTTACTCCTTGGAAGGAAAGTTATGACCAACCTAGACAGCATATTAAAAAGCAGAGACATTACTTTGCCAACAAAGGTCCATCTAGTCAAGGCTATGGCTTTTCCAGTGGTCATGTATGTTTCCAGTGGTCATGTATGGATGTGAGAGTTGGACTGTGAAGAAAGCTGAGTGCCCAAGCATTGATGCTCCAGGAGTTGGTGAGGGACTGGCAGGTCTGGCGTGCTGCTAATCATGGGGTCAAAAAGGGTCGGATACAACTGAGCAACTGAACTGAACTGATGTTCTCTTTGTGCCTGCTTTCTGGAGAATTTTTATCCCAAAAGGGAGTTGAATTCTATCAAAACCCTTTTCTACATCTATTGGGAGAATTATATGATTTTTTTCTGAATTTTGTTAGTGTAGTGTATCACCTTGATTGTTTTGTGCATATTGATAAATCTTTGCACCCCTGGGATAAATCCCACTTGATCAAGGTGTAAGTAAGATCCTTTTAATATATTGTTCAAGTTGGTTTGCTGAAGATTTTGCATCTATGTTCATCAGCAGTATTGGCTTGTAATTTTCCTTTTCATGATTTCTTTGGTCTTCTTATTAGGGTGATGTTGGCCTCATAGATTGTTTGGAAGTGTTCTTTCTTCTTTGGAATTTTAGACTAGTGTTAGAAGGATAGGTGTTAACTCTTCTTTAGTTTTTTGGTAGAAATCACTTATGAAGCCATCAGGTCCTGGACTTTTGTTTGTTGGGAGTTTTTAAATTATTGGTTCAATTTCATTACTGGTAATTTCTCTGTTTATATTTTCTATATCTTCTTGGTTTAGTCTTAGGAAAGTGTTCAGTTCAGTTCAGTCGCTCAGTCGTGTCCGACCCCTTGTGACCTGATGAACTGCAGCACATCAGGCCTCCCTGTCCATCACCAACTCCTGGAATCCACCCAAAACCATGTCCATTGAGTCAGTGATGCCATCCAACCATCTCATCCTCTGTTGTACCCTTCTCCTCCTGCCCTCAATCTTTTCAAATGAGTCAATTTCTTTGCATCAGGTGGCCAAAGTATTGGACTTTCAGCTTCAGCATCAGTCCTTCCAATGAACACCCAAGACTGCTCTCCTTTAGGAAAGACTGGTTGGATCTCCTTGCAGTCCAAGGGACTCTCAAGAGTCTTCTCCAACATCACAGTTCAAAAGCATCAATTCTTTGGAGCTCAGCTTTCTTTATAGCCCAAATCTCACATCCATATATGACCACTGGAAAAACCATAGCCTTGACCAGATGGATTATTGTTAGCAAAGTGATGTCACTGTTTTTTAATATGCTGTCTAGGTGGGTCATAACTTTCCTTCCAAGGAGTAGGCACCTTTCAATTTCATGGCTACAATCATTATCTGAAGTAATTTTGGGGCCCAGAAAAATAAAGTCAGCCACTGTTTCCACTGTTTCCCCATCTATTTCCCATGAAGTGATGGGACCAGATGCCTTGATCTTAGTTTTCTGAATGTTGAGCTTTCAGCCAACTTTTTCACTCTCCTCTTTCACTTTCATCAAGAGGCCCTTTAGTTCCTCTTCACTTTCTGGCATAAGGGTGGTGTCATCTGCATATCTGAGGTTATTGATATTTCTCCTGGCAATCTTGATTCCAGCTTGTGCTTCATCCAGTCTGGCGTTTCTCATGATGTACTCTGCATAAAAGTTAAATAAGCAGGGTGACAATATAGACTTGACATACTCCTTTTCCTATTAGAACCAGTCTGTTGTTCCATGTCCAGTTTTAACTGTTGCTTCCTGACTTGAATACAGGTTGTTCAAGAGGCAGGTCAGGGGGACTGGTATTCCCATCTCTTTCAGAATTTTCCACAGTTTATTGTGATCCACAAAGTCAAGGGCTTTGGAATAGTCAATAAAGCAGAAATAGATGCTTTTCTGGAACTTCTTTCTTTTTTGATGATCCAGTGGATGTTGGCAATTTGATCTCTGATTTCTCTGCCTTTGCTAAAACCAGCTTGAACATCTGGAAGTTCACAGTTCACATAACGCTGAAGCCTGGCTTGTAGAATTTTGAGCATTACTTTACTAGCATGTGAGATGAGTGCAATTGTGCAGTAGTTTGAGCATTCCTTGGCATTGCCTTTCTTTGGGATTGGAATTAAAATTGACATTTTCCAGTCCTGTGGCCTCTGCTGAGTTTTCCAAATTTGCTGACATATTGAGTGCAGCACTTTTACTTTATTTTTTTTCATTCTTTCTTTTTTTTCTTTTTCAGTGGGTTTTCTCATACATTGATATGAATCAGCCATAGAGTTACACGTATTCCCCATCCCGATCCCCCCTCCCACCTCCCTCTCCACCCGATTCCTCTGGGTCTTCCCAGCCCACCAGGCCCGAGCACTTGACTCATGCATCCCACCTGGGCTGGTGATCTGTTTCACCATAGATAATATACATGCTGTTCTTTCGAAACATCCCACCCTCACCTTCTCCCACAGAGTTCAAAAGTCTGTTCTGTACTTCTGTGTCTCTTTTTCTGTTTTGCATATAGGGTTATCATTACCATCTTTCTAAATTCCATATATATGTGTTAGTATACTGTAATGTTCTTTATCTTTCTGGCTTACTTCACTCTGTATAATGGGCTCCAGTTTCATCCATCTCATTAGAACTGATTCAAATGAATTCTTTTTAACGGCTGAGTAATATTCCATGGTGTATATGTACCATAGCTTCCTTATCCATTAGTCTGCTGATGGGCATCTAGGTTGCTTCCATGTCCTGGCTATTATAAACAGTGCAGCGATGAACATTGGGGTGCACGTGTCTCTTTCAGATCTGGTTTCCTCGGTGTGTATGCCCAGAAGTGGGATTGCTGGGTCATATGGCAGTTCTATTTTCAGTTTTTTAAGAAATCTCCACACTGTTCTCCATAGTGGCTGTACTAGTTTGCATTCCCACCAACAGTGTAAGATGGTTCCCTTTTCTCCACACCCTCTCCAGCATTTATTGCTTGTAGACTTTTGGATAGCAGCCATCCTGACTGGCGTGTAATGGGACCTCATTGTGGTTTTGATTTGCATTTCTCTGATAATGAGTGATGTTGAGCATCTTTTCATGTGTTTGTTAGCCATCTGTATGTCTTCTTTGGAGAAATGTGCTTGCTTTGGCAGCACATATACTAAAATTGGAACGATACAGAGAAGATTAGCATGGCCCCTGCGCAAGGATGACATGCAAATTCGTGAAGTGTTCCATATTTTTAAAACTCCTAGAGGAGAACATAGGCAAAACACTCTCCGACATAAATCACAGCAAGACCTTCTATGACCCACCTCCCAGAATATTGGAAATAAAAGCAATAATAAACAAATGGGAGCTAATGAAAATTAAAAGCTTTTGCACAACAAAGGAAACTATAAGTAAGGTGAAAAGACAGCCCTCAGATTGGGAGAAAATAATAGCAAATGAAACAACAGGCAAAGGATTAATCTCAAAAATATACAAGCAACTCCTGAAGCTCAATTCCAGAAAAATAAATGACCCAATCAAAAAATGGGCCAAAGAACTAAACAGACATTTCTCCAAAGAAGACATACAGATGGCTAACAAACACATGAAAAGATGCTCAACATCACTCATTATCAGAGAAATGCAAATCAAAACCACAATGAGGTACCATTACACGTGCACCACTTTTAGAGCATCATCTTTCAGGATTTGAATTAGCTCAACTGGAATTCCATCACCTCCACTAGCTTTGTTCACAGCTTGCTAAGGTCCACTTGACTTCACAGTCCAGGATGTCTGTCTATAAGTGAGTAATCATACCATCGTGTTTTTCTGGGTCCTGAAGATCTTTTTTGTACAGTTCTTCTGTGTATTATTGCCACCTCTCCTTAATATCTTCTGCTTCTCTTAGGTGCCTACCATTTCTATCCTTTATTAAACCCATCTTTGCATGAAATATTCCCTTGGTATCTCTAATTTTCTTGAAGAGATCTCTAGTCTTTCCCATTCTATTTCTTTGCAATGATCATTGATCATTGAAGTCTTTCTTATCTCCCCTTGCTATTCTTTGGAACTCTGCATTCAAATGGGTATATCTTTCCTTTTCTCCTTTGCTTTTCAGTTTCTTTCTTTTCACAGCTATTTGTAAGGCCTCCTCAGATAGCCATTTTGCTTTTTTGCATTTCTATTTCTTGGGAATGGTCTTGATTCCAATGTCATGAACCTCTGTCCATAGTTCATCTCGCACTCTGTCTATCAGATCTAGTCCCTTAAATCTATTTCTCACTTCCACTGTATAAGGGAATTGATTTTGGTCATACTTGAATGGTAAGAAAGTTATCTTTGTAATAATTTGTCCATTTTTTTAGTGTATAGTTGTTTGTAGAAGTGTCTTATGATTCTTTGTATTTCTAAGGTGTTGACTCTAATTTCTTTTTCATTTCCGATTTTATTCATTTTTTTTTTGTTCACGTATCTTGGTAAAGATTTATCAATTTTATTTTTTTTCAAAGAATCAGCTTTTAGTTTCATTGAACTTTTTATTTCTACCTGTATTTATATTTAAAATGATAAGAAATGTTCCTCCAGATTTTTTAAGATCAGAAGTTGTTCACAATTTCAAAAGAGAAATCAAGAAAAATATAATTGAATATTTACTTAAAGAAAAGACTGAAAAATAGGTATCCTTGTATAGTTCAAGCATATACAACTTCATGGTGGCCTTTATTTCATTGATAAACACAGATATAAAGGTGCAAAATTGTGTACAAATAGAATATGGTAATGATAAGTCAAATAAATGGTATTGTAAAGAACAACAGAAATTTGAAGGAGAGACTTCTGTGGGCTACACAGTTAAATGGGCTTCCGTGGTTCAGATGGTAAGGAATCTGGCTGCAATACAGGAGACCGGGGTTCCATCCCGGAGTCAGGAAGATCCCCTGGAGAAGGTCATGGCAACCCACTCCAGTATTCTTGCCTGGATAATCCTATGGGCAGAAGAGTCTGGTGGGGTATAGTCCATGGTGTCACAAAGAGTCAGACACAACTGAGTGACTAACACGTGCCCACACACACACACACACACACACACACACACGTTAAATAAAATATTACTGAATCAATGCGTGTGAGCCAGACTGGCTGGGTGGATGGGGTTTAGAATGCACTTGAATGAAATGAAATCAGGCTTTTCAGGCAAGAACAAATCTGAAAGGCAGGGCCTGACTGGGAATCTGACAAAAGCAAATTAGTTGGAGTAGCAGTTTTATGTATCTGAGGAAAGAGACAAAGATCAGCATAAACTTTATACCGAACATACAGACTCTTGTGATATAGCCACAATTCCATTTAACTTTACAGTCTACTATCCCTTTAAAATTCTATAGAGGATTTCTATAGAAATTTCTATAGAAATTTGTCATCTGGCTGAGCTGAGATGATAAAACTAAAAAACCCATGAAACCTTAAGTCACTGAACAGAATCCTGATTCAGAAGTCAGAATGTTCAGAAACATTTAGTACACAAAACTTCAAACTTGATTGAAAGTTAAATCCTCTTTCCTCCTCACATTGGGAATGGAAGACAGGAAGTAAAGGGAGGGGACGTGGTCTTCATTGCTTCCAGTCTTCCCCACCTTACTAAGTGTGTTTTCCTGTTCCAAGCCCTGATTTAGCATCAGAAGTGGGTGGGAACCAGTGGGGAATAGAGGCAAGAGATGGGTCTCATCTGATTCACCAGATGGATCAGGTTATCTTGGCTTGGCAGGTGTTCTGAGATGCCTCTAACCATGGAAATATCTACCTGAGTTATTCAGAGACTCCCACAGGAAACATGTGACTGGTGCCATATTGCAGACCATCGCTTCTACTTTGATCCACAGATTCTGGTTACATATCTGGTTATATCACTCCTCCAGTTGTTCATGGGCTACTCATTTTTAGAGTTATCAGTAACTCAGAAATGGTTCATAACTTTGCTTTCACAAGCCTAGGTTTCCATGGACCAAAAAGAATTCCAGGGATAGTCTTACATGTGTGTTAAGCGTTCGTTATTAAGTAAGGTATGTATTTGGAATATGTCATAATATTTGACAGATTTGGGCTTCCCTTGTGGCTCAGCTGGTGAAGAATTCGCCTGCAATGCGGGAGACCAGGGTTCGATCCCTGGGTTGGGAAGATCACCTAGTGAAGGGAAAGGCTACCCACTCCAGTATTCTGGCCTAGAGAGCTCCACAGACTGTATAGTCTGTGGGGTGGCAAAAGTTGGACACAACTGAGTGACTTTCACTCACTCACTGTCTTACTGACATACTTAAAACACACATTCAGTTCAGTTCAGTTCAGTTCAGTCGTTCAGTCATTCAGTCGTATCCGACTCTTTGCCACCCCATGAATTGCAGCACACCTGGCCTCCCTGTCCATCACCAACTCTTGGAGTTTACTCAAACCCATGTCCATCAAGTCGGTGATGCCATCCAACTATCTCATCCTCTGTTGTCCCCTTCTCCTCCTGCCCCCAATCCGTCCCAGCGTCAGGGTCTTTTCCAATGAGTCAACTCTTCGCATGAGATGGCCAAAGTTTCAGCTTCAGCATCAGTCCTTCCAATGTACACCGAGGACTGATATCCTTTAGGTTGGACTGGTTGGATCTCCTTGCAGTCCAAGGGACTCTCAAGAGTCTTCTCCAACACCATAGTTCAAAAGCATCAATTTTTCAGTGCTCAGCTTTCTTCACAGTCCAACTCTCACATCCATAATGACCACTGGAAAAACCATAGCCTTGACTAGACAGATCTTTGTTGGCAAAGTAATGCCTCTGCTTTTTAATATTCTATCTAGGTTGGTCATAACTTTCCTTCATGGCTTTATTTAAATGTCAATGTTTTTAGATACTACTGTTGCATCTAAATCTTTGAAAGTAGGAAAAATAATTCTTGACAATGCTTGGGTTCTTTATAGTGATCTAAAGAGCTCTATGCCTACATATTGAGGAACATCACAAACCTTAGAATAACATCTTAGTGGTTTTGCCTAGTGGATTCTCTTGTATAGGACACAAGTTCTTAAGTATTTTGGTGCTATGGACTCTGCAGTATGGTAAAGCCTACAGACTCAGAAAAAAATGTTTTTAAATGCACAAAATAAAATACAAATGATTCCAAAAGGAAATCAATTTTATTGAAATACAGTTATCAAATTATTAAGAAGTGATATAATAATGCATGTATTTCTTTGTTACATAACAACAGATAGTGGCAGGTTCAGGAATATTATATTGAAATAGTGGTAGGTGTAAACAGTATTTCAAAGTATTTCTAAAACTGAAATGTGGTTTATAATATTTGTATTTTCTGTTGGTGACACAGACAAAAGTATTGTAAATATTGCCATGGCTTGTTTCTTAAATTCATAGTTAAGTAAAGTGCTAAGTTTCAGTTAAAGAATAGGGAGAATAAAGGTTTCCGAAATCTTTCCCCAATTAAAAGCAATCTATTTGCATTTTGTCACTACCTCGTTCAGTGAAATAGTTCCAGTTGCTCTATTGAGGATGGTTAGCCTGTAGAAGTCAATGAAATATGCACTCTTTCCTTGAATCACGCCTTCTGTTGGTTCATAACATCCCTGCTTTCTTTCTGGGAGATTGTTACAGATTTTTTATGGCACTCAATCGGTCCTGGCTTCCCTCATCAGCATGGGCTTTCCAGGTGGCACTAGTGGGAAAGAATCTGCCTGCAGTTCAAGAAAATTGCAGGAGATGCAGTTTCAATCCCTCGGTTGTGAAGATTTCCTGGATTAGGAAATGGCAACCCACTCCAGTATTCTTGCCTGAAAAATTTCATGGACAGAGGAGCTTGGTGGGCTATATTCCTTCATCAGCAAGGTGTGGTCCCTAGCTTTTAAAAAATATATCATTTCGCAGAAAGGTAGTTTTTCTTTTCTGAGAATTTTCCTGTACTTTGGGTACTCAGTCACACTGGATATGACTTTTCAAACAGCAGAAAGGATTCTATTGGAACTAAAGGTTTCCCTCTTGCCTAAAAAGATGATGATGGCATCACAAATAAAACACCTCCCCTTCCTCTGGAAATGAAGTCCTCCTGAGGGATTTCCACTTCGCCTCTTCAGCAGTGTGAAATGACCCAGGAAAAGACTTAATAAGTGGATGTCAGCCACAGAGTAAGCAGAAAAAAATGATGAATGGCTCACTGGGCCACCCTATCTCAGTGCAGTTTGGCTGAGGACTATGCATTTGATTCTGTAGTTTTTCTGTGTTAACTACGGTCAGGGATTCCCAGGTAGTTTCAGCCTGAGGCTATTACTTCTAATAATTGAGGCTGATGAAACGTCGTGGTATTTTTACAGCTTAGCTGTGACATGCAATATATCACTTTGCTTCAGTCAAAAAAAATGTTATACACTTCATTGACAAAAGGTTGGATATTTAGTTTTCCCTCCCCACGCTGTCTACAATGTATTTGATTGGATTTACCAATAAATTTTACATTTAAAATGTTGCAGAAAATTGCCTGATACTAGAATGAGATTATTCAGGTGTAAGACAAATGTATCAGGATCATTAGGAAATTAATTACATGAAATGATTGACACATTGCCACTAGAAGAGGTGTTACATATAGCCTTACACCTTTGAACACAACACCATAGATTCCTTGCGAAAAACTGCTTATCATGTTAAAATAGCAGAATTGTTTAGAGTAAAAATCAACTGTTTAGGAAGTTGTACATTCATAACAATTCATGATGATTATTTTTTTCCTGCTTATGCTTAACATATCGCTAGCAATGAAAATTTGTGTAAGAGCTGACACCCCGGTCATCAGTGTTTGGGATTTTTTTTTAATTAGCAAGAAATTTCATTACTATTTGTACAAATAAAGAAAATCTGTAATAGAATATGTTATTTATGATAAAGAAAATGTACAATAAAAATGAAGAAATCTGTACCAAAAGATATTCAGAGGAAAATTCTGTGTGCCAAATTCTATGTAAATTAAACTATCCAGTGATATAGAAAATATGTGAACTAAGTCTGTAAACTTAAAGCTTACTTAAAAGAATTCATAAAAGAGTGTTGAATTTTGTCAAAGGCTTTCTCTGCATCTATTGAGATAATCATATGGTTTTTATCTTACAATTTGTTAATCTGGTGTATTACGTTGATCGATTTGTGGATATTAAAGAATCCTTGCATTCCTGGGATAAAGCCCACTTGGTCATGGTGTATGATTTTTTTTAATATGTTGTTGGATTCTACTTGCTAGAATTTTGTTAAGGATTTTTGCATCTATGTTCATCAGTGATATTGGCCTGTAGTTTTCTTTATTTGTGGCATCTTTGTCTGGTTTTGGAATTAGGGTGATGGTGGCCTCATAGAATGAGTTTGGAAGTTTACCTTCATCTGCAATTTTCTGGAAACAATGAAAAAACAGAAAGAGAAATTAAGGAAACAATACCATTCACCATTGCAACAAAAAGAATAAAATACTTAGGAGTATATCTACCTAAAGAAACAAAAGACCTATACACAGAAAACTATAAAATATTGATGAAAGAAATCAAAGAGGACACAAACAGAAGGAGAAACATACCGTGTTCACGGATTGGAAGAATCAATATTGTCAAAATGGCTGTTCTTCCCAAAGCAATCTATAGATTCAATGCAATCCCTATCAAGCTACCAACGGTATTTTTCACAGAACTAGAACAAATAATTTCACAATTTGTATGAAAATACAAAAAACCTCAAATAGCCAAAGTAATCTTGAGAAAGAAGAATGGAACTGGAGGAATCAACCTGCCTGACTTCAGACTCTACTACAAAGCCACAGTCATCAAGACAGTATGGTACTGGCACAAAGACAGAAATATAGATCAACAGAACAGAATAGAAAGCCCAGAGATAAATCCACGAACCTATGGACACCTCATCTTTGACAAAGGAGGCAAGGATATACAGTGGAAAAAAGACAATCTCTTTAACAAGTGGTGCTGGGAAAACTGGTCAACCACTTGTAAAAGAATGAAACTAGAACACCTTCTAACACCATACACAAAAATAAACTCAAAATGGATTAAAGATCTAAATGTAAGACCAGAAACTATAAAACTCCTAGAGGAGAACATAGGCAAAACACTCTCTGACATAAATCACAGCAAGATCTTCTATGACCCACCTCCCAGAATATTGGAAATAAAAGCAAAGATAAACAAATGGGACCTAATGAAACTTAAAAGTTTTTGCACAACAAAGGAAACTATAAGTAAGGTGAAAAGACAGCCCTCAGGTTGGGAGAAAATAATAGCAAATGAGGAAACAGACAAAGGATTAATCTCAAAAATATACAAGCAACTCCTGAAGCTCAATTCCAGAAAAATAAATGATCCAATCAAAAAATGGGCCAAAGAACTAAACAGACATTTCTCCAAAGAAGACATACAGATGGCTAACAAACACATGAAAAGATGCTCCACATCACTCATTATCAGAGAAATGCAAATCAGAACCACAATGAGGTCCCATTACACGCCAGTCAGGATGGCTGCTATCCAAAAGTCTACAAGCAATAAATGCTGGAGAGGGTGTGGAGAAAAGGGAACCCTCTTACACTGTTGGTGGGAATGCAAACTAGTACAGCCACTATGGAAAACAGTGTGGAGATTTCTTAAAAAACTGGAAATAGAACTACCATATGACCCAGCAATACCACTTCTGGGCATACACACTGAGGAATCCAGATCTGAAAGAGACACGTGCACCCCAATGTTCATCGCAGCACTGTTTATAATAGCCAGGACATGGAAACAACCTAGATGCCCATCAGCAGATGAATGGATAAGGAAGCTGTGGTACATATACACCATGGAATATTATGCAACCATTAAAAAGAATTCATTTGAATCAGTTCTAATGAGATGGATGAAACTGGAGCCCATTATACAGAGTGAGGTGAGCCAGAAAGATAAAGAACATTACAGTATACTAACAGATATATACGGAATTTAGAAAGATGGTAACGATGGCCCTATATGCAGGGCAGAAGAAGAGACGCAGAAGTACAGAACAGACTTTTGAACTCTGTGGGAGAAGGGGAGGGTGGGATGTTTCGAAAGAACAGCATGTATATTATCTGTGGTGAAACAGACCACCAGCCCAGGTGGGAGGCATGAGTCAAGTGCTCGGGCCTGTTGGGCTGGGAAGATCCAGAGGAATCGGGTGGAGAGGGAGGTGGGATGGGATACCGGGATGGGGAATTCGTGTAACTCTATGGCTGATTCACATCAATGTATGACAAAACCCACTGAAAAATAAAAATAAAATAAAATTTAAAAAAATAAAAAATAAAATAAAAGAATTCACTCAAAGTCTTAAAGATTTCAAGTAAAACTGATAATAAGGATAAAAGTAAAGTTAAATATATTCTTTAAAAGGAGAAGTGGTTTAATAAATCTTAGAATTTTTTTTACGAAAATATAGATAGACACCTTAAATTTTAATTTAAAAGAATCAGATGTAAATAAAAATATAATAATTTATTTAAAAAGAAATAGAATGCTATAATGGAAGTGTCTAGTACCTGTTAAAAGGTTGGACTTGGATGGGCTGCTGACTACAATCTCCTGAGCCAATCTGGAGAAACTACAGAAACTCATGGGAGACATGGGTAAGGAAGACTAGCAAACATTGAGAAAAAAACAAAAACAAAAACACAAAACATTTTGAGAACACAGACTACCAAGAAACAATACATGAAGGGGAGGGCCTTGATGTGTTTGTAGCCAGAGCAAGGGTAATAGGAGGCTGGTCAGGGAGAAAAGGCTGGAGGAAAGCTTTCAGTTCTGCTTTTACCTTCCAACGGATTGCCTTAACATAATTCCCACCTGTTTCTCTGCCATGAGAGACGTCAGAACAGCCCAGTATCTCCAGCCCAATATCTCCACTGCAGATATTGAGCAATAGGACTGCAATTGATGAAGAGTCTGGCTTACTGCAACCCTTGGACATTCACTTCTTCAGTCCTCTTCCTCCAAGCCCTCATATGGGATTTATAAACCAAACAGGATTTCTCTTTCCAAACTGCTTATTCAAAATAGTTTAAAAACGAATCCATAACTAGAAGACTTGTATGGAAGATTTAACATGATTCTTGGGGGCTGGGGTCTCTCTGCTCTGGGGCCCATCCCCTCTCCATGTATAAAATGGAGGAGCTTAGCTTCCTAAAGCAAGGGCTTAGCCTTTGGGCTTATCCTAATATGTATTGCTAGAAAGAACAATTGGTACTCTTAGCTGCTTGTGTTCCAAAATTCCTAAGAGTTAGTGAATAAATAAACTGTGGTACATCAGATGATGGAATATTATTCAGCACTAGAAATAAATGAGCTATCAGGCCATGAAAAGACATGGAGAAAACATACATACATATTACTAAGTGAAAAAAAATCCAAAAGTCTTCATACTATATTGTTGCTGCTCAGTCACTAAGTCATGTCTGACTCTGTAACCCCATGGAGCACAGCATGCCAGGCTTTCCTGTCCTTCACTATGTCCCAGGGTTTGCTCAAATTCATGTCCATTGAGTTGGTGATGCTATCCAACCATCTCATCATCTGTTGCCCCCTTCTCTTCCTGCCCTCAACCTATCCCAGCATCAGGGTCTTTTCTAGTGAATTGACTCTACGCATCAGGTGGTCAAAGTAATGGAGTTTCAGGTTTAGCATCAGTCTTTCCAGTGAATATTCAGGGTTGATTTCCTTTAGGATTGACTGGTTTGATCTCCTTGCAGTCCAAGGGACTCTCAAAAGTCTTCTCTAACATCATGTAGTTGCAGTTATATAACATTTTGAGAAAGGCAAAGCTTGGAGAAGTGGTAGTCAAGGGTGGGCTAGGGAAGGGATGAATAGATGGAACACAGTGGAATTTTAGGATAATGAGACTTCTGCACAATACTAGAGAATACAAAGTGCAAAGAAATATGTGTAAAGAAATCAAATTTTAAAATTAATTACAGAATTCAGTTGATGGGCATATGAATATTCATTCTGAAATTCTTTCAACTGTTTTTTGTATTTTGGCAAATTTTCACCATAAAGTGTTGCAGAGAGAGAGAGAACTAACAGAAAAGGAGAGAAAAACTATTCCTGCTTTATTTTGTGTGGCCCTTGTAACAGGTTGGAATCAAAGACATGAACCAAATATGGAGAACTAAGATGTATGGTTATTCATTTTTATTAAGCTATTAGTTTTTAATAAGTAAACTATATTTTTTAGAGTAGCTTTGAGCTCATAGTCAGATTAAGCCAGAAGTGCAAAGCGATCTAATATACACAAACTTCCCTGCGATAAATGTCTCAGACCAGTGTAACACCTTCGTTAAAACTGATGAATCTACAGTGACACATCTCTATGATCAGGGCCATAGTTTACACTAGGACTCACTTTTGGTGTTGTTTGTGTCATTATACAATTGCCAAAACACTAAAAGTGTACAATTAGCATTTTACTATACCTGCTTTTATCACACATATATTTATTTGTGCTTCTTATTTTTTAAATGCATTTCAAATTAAATTAGTACATGCCATTGTGTACATAGTATTGTTGTTGTTTAGTTGCTAACTTGTGTCCAACTCTTTGCAATCCCACGGACTGCAGCTGGCTAGATTTCTCTGGCTGTGGGATTTCTCAGGCAAGAACACCAGACTGGGTTGCCATTTCCTTCTCCAGAGGATCTTCCCCACCCAGGGATTGAACCCGGGTCTTCTGCATTGTAGGCAGATGCTTTGCCATCTGAGCTACCGGGGAAGGCATGTTTAGTTTTTGATTTGAATACCTAGTTGTTCCAGTGCTGTTTGTTGAAAAACTTTTCCTTTTCTTGTTAGCATGCCTTTTCACCTTTGTCAAATATTAAATGATCACATAGTATGACTATTTCTGGGCTCTCTATTTCATTGATCTAACTATTGACCTTTTGCTTGTACATACTGTCTAAATTACTATGTTCTTATAGTAACTGTTAAACACAGAACAAAAGACTTTTAAGTTGATTTTTAGTCAAAGTAGACATGTGGAAAAGTAATATGACAACCAAGTTCACTTAATATAAATAATTCTTATAATTTAAAAGTTGGGGGGCAAATAAAATGAACTTAGTGAATAAGTCAGAAAAAAATACACACATATAGCTAATATATATGACTAATTTGCTTATAATAAAAATGATTCAGATCGCACTTCACATAATCAAAATGGCAGCATTTTAAGTGATTGTATTAGGAGCTGATAGGCTACCTATATCTAATTTGGGCAATGGTCATTTATCTGGATACAATATTGGGATATGTATATACGACTGAAAAAATAATTTTGTCTTTTGACCCAGTAACTTTACCTTTTGGATTCCTTGCCAGAGGTAGAGAGCAATTAATATGCTCAAATATTAATACTCAAGAAATTTTCTTGAAAAGAAGAAGTGAAACTCTCACTGTTTGCAGATGATATGATCCTCTACATAGAAAACCCTAAAGACTCTACCAGAAAATTACTAGAGCTAATCAATGAATATAGTAAAGTTGCTGGATATAAAATTAACACACAGAAATCTCATGCATTCCTATACACTAACAATGAGAAAACAGAAAGAGAAATTAAGGAAACAATACCATTGACCATTGTAACAAAAAGAATAAAATACTTAGGAGTATATCTACCTAGAGAAACAAAACCTATACATAGAAAACTATAAAACACTGATGAAAGAAATCAAAGAGGACACAAACAGATGGAGAAATATACCATGTTCATGGATTGGAAGAATCAATATTGTTTAAATGACTATACTACCCAAAGCAATCTATAGATTCAATGCAATCCCTATCAAGCTACCAACGGTATTTTTCACAGAACTAGAACAAATAATTTCACAATTTGTATGGAAATACAAAAAACCTTGAATAGCCAAAGTAATCTTGAGAAAGAAGAATGGAACTGGAAGAATCAATCTGCCTGACTTCAGACTATACTACAAAGCCACAGTCATCAAGACAGTATGGTACTGACACAAAGACAGAAATATAGATCAACAGAACAGAATAGAAAGCCCAGAGATAAATCCACGAACCTATGGACACCTCATCTTCGACAAAGGAGGCAAGAATATACAATGGAAAAAAGACAACCTCTTTAACAAGTGGTGCTGGGAAAACTGGTCAACCACTTGTAAAAGAATGAAACTAGAACACCTTCTAACACCATACACAAAAATAAACTCAAAATGGATTAAAGATCTAAACGTAAGACTAGAAACTATAAAACTCCTAGAGGAGAACATAGGCAAAACACTCTCTGACATAAATCACAGCAGGATCCTCTATGACCCACCTCCCAGAATATTGGAAATAAAAGCAAAAATAAACAAATGGGACCTAATGAAACTTAAAAGTTTTTGCACAAGAAAGGAAACTATAAGCAAGGTGAAAATACAGCCCTCAGATTGGGAGAAAATAATAGCAAATGAAGAAACAGACAAAGGATTAATCTCAAAAATATACAAGCAACTCCTAAAGCTCAATTCCAGAAAAATAAATGACCTAAAAATGACCCATTTTGACCCAAAAAATGGGCCAAAGAACTAAACAGACATTTCTCCAAAGAAGACATACAGATGGCTAACAAACACATGAAAAGATGCTCAACATCCCTCATTATCAGAGAAATGCAAATCAAAACCACAATGAGGTCCCATTACACGCCAGTCAGGATGGCTGCTATCCAAAAGTCTACAAGCAATAAATGCTGGAGAGGGTGTGGAGAAAAGGGAACCCTCTTACACTGTTGGTGGGAATGCAAATTAGTACAGCCGTTATGGAGAACAGTGTGGAGATTTCTTAAAAAACTGGAAATAGAACTGCCATATGACCCAGCAATCCCACTTCTGAGCATACACACTGAGGAAACCAGATCTGAAAGAGACACGTGCACCCCAATGTTCATCGCAGCACTGTTTATAATAGCCAGGACATGGAAGCAACCCAGATGCCCATCAGCAGATGAATGGATAAGTAAGCTGTGGTACATATACACCATGGAATATTATGCAGCCATTAAAAAGAATTCATTTGAATCAGTTCTAATGAGATGGATGAAACTGGAGCCCATTATACAGAGTGAAGTAAGCAAGAAAGATAAAGACCAATACAGTATACTAACACATATATATGGAATTTAGAATGATGGTAATGATAACCCTATATGCAAAACAGAAAAAGAGACACAGATGTACAGAACAGACTTTTGGACTCTGTGGGAGAAGGCGAGGGTGGGATATTTCAAGAGAACAGCATGTATATTATCAGTGAAACAGATCACCAGCCCAGGTGGGATGCATGAGACAAGTGCTCGGGTCTGGTGCACTGGGAAGACCCAGAGGGATCGGGTGGAGAGGGAGGTGGGAGGGGGGATCGGGATGGGGAATACATGTAAATCCATGGCTGATTCATGTCAATGTATGACAAAAACCACTGCAATATTGTAAAGTAATTAACCTCCAACTAATAAAAATAAATGGAAAAAAATAAAAAATTTTTAAAAAAAGAAATTTTCTTTATAATTTTGGTACATGAAGTAATTTCAAATTTTATTATGTAATGAAAAACCTCAGGCTTTTGAGATATGTTCATAAATATAGGGAAATGCTTAATATCTGAAAAAAGGCAGGATTCAATGCATATGCATAAAGTAATCCTAGTTTTCTAAAATAAAACATGTACACAGGCAGGGCAAAAACAGTCTGGAAAGGAATATTTCAAAAATTTGACTATTATTTACTGAACACCAGTACTTCTAAACAGTAAGATTTAATGTAAGCTTTGTTATCTACTTTATACTTTTCTGTCCCTTCTGTATTTTATAATGGGTATTTATTTTTATAATGTAGTAAGGTAAATCCTCTTTTAAAAAGTTAATAAGGAGTAACCCAATACTGTGAGAATACACGTTCTCAGAAAATGTCTGAAATATAGAACTAGTAACTACTTACAGATGAGAGAATTGCGGTGCATTGGAAATAGAAAGATCCAGCACTAGAGGGCTTTGCAAGAGTTTAGTTGAATACATAGGCTCTTGTCTCTTTGTCTGGGCCCTTCTACTCTTCAACCATGTATCTTTAGATAATTTCCAGATGACTAGACTATTCAATCAACGCGGATGGTCATATCCAGTAACAAATGGTTAACAGTTCCTCAGAACTCCTTACTATTCTATTTGATGGCTCAGAAGAGCAAAAACTAATGATTTCCATAGCTACAAATTTGTTTCACCTTCAGGTAACAGTTTTACTGTGTGTAGAACATTGTGGCATATAGTCAGAATGTGTATATTTATTTAATGCTTTATATAAGGCATTTATATAAGACACTCATTATCAGAGAAATGCAAATCAAAACCACAATGAGGTCCCATTACACGCCAGTCAGGATGGCTGCTATCCAAAAGTCTACAAGCAATAAATGCTGGAGAGGGTGTGGAGAAAAGGGAACCCTCTTACACTGTTGGTGGGAATGCAAACTAGTACAGCCATTATGGAAAACAGTGTGGAGATTTCTTAAAAAACTGGAAATAGAACTGCCATATGACCCAGCAATACCACTTCTGGGCATACACACTGAGGAATCCAGATCTGAAAGAGACACGTGCACCCCAATGTTCATCGCAGCACTGTTTATAATAGCCAGGACATGGAAGCAACCTAGATGCCCATCAGCAGATGAATGGATAAGTAAGCTGTGGTACATATACACCATGGAATATTACTCAGCCGTTAAAAAGAATTCATTTGAATCAGTTCTAATGAGATGGATGAAACTGGAGCCCATTATACAGAGTGAGGTGAGCCAGAAAGATAAAGAACATTACAGTATACTAACAGATATATACGGAATTTAGAAAGATGGTAACGATGGCCCTATATGCAGGGCAGAAGAAGAGACGCAGAAGTACAGAACAGACTTTTGAACTCTGTGGGAGAAGGGGAGGGTGGGATGTTTTGAAAGAACAGCATGTATATTATCTGTGGTGAAACAGACCACCAGCCCAGGTGGGAGGCATGAGTCAAGTGCTCGGGCCTGTTGGGCTGGGAAGATCCAGAGGAATCGGGTGGAGAGGGAGGTGGGATGGGAGACTGGGATGGGGAATTCGTGTAACTCTATGGCTGATTCACATCAATGTATGACAAAACCCACTGAAAAATAAAAATTTAAAAAAAAAATAAAAATAAAAATTAAAAAAGGAAAAAACAAACAAACAAAAAAAAAGACCTTTGGGGCTTATGAGCACAGGCAGAACCAATAAATAGGACTGTTTCAAGAATGACCATGGGGAGGCGCTTCAGCAGCCCCTGGAGGTGCTTCCGGTCTGCAAGTCTGCTCTTAGAGCATCAGTTCACCAGCTGGATCTGAAATTTTAGCTGCCTCTTATTGCCAAGTATGATGTAGTATATGCCATTGAAGAGAATTAGAAATAGCATTTAATTAAGTGTAAATTGTTTCAGCAAGGTCTTCCCTGGTGACTCAGCGGTGAAAAATCCATCTGGGATGCAGAAGACGCAGGAGACTCAGGTTCAATCCTTGGGTCAGGAAGATCCCCTGGAGTAGGAAATGGCAACCCATTCCACTGTTCTTGCCTAGAGAATCCACGTGGACAGAGGAGCTTGGTAGACTACAGTGCACGGGGTTTCAAAGAGTTTGACATGACTGAAGTGACACAGCACACACGCACAGATTGTTTTATCACTAAGCATTCACTTATAATGCCTTATAAACAAAGCATATTTGATTCATTTCCCATCAATTTACAGAGCGCCTTGGTGGATAACCCATCTTTTTCAAATTAGTGACCTGGACATATAATTAGGAGGGTGGAAAATGCATAAATATATCAGAGACTTCCTTGGAACTGGGCTGATTTCTATCAGATAGATGCTTCTTTATTCTAGAAAACTAATTGGGATGCTTGTTTTAAAAGCATAAGCATGTGTATTATAACTATAAAATAAGTAAGTATTTTGGGAAAAAGTGCCTAGGGGTAGCATGGATTTTCCTGGCAAGAATATTGGAATGGGTTGTCATTTCCTCCTCCAGGGAAACTTCCAAACCCAGTGATCAAACCCGTGTCTCCTGTGTCTCCTGTTTTGGAGGTGGATTCTTTATAGCTGAGCCACCAGGGAAGCCCTGACAAGGTAAGTGAAACAAAATTTGGCTAACCTCTTCTCATCGCATCAGTTCAGTTCATTTCGGTTGCTCAGTTGTGTCTGACTCTTTGTGACCCATTGACCACAGCACGCCAGGCCTCCCTTTCCATCATCAACTCCCAGAGTCCACCCTAAGCCATGTTCATTGAATCAGTGAAGCCATCCAACCGTCTCATCCTCTGTCGTCTCCTTCTCCTGCCCTCGATTTTTCCCAGCATCAGTGTCTTTTCAAATAAATCAGCTCTTCACATCAGGTGGCCAAAGTATTGGAGTTTCAACTTCAACAAAGATCATGACATCCGGTCCATCATTTCATGGCAAATAGATGGAGAAACAGTGGAAAGAGTGGCAGGCTTTATTTTTTTGTGTTCCAAAATCACTGCAGATGGTGACTGCAGCCATGAAATAAAAAGACGCTTATTCCTTGGAAGGTAAGTTATGACCAACCTAGACAGCATATGAAAAAGCAGAGACATTACTTTGCCAACAAAGGTCCACCTAGTCAAGGCTATGGTTTTTCCAGTAGTCATGTATGGATGTGAGAATTGGACTATAAAGAAAGCTGAGTGACAAAGAATTGATACTTTTGAACTGTGGTGTTGGAGAAAACTCTTGAGAGTCCCTTGGACTGCAAGGGGATCCAACCAGTCCATCCTAAAGGCAATCAGTCCTGAATGTTCATTGGAAGGACTCATGCTGAAGCTGAAACTCCAATACTTCGGCCACCTGATGCGAAGAGTTGACTCATTTGAGAAGACCCTGATGCTGGGAAAGATTGAAGGCAGGAGAAGAAGGAGACAAAAGAAGATGAGATGGTTGGATGGCATCACCAACTGAATGGACATGAGTTTGAGTAAACTCCGAGAGTTGGTGATGGACAGGGAGGCCTGGTGTCCTGCAGTCCATGGGGTTGCAAAGAGTCGGACATGACTGAGTGACTGAACTGAACTGAACAATGAAAATATCATGAACAGCACAAAGTATATAATACTAGTGAGATCTCATTTATAATTTAGCAAACAACTGTCAGTGAAAGCATTCGTTTATTTTCTAACACAGAATGGGATATATTAGGCAACGTGTCCTTGAGTGACTGTGTTTGTCAAATTGTCTCATGGAACGTATCATGTATTAAATCCTGTATTAAACCCCTGCGGCTTGAACAGTCAGGTCCCATTCACCAGTTGGAGAACCTGGAGCTATCGCTTTCCTTAAAATATTCACATGCTCATTTGGTGCTGAGACCTTGGCAAAATCCAAAGTGGTGACCTTCAACACTGACATTCTTTTATGTTTTCATCCTATTTTCACCCTGGGGTTGACTTGTTCACTCCTCTCTCATCCCCTGCTAGAGCATCTCCTGCGCTCCTGATTTTGCAGACAGCATCTCTTTCCCACTTGGTCATACCATCTGTCTCCACATTACAGTTTACTCTGCATGAATACCAGGTAGCAGACGTGATTTTGCCCAATAGCAAGTACAGTGGAAAGTCTTTCACAGGCGCCCCACGATCTGTGAACATATGATCAGTCTAGGATAACACGTTGTGCTAAAAATATACCAGAGAAATGTTCATGTGGTGATAAACAAGGAACCTGACTCAAGGCGGGATACGTGCATGTGCCATGAGCCTTGGAAATGTATGTTTCCATGTGCACCCAGATGAGGCTGGTCTGTCAATAGGAGACGGCAGGATCAACTAATGTTTGTTTCTTTATTGCAAGTGTTAATGTACATTTAACAGTGTCAGCATCGTGTGTTTGGCCTAAAACTCAAACTGCAAGTTAAATGAGTGGGAATCTAGAAGCACTTGTCAGGAGGTAGTTGGTTTGATAAACAGAAATTTGTATAATTGCTATGATAACTTCTGACACTGTCCCTTGGCCTTAGGGGGAACATCCCAGTAGGTCTGAAAGAACAGATTTCAGAGAAAGGATCGTGTCTTCCATGGTTTATGCTGCATCGTTCAACCTTTATTTATCTATGCATGCGTGCTGTATGCTAAGCTGCTTCAGTCGTGTCTGACTCTGCAACCCCATGGACTGTAGCCTGCCAGGCTCATCTATCCATGGAATTCTTCTGGCAAGAATACAGGAGTGGGTTGCCATGCCCTCCCCCAGGGGATCTTCCTGACCCAGGGATCCAACCCAAGTGTCCTGCACTGCAGGCCTCACCTGAGAAGCCCTTATTTATCTGCTGTTCATTTGCCAAGTCGTTTCTGACTCTTTGCGACTCATAGACTGCAGCATGCCAGGCTTCCCTGTCCCTCACCATCTCCTGGAGTTTGCCCAAGTTCATTTGCATTGAATCTGTGATGCCATCCATCATTTTTTATCTATCTCTTTAATAGAACTCGGCACTATTCCCTAAATATTAAATGCATAGAGATCTTTTGCAGAGTGACTGTCAGTTTATTCAGAGAAGACATGCGCAGATTTTTTAATATTTCATTTTATTACTGGATACCAGGGACTACCTTTTTGAAACTTGTAACTTGTTTTGGTTAATCTAATAATTAATATCATTTTTTATTTAGTCAGCAACAATGGTCCTTATCTCATGTCATGCCACTTCCCCACCTCTGATTTCCATTTCTGCTTCCTTGGGGAGCATAAGGAAGGGCAATTTGCTTTCTTCTTCAGTTGGTCAAATGACAGTGTCTGGGTTCAAATCGCACAATGGGGATCTGGATCCAAATTCTGGGTCTGCACTCAGTG
The DNA here is from genome assembly GCF_963930625.1 of Muntiacus reevesi. NCBI lineage: Eukaryota > Metazoa > Chordata > Mammalia > Artiodactyla > Cervidae > Muntiacus > Muntiacus reevesi. The sequence goes on from NC_089251.1 coordinate 122,820,143, forward strand.
TAGCCATTTCAATTCTTACACGAGTCATAAAGCTTCTGGATCCTGGATGGAGCACCTGCTCTCTTGTGTGCATTGGAACAGTGAGATGCAGTAGAGGGGTGGTACCCTAAGGGTCAGAAGGCTGCTGTTCACACTTGGCTGTCTCCTCTGTAACTTTGTGGCTTTGAACCACTGATTAAAATTCTTCGTGTCTCACCTGTAATATTTGGAAAACAATATGCATTTCATTGAGCTAGTTTGCATTAAAATGCCTAGTTCATAAACTTTCTTAGTAGAATTTGTGATCTGTGGATGTGTCAGAGCTGATGGGTGTTTGTGAACCATTTCACACTGTATGCAAATTTAACTATGTTTGTGGACTTTCCTAGGAAAAGGGTCCATAGTTTCATCAATATCTCAGGGCATCCTGTGGCCCTAAAGAGTTTGGGAACCATTGATATAGGTTCCCCTTATAATTTTTCTATGAGTTTCACTTAAAAAAAAAAAGATATATTTAAAGTGATAATTGCCCTGGTTTACATGTGCCTTGGACCTTTGATTCCTTTTATTCTTGCTGCTGCCTAAAGAAATAAGGACTCAAATAGTAGCTCAGATGGTAAAGAATCTGCCTGCAATGAAGGAGAGCTGGGTTCTGTCCCTGGGTTGGGAAGATCCCCTGAAGAAAGGAAAGTCTATCCACTTCAGTATTCTTGCCTGGAGAATTCCATGGACAGAGGAGCCTGGTGGGCTATAGTCCATGGGGTCGCAAAGAGTTGGATATGACTGAGGTACTAATACTGTCATTTTCACTTTCAAAGAACTACAAGTGCCTTTTGTGGACCTTATATGTACAACATCATCCCCAGGAGACTGCAGTGTGGTCAATCAGATTCTTTTAACAAATTATTTGGCTCTCATGTCAGCATATAATTTGTCTTACCAATTGAGAGGTAATCAATCATTATCATATCTAGAACGATGAAATTGACAGTAACCTATTATTTGCCTGACTAATGAAGCATAGATGACAGCTGAGGACTTTCCTCTTTCACACCCCACCTCCTAAGAAAGGAGTGACAAAGTGAGGCACACAGCAAGATAGAAGTCTGACTAATTTCTGGGATACACACTATTTTAATGACTTTCTGTTTAAATTACATTTGGCCTTTAATCAGCTATTTCAACATATAGAAGAATGGGAGCACTTTGGATCTGTTATTTTTATAGGACTAAATATAAGATTTCAAATAATTATGCTGTAGTCACTAGAGTGAAGGCTCTGTTGATCCAACAAAGCGACCCAAAGGACAACAGTTTTGCAAAATAGAACTTTGTTTTTGTATCTTCTATGGCATAGGGCAGGAAGGACTTCCTATTTCCAGAAGTCATCTCCTAAAGGGTAGGGTGGTTCTGACATCCTCAATGCAAAGCTTTCAAAGGAGCATTCTCGTTCTCATTTTCAGCAAGCAGCAGGAACAGTGAGGAGCAATTCCAGAGCAAACGTTTTTCTAAGCAAATGAGGCAGAAGTTCCATGTTTCTCTTCTGCTCACCCTCCATTGAAGGGATTTAATAACCTGTGTGTATATTAGTTGCTCAATTGTGCCCAGCTCTTTGTGACCCATGGACTATAGCCCGCCAGGCTCCTCTGTCCACGGGATTCTCCAGGCAAGAATACTGGAGTGGGTTGCCATTTCCTATTCCAGAGTTTCTTCCCAACCCAAGGATCGAACTAGAGTCTCTTGCATTGTAAGCAGACTTTACCATCTGAGCCACCAGAAAGTCCAGGTGGCTCCATCTAAATACCCCAAACAGGAAGATGTGGTATGCCTGAGTATTGTACACCCAGATACAGCCTGTTACTCTGGAAGAAAAGAACAAATTTTTCTTAACAAGTAGCAGTTTCCGTTGTATGGGTAGAATTAGGATTTAGACACATGCATCAAAACTAGGCAAAACCAGCAGCTTTGGGGATCTGATGAATGAATTCTTTGTTTCTCTTTCTTCTGGAGGTACTCAATAATATTGAGTACTGTAAACTTGAAATAGTCCCATTGTCTGAGAAAAATGGGAGAGCCACTAAAGGAAATGAACTGAACAGAAGTTTGAGTTTCAGCAGAATAGACAAAACAGGATGATCAGGATCCAGAGATAGGTCAGGCCTGTATGGACAAGATAGGTGATCTTGAAAGATCCAAGCACAAGGTAATAGAAAGCAGAAGAGAGGGCACTGGCAGCAGGCAGCAGGAATCCAGACATGAAGACCAAGGCTGAGGTGGACACTGCTGTAGCTCCTTTAGGATCTCAGAAGGGCACGCCAGGACTGGAGCTGAGAACTAGAGTAACTGGCAGAAACTCCGTTCAGGAAACTCGTGCCCAGCTACTGAACCCTGACACATGGCCACTGAGAATAAAACAAGAGTTCATTTACTGTAGTCAGGATGAAAAGAAAACCTAGATCAGCTACAAAGGATTATAATAAGGTGTGATCCAGCTAAACATGTAGGTTCTTGCTAAGCCTTATTCCTAGAAGTTTCAAGAAGTCCCACAGGTTAAGATAAGTTGTATCTGCGGGGATCATTGAAATAAACACAGCTGCAGATTTAAGAAGCTATGAGAGGCCAAGGAGTTAAACTATCTCAGCTTCTTGAATAAAACAATAACATTTGAATCTTTGGATTGTTTTGAAGAGTGAATGATTGCTTTCTAGACAGGAAGGCAAAGGTTATAAATTAGAAAATGAATCAAAAGTGAAAAAGATTTCTAAGCAAGAAATGGTGTTGAAATAACTAGATGCATGCAAAAAAATGAAGCTAGACATAGACTTTACACCTTTCATAAAAAGTAAGTAAAAAATGGATCACAGATCTAAATTTGAAAAGCAAAGCTATAAAACTCCTAGAAAAGAACATAAGAGAAAATCTAGATGAACTTGGGTATGGTGATAACTTTTTATATATAACACCAAGGGCATGATTCATGAGAGAGATAATGGATAAATTAGACTTCATCTAAATTAAAAACTCTGTTCTGTAAAAGATAATCTCAAAAGTGTGAGAAGAAAAGACACATACTAGAGGAAAGTACTTGCAAAAAGCGTATTTGATAAAGGACTGTTTCCCAAAATATACAAAGACTTCTTAAAACTCCACAAGAAAATTAAAAATCTGATTTAAAAAAATGGCTCAAGACCTTAATATACCTCATCAAAGGAGATATATAGATAAACATATGAAGAGCTGTCCCGTGTTGCATGTCACCAGGAAAATGCAAATTTAAAAAACAGTGAGGTAGCACTACATACATTTTAGAAAAGCCAAAATCCAAAACACTGACAACAGCAAATACTGGTGAGGCTGCAGAGAAAAGGAACTTTCACTCATTGCTGGTGGGAACATAAAACGGTAGGCAGTTTGGCAGTTACTTACAAAACTAAACAAACTCTTACTATATGATCCAGAAATTGGGCTTTTTGGTATTTACCCAGATTAAAAAACAAAAACAAAAACAAAAAAAAAAAAACTTATGCCCATATGAAAACCTGCACATGTATGTTTATAGCAGCCTTATTCACAATTGCCAAACTTGAAAGTAACCAAGGTACTTACCTGGTGGTTCAGTGGTTAAGGATTCAATGAAGGGGATGTGGGTTCAATCCCTGATCAGGGAACTATGATCCCACATGCCATGGGATATCTAAGCCTGTGCGTCTCAACTACATCTTTGAGCCCATGCATTCTGGAGCCAGCGAACTACAGCAAAAGATCTCATATGCTGCAACTAAGACCTGACACATTCAGAAATTAATAAATACATAAATATTAAAAAAGGAAACGACCCAAGAAGGTGAGTAGGTGATCAAATAAATAAATAATGGCACATGAATGCAATGGAATATTGTTGTTGTTTAGTTGCTAAGTCATGTCTAACTCTTTATGACTCCAAAGGACTGCAGCACACCAGGTTTCCTTGCCCTCACTATCTCCCAGAGATTGCTCAAGTTCATGTTCTTTGAGTTGGTGATGTTATCTATGGAATTTTTGATAAGATGATGCTACCTATGCAATATTATTCGGTACTAAAAATATGAGCTCTCAAGCCACAAAGATACATGGAGGAATCAATTACTACCAACTGAAAGAAACTGATTTGGGATGGCTACATAATGTATGATTCCATTGGCGTGCCATTCTCAAAAAAGTAAAGCTATAGACACATCAAAAAGGCTTCCAGGGTTAGGGCAGGGAAGAATTAATAGGCAAGGAACGGGATTTTTAGGGGAATTAAAATATTCTGTATGATACCATCATGGTGGGTACACATCATTATACATTTCTCCAAACCCACAGAATGTATAAAGCCAGTAGGGAGCTATCATGTAAACTATGGCCTTTAAGAGATTATGTGATATTAACATAGGTTCATCAGTTGTATCAAATGTAACACTCTGCTTTGGAACTTGATAATTGGAGACAATTGGGGAAGTTTTCACTGTTGAAGTTAAAACAAGTAAAAAAAAAAGTGATCCAGGGAAAAACAAATAAACAAACCAAAAACCCATGTAAAGAGGGTGATGAGGAGCCCCAGCCAAAATCTCCCTAAGACTGACTCCCCAACCACCTGCTGGCTCCCAACCACCTCACACCATGAGTTCTCTTTCATGGCTCTGTTTGGAATAGAAAGTCAGTCATCTTCTTACATCTTCTTCTTACACTCCTGTTAGCAAAGTAAGCAGAGTCATTTGCTTACCTATTTCTAAACACTAGAGACTATGGATAAGACTTCCCTGGTGGCTTAGATGGTAAAACATCTGCCTGCAATGCGGGAGACCCAGGTTCGATCTCTGGGTTGGGAAGAGCTCCTGGAGAAGGAAATGGAGACTATGGATAAAGAGATTAGAAAGAAACACACCTGACTTCTCCCTTCTCTGTTTATACCTGTGAAGGTGGTCCCTTGTGAATCCTGCCTTCTGATATTCACGTGCATGCATGCAAGCTTAGTTGCTTCAGTCATGTACGACTCTTTGTGACCATATGGACGGTAGCCCACCAGGCTCCTCTCTCCGTGGGATTCTCCAGGCAAGAATACTGGAGTGGGTTGCCATGTCCTTCATCACACTTAAATGTATTTCTCCTCCCTTGAACTGAGGCTAGTCCTGGGAATGCGGCAAGTGAATCAGACACGACTGGAGTGCAGGCTGAAACTCTCAAGGTTAGGTCTCAGAAAGACTGTGGCACCTGTCCTCAGCTCCCTATCTCATGCCCTTGCTGCCTTGTTATGGGGGAAACAGCTGCAGGGCCTTGATTTGCCCTGTAGAGAGGAACAGGTGGCAAGGGGCTGACCTCTATCACCAATGGCCAAGAGCCGAGAACAGGTTTGGAGCGGGCCCTCCTGACTGCCCCTGGTGGCATTTAAACAGGCGTCCTAAAAAAAAAAAAAAAAACAGGCGTCCTATGAAGCCACACCCAGACCCTGACCCTCAGAAACTGAGATGGGACATGTTCGCTATTTTAAGCCACCAAGTTTTGGGAAATTTTTCTTCACAGTGATAAATCACTAACACAATGTTAGTAATACATCAATGTTAGTGGACGTCAATGATTCTCAAGCAAGGCAGGGAGAGAAATACCCTGTTTATAAAACGGTGCAAAGGCAAAGAAGCCTGGTGGCCCAGCAAAATCTGCAACCATCTCCTCCAGGGCAGGGATGTAGCTGATAAGCTGGGGATCTTACTAAGTCCAGCATCACCACTTCATCAGGAAAGAGAGGCTAAAGGAAAAGCTTTGTGAAGTTCCTGTTTTTATCCATTGTTATCTTGTTTCTCCTCTCAAAGCTCATGTGAAGTGTAGGAGAATATAGGAAGTTTACTATTTTGAACTGACTCTCAGAAGATCAAAGGGGCGGGGTGGGGGCGGGGAACAGAGACAGAAACAAACAGAATTTGTGTAGGGAAAACAGAGAGTTGGAGAAAAAAGGGAAAGTGAAAGAGGAGATCATAATCTGGGTAAATGTTGCCCTGTTTTAGCAAGCTTAAATGCTTGATAAATTGTGTCTGCCAAACCCTAAACTCAAGGCTATTAACTTAGGGTATGTAAGGCACTTCAAAGGTTTTGGAATTCTTTAACATTTTCCACAAAAATCCAATGCTTATATACCCACCTGTTTTTTCTGGGACTGATGACCCCTCAAAAGTTTAGGAACCACTTTTCTAGAGTTACTTTGGTCATATGATTTGGGGCATTTTGATTTCATCTTGTTCTTAATAGTTTTTCACTTCCTTAAAAGTTATGACCTAAAAAAAAAAAAAAATAGTTATGACCTAAGGGAAATTTTATAAAAGCCAGATGAAAAATCTATTTTTAAATATGTGTTTGAACAATGCTTGATCTGTCTCTCTGTTGCTCTCTTTCATTATAAACTTGAATCAAACAGAAACCATCTCTTTCTTGGATGCCTTCTTTTGTCAGACTCATTAGAAAAGACTCTGGGAAAGATTTCAGGCAGGAGAAGAAGAGGGGATGGTTGGATGGCATCACAAACCCAAGGGGATGTGAGACTGCACAAACTCTGGGAGATTGTGAAGGACAGGAAAGCCTGGCATTCTGCAGTCCATAGTGTCGCAGTGAGTCAGACATGATTGAGAGAGTGAAAAAACAATAACCCCAAACTAATTCCCATGCAGGATGGAGCATAAAAAATGTGATTGGTTTCCACTGATGAAATGTCTAATCAAGTTCTTCCAGGAATTAATGGAAGTACTAGAAATAAAAATTGTGTTTTCTATTCCACTGCCTAGTTAATAAACTCTGACAGACACATGTAATTATCTTAGATGCAGGAAGACAAAATGATGGATGAGAGGAAACAATTGATAAGACGGTATTGATTTAAATCGGGAGGCTAATCTTATATGATGGATGTATTGTACATAAAAGCAAGAGGTGAATATGATCATTCTTTTATTCTAATGGAAAGGTATCTATTTAAGAGGAAGGACAAGTAAGATGATTTAGGTCATGTCTTCTGTGTATGTTGTATGTAATGATGCTACTCCTAATCTAGTTTTTGCTCCACTGGCCTGAAAATCTTCCAAGCTGATCTGACAAGGCCCAGAACAAATAGGACTATTCGTGTTATTTCACTACCAGATTAATGCCAGTCTCCTTTCTCCTAGAGTAATTAAATGACACATTTGTTGGTGATTATCAAGTAAGTAATATGGAAATTAACCAGCATTATTACTTTAGGATTTTTGAAGAAGATAATAAGAAAGGAAATAAACACCTGGATGGTGTTTCCCTGTATGGGAATTTTAATTAAAATCCAAGGAAACAAATTAGATACTAATGCTTTTCTATGAGTGATTTTTTTAAAGTAGCTTTTATAAATGAAAGAATTGTGCCACTTTGTTTTGGTAGGATCAGCTAAAGTTGAAAGGCTTGGAGCTAAGAGAGACCTAGAGAGATCATGAGGTGTCAGATTTGGAATCCTGATCTATCTATGTCCCTAACATGATTCTAGATGTCAGCAACAGGAATTCAGCTTGATCATGGTTCCAGTGATTCTCTAAGCATTCTACCTGTAAAATCTGACACAGAGAAATGACAGGGAAATGGAGAAACCAGGATGATTTTTTTAATCTTGTGCATGTTGGTAGCTAAGATTGACCACTGAAAGAATCACGGTAAAAAGGAAGATCCTGTTTGCACAATGAGCTTTATGAAAGGAACAGCACCTGTAGCTCAGCTCTGAGGTTTTGGTACAAAGTGCATCCTGGTTGGAAAGAAACAGGCTTGCTTACTTCTGACAAGAATCCGCTGTGATTCAGCTGGGGCAGAGAGGACCAAAGAAGACACAGGGCTTTTGGTATCTTGCATATTTGAGGATGCCCTTTATTGTTCATTTGCTCTGTCATGTCCAACTCTTTGCAACCCCATGAACCCCTTTGCAACCCCATGCAACCTCTAGGACATCAGGCTTCTATATTCTTCACTATCTCCCAGAGTTTGCTCAAACTCAACATCCCTTGGGTTTGTGATGCCATCCAACCATCTCATCTTCTCATGCCCTCAAATCTTTCCTCGGGAGATGGCATTTCTGGCAGAAGAGCAGTGGGCACCATGATGTCATCTCCAGCCACATCCTGGCAAAATACAACCCTAACAGGGATGGCAGGCAGTGGATGTCCAGCTTGGAAGAGCAAGAGGTGTCTTTCTCTCAAGCATATGTGAAACTCCCTAGGGAGTGGAAGAAGCAGGGCAGGCAAGGATGAGATCTCAGGAGATGATCTCACAGAGATCCCTAATAATGGACAGTTTGTGCTCCCTCAAGGCAAAAGAGCTGGGCTCTGAGACCCCCTCACTTATTTGTCAGGTCAGGAGCCTCGGAGTCTCCTGGCACTTGATTAGCAGGTGCACCAGCTCAGCAAGGTGACTTGAGGGGCTCAGAATAGAGCCTTACTGGGGTTTGTGGTATCCTCTGACCCAGAAACAGCTGGGGTTGACCTCAGAGAGAGTAATATGGGTGCTGAGGGCCTGTGAGTCTGTGGTCAAGGACAGGTGAACATACGTGACCCCAGTGTGAGTGCCAATATGACCTCATTTATATTTGCAGAGTGGTGAGCCTGGATGGATTCCATATCAATCAAAGAGTTTCAGAGCAGGAAGAGACCTTTTCAGTCAAATAGTGAGATTTCTCCTGTTCCTTTTTGTAGCAAAGATCTCAAGGGACTAAGTAAAATAAGTGACTTACCAAAACCAGACAGCTCAGTAGTGGCAAAGTCAGGATTAAAATTCATGTTTTCCGATTTTAGCCTAGCTTTTTTTTCAATTATACATGATACATTATTATATAAGACACATTATAATATGGAAGCATTTATAATTTGAGGATTTGTGATTCTTTCCCTGAAAATGTGTAGAAGATGCTATATTCGTTCTCCACACAGTATGATGAGCTTTGGCACCAAGGACTTAAGAATTCTATATTTTATCTATCTGTTCACATTTTATATTATTTAATATTATCCCAAATATGAACTATTTTAATATCCATCTCTCTATATATCTGTCTATCACCTTCATTGTGTAGCACCAGCAACTTGAGTTTTGCATTTTCGTCTTGTCATATCAGAAGAAAGAATACAATATTCCCTTGTTCCCTTAGGGCTGGCTTTCCTGGAGTAAATCCATTTTACTTTCCTAGAAAATTGGGCAGCCCTTCTCTGACTATCTGGCCCATTGGTTTCTTGATATCTGATAGAAATTGTTGCACAGTTCATCCACTTTTACTTCCTTCAAGAGCAGAAGGTGACATACTGATTATGTAACCTTATCTGGAAGCTAGAAAGAATGATTCTATAGGTTGATCGTGGAAAGGCTACAATGCAGTGATGATTTCGCGTATTCAGGCCAATGGGATGCTTCATGAGCATAGGTGCTCTGTGCATTCCCGAGTGATGACAGGCCCGAGGCCAAGGAGGAAAGGGCATGGAGGCAGGAAGGGCAAGAATCATCCTACTGAGTGTGCCTGACTGCCTGGGGCAGAAATACATTCCTTTCAAGGCGTATCTGGCTTTTCCCTGCCCCAGTTATCTTATGGGCAGAGAGGGTGCTCTCTGTAGTGTCCAGACTATCCTTAGGCTGGATGTAAAGCGAGTATACAGAATCACAAAAAGTAGGCTTCAGATAAAGGACAACTACTCAAACTCCAGATCTGTCACTGGCTTTATGACACTATCAATTAAGATATGTCATATATATATATATATATATATATATATGTATGTATGTATATATATATATATATATAATTAATATTGTTATTCAGTCAGTAAGTCCTATCCTACTCTTTGTGATCCCATGAACTGCAGCACACCAGCCTTCCCTGCCCTTTACTGTCTCCCAGAGTTTGCTCAAACTCATGTCCATTGAGTCAGTGATGCCATCCAACCATCTCATCCTCTGTCATCCCCTTCTCCTCTTATCTTCAGTCCTTCCCCAGCATTAGGATCTTTTCTAATGAGTCGGCTTTTCACATCAGGTGGTCAAAGTATTGGAGCTTCAGCTTCAGCATCAGTCCTTCCAATGAATGTTCAGGGTTGATTTCCTTTAGAATTGACTGGTTTGGTCTCCTTGCAGTCCAAGGGACTCTCAAGAATCTTCCACAGCATCACAGTTCAAAAGTATCCATTCTTTGGTGCACAGCCTTCTTTATGGTCCATACACATAAACTCTGCCAGAACATTTCATACCATACACATTGCACACATGTTTATAGGTAGAAGTACATATTTGGCTTGCTAAAATCTGGGAACCATCTGAATATTCGAAATCAGAATATAATGTCATACGATATTGTTTATATGTAGAATCTTCTTTCTTTCCAGAGTCACCTTTTTTTGTACTGGTGTGCTGGATTCATCTTTTTCTTTTACTTGTTTCCCCCCCTTTTAGGTCTGTCACATCTAAGATCTTCCTTTTATTGTTAAAGTATGGAGAAAAAAATTCTGTCCCTAATAATCATCTTTGTTGAGTCAACAAAAATTTAGATCCTCAGTACATTCTGTTAGGTTAGATTGTTCTATAGTAGCTTAGGAAATATTTCATAGAAATGACTACAATTAAATCAAATGTTCGAACTTGAAATAGACGTATTTAGTTATCTGAAAAATATGATTTTGTGGCACACTTTGATTCTACACTATGGCAGATAAATAATACTGTAAATGTATTAAAATATCTACTGTTGCTTTAGAAATAATGAGATTTTAAAAAAAATACCATTAGAAGAAAATAGAGATACATATTCAATAAGTAAATATCATGAGGATAATGAGAGTATAAAAGGTTCTGACTTCTTAGTTCAGCCTAAGAGACTCAAGTTTGTGGGGAGGTGGCCATTCTCCAGCATTCTGGCAAGAATACTTTGGACAGTGAACACCAGTGTAGGGCAGGCACTTTTTATCAGAATGAAAGCCAACTGGAAGGGTTTCAGAGAAGTCTTGGGGATGTTGGGATGGTTTATGGTAACCTCCAGAGAAATTGAGAAGGTTCCACTTATTCGGGTTTTATGGTCTGGTATTTAAGTTGTGCTTAAATCAGGAGCTTGTGCTTAGTCACTCAATCATGTTTGACTCTTTGCGACCCCATGGACTCTAGCCCACTAGGCTCCTCTGTCCCTGGGGATTCTCCAGGCAAGAATATTGGAGTGGGTTGTCATGCTCTCCTCCAGGAGATCTTCCCAACCCAGGGATGTAACCCAGGTCTCCTGCCTTGCAGGCAGATTCTTTACCATCTGAGCCACCAGGGAAGCCCAACCAGGTGCTTGGCTTGATAGTTTATATTTAAGTGATTCAGGCACATAATAAATAATAAAACAAATAAATGAATTTAGAGTGTGATTAATCCTCTAAAGGAAATAAATATAATCACATGATAGAGTGATTTGTTTGGTTAACAAGTGCTTCTTTCAATGGGATAATAATCTTTCTGAGAAGGAAGAGGTATTGGTGCTGAAACTTGAAGAAGTTAGTCATGGGAAGAGTGAAGGAAAGATCATTTCAGAAAAAAGGATAATACAAAGTACATACTGTATTGCTACTTGAGTGTACTCAAGCACTTTTTTTGTTTTTACACTTTCAGTTCTGGGAAGTTTGAAATCATGGTAAACTTTCTATTGGTCCCTTGGTAAGAACTCTAATATCTCCTGGAAGGTACACTTCCAGATACTAGAATTACTGGATTATCCCTCACTAAACTACTTATCGCTTACTTTACTGGATAATCCCTTAATAGAGCTGAATCCTATTCTCTGAGCAGCCAGCCCAGCACCTGAGCATTGTAAGGGTTCAGGGCTGGTTGACTGAATGAATTAATGAATGGAAATTCATAGCGGTGTTACCCATCTGATAAAGACTGGTGACTTCTGGAAAACTCAAGGACTCCAAGAAGGTTTATTCAGGTTGCCATGGTCCACTGCTAGAAGTGCGTGTCATCCAGCCACAGGCCAGAACCCAAAGGCATCATTATGCTAATTCTCTTTAATAAATCTCGCTCAAGGTACATTATTGTATAGAAAAATAGCTTGGCAAAACCCCTACCAAATGTTAATGACAAATATCACTGGGTTAGGAGATGTTTTTGGTGATTTACATAAACTTTTTCATTGGAACATAATTGCCATACAATTTTGTGTTAGTTTCTTCTGTATGATGAAGTGAATCAGCTAAATATATACATATATCCCCTCCTTCTTGGGCCTCCCTTTACCCCCACCACCCATCCTACCCCTCTAGGTCATTGTCAAGAAGCAAGCTGAGCTTCATATGATATACAGCAGCTTCCCACTAGCTATCTATTTTTCTCCATTCCTGATTTTGTATATTTATGCATATATTAAACTTTAAAAGATATCATTTCTGTGTTAGAAAAGGATCTGTGTATTGAGTGTCTCACTAATTCCTAAAGCTACTTATGGAAAAACTTTTCCTGATTTCCCCTTCTTCTCTCCATTTCTGAGTAATTGATTACTCTTAGAAGATTCCACTGTACGTGTAACATGCAATTCTGAGATGACAATGACTAAGTTTATTGTAGCTTTGCATTGGTTTGTGTCCCTCATTAAATTATGAAACTTTTCAATCCAAAGTGTAGGTTTTATTGTATTTTTACTCCAGTGTATACCACAAGACCAGGAATCACTGAGGTCTCAATAAATCAAAATGAAAATAAAATTCTCTATAGAATCAGATTACTTATTTTTATGCTCTTCACTGAGCCCCTCACTATATGCACTGCTCTTTATCTCTATTATTACAACTTTCTACCTATTTTCACTGACTCGTCATCCTCCAGCCTAATTACCATTTGTAATTCTTTAGTATTATTTTACAATTTGGGAGGATGTTAGAGTTGGAAACTTGAATTTTAGCTGTAACATTTATTGACCTTGTAATCATTAGCAAATTTATTAACTCTCTGAGTCAGAAGACTATGACTTAAGTGGAAATTTAAAACTCTAAACTGTACTTATCAAAGTGAAAGACAAATATATATTGGCTCTGTGATCAGATTATTCCAATTCTTACTTTAAATACTTTATAATTCTCATTGTTGCCTAATTTTTTATCATTCTCACTTATGTCAAAACTCATAATAAAACTTCCAAAGTTCTCTGTCTTAATTTTCACCTGAGTGAGAGCCTTCTTCATGAGAAGCCCTGTCCTTTAGCTCTGCTTAAAACCAAATGGATAAATCTAACTAATTTTAGGATTTAACTGACAGACCCACGTGGGCAGTAGACTAAAACTACGTCTCCAATCTGATCTTTACCCGTAATGAAAGTGATTTTTTGGTCCTTTTAAAATTTTTTTCAGAAATGAGATAGGGAGAAGCATTCATATTATTTATTTAAAGCTTTTTGAAGACTCCAACAAGAGCTGGTGGGTTTATCATTTACCTGGACTGATGATACATATTTAGATACTTTATCTTCCCATAGATAATAATTATTTGAAGCACTGTTTAAAACCAACAAGCAGATTTCCAAGTCCCAGTTCAGATCTATGAATCAGATTTTCTGCTGTTAATTGCTCTGTCGTGTCTGACTCTTTGTGACCGCATGGACTGTAGCCCCCCGAGCTCCTCTGTCCACGTAATTATCCAGGCAAGAGTATTGGAGTAAGTAGCCGTTCCCTTCTCCAAGATTCCAGTTCAGTTTAGTTCAGTTCAGTTGCTCAGTCGTGTCTGACTCTTTGAGACCCCATGAATGCCAGGCCTCCCTGTCCATCACCAACTCCCAGAGTCCACCCAAACCCGTGTCCATCCAGTCATTGATGCCACCCAACCATCTCATCCTCTGTTGTCCCCTTCTCCTCCTTGCCCTCAATCTTTCCCACCAAAAGGATCGTTTCAAATGAGTCAGCTCTTCTCATCAGGTGGCCAAAGTGTTGGAGTTTCAGCTTCAACATCAGTCCCTCCAATGAAAACCCAGGACTGATCTCCTTTAGGATGGACTGGTTGGATCTCCTTGCAGTCCAAGGGACTCTTAACAGTCTTCTCCAACACAACAGTTCAAAAGCATCAATTCTTCAGTGCTCAGCTTTATTTATGGTCTAACTTTCACATCCATACATGACCACTGGAAAAACCATAGCCTCGACTAGATGGACCTTTGTTGGCAAAGTAATGTCTCTGCTTTTTAATATGCTGTCTAGGTTGGTCATTACTTTCCTCCTAAGGAGTAAGCGTCTTTTGATTTCATGGCTGCAATCACCATCTGCAGTGATTTTGGAGCCCAGAAAAATAAAGTCAGCCACTGTTTCCACTGTTTCCCCATCTATTTGCCATGAAGTAATGGGACCGGATGCCATGAGTCCAGGGAATCTTCCTAATGCAGGGATCGAACTGGGGTCTCTCATATTGCAGGAGGATTTTACCATCTAAGCCAACAAAGAATCAGATTTTTTAAGAGAGACCCCATAGTCTGTTATTTAAAATATACTCTAGGACAGCCCTGTTTTCAGGGAAGGTTTTGAAAATACTGATATATATAATATGCACACCAAAATGAATCAAATAAAGATTCCTACAAGGAAAAAGAAAGGAAACTGTCAATAACTGTGAAGGGTCTCAGAATGTATCCTACTTGCCAGCTAACAAGTCCACCTTCTTGGGAGCTGGCAGGAAACACAAGACTACTGGGTCAGAGACAAAAGCCATTTATTACTCAGAGCAATAGCAGTAACAAAAGTATCAGAATTTTCTTCTGCTGGCTCCTACAATTTGCAAAGGCAGCTGTGGGTTGCCTGCACAGGTAGTAGAATATATTGCAGAAGAATTCTGAACTTGCTCCAGTAGACATTGTCTCTGTCTTCCTAGACTGTAGGCTCCCCATCCAAGGATTGAACCCAGGCGCTCAAGAGCAAAAGTGTGAAGTCCTAACCACTGGATCACTAGGAAATTCTGAAACCTCTGCTCTTAAGATGTGTAGAAACACATGACACCCACAGTGAATTGTCTGTGGGCGAACTATGATCAAGTTGTACTATGATCCTTCAAGCAAGAGGAATAGTTTAAATTAAAGTTTAGAGAGAGGAAAGGATGGAAAATATAAATACAACAGCCACAAATGCTTGAGTTTGCAGGAGGCTGGGGGAGATATTATACATCATGTTTAAGTTCAGAAATTGAAAAATTTTTGTACAGAGCTTCTGATGACTGAATTTGGTTCCTACTGCTTTGACTTCCAACAGCAACAAAAAAATGCCATAGAAGTAAGGCCAAGGTTAGCTACCTGTAGAGTCCATGACCAAAATAAGTCTGTGCTCAGACTTAAAGGACTTGTAGGTTTGCATTAATTACCTGGCAACTCAGTGCATCAGATGTAGTATGCCTGGAGTTAAATTATTATATAAAGCTTCAGAAATAAAATGATGAATGATGGGATGAAATCAGAAAATGAGTAAGATCAATAGCAATAGAAATATGTAATTGCAACATTTACCAAATTAAATGTATTAACTCTTAGAAAATAATCATTTTTATATAGCTTCATGATAAAAAACAGATGCCTGGATCTTTGATATTTCATTTTATTTTCTAGCAAAAGAATAATAGTGTAGATAAATTAGCTAAATGTGTTTTGGTATCTAATACTCTGAATTTTTTTTTTTAACTTAGAAACCTAAATGTTTCCAGTTTTGTTTCATTGGTAACTTTCTTTTTCATCTCTGTTTACTTCACATTTTATCTTGCCACTACTCCGTGCCAAAAGTATTGCACATACACATTAATACATACCATCTGGAACATCCTTCTTGAGAAGAGAAGAATGTGAGGGCTGATGGATTCAATACAGCCTCCGTTCAACATCTATAACACCCTCTCCCTGCAAAGAGACTTGTGGGGTGTGGCAGGTCTCCTTAGATTTAATCTGAGTGCCATTCACCCTCTGCCTTTTTCACAATGAAGGACTAGTCATATTCAGAAGGGTTCTTGAATATTTCAGGAAGTGGTGAGGTTTCCACCAGACTTTGGAAGCTGAGTAGCATTGGAACTGAAGGGAAGCTTTGTCACAATCTGTGAAATGGGAAGGAAGATATAATAGCAAAGAAGTGCTGCTCAGCCATAGAGAAGTGATATTGACTAAATTTCTCTATCACTAGCAAAGACTTAAATGCAATTGGATATATCCTATGAAGGACATAATATCTCAGTTAGCTATATAAATACATCTTTTTATGTATTTAATTATCTTTTAAAAAGATAGCTCTTGCAAGGTCTGTTATAAATATAATTTTACTCCACGGCACATGTTAAGAAGGAAATACAGGTTTGTATATTCCTGATAATGACAAAAGTAGTAGATTAAGAGTGGAACCATACAGATTAAATTTAGTAGCTGAGAAAACCTTGTGTCAATAGAGGAATGGCATTATAGAAATGAAAATCTTTGTCCAACATTGAGGACAGACTACCAGACTAACACATGCTTTATTCATCAGAGAAATCTATACTCCAATTAATATTTGTATAATTTTTCTTTAATAATTTTACAAGTGACTAAACAGATTATCTTTAGTGAGTAATTTTTAGAAGTAAGGAAATGTAAAAGAAATTCTCTATTTTTTCCCCACATATTTACTTGGATGTAGTTTCATAAAGTAACTTAATGCACACATTATTTTGACAAATTTAGACCAAAAAAAATTGTTCTGAAGTCAAACCTAGGGCCCTGACCTGTGCTGATTGATGAGGAGGGCTATTTTACAGTCGAAATTATAGGCTCATTCTGCGGAACCTAGTCTTTAGTCATTTTACCTATCTTCAATTAGGATTTAAGTTTTGGCAGGAAGATCCTTTTATTCCTATACACAAGCACTCAAACATTCCATCACTGATGAGGCAAGTATGAAAACAGTATAATTGCGACTCTTATTGGGGAAAAGCTTAGTTTCAGGTCATAGATGGTCCCATCTCCCTTCTTAAAAGGGTTGAGAAGAAACTGTCGGGTTGACAAAATGAGAAAAGGCGAAGGAAAGAGCTCATATCGAGGCAAAAGATTATTTCTCAAGATGAAAGAGAAGAGTGTACCCAGTCAATTGCTTTCTTGCTCTCTCAACTCTGTGTATTTCAACTGTAGTAGCAGTTGGCACTATTTAAAGTGCCACAAACAAGCATCATGAAGCTTTTTTCATCGAAATTTTATTGCTTGGCTGGCTCATCCCCAGGAAACAAAGACTGTTCTCATGAGTTAGCCATTACATTGACATTTGAATTTGAGAGGCAACAGCCAGCTCAGAGTCTCTGCTGTGCAGTAAAAGAATTGCACTGAGGCTATAAACACCCTCCTGCTAACGTCTGACTTGAGTAGATGTGTTATTCATATTTAGATGGAGTAGTCATTTCTCTCTGCCTGTTCTTCCGCCTTTTCCTCCTGCCCCTTCTTCCTCTCCTCTTCCTTCTCCTTTTCTTCTTCTTTTCTTTTTTTTCTTTTGTACAGAAATCTACTGGGAAGTTAGGTATTCAAAACGATAGCGATCCAATCAGAGAATGCCAGTCTGAATTGATTTCAATAGTGAGAAACTACATATTGATAGTGGTAATGTCCCATCATGCCAACTTCCTCCCCTTTCTCCTCCTCCTCACCTACCACTCCCTCGTCCTACGGCTTCTTTTCCTTCTTCTATGTCTTCCTTTTTCCTTCATATTCTTTTGCAATAGCATTGAGGTGTAACAGTTGCAGAGATTATTCAAAGGAGAAAGGAGAAATATGATTTGGGGAATCCAATTGGTTAAATTTAATTTTGATTCTGATTGCATGACCCCAGGCCAGTTTTACATAACATCTGCAACCTCCAGGGGCTGAGAATACTTATATCAGCATATTATGGAAAATTTAATTTAATGCTGTTTTATAAATAAAGATCTTAATATGACCTTAAACATAGGAATGCGGATTATATGTTAACTATCATCAAGTCCTAATATTTCCTTCTGTTCTGTTTTTGTTTTTTATCCTGTCTCCATTGCCTTCTTAACATGAGCTTGGTCTAATTTGGTTGTTTCTGCAGTTTAATGGGAAAAATAATTTCACCAATATTGTCATATCTTTTAGAGTAAGAAGGGAGATTTATTTTAAGGTTGGCATGAGAGAGATGCATTTCTTCCCTAATTTAAAGTTCTCTATTACACATAAATCTGAAATCTCTCTTTTTGTCTCGTAACTACTATAATATGATAGACTGGAATATATATCAGGAAACAGACATGGCATAAATACGTTCAGTGTTTTCAAAGATGACAGCTTTAAATGCGAAACTTGTGGAAGACATGAAATGAAGGAAATATGAAACTATTAAGATGGAAGAAAGCAGGAAACATTTGGAGTTAATTCCATTTTGGACTTATTCCACCGACATTCAGCATAATGCAAGTCTTGAGAAAACATGACTGTTCTCCTCTGCTCTTGGTCTTTCAGTCTTCTCTGTACTTTTGCATCATAGAATTATGTTAATGCCACATATATTTTAAAAGATCATATCTCAGGCCAGTTAGTAATATTACTTATTCTTTTAGAGGTTTAAAAACAGGGAAAGAGAAAAACAACCTAATTTTAGACTCTAGATGCATCTGGAGGGGATTGTTTAAAGCTTCAAAACATAAGAGAGCATTAAAGGGTGTTGTGTTGGCAGGATGCATTTCGATGAACTAACTCAGAACAGGAAAATACTTTTGTAAAACACTTAAGAATGGTTCTTCCATAAAAAATTGTTTGATCTAGAGTCAAAAATGTGCCCACTAGGAAATGGGTGAAGCCAATAAAGGGTGGCTATTGGGAGTGGAAATTTATTTAGTGATTATTACAGACAGGGTACTGGTGATTTTTATTTTAAACTATTGCTTTCTTTATGAAAAAAACAAATTGATAAAATCAGTTAGACGCTGGATGGAGAAATGTGACCTGTACGAATCCATCAACTGAATTCCATAAACTTGCATATACAAAACAAGGATCATTTCAAATCTGAAACTGATGGCTCAGATGGTAAAGAGTCTGCTTGCAATGTGGCAGACCCAGATTTGGTCCCTGGGTCAAGAAGATCCCCTGGAGAAGGAAATGACAACCCACTCCAGTATCCTTCTGGGAAAATCCCATGGACAGAGGAGCCTGGCTGGCTACAGGCAATGCGGTGACAAAGAGCCGGACATGACTGAGCAACTAACTTATACACAGAAAGATTCAAACCACAGTGAGAAAGAATTCTCCCAGAAGATGAGTACACACTGTTCTTGCTAAAGTTTGTTAATCTCTGAGTTTTACAAATGTTCAGGAAAAGGTTTCTCGACAAAAATTGCAATATGTTCCAAATGACCTCATTTTAGAATGTTTTAAAACATATATCATTTTTATCTGAAAAGCAACAAATTGTTTGCTTATCTTTAAAAAGTATCTAGAAATTATAGTTAAGATTAAGAAAAAATTATGGAGTTACTTTATAGCATATAGCATATAAAATCATATCAGCTATTAAATGAAATTGAACAATTGGGACCAAATTTCATTTGGGACCAAATATTCTTAAATTACCCAAGTAAGACTATCCATAATAAATAAATTTATCTTTTTGTTATGCTCGGACAGTGACAAACTATATGGAAATTTCATACAATAAGCTACTAATGTCTTAAGGTGAACATTTTTCAAATGTGATAAATGTCAGTATAATAAATACTTCCAGAACTTTCTAGAAGTAATCAATTGTGTTTTATGTTGGGTATTATGGATATGCTTCTGTGTGTGTGTGTGTGTGTGTGTGTGTGCATGCTTAAATGCATTAACTTTGTGTAAGATAAAAATGGCTAAAAGCAAGTCTAAGATTTAAAGGTTTAACTTGCTTTGCTTTGTCTACTATGTGTTTTTGTTTTTAAATTGATAAGCATAGACAAATTGATGATTTTTGGTCTGCTCATAGGTAATGTAGTGTAAATATATTTTTCCAGTTTTATGAAAGGATTTTTCATGTGTTTTGAAAGTGGGATTCAGGACAAAAATATAATCTTTTAATTAAAGACAAGCAACTGGATTTGGCTATAACTGTAGGATATAAGATATACTTAACTGTGCCTATTAAGCTATAATCTTATTGCTCTATCTGACTGTAAATCTACCCTGGATTCTCTTGTGAGCCTCTAAATCCCCACTGTCACTACAAACTCTCATTTATATAATATTGTGAACTAACTTAAATGATTTTCGTATAGAAGAAATCGCATAGTGATTTTTAAAACTTTATTGGTAGAATTAATATTATCTTATTTTGTATTGCTTTCTTATCTCTTGAACTAAGAAAATTTGACTCCCAACCAATGAAATCTTCATGACATTTTTAGTCAAGTACTTATAATAAAATGCCAATTTCCCAAACTTGATCACTGATACATCTGCTACCATCAGAGTTCCTTTTATTGAAAGATTAATAGGCATAAAAGGTGACACTGAATATATGAGTGTTTGATCATAAGGAAATCATAATATTTTACAATGTTTTTCTCTACCTATTTGTTAACTGTATATAATTGTTTATCCTCTGTAACATTTTATTCTGTTTGTGAAATCCTATCCTTAACCATCTTCCTCTTGCAAGGGCATATCATAAATTTTGAAATTGATGGCATCGCTTGTCTGGCACACATAAAATTGATAGCCTTCCTTTCTTATATTAGCATAATCTGCCAATTTATTACAAACCAGTGAATGACACGCTTGTGATTAGAACTGGTCATGACAGGTCACTTGAAAACTTATTGATGGCGTGTGAGACATGCTTTTTAATTAAAATGTAGGACTGGGTTGCCAGCCAAACACGGATTTCTCTTTACTCATCACATTTATTGAGTCATGTATTTGCTTATTTATACTATTTTAAATTAACATGGATGAGTCAGGGTAGGTTACAGAAGGCTTGTCCCAGGGGGGGATAAAAAACCCCCACAAAATAGCACAATCTTTTTTTCAGGGTGAGCAACAGTGCATTGCCTAGAAAAATACTGTAAAAAACATGAACACTAAAAATGTTAACTTGGATGAGATAAACTTTTCCCAGCATTACCAGTCCTTTCATTCCTCGCCACTAATGTCAACTCAGTTGTTTTAAGTGAGATCAATTCTCTCACTTTCACCTGCTTTTCTTTCACAAAGTTAGGACCTTAAGCAAGAGATTTCCAGCCCCGATTGCACAATATCCTGGGGGTTATTGTGATCTCAAAGGATGTTGTGAAATTATCAAGGTGAAATTAATTGCCATGCGAGTTGGTTTTTTTCTACTGAAATAATGTGTACCATAAAGCAGCCCTGAGAGGAGGTTTGGTGGATGAAGAGGGAGGTTAGGAATCCAGCAAACGATTACAGGGTGTCAGCACGGCAGGACTTGGGTAGCTGGCAGTGACTCCTACTCTCATCCCACAGATATCTGCGGTGAGGGCACGAGATGAAAAGCCATGCATCTTCTCTGTAATTTATATGACCACAACATTCCACCGTGGCCATGCTATTCAGCCCCAGAACGCTCACACGTACTTCTGTTTGTTCAGAAGAGTGCCCAAAAGGCAGAAGTATGCACTCTTCTTACTGTGAAAGAGGGTCATGCTGTGAGTTAAGATCTGTTTTCTGTGTTTGTTTGCATGCTTGCTTTGGCTTGTTGATTTCAGAATACAGTATCTGACACCTCCTTTTACTTTTGGGGCTTCCCTCGTGGCTCAGATGGTAAAGAATCTGCCTGCCAATGCAGGACACCCCGATTTGAAACCTGGATGGGAAAGATCCCCTGGAGAAGGGAATAGCACCCCACACTGGTATTCTTGCCTGGATAATCCCATGGACAGAGGATCCTGGCGGACAACAGTCCATGGGGTCCCAAAGAGTCAGACGCCACTGAGCAGCCAACACTTTCACTTTTTTATTTTTACTTTTAGACTTGACAGACTTTGGCTTAAATCTTTCTCAGTAACATGAATTAGATATGTTAAGGAATGCTTTCCTCATGCATAGAATGGGCCAGCACCTACCTGGTATGAGAAAAGAGTTTTAAACACTGTGACGAAATATTGCCTGAAGAGAAGAAACTCCACAAAGAACAGTCTGCAATCGTTTACTGATTATAATATCTCAGATAGAGCTGCCATTTCCACTTGCCTTTGCCATCCTGAGTCTATCTTCTCTCTGTTTCTATGACAAATTCTAGGTCATTCACAAAGGGAATCACTCATTTATCAGCTCTAACCACATATTTCACGAGGTTGCTTTGTTTTCATAAAAAGTAAAACGTGGAAAATGTCCTTTAGGGTCAACTGGTTCAATTTCCCCATTTTATGGCTGAAAGGAACTAAGTTTTCCAATTAAGTTTTCAGGAAAATTACTGAAAACAAGTGGGACTAACCTCCTACTCTCTAGAGCAGAGCCACTCTCAGGCCTTTGCTGTATCATCCATTACTTCTTTACATAATCATGTTTTTATTTCAAAGACCTCTCAGAACACTTACGAATAAGTGAGAGTAGAACTTTGTGCAAACGTAGAAACCCTTGTTTAATTGCTGTAGCTAAATTTGAAATTTGCCTTCTTGTAGTCAATCACTGTGAAGAGTTGATTTCGTATAGCAATAACACAAAATGTGTTTTGACACTACAGTCAGTGAGCTGTAAATTTGCAGCTTTAAGCTGGGTGCTAAGCAGACAAATAGAATTGAATCACAAACAAGACAAAAAGTAGATCCAGTTGTAAATAAGACAGACAAAAAAAAAAAAAAACCACAAAAACTCAAAAACTAAGGTTTCAGTTTTGCCCCTGGTACCATCCATCTCTGGCTTGTTTTAGATTTTAGGGAGTGATTGTCCCTTGAAAAGAATTTCAAAACAGTATTTTTAAACAGAGGAGAAGGTATTCAGTCTTTAGGTATGATTAGCTGAGCATTTGTTGGAGATGTTTTATGGAATGATAAAGGGTAGATCAGAGCTATTTAATGAGGTGGCAATGTTGCTCAGGTGGCTACCATGGCTGTCATATTGATCTTTATCAAAATCCTTCTGTGTCTCTGTGTCCTGTATCTTCTTCTTATGAGGAGCAGCTTCCTTGTGCTAGATGATTATGTTGCATCATATTTATTATTGATGTAGGTTCAATATGGCCTGCAGTAATCCATTTATAAGATGTCACAGTAAAATGAAATCAGTATACAAGGCTCATTTCAGGAAGGATAGATAAGGTGTGGTCGGGAAAGTCAATTTCATTCTTCCTGAAATTTTGCTACATGAATTCTTCAGGCTGAGTGAGTTTCTATCATAAGATTCCTTGGGGAGTTTTGCATCATTTCCAACAACCGCCGGCTCTTCTGCTCATTTTCCTTCATTTTCTAAATTTCTAAATTCATAGATCTGAATAAAGGCTTATGAATTGTGGCTTACACACTATGGTTTATGACTTAGTATGTAATGATTTTTGACTTTTTTTTTTTCCATTTGCACAAAATCAAATTGCAGTGGTTCTCTCTTCAATTTCTCACTGAGGAAATATCTTATATGCATTCTATAAAAATTCTGAACTTTAGAAGTACTGACAGTTTGCTTAAGTATGCTTTAGACCAAACTAACATGACTTCAAACTTTGTCTCTAGTTTTGCAATAAGCTGACAGCAGTAAAAAATGTTAGCAAATTATGTGGAATATTGCTAAAATCACTGGGTTCCATGTTTGTTCAGAAGAGAGCCCAGAAGATGAGTTGTCTTTGAAAGACAAACTCTTATGTAATATTGTATTTGTAATATGTAATTTCATCCTGTAATAGTGTCTTTCTTAGGCTCCTATAAATTTTTCCTTGTGAATTTCAATCTTCCCTACCTGTTATCACCAAACACTCTTTCTTGAGGAAAGATTGAGTAGCAGGGGAGGAACATGGACTTTGACAACAAAATGACCTGGATCTGATACTAAGCTCTGATCAGACTACTTTTATAACTTTGGACAAGTTATTTATCCTCTTTAAATTTCAGTTACCTAATCTGTGAGGTGGAGATTTGATTCTTCTATTTTAGGGTTGCTGTAATGTCAAGTAAAAATGATATTTGTGCAGCACCCAGGGAGAGACTCCAAAATCAGTAGTAACATTAATCCTGTTATATTGTTCAAGATCTACAGTACTAAAGATGTATGCACTTTTTACCATTTCTGGCCTCCAAAATTTGTCAGCCTTTTCTTAAATACTAATTTATTGAACAACTCCACATGCAACTATGGCTGTAGAAGGATACAAGCAAGAATTAAGACAGGTATGTTTCCTCTTTCTAGTAATAGTAGAAAAGTAGTTTTTAAATTTTATTTATATTTTAAATAAGGATATAACATGATAAGCATTAGTCCAGGCATGTCACAAATATTAACTTATTTAAGTCTCATAATAACTCTACGTTCAGTTCAGTTCAGTTCAGTCGCTCAGCCGTGTCCGACTCTTTGCAACCACATGAACCACAGCACGCCAGGCCTCCCTGTCCATCACCAACTGCCAGAGTCCACCCAAACCCGCATCCATTGAGATGGTGACACCATCCAACCATCTCCTCCTCTGTCGTCCCCTTCTCCTCCTGCCCTCAATCTTTCCCACCATCAGGGTCTTTACAAATGAGTCAGTTCTTCGCGTCAGGTGGCCAAAGTATTGAAGTTTCAGCTTCAACATCAGTCCTTCCAATGAATACCCAGAACTGATCTCCTTTAGGATGGACTGGTTAGATCTCCTTGCAGTCCAAGGGACTCTCAAGAGTCTTTTCCAACACCACAGCTCAAAAGCATAAATTCTTTGGAACTCAGCTTTCTTTAAGCTCAACTCTCATATCCATACATGACTACTGGAAAAACCATAGCCTTGAACAGATGGTCTTTTGTTGGCAAAGTAATGTCTCTGCTTTTTAATATGCTGTCTAGATCTCCAGTGATTTTGGAGCCCAGAAAAAAAAAAAAAGTCAGCCACTGTTTCCCCATATATTTGCCATTAAGTAATGGGACCGGATGCCATGATCTTAGTTTTCTGAATGTTGAGCTTTAAGTCAACTTTTCCACTCTCCTCTTTCACTTTCATCAAGAGGCTCTTTAGTTCTTCTTCACTTTCTGCCATAAGGGTGGTGTCATCTGCATATCTGAGGTTATTGATATTTCTCCCGGCAATCTTGATTCCAGCTTGTGCTTCTTCCAGCCCAGTGTTTCTCATGATGTACTCTGCATATAAGTTAAATAAGCAGGGTGACAACATACAGCCTTGATGTATTCCTTTTCCTATTTGGAACCAGTCTGTTGTTCCATGTCCAGTTCTAACTGTTGCTTCCTGACCTGCATACAGGTTTCTCAAGAGGCAGGTCAGGGGGTCTGGTATTCCCATCTCCTTCAAAATGTTCCACAGTTTATTTTGATCCACACAGTCAAAGGCTTTGGCATAGTCAATAAAGCAGAAATAGATGTTTTTCTGGAACTGCCTTGCTTTATTGATGAGCCAGCAAATGTTGGTAATTTGATTTCTGGTTCCTCTGCATTTTCTAAAACCAGCTTGAACATCTGGAAGTTCACGGTTCACGTATTGCTGAAGCTTGACTTGGAGAATTTTGAGCAGTGCTTTACTAGCGTTTGAGATGAGTGCAATTGTGTGGTAGTTTGAGCATTCTTTAGCATTGCCTTTCTTTGGGATTGGAATGAAAACTGACCTTTTCAAGTCCTGTGGCCACTTCTGAGTTTTCCAAATTTGCTGACATATTGAGTGCAGCACTTTAAAAGTATCATCTTTTAGGATTTCAAATAGCTCAACTGGAATTCCATCACCTCCACTAGCTTTGTTCGTAGTGATGCTTTCTAAGGCCTACTTGACTGCACATTCCAGGATGTCTGGCTCTAGGTGAGTGTGAGTGATCACACCATCGTGATTATCTGGAAGGAGTAACCAGAGGACTTTAGTAACATGTCCAGGGCTACACAGGTAGTGGTGGTAGCAAAATAGACTGGCTTCTGAGTCCTTGCTGTTAATCAGTGGTACAACCATGCTGTTTCTCCATTAAGAGAAATCTTTTAAAAGAAGTATATGAATCTGATTAGTTCAAGTTGTACTAAGTGATATGACAGAGATGCACAAGGGGCTATAAAATGAGAACACCAAAATCTGTCAACAAATTGCTTTTTAAGACCTTGTTTTACTTTATACTTCATGGAGTCCATGATTCCTTGAGTTTCCTTAACTGAGCTCTTCTGACCATTGAAAGGCTCTTCCCTTGTGGCTCAGTTGGTAAAGAATCTGCCTGCAATGTGGGAGACCTGGGTTCGATCCCTGGGTTGGGGAGATCCCTGGAAAAGGGAAAGGCTACCCACTCCAGTATTCTGGCCTGGAGAAGTCCATGGACTGTATCGTCCATGGGGTCGCAGTGGGGACCATTAAAAACTCATAATGAATTGGGAATTGAACAACTACTCTTCTGTAAACTTACTTGATAGATTTTCTGCAAAGAAAAATAAGTTGCCTAAGTAATTATTTTTAAATATTATAATGTTAAATGTTAGCACTAACATTAGATACAACAGTAACATTAAATGTTATGTTAATTTACAAAAACATGGTCCAGTTCTTTGCTATTCAAACTCAAAATCTCATTTATAATGACATTCTTTTTGTAACTTAATGTTACAACACTTCTAAGCAGCTACCAAAAAAGGCTAATCAGGTGAACTATGACCATTGCTAACATATACCATAGTACAGCCTTGCTCTAGTCTGATGGAACCAGTGTCAAGAAAGAAATGCTGCTCTATATCGAATTACAGGGCTTACCTGATGGCTCAGTGGTAAAAAAATCTGCCTGCCAATGCAGGAGACACAGGTTCGATCCCCGGTCAAGGAAGATCCCCTGGAGAAGGAAATGACAACCCACTCTAGTATTCTTGCCTAGAGATACCCATGGACAGAGGAATAGTCGGGGAAATTTTTTTCATTGTCTTCTGTGTTTAAATAGTGATTCTGTTATTGCTACATTATAAGTGGCTTTTAGCAGAATTGAAAATTGATCTTTGCCAGAAAGTAAACACCTTGACAACAAAAAACCCTGTCTATTGGATACATTGCCCTTTTGTACTATGTCTAAAGCAGTACCAGGCACATAGTAGATGCTCAGTAAATATCAGTGAAATGTTGAATTTGAAGAAATATCTTTTTGGTTACATCAATACTAGTCAATCAAAGAAGTCTCACTGGAATGCAGCATAATGTGGTTAAATATCAGCCTCTACATCAGGATTCTAGTCCCAGCCTTGCCACCAACTTGGCTTGTGATCTGGAGTGAATCACTTCATCTCCCTGTTTTTCTCCCTAAGCAGCTATGAAATATCTATTTTACCTCTTAAAGTACAGAGGAAAACACTCTTTTCATGTTTTGTTCTCAGTTTTAGCTTGCCAGAGGCTTATGACTTTATTTTTGACTGCAATTAATTTCTTTGTCTTGTGGTGGTGGGAAGAGAAATACAGTGATGCACAGGCAAAACCAAATGTACCAAAAGAATGCATGCATATTCCTGGAAAAAGCGCTTGAAGATTTCACATGGTGAGCAAAAAGCCCAACTGATTAACTCTGCCCTTGACTAGAACACTGAGTCACCATATGAGTAAACACACATCAGATACTTGTCTTGGGCCAACCCTGCTTGACTCATAATCTCTGGTTTAAGATGGTCTGGCTGCTTTGATCTTCTCCTTGTGAGAATTTCAAAGAAGATAATACTCCCTGTGCAGAACTAACAGAACCAACTTGACTGCCACAGAGGATGTATGCAAAACCCATTATTCTGACCCATCGGAGAAGAAGGTATAGCAATAGCAATACGATCTAAAATATCACTTTCCAATTTGCACCTAGGACTGAAGAAGCCAACAGAAGTTATACTCAATTACATAGCTTTGAAGAAATAATCATCTGAAAGTATAATATAAACTTTAAGAATATAATCCACATTCCCATAGCATTAGACACACACAAAAAATGAGATGTCAAAGCGAAATCACTTCCTGTCCCATTCTATAACCATTTTCCACTTGTGATTTTATATTGTTACAGATTATAATCATTAGAAGCAGAAACAGAGCAATAGTACACCAATATCCTTTGGTGTGAAGGATATTTATCAAATATCAGCCCAGGGGAAGAAAGGCTCTGGCAGAACAACTGGGCAAAGAAAGAATTCAAACCTTGGGGCTACCCCAACAAAGCTTTGGCCAAGCACACGGAGAGCCCTGAAGCACATGTGGTCTGGCAGACTCGTCCCTCAGTGAGGCTTCAGTGACAGGATTTGGGCAGCTCCTGATGTCAGTTCCTGGACATGGGCTACCGCAGGAATGATGTGACCTCAGGTGGGGACTCTCTGTTCTGAGGAACACCTTGAAGATGGAGACTACTTGTGGTCAGCATGCAGGCCATAGTACTTCTCTGGAGAGAATGTGGGAGGTGAGTCTTCCATACCATGCATATTAAACAGTGAGTAATCTTTAAGCAGGAAAAGGCAGAATATGGCCAAATGATTGACTCAAATGTTATCATTTGAGAATAAAAATCCTGTTAAATAATAAGAAGCCGGGAAGTGAGTATGAAGCTCACTTTCTGTAACAGACAGATCTCTTGAGGGCAAGGATTATAACTCTGAACTCTGTTTTCTTCTAAAATATATTAAAGAGTCATTGAACACTTACATAGTAATAAGTGGTTCTTCTAATTGGTCATTTGTCCAGGATAACAATATGCCCCTATAGCTCCCTCAATAGAATTTTCTGTAGATGAAAAACGTAGCTTTCATGTCTGTGTATACATTAAATACATATAAATATAAATAAATGTATATGAAATAACTCCTTTCAATGCTAGCAAGGTAATGCTCAAAATTCTTTAAGTTAGGGTTCACCAGTATGTGGACTGAGAAATTTCAGATGTACAAACTGGATTTAGAAAGGCAGAGGAACCAGAGATCAAATTGTTAACATCCATTGACTCATAGAAAAAGTAAGGGAATTCCAGAAAAGCATCTACTTCTTTATTGGCTATGCTAAAGCCTTTGACTGTGTGGATCACAACAAACTGTGGAAAATTCTTGAAGAGAGCAGAATACCAGACCATCTTACCTGCTTCCTGCAAAACCTGTATGCAGGTCAAGAAGCAACAGTTAGAACTGGATATGGAACAGATGACTGGTTCCAAATTGGGAAAGGAGTACATCAAGGCTGTATAGTATCAGCCTGCTTATTTAACTTCCATGCAGGGTACATTATGCAAAATGATGGGCTGAAAGAAGCACAAGCTGAATCAAGATTGCCGGGAGAAATATCAATAAGCTCAGATATGCAACGATACCATCCTTATGACAGAAAGTGAAGAAGAACTAAAGAACCTCTTGATGAAGATGGCAGAAGAGAGTGAAAAAGCTGGCTTAAACTCAACATTCAAAAAATGAAGATTGTGGCATCCAGTCCCATTACTTCATGGCAAATAGGTGGGGTAAATATGGAAACAGTGTCAGACTTTATTTTCTTGGGTTTCAAAACCACTGCGGATGGTGACTGCAAGGAGTCATAAAGAGTCAGACAAGACAGTGACTAAACAGCAACAGCTTAAATACTATTTAATTTAATGCAAATTTAAATACTCTTATTTTTGAGAAAATATATCTGTAATTTAATTATGAAATTATAAAAATGTAAAGATCAAGAAAATGGTTGGATAATTGGCTGTGAACAATTCTGTTCTCAATTCCATATATTGGAAAATAAAAAGTGAAAGCGTTAGTCAGTCAATCCTGTCTGACTCTTTGAGACCCCACGGGCTGTAGCCTGCCAAGCTCCTCTGTCCATGGATTTCTCCAGGCAAAAATACCTGGATAGGTAGCCATCCCCTTCTCCAGGGGATCTTCTTGATCCAGAGATCGAACCCATTTCCTCATTGCAGGTTGATTCTTTAGCATCTGAGCCACCAAGAAAGCCCATATGATGATAGTTACTAAAGCTCAATAAAGAATATGCTCTCTGTGTCAAGTTGGGTAAAATGGTTGAGTTAAGACAGTGGGGGGAAAATATACACATGTGTGTGTGTGTGTGTGTGTGTGTGTGTGTGTGTGTGTGAGGCAGGCAGATTCTTTACTACTGAGCCACCTGGGAAGCCCCCAAAATATACACATAATTTTCTCAAAGTGAAATAGTCTTGCACTTATCTTGTTTTCCAACACCTCGGTCATTTTAACATAACATGTCACACATCATAACAAGCATTCATTTCCAAAATCCTAACAGAAGATCAGGACCATTCTAGGGAGAAAAGAAAATTAAAAATTCAATGCAGCCCATCAATGTTAAAGCTGTTCCACTGACAAATCTTTAAATTTGGAGCAACGACAAAAGTTCTAAATGAAATGAGTGCAGAATAAATTGTTTTCTGTCTATGAAAACACATTGTATGCAAATAGGTACAAAACTCGGAAATAATTATGATTCATTCTTATATGTATTAAAAGTATTTACATTCCTTTATATAGAGTTTTGCTTTTTCAGCTGTATTGAAAAACAAACAAAAAAAAGTGTAATAGTAAAAGTTTAAATTGGAATATATCAAACCAGTCTCCTATTAAACTACAGAATTAGATGTTTGTATCTACTTGATCACTGCAGGTTTGAACTACACTATAGTGTTGAATCCAAACCTATAAGTTTGCCCAGATGAGAAGAAGAATGCAGACTTCCTGCAGTTATTTTGTGCCCAAGAGTAAGGTATCTTGACTCCACATTCCCAATTCCTCTTTTAGAATTATCTGTCAGGTAACACATTGGTTTTCTTTACGATTATTTTAAATATAATTTATTAAGAATATATTTACATTTTGGTTCTAACTATGACTTTGCATAATGGACAAACTTTGGGTCTCATATATTCAGTGACCTAATTATATACTCTCATTTTAGATAATTGTCAGTTAAATTATTATATATTATTTTGCCAGAATAGCAAGGATACTTATCTAACATAGGTTTCAGAATGCTATACTCTGAGACTTTTAACTTTGGGATACTTATAATGTACTTTTGTCATTACTAACACTTCATATAAAAGCTTTATTTTTCTTTGTAAAATGGCTGTGTGTGCGACAGAGCCAGAGAAACGGAGTAAGACAGAGTTACTTTGAAAATTTTTTTTAACCTAGTTTAGTTGAAAATTGCAAAATAACACTTCATGCCAAACGTTGATGCTACTTTGCCTGACCATTAAATGACTCTTTTATTAACTTGGTGGCGTTTATAGAGTTTAACCTCAGAATATAATGGAAATTAACTCTCCTTTCCTTGTTTTTATGGTGTTAAATTGAAATCAATCATCACTCACATGCTTCCTAAAATTTTTAGAATAACTCTATTATTTTTATGTTTTTTTAACTCTCAAATGGTATGGTTCCTGTTCTGGAATCTTCTATGTTCATTTTTTAAAGTTAGTTATGCCAAATTTTAGAAATACAAAGCACTGGTGACACAGAATTATATGTGAGATAAAATAAACAAACAAAAAATACCAGGTTTTTTTCAGTGCCTGAACACACTTCTGGCACTTTCAGTGCCAGAAGAACGTGTCATGTAAATTCTTTCTTATTTGGATATGAACAAACTGCATGCTTCATGCACTATCTTTTATGAGATGCATTAAAATGTTTAATGACAAGTATAAATTTATTATCAATTGTAGTTTGGGCATCATGTATTTATGATTAAATCATAAGATATTATGTACCGGGTCTGAGTACTACTTAACTCTATATTTCATTATAAGTGTCTTAAGTTATTGTCGGGAAGTTTCCCTTGAGAATGTTACACTGATGAAAATTTTGGCTATATGTGTTCTATTCTATTGACATGTCTCCCCAAAAAGCTACCATTTCACTTTAAATTCTCTGCTACACTTGACAGATTACTTCTTTGTAACTCAGAAACAGCTTAAAGTCTGGTTCATGTTTCACTGAAATAAACAACATACCAACTTTTATCATATATTATGAAATTCAAGAATTGATGTTTTTCGCCCTGTAGCATTTCTTTCTCACCCACTCATGTTCCCTTCAACATCCTCCCTTGACTTTCCAAATTATAGATGGCAACAGATCAATGAAAATAGGACTGTTTATATAGTAACACTCCTTCAGGCATAATCATCATTCAGTTACTAATTCACATAAAATAACATGTCCAAGAAAGAACTGAGACCAGGCCACCACAAGGCAATAATAAAGGCAGAATCATCTGAGAGATGTGAAAAGGGTCAGAGGGTGTGAAATTTATGGAGAAGAAACAAAACTCACATTGAAATCAGATGACATTTTTAAATGATTATATTTTACTTACTGGGCTTCCCTGGGCTCAGATGGCAAAGAATCTGCCTGCAGTATGGGAGACCTGGGTTCAATTCCTGGATCTGGAAGATCCCCTAGATAAGAGAATGGCTACCCACCCACTCCAGTATTCTTGTCTGGAGAACTCTATGGACAGAGGAGCCTGCAGTCTACAGATTGCAAAGAATCAGACACGACTTAGCGACAGAACAATAACAACTGCATGAAAAGAAAGAAAAGGATGTTCAAGAACTCTGAGCCTGGCAAGACACTGGGAGAAATAACATAGCTAGTAAATGTCCATTTCAGCAACTATTGTAATAAAATATAAATATAACACAATAAATAAAATAGGCATTCATTATTTCCCCCCAACAAAATTATTCACAGTTGAAACAGATGCTTCTTTGTAAACTAATTTTACTCTTAGAACATCATGAACACCTTGACTGATTTTCTACATGATACTTTAATGTAGCTTGAAGGATGCATTATTTAGTAGGGCAAAAAATATTATTGAATATTTTGCATGTTAGCAATTTCTGTATTCTAAAAATGCTTCACTGAACACACATATACATATTGTTTTTCAATCACTAAGTTGTGTCCGACTCTTTGTGACCCTATGGACTGCATGACAGGCTTCCCTGTCCTTCTTTATCTCTGGGCTTTGCTCAAATTCATGTCCATTGAGTCATGATGCCATCCAACCAATTCATCCTGTTGTCCCCTTCTCCTCTTGCCCTCAATCTTTCCCAGCATCAGGGTCTTTTCCAATGAGTCGACTCTTTGCATCAGGTGGTCAACTATTGGAGCTTTGGCTTCAGCATCAGTACTTCCAATAAATATTCAGGGCTGTTTTCTTTAGGATAGACTGGTTTGATCTTCTTGCAGTTCAAGGGACTCTCAAGAGTCTTCTCCAACACCACAATTCAGAGGCATCAGTTCCTGAATGCTCAGCTTGCTTCATGGTCCAACTCTCACATCCATACATGACTAGTGGAAAAACCATAGCTTTGACTATATGGACCTTTGTCAGCAAAGTGATGTCTCTGCTTTTTATATGCTGTCTAGGTTAGTCATAGCTTTTCTTCCAAGGAACAAGTGTCTTTTAATTTTGTGGCTGCAGTCACTATCCTCAGTGGTTTTGGAGTCCAAGAAAATAATATCTGTCACTGCTTCCACTTTTTCCCATCTATTTTCCATGAAGTGATGGGACAGAATTCCATCTTAGTCTTGTGAATTTTGAGTTTAAGCCAGCTTTTTCACTTTCCTCTTTCACCTTCATCAAGAAGCTCTTAGTTCCCCTTTGCTTTCTGCCATTACAGTGGTATCATCTGCATTTCTGAGGTTGTCAGTATTTCTCTGGGCAATTTTGATTCCAACTTCTGACTCATCCAGCCCAGCATTTACACGATGTACTCAGCATAGAAGTTAAATAGGCAGGGTGACAATATGCAGGCCTTTCCCAATTTTGATCTAGTCCGTTGTTTCATGTCCAGTTCTAACTGTTGTTTCTTGACCTTCATACAGGTTTTTCAGGATACAGGTCAGGTGGTCTGTTATTCCCATCTCTAAGAACAGCTCCCATATGATATAGGCTTCCCTGTTGGCTCAGACAATAAAGAATCCACATTCAGTGCGGGAGACCTGGGTTCAGTCCCTGGGTTGGGAAGATTACCTGGAGGAGGGAATGGCAACTCCCTCAAGTATTTTTGCCTGGAGAATCCCCATGAACAGAGGATCTTGGCGGGCTACAGTCCATGGGGTTGCAAAGAGTCAGACAAAATTGAGCAACTAAGCACAGCATTGTATGATATAATACTATGTGTCTCTAATAGAATTTCCAAAAGATAGTGTGTATTACCACTTTATAAACAAATGACAGATAACGGTGTAAGAGATTGCATTAAAGTTCCAATCAGCTGACCCCCATGAAGCATCAACTCCTCCTTACACAATTTGTGGTCTATGGCCCCCAGTCCCAACAGAAATAATACTGTGGTTAGCCAAGCACAATGCGAAGGGAGCATGAAACATGAAACCAAAGCCACTGGTTTGCTTAGGGATTTGACCATTTAATTTACTGTCACTATCTCAGTTGCAAGGCTCCCACACATGAAGTGAAAGTGGATTAATACACCTCTTCAGAATGCTGTGATTATGAGATCACCCAACTCACGATTCAAAGTCTTCAACATAATCTTAGTTTCTTGGGCAATTTATTCAGTACATAATACAGATATGGCTGCTTTACTTCAGATCAGTTTGTTAGGATAGGTTTTAAAATTCCACGTTGTATAATGAGTTTGCGTCTAACTATAGAAGACTTGGTCCAACTCTTCTCTTAAGAAAAGCATAAAAGCTTCTCCATTATCTTGGTTATAATTATGTCAAGCCCCTCTCCAAAATAAGCCTTTCTTCCCAATACCTCCTTATGAAGACAAGTTATGTTTAGGTAACAGTAAGTCCTTACATTTGGCCCATTTCTTTTGACTCTTCTAGTGTGGAACTATTCTGGAAAGAGCATGGGAACCTAGGGGTTTAAATCCAATCAGGCTTTTCATTTGTAAAAGATGGAAATAACTCCCTCCCTCCTTGGTTGTTGTAATGATCAAATGTTTTCACATCTTAAAACAGCCTTTATCACTCATTATTTTAGCTAACATTTATCAAACTTTTCCAATATTCTAAGACCTGTTCAAATCACTTTATATGTGTCATTCTATTCAACCCCCGATAACCCTAGGATATGTATACTATTATTATCCCCATCTTTGGATGGAGGAACTTTGGCACACAATTATTATGAAAGGTGTCAGAAAAAAGAACAAAGGTAGTCTGATACCAGCTCCAATGATCTACGTTGTCATTGGCACATACAGAGGGGAGGCAATCAGCTGTCATGGAAATGGAGATCAGTTTCGAGAGGAGACATCAGCCTGAGTGGATAGACACAGCCAAGCTATGAAGGGGCAAGAAAGGGGATGTACTTATAAAGTGGGGCAGTTAAGCTGCCACGTAGCATGGATGCCACTGTATTCCTAATTAGTCTAATCAGATGGACACACAACTTACCATGAATTCAGTGCTTCATTGTAAGACTAGAATATAATTTTTAGGCCAAAGGTGAGGAAATTGTCTAGGAGTGGAGTCCCACCTTTGGCAGAAAGAAGCAAAGATTGCAAGCCAAATATAAATTGAGCCCAAAGAAAATGTGTAAAGAACAAAATTTGGATGGAGAAAGAAGTGGGGTTCAGCTACTGTTAGTGGGATGCCAGGAAGAGATTCTCCTGGGACTTAAGAACTGAATCCTTGCTTTGACTTAAGTACTCTTCTTCACATGTGTTGATGATCATAGAAGCTTCAGTAGGAAAGCCATGACTTTCTTCATAGTCAAAAACTTGGGTTCTAGGAGGACATCTTCCAGGTTCAATGGAAGAAAATTCTAGACTCTGGCCTGTTGTTAATGGTCACAATGATTTGTATATGATGGAGAACAAACATCTTCAGGACAGCACTAAGGAGCTAGGGCTCCCAGAACAAGGTGCCACAGACTGGGTGGCTTAAACACCAGAAATGTATTTTCTCACAGTCTTGGAGGCTAGAAATCTAAGCTCAAGGAGTTTGTCAGGTCGGTTTCACCTGAAGCCTGTCTCTTAGGTTTATGAATGGCCTCCTTTTCTCTGTTCTTCACATTGTCTTCCTACCATGTCTGTCTCCTAATTTCTTCTTCTTGTAAAGACACCAGTCATCTTGGAAGAAAGTCTAACGTAATGGCCTCACTATAAATATTTTAAAGTTAGTTTTTATTGTAGTCTAGTTGCTCCAATAAAATATAGTGCAGGAGGAGGAACAGCAGAGGATGAAGCGATGAGATGGCATCACTGACTCGACGGACATGAGTTTGAGCAAACTACGGGAGATACTGAGGCACAGAGGGGCTGGGTGTGCGGCAGTCCATGGAGCTGCAAAGAGTCAGACACGACTTAACAATTGAACAACAACAAAATAGTCACTTTACAATGTTGTGTTATTTTCTACTATGTAGCATAGTTGTACATTTGCATACATCCCTTCTCTTTTGGATTTCCTTCCCATTTAGGTTACCAAGAGCGCTGAGTAGACTTCCGTGTGTTGTAGAGTAGATGCTCATTAGTTATTTCAATCCCAGTCTCCCAAGCCATCCCATCACCCTGCTTCCCCTCTTGGTATCTATATGTTTGTTCTCTACCTTTGTGTCTCTATTTCTGCTTTGCAAATAAATTAATCTCTGTCATTTTTTAGATTACACATATAAATGATATTATATATCTTTATATATTTGTTTTTCTCCTTGCTTCATTATAGATTAATGAAGGTTCTTTTAAGTTTCTGTCTCCAAATATTGTCATATTTTGAGGTGCTGGGAGTTAGGATACTGACATGAACATTTTAGGGGGACAGTATTCAGCTAATAAAAACACACCATTCAAGTGTGTTGATGAGTAGCTAAGAGAGACATTTTTTATACCATTGTTTTGCAAACCCCTGAGACTCTGACAGGATAAGGCCACATAAATAGCATTAATCGTATAATCATCTCTTCTGTAGATAAGAATTTATAGTCTTAAATCATTTACCTTTGTAACATCTTTTATCAAGATGGTTTTTAATGTAATTTCAAATACCACTCAGGATAAAAGATAGTGTATTTCTGAGATTATTCACTTTAGACAAAATATTTTTAGATCTCTTGTGGAGCCAACTTTATAGGATGCACAAATATAGATATAGCGAGGCATGCATGTTTTAGGAAAACTTCCAACAGGAGATTTCATTCTCCATCCACTTACCCTTAGATACTTCTGTTCTGAGGTCAGAGAAATCAGATGGAAAGGATCAAAGGCAAAGAAAATCATTGAAAATAAAAATGCATTTGTGTTAGTGGCCCTGAAAATTTAAGTCCTGGGCAGCATAGGTGAATG
Organism: Muntiacus reevesi; assembly: GCF_963930625.1. Lineage (NCBI taxonomy): Eukaryota > Metazoa > Chordata > Mammalia > Artiodactyla > Cervidae > Muntiacus > Muntiacus reevesi. The sequence goes on from NC_089251.1 coordinate 122,857,508, forward strand.
GCAGCATCACTGTTGAAGCCTGCTTGTTGAAACTTAAATCTCTTCCATTAAAGAACAAGTAACATCTACCTTTCAAAGCAGATTTCCTAAAAAGAGAGAATAAACCTTCAGTGTTTGGGCTGGGGGACAGGACATAAGGTATCTCAAAATAAGTTTTGAAAAATTTACCACATTTTAGTTTTCATCAATTCCAAGTATAACTTACCAGGCATTCTCTTCAGCTTATGTGTATCTCAATGGAAATCCAATCCATATGTTTCTGATTCATTTACACTTAGCTCATCAAAATATTGTTTTGCAAGAGCTATTTGAAGTCCAAAAAAGCTTTGAAAGCTTTTTTTCTTAGAAACAGGAAATCGGTTTTTGCCAAGTGTAAACAAACACATTCTCCTACTCCCTGTGCTCATATTTTAATTGGAAATTTAGAAGACAGAAGGTTAGAGAACTCTCTAAACCTGTCCAAAAACAAATTCATCCTCTATATGGTATGGCACTGAAATGTACTCCTGTTTGCTTTATCTTCAATTTTTAAGTGCCTTGCTTTGGTAAATTTCTCTATCAGCGGTCTACTGGCTTAGATTAAAATTTTTCCATCTGATTTTAATTTTAATTGAATAATATTTTTATATCAGTTTTCCTAAAGTAAATCATTTTTTTTCTAGGAGAATATTGTGCTTACTCATTGGCCTGGTAGAGCTTCAAGTAAAATTATACCCACTTAGGTTCTTCTCTTAAACCTGTGAGTCAGATTGGAAAAATAACCCTGCTTTGGGTGCTTGTCTTAGGTAAGTGACCACAACAATGCCACTCTTCATCATATTACTGTTCTCTCTTATATTCTGTAGAGGTTCAGTCAAGGCATGGTAAACATCTCCAAGACATGCACCTATTATGATGGGACCCAGGAAATTAAACTCAAATAAGGGCACCGAGAACCATCAGTCTATTCTAAGAGCCCTGAGTTGTGCACATCAGCTCTGTCATTATTTGGCATTTAGAAATACCATTTCTGAACTTCACCAATAATAATTTGGAAAAAGACCACTCTCTGTCTGTCTTTATGAATATTTAAGATAAGCCTAGAAATCAATCCACCTGAATGCGCCAGTATGAGGGACTGGCCAAGTGAGATGATGACTCAAACCGGGTGCTGATGCAGTGAGTGAGTAACTGGGAGCCAGAGTCAGAGCACCAGAGACCAAGTGCAGGCTCTGACCCGGAAAACTGTCCAGAGACAAAGTCAAAGACTGAGCGCAGGACCGGAATCAATAGATGAAGCTGAAAGTAAGCAGTCATATTCAAAGGGCAGGAGTGGAAAGTGGAAAGGTGGGAAAGGAGGATGAATTGAAGAAACGTGACTTAGGACTTTGTCCATGAACAGTCTAGGATGGCAAAGGAGGACCGTGCCTTTACTGGTGGAGGCCGGGTGACAGGCGGATGGATTACCATTGTTTACAAATTGGGCACATAATCCATGCTTTCATTTTCTCCTAAGTGGGCCAAATGCAGCTTCTCCTACCTGCTCCATGAGAATCTCCTGTGTTGAATGTTGTAGGAGTTTTAGGGAGGGGACACTGTGTGTGTGTGTGTGTGTGTGTGTGTGTGTGTGTGTGTGTGTGTGTGTGTGTGTGTGCTCAATCATCTCTGACTCTTTGAGACCCCATGGAGCTCACCAGGCTCCTCTGTCCATGGGATTCTCCAGACAAGCATACTGAAGTGGATTGTCATTCTCGTCTCCAGGGGATCTTCCTGACCTATCGATGGAACCTGAGTCTCCTGCATTTCAGGTGGATTCTTTACCATCTTAGCCACCAGGGAAGCCCTGGAGAGTGTGGTGCTGGTGTATAACTCAACACCCTGGCCAAGGCTCAAGTCAAAACCTGGTAATCAGCTATTCTGAGGACTCTTTAGGGATTTAAATAGAAGCATACTAATCTCCATAGGAACCCTATACCATGCGTAAGATCCATATTTTACATATTATAAACCTGACACTTAAAAAATAGCTGATGCATTGTTGTTGTCCAGTTGCCCAGCCGTGTCTGACTCTTTGTGACCCCAAGGACTGCAGCAATCCAAGTCTCCCTGTCCCTCACCATCTCTCAGAGTTTGCCCAAGTTCATGTTCATTTCATTGGTGATGCCATCCAGCCATCTCATCCTCTGATGCCCTCTTCTTCTTCTGCCCTCAATTTTTCCCAGCTTCAGGAACTTTTCCAATGAGTCATCTGTTCTCATCGACTGCTGGACCTTCAGCTTCAGTATCAGTCCTTCCAGAGAATATTCAGGTTTGATCTCCCATAAGACTGACTGGTTTGATCTCCTTGCTGTTCAAGGGACTTTCAGTAGTCTTCTCCAGAACCATAGTTTGAAGGCATCAATTCTTTGGCATTCTACCTTCTTTATGGTCCAGCTTTCACAACCGTCCATGACCACTGGGAAGACCACAGTCTCGAATACATTGACCTTTGTCAGCAGAGTAATGGGTATGCTTTTCAACACACTGTCCAAGTTTGTCATTGCTTTCCTGCAAAGAAGCAATTGTTTTATGATTTCTTGGCTGCAGTCACTGTCCACAGTGACTTTGGTGCCCAAGAAGAAGAAATCTGTCACTACTTCCACCTTTTCCCCTTCTATTTTCCATGCAGTAATGGGGCTGGACGACATGATCATAGTTAGGTTTGTTTTTTTTGTTTGTTTGTTTTTGTTTTTTTTTTTAGTGTTTAGTCTTAAACCAGCTCTTTCACTCTCCTCCTTCACCCTCATCAAGAGGCTCTTCAGTTCCTCTTCACTTTCTACTATTAGCCTGGTAACATCTGCATATCTGAGGTCGTTGGTGTTTCTCCCGCCTATCTTGGTTCTGGCTTGTAATTCATCCAGCCCAGCATTTCTCTTGATGTGCTTAGCATACAGGTTAAACAACCAAAGTGGATAGTATCTAATATTTGCTTGATGTTCAGCCCCTCAGTCATGTCTGACTCTTTGCAACCCCATGGACTATGTCACACCAGGCTCCCCTTTCCTTCACCATCTTCCAGAGTTCGCTCAAACTCAAGTCCATTGAGTTGGTGATGCCATCCAACCATCTCATCCTTTGTTGTCCCCTTCTCTTCCTGCCTTCAAATTCTCCCAGCATCAGAGTCCTTTACATTGAGTCGGCTCTTCACATCAGGTGGCTGAAGTATTGGAACTTCAGCTTCAGCATCAGTCTTTCCAATGAATATTCAGGGTTGATTTCCTTTCAGATATATTGATTTGATCTCCTTGCCATCCAAGGGACTCTCAAAAAACTTCTCCAGCACCACAGCTCAAAACCATTAATTCTTTGGCACAAAACCTTCTTTATGCTCCAACTCTCATATCCATACATGATTACTGGAAAAACTATAGCTTGACATTATGGACCTTTGTTGGCCAAGTAATATCTCTGCTTTTTAATATGCTGTCTTGGTTGGTCATAACTGTTTTTCCAAGGAGCAAGCATCTTTTAATTTCATGGCTGCAGTCACCATCCACAGTGATTTTGGAGCTCAAGAAAATAATGCTTTTCACTGTTTCCATTGTTTCCCTATCAATTTGCCATGAAGTGATGGGACTAGATGCCTTGATCTTTGTTTTTTGAATGTTGAGTTTTGAGCCAGTTTTCTCACTCTTGTCTTTCACCTTTGAGATTCCTATAAAGACATACACTTAGGAAAAAAAGACGTGAAATTGTGAATGGTGATAGAATTATTTGATTTTTACTAAATATACTAACCAAATGAAAGCTGTTCTTAATCTTCATTGCCAAAGTAGCTGAAGAAAGTAATGCTTTGTGGAATAGTGACACATCAAGAAGGCATGGCCCCGTGACTGGGTTCAGAGTACATCCAGATGCTCAGACCAAGCCAGAGCTTTACTAACTCCAAGGGTTGGAAGGACCTTAGATGTCATGGTATTAAATACTGCTCCAATACTCGATCACCCCCCTTACATTATGTAGACTTTATTTAGATAATTTCACTGGGATTGGAAACCACTGATGTTGGTCATGCTGAGGAAACAATTGTTAGGCAGATTTTTTTTGTTTTGATTAAATAATATCTCATTCTGACTACTCTTCACTGATCCTGGGTTTATCGTTTTTTAGGTCTCAGCAGAGCAATGACCCTCCCCCCGACCCCCCCCAAAAAAGAACATTAGTTTTTTGTTGTTGCTGTTTCCCTTTTGCTTATGTTCAGCTTTTCAGATTTTGGAGATGCTGTCACAAGCCTTTCTTCTCTGCCCAGTTCCTTCAATATTTCCTCATGTTTCCAGATTGCTTCTGGTCTTCTCATCTGGCCACCCTCCTGGGTTAGACACACTCTGTTTGCTTCTATAATCTTCCTGACTATCCATAGTACTCCCCCAGTTTACATAACTTCCAAGAATTCTTCCCACATCAGCAATGGCTTTGGATTGGGCCAGATATTCTTCTAATCTCACAATCCGAGTTCTTTGCAACAGAATTCCAGGACTGACCCAGTCTCTACTGATTCCTAAAAAGAAACAATGTGTCACATTTTCACCACCATTATTTGCTTGCTCCATCTGAAACACACCCAAGCCTGTATGCTAAGTATTTCAGTTGTGTTTGACTGTTTGTGACCCCATGGACTGTAGCCACCAGGCGCCTCTGTCCATGAGGTTCTCTAGACAAGAAGACTGGAATGGGTTGCCATGCCCTCCTCCAGGGGATCTTCCCAATCCAGGGATTAAACCCATCCCCCTTACGTCTTCCCCATGGACAGGTGGTTTCTTTACCACTAGAGCCACCTGCTCAGCATTAAAGTTCTATGACTCACCAGTCACATTGAGGAAAGTGAAGTTGCTCAGTCGTGTCCAACTCATTGTGATCATATGGATTGTTGCCCACCAAGCTCCTCTGTCCATGGGGATTCTCCAGGCAACAATACTGGAACAGGTTGCCATTTCCTTCTTCAGGGGATCTTCCCAACCCAGGGATTGAACCCAGATCTCCCACATTGCAGGCAGACTCTTTACCTTCTGAGCCACCAAGGATGCCCACACTAAGGAAACCTCCTTCAAAACAACTTGCAATGGTATTTCAAAGACTCATCTTACTGCTCAGACTCCCATGTCACCTTGATAGTAGAGCCAAAGTTTAATTATAAATCCATTGGATATTAACCTTAAATTGAGCTCAAACTAAAATCAATGGTGATGCAATAATTATATCCTTAAATTACTCTATGTCCAGATGTGTTTCTCTCGTTTTTAATGTGCTTTGGGAAAGTTGTCAATAGGTCAGAATATCTTCCCATTATCACCTTTTCAAACTAATCATGTCAGACTTTTACTTTCTTTTTTATGCATAATTGGGAGGTGAGATTCTATGCAATAGCATGTACAATACAGGATTTTATTAGCCTCTTAGAATCTAGCAAATGTCATCTGTGAATGCTTGCAAATAATTTTTCGATTGGTTGTGTATTTTCTGTTCTTTTGTTCTCTGACTGTGCTCAGAGAATCTTCTCTATGGAAGTCTGGTAAAATGCCAAATTCAGAAGTCACTATGTAGCATTTTTGGTCATTTGTTGAAGTAAAGAAATTTATAATACTATAATTTTATTATTTAAAAGTATAAATAAAACATTTCTATCGCTCCTTCTGTACCTCTTCTTTTCATTTCATCTGTATTTTTTATGCTGTTGTTATTATTAAATTATTCACTCTCCCTTGCATGCAAATAGTTCAATTTGTCATGAGAAGTTTTCCTTGGAAAGTGATGTGTTTCTTTTAACAATGACCATATCATCATTTACTCCAAGGACCATTGGCTCAAATGGCAGAGTGACCTTAAGAGTAACTTAAGAGTGACTTAGGATTGGTCTCGTTGCAAATTCTGTTTTCTGTAAAATTTACAACATATGATTGAGGGTTTCTATGAAACACTTCTATTTTAAAATCAAGTATCTTTTCTTAAAAGAATTCTTGAAACAGATTAATGGTGACTTCGTAACACTCATGATTGGGGCCAAAATAAAGACAAATGTCTTACTCGAATAAAATTTGAATGGATCCTAAAAAATTACAGAAAGGACCAAGATTAAATCTGGAAAGGGTTTAAAAAGACTTGGTTTATGTTTAAGAAAAATGATCATTATCAGTGCCTTTCATCTCTCTCTCATTTTCTCGCTCACTCTCTCTCTTCACTTATGCATTTGACTTCTTCCACCCCTTCCCAAGAAGCCAAAAAAACCAAGAATATATAGGGAAAAATACTAAAGTGTACCACAGATGTTAAAAAAGAAATAGCGTTTTGCGTTTTAGACAAGATTCTACTCAAGCCCTTTGAAAACATGCATTTTAAGTCTGGCTCGTCTCCAAGAAGTGAGGGAAGATTAAAGTAATATATATCTCGAGTGTAAAATATGGAGCTAAGGGAAGGGTGATGCTTGGATGTGATCAGATATTGGGTTTTGACATCTGACCTTAAATTTCCTGCCTAAAACCAAAAACCTCTGTGTTCTTCATAGAAAAAAAAAAAGTAAGGGAGTTCCTTCATTTAAATAAAAAACCTGTGTTTTGTTAAATGTTTCTTGGGGCTTCAACTTCTCTGGGGATATACAGGTTTGAGATTTGTTTACTTGTATGTTTGTTTCCAAAATATATTACTGTGGGTGTTGCATTTTATATACAACTTTAATATGTGACAATGTCATTAGATCTCAAAATTGCACATGTTCAATAACATTTGTCCTGATTCTTCTAAGCCTTAAATTAATAAGAGGTCATTTAAATTTGTCAGTACAAAAAGGAGGAAGTAGGCATAAATCAGCTATTTTGAAAGGTTGGGAAAGGGTAGGAAATTGAAGAGGGAGTGGCTTTTCTTCAAGATGGCAGACTGAACATATACATTTAGATAAACTCTCTCCCCAAACTTTCTAAAATGATACAAAAATATATTAACCACAGAAGATATAAAACTACAAGCATTAAAAGAGGGAAAGGAGATAATAGAACAGGTTTTTAGGGGCTTGAAAGCAGATGAATGAATGATAAACGCCCAGGGAAAAGGAATACTAAGTCAACAGGAAGGAGAGGTTCTAAGGAGTCTTCGAAAGATCACGTGACTCTGGAACTAGGAAAAAAGTGTGTTTAAAAATAGGTGGGTCAATTTACATTTAAGAAATAGGATCCCTGTTCCCTTGCTGATCCCCTCTCTCACTCTAAGTGTTGACACACATGCCCTTTACTTAGTGACAGAACATTTCTGGAAAAGGGTGTCAGCTTTTAAGAATTTATGAGACTTGATTAGATTCACCTGAAAAATCAAGGATGTTGGTAGTGGTTTGGTTGCTAAGTCATGTCCAGCTAAGTCTTGTGACACCATGGCCTGTAGCCCACCAGTCTCCCCATTCATGTAATTTCCCAAGCAAGAACACTGGAGGGGGTTGCCATTTCCTTCTCCAGGGGATCTTCTCCACCCAGCGATTGAAGCCACATCTCCGACCTACACTGAAGGCAGTCTCCTGAATTACAGACAGATTCTTTACTGCTGAGCCAGTGGGGAAGCCCTATAATCAAGGATACAGTTCCTCAACTCAAGGTCCTTAAATGCACTTCCCCAGCTCAAGATCCTTAATTGCCACATTAGGTAACAAATTCATAGGTTCCAAGAATTAGGGCATGATGTCTTCGGGGGGTTGTTATTCTTCCTACCACAAGGGGTAAGAAAAGGATTATTTTTAGAAGGATGTAGTAATCCAGAAAAGGAATCCTATTTGCCTAAAATAATCTGTAAAGAGAGGGGGCAGAAGGACTGACTTAGTAAATATTTTAAATGTAGTATAGACATTATGAGGTGTTTGACTGACTATAGAAAATATGGGGGAAAAAAAGAAAATATGGGGGACAGACTTCCTTGTTGGTTCAGTAATTGGTAGCACTATTCCTTAATAATTAAGATCAAAGGGGAAAGAGCAAGGTTGAGGAAAGATGAATATATTGATAGTTTGGGGCATAAAAATGAGTAAGAGTCCAGGAAAACCTTTTGGTAAAAGCCTCAAGGAAAATCTCAGTTTGTAGATTTTTTGGAATTTTTAGCCAAGGTGTATGAAGTCATGTTATTAGATAAAATTATCCATGAGCAATGTGTAGAGAAAGAACGGAAGTATCTAGAGCAGAACTCAAAAATATATTTATATTTAAAAGATAGGCATAGTCAAGGATAGTGTGAAAAAATTAGAGTTGAAGAATGTTAAGATGGAAATTCAGGAAACCAAGAGTGAGGAGGATGGTAAAATCCTGGTGAATGTTCATTCTTGGAGGGCTAATGTTCATGTTCTATAACATCAGGTATGTTATTTACCTTAGAAAGAAAATATGAAATTCAATCAAGTTAAACAATGTAAACATAAATCATATGTTTGCCCACAGATTGGCCCAGAGTTGGGAAATAGCACTTATTAATTAGTCTCAGAAGTTGCAAGTTTTTTATACCTATTTATTTGTCTAATATAGAAAGGGCCTTTTGTAGTCTTCCTACTGACTTTCTAACTTGTTTTGTAAAAAGTTTTCTTCTATAGTCTTCTCTCATATTTAAAACATACACAGGAATAGATTTGTGCTAAGGACTTAAAAAAAAATGTGCAAATTGTACCAGAAATTTGTCTGTAAGAATTCAAATTTGTAGACTGAAAGACGTAGTAGGAAATTTCTATCTTCTGGCGTGCATAATTGTCGTTTTGTCTCTTCCAAATGAGCCAAATTTTAAATTTCTCTCCACAAATCATGTGCCAAATCACATTAGGATGCATCTACTTACTTCCTCTATTTCTGAAATCAACTGGATAATGTTCCATATAACGATCATTCTTTGGGGCCAAGACTGTGTTGAGAACCATATTGACTACTTCATGATACTGGGTCTGTTGTGATGCCTAAAGCTGCTGATACCTGTTGGGACTAAACTTGATGTAGTATTTCTTTTCAATTGACTTACATACACGATCAAATATAGGTAGCAAGGCATTGCTGTCAAAGCCAGCTAGTATCTAGTATCTAATCATATTTTCTCTTATAACAGTGAAAATTAAATTGAGGAGTTGAACAGACTATGTTGAAACATTTCAAACAATCATTTTTTCCCAAATTATGAATGGTATTATTTCTAAAAATATTCTGATGCAGAAGCCCAGCCTAGTAGTAAGTTAATGTATGAGTTCTCATTTTAGCAATTAAACTATTTTAAGTGGCAGACATAAAATGTGTTAGATTTTTGTCAAAGACTGTTCCTATCTAAAATAGTACTTTACATTCTTTTTTCAATGAAAAAGAAAATTCTGCTTAGCTGAAACTCTTCTGTAAAGTTACGTGGATTCTCTAGAGAAACTAGCAACCCTGATATTTAAAATTTGTAAACCACATGGTTAATACTGAAATACCTCAGATAAAGTAGTCAGCAATGGCACATATGCAATTGCTTTGATATAAGTCTAAATGGTAATGCACCTATATATGTTTCCATTAGATGTATTCTTGAATTTGTCACTGAATCCAAAAATCTTCCTGGGATTTTGATGACTACTCATCGGTTATTATCAAGTGCTTGTTATGCTACCAACAACTCATAAGCATTTGTTATCTTTGACCCAAGTGCCTTATCTACATTTGACAGTTATCAGAATGAAAAGAATGCTTGGATATTACAAGGTATAGTTTCTTCTACATTGGGATTACCAACTTCTGTGTGAGAGCGCTGTTGCTGTTCAGTCACTAAGCCATATCCCACTCTTTGCAATTTCATGGACTGTAACACATGAGGCTCCTCTGTCCTCTACTCTCTCCCAGAATTTGCTCAAATTCATATCCATTGAATTGGTGATGCTATCTATCTCATCCTCTGCTGCCCTCTTCTCCTTTAGCCTTTAATCTTTCCCAACATCAGAGTCTCTTCCAGTGAGTCAGCTCTTCACATCAGGTAGCCAAAGTAGTGGAGCTTCAGCTTCAGCATCAGTCCTTCCAGTGAATATTCAGGACTAATTTCCTTTAGGATTGACTGGTTTTATCTGTTTGCAGTCCAAGGGACTCTCAAGAGTCTTCTCCAGCACCACAGTTTGAAAGCATCTATTCTTCAGTGCTCAGCCTTCTTCAGATGTGGTCCAACTACCACCTCAGTTCATGACTACTGGAAAAACCATAGCTTTGACTGTAGGGACTTTTATTAGCAAAATAATATCTCTGTTTTTTAATACCCAGTCTAGATTTATCATGGCATTTCTTCCAAGGAGCAAGCATCTTTTAAGTTCATGGATGCAGTCACCATGCATCCAGTGATTTTGGAGACCAAGAAAAAGAAAATCTGTCACTGTTTCCCCCTTTTCCACTGCTCCCCCTTCTATTTGCCATGAAGCAGTAGGACCAGATGCCACAATCTTAGTTTTTTACACGCTGAGTTTTAAGCTAGCTTTCCCCCTCTCCTTTCACCTGCATCAAGAGGCCTTTTAGTTCCTCTTCAGTTCTGCCATTAGAGTGCTATCATCTGCATATCTGTGGTTGTTGATATTTCTTCTGGAAATCTTGATTCCAGCTTGTAAGTCTTCCCCCCAGCATTTGAAACGATATATTCTACATATTAATTAAGTAAACAGAGTGACAATATACAACCTTGACGTACTTTTTTCCCGAATTTTAATCAGATTGTTTTCTCATGTCCCAGTCTAACTGTTGCTTTTTTACCTACATATGAATTTCTCAGGAGACAGGTAAGGTGGTCTGGTACTCCCATCTCTTTAAGAATTTTCCATAGTTTGTTGTGATCCACTCAGTCAAAGGCTTTAGCATAGTCATTGAAGGAAAAGTAGATATTTTTTCTGGAACTCCCTTGCTTTCTCTATGACCCAATGAATGTTGGCAATTTGGTTTCTTGTTCCTCTATCTTTTCTAAATCCAGTTTGTACATCTGGAAGTTCTTGGTTCATGTACTGCTTGAGCATATCTTGAAGGATTTTGGGCATAACCTTGCCAGCATGTGAAATAGTGCAAATCTGTCATAGTTTGAATATACTTTGCATTACCTTCTGAGGGATTGGAATGAAAACTGACATTTTCTGGTCCCGTGGCCACTGCTGAGTTTTCTAAATTTACTGGCATTTTGAATGCAGCACTTTAACAGCATTGTATTTTAGGATTTTAAACAGCTCAGCTGGAATTCCATCACCTCCACTAACTCTGGTCATAGTGAAGCTTCCTAAGGCCCTCTTGACTTCACACTCCAGGATGTCTGACTCTAGGTGAGTTACCACATCATCCTGGTATCCAGGTCATTAAGATCCTTCTTGTATAGTTCATCTGTGTATTCTTGCCACCTCTTCTTAATCTCTTCTGCTTCTTTTAGGTCCTTATCATTTCTGTCCTTTATCATGCCCACCCTTGCACAAATTTTCTTGATATCTCCACTTTTCTTGAAGAGATCTTGTCTTTCCCATTCTATTTTTTTCCTCCATTTCTTTTTCCTTTGTTCATTTAAGGAGGCCTTCTTAACTCTCCTTGCTATTCTCTAGAACTCTACATTCAGTTGGGTATATCTTTTCTTCCTCCTCAGACAACCACTTTGCCTTCTTACATTTCTTTTTCTTTGTGATGGTTTTGGTTACTACCTGCTGTATAATGATGTGAACCTTCATCCTAATTCTTTAGGAACTCTGTTTACTAGACTTAATCCCTTGAATCTCTCCATCGCCTCTACTTTATAATTGTAAGGGATTTGATTTAGTTAATACCCTAATGGTATGCTGCTGCTGCTGCTGCTGCTAAGTCGCTTCAGTCGTGTCCGACTCTGTGCGACCCCACAGACGGCAGCCCACCAGGCTCCGCCGTCCCTGGGATTCTCCAGGCAAGAACACTGGAGTGGGTTGCCATTTCCTTCTCCAATGCATGAAAGTGAAAAGTGAAAGTGAAAGTGAAGTTGCTCAGCCGTGTCCGACTCTTAGCGATCCCATGAACTGCAGCCTACCAGGCTCCTCCATCCATGGGATTTTCCAGGCAAGGGTACAGGAGTGGGTTGCCATTGCCTTCTCCAGTGCATGAAAGTGAAAAGTGAAAGCAAAGTCGCTCAGTCGTGCCCGAATCTTAGCGACCCCAGGGACTGCAGCCCACCAGGCTCCCCCGTCTCTGGGATTCTCCAAGCAAGAACACTGGAGTGGGTTGCCATTTCCTTCTCCAACTGAATGGTATAGTGGTTAGCAAAAAAGCAAGTAGTGTACTACTATGTATAAAATAGATAACTAGTGAGAACCTACTGTATAGCACAGGGAATTCTATTCAATGTTTGTTGGTTACCTAAACGGGATGGAATTCCAAAAAATCAAGAATATATGTATACATATAGCTGACTCACTGCTCTATAGCAGAAATGAAAACAACATTGTAAAACAACTATATTCCAATAAAGATTTAAAAAAAAAAAGAAAGTAAGAGTGATGGCACAAAAGAGATTGAATTTCTACAATAGACTCCATGAAATAAATATCAAAGCATGAAGTCTTTTTTTTAAGCTTTATTTAGATTTAGTTCATATACCATACACTTAATCCACTGAAAGTTTACAATTCAGTGGCTTTTAATGTATCTACAGATATGTGCAAACTCACCATAATTTTAGAACGTTTTCATTACCTCCAGAAGAAACCCCATATGTTTTAGCTATCACTTCCCTAATCCTCCAACACTCTTCCTCTCCCTCTTCACAGGCAACCAACAATTTTCTTTCTGTTTTTATAGATTTCTTTTTTCTGAACAGTTCATGTGAATGAATTCATATTATTTGTGGTCATTTGTGACTGGCTTCTTTCACTTTGCCTAATATTTTCAAGGCTCATTCAAGTTCACCATGTATTAGTATCAGTACTTCATCACTTTTATAGATGAATACTATTCCATTGTTTGTATATTTTATGTATCCGTTCTGTAGTTAACTGACTTTTGGGTTGTTTTTATCTTTTGACTATTAATAAAAATAATAATTCATGTATACTTTCTTATGTGAACTTGTTTTTTCAATTCTCTTGGGTAAAGACCCATGAGTGAAATTGCTGGGTCATACGATTAATTGTTTAAGAAACTCTCAGATTGTTTTCTAAAGCCTTTGTGCCTCAAATGGTGAAGTCTTAACACTGTGACTGTGAAGGTTAGAAAGAAAAAGTGGGGCTTGCCAGCGACTTTTTTAATTAAGGTGGAGGCAATTTGGTTGAATTTGAAGGTTCGCTCTATTAGCTGCTGGCTATGTAACCCAAGAAAGATTACGAAACCTCTCTAGTCCTAAATTTCCTTGTCTGCTAAATGGAGATGATCATAGTAACTGTCTCAAACAATTGTGAATATGAAAGAAAGTACATGTACAAAAAACTTGCAGTGATCACTGGCACAGAGGAGACACCATGTCAATGTGACCCTTGGCTAGGAATTTCTACAATGAAGGACATGTTATTTGTGTACCAGGACTCTTACAGACTGAATTGTGTTCCCCAACTTCATATATTAAAACCCTAACCTCCAATATGATGGTATCTGGGGACTTTGGGAGGTCATTAGGTTTAGATGAGTTTATGAGGGTGAGGCCTTCATCATGGGATTAATGCCCTTCTAAGGAGAGAAACCAGAGAGCTAAAAAGCTCTTTCCTCCCTCTAAAAACACAGCAAGGTAGTGGACATCTACAAGCCAGGAAGAGAGTCTTCACTGGGGAATCAAACCACTTGCCACCTTTGTCTTGGAACTTCCCAACCCTTCGATCTGTGAGAAATAAATCCTGTTGTTTAAGCACCCAGACCATGGCATTTTGCTGTGGCTGCTGAGCAAGGACTCAAAGGCAGAGTAGCAGAAGACAATAAAAAGAGTGAGTTTGAAGAGACTTGAGAAAGATGATATATCTAGATGGTCTTTCATGGGCTCCCAACTTCTACTTTGCAAATCACAACTTGTACTTTAATAAAGTTGGTGATATCCTGATCATATATTTACTATCTTGCATTAGAATTGAGTTCCTGGGATCACACATCTCAAATATTTCATAAAGGACAGGTAACTAGTAGATAGAAATAGTCTTGTTTTGCTTTGCTTTATTCTGTATTGTTTAGAATGATCTTTTTGTATGTCTAACAAAGCATCATCTTACTTTTAAAACTGTCACATTGAATTACCATTACCTGTTTCTTCTTACAGTTATGATTTAGATTGGAGATGATGTCATGAAAGATGGAAGTTGGTGTCATATATCTTACATTTCTTAATGAACATTAGTTACCACTGTTTGTCTAGTGCCCAGCATTGTATTAACTTTTCAGGGAGTATGCAAAAGGAAAAGCAGAAAATTATTTTAAATTTGAGGACATTACAATTTACATTGTGAAATAAGCCACAAATTCAGATTAATCTGATGTCTTTACAAAGCAACATTTCAATAGTTTTCAACAACAGCTATATTAACATAAGAGGAATAGACAAAATAATTTAAAAAGACAAAAATAATTTAAACTTGTGAATGAATAAAAAGGAGAAAAAAATCTACATTGAAACATGTGAATGAGTTTATTTGCAAATGAGCTGTGGAGTTAAGCATCAGTGGATTGGAGAGAAATACATTTCCAGGCATTAGCTATACAGAAAACAACATCCAAAAAAAAAAAAACAGAGGCAACAACTTGGATATTACAGACCAGCGATAGCACATTGTACTGTGCATGCCATAGAAATATCAAGCTGGGGTAGCATTCAGAAGATCTGTCATTTGTAGTGATGTGGATAAACCTAGAGTCTGTTGTACAGAATGAAGTAAATCAGAAAGGGAAAAACAAGTATCATATATTAATGTATATATATGGAATCTAGAAAAATGGTAGTGATGAACATATTTGCAGGGCAGGAACAGAGATGCAAAAGTACAGAATGGACTTGTGAGCAAGCAGAGGGAGGAGAGGTGGGATGAACTGAGGGACTAGCATTGACATATATATATATATATATATACTATCGTGTGTAAAATAGCTAGTGGGAAGCTTCTGTATAACACAAGGAGCTCAGCTTGGAGCTCTGTGATTATCTAAATGGATGGGGTGGGGGAGTGGAAAGAGGCTCAAGAGGCAGAGTACACACACACACACACACACACACACACACACACACACACGTATAGCCGATTCACAGTGTTGGACAGCAGACACTAACACAAGATTGTAACACAATAATATTCTAATTTAAAAATATCCTCGTTACCTGAAACTTTTCTCTCATGTCATGCACTTAGATAGGTAGATTTTTAAGAACTTGGTGGCAGGGAGTCATTAACAGAATGGACATTTTCTTCCAAATACTAATTTTCAGACTACTAGAAACACAAGACATTTCCGCATCTTTTATGTCATCATTTAATTATGTGTAAGTGAATGCTTCCCTTTTTTCTCAGGGATAGCACTGACAAGACAGGGATTTCAATAGATGGACTGAGCTCTGCTTTTGAAAAGATGCTTCTGTTTTATGTCACTGAACTTTGAAATCGGAGAGTAGATTTGATCTAAAAGATAGGAAGGTGGAAGGAAAGAAATTAGGAAAGAAGAAACAAGGGAAAAAAACAGAAGGGAAGGTGGCCTGGAGAATACGTGGTTTCTTTACATGATTCTTTTTGAGTACTCTTTACTATCTTTGTCACTTCTGTGGTCATCTGCTTAAATAGCTCGCCTCCCAGAACATGATGAAGCTGGAAGCTGAGAGGCTGGAAAGTCCCAAAGCACAAGTGGCTGCTCTGCATTCACCGGGTGTTCTCTCTGCTAGTTATGGCTCAGCTGAAAGTGACAGCCATTCTCACAAAGTCTACGCTGCTAAATAAAAGCCCAGAGCATGTTCCCCTTCCCGGTGCTGCTCTCTTTCTCTGGCTCCATCCCCCACCCCCACCCCCCCCCAAGTGGTTCTGGAAGCGTAAACTTAAGTTGACTTTTAGAAGTAAAGGCTGATCTGCCTTCATCTTGGTGAGCCTCTCCTGCCACCAAGAAGATACCCATATTACAGGCTGAGATTCCAGGGCTGAATCCCGTGTTACAGATGGGAAACTGAGTGAAGAGAGTCCAGGCTTCATTAAAGGACCGTGTTTCCATCCAGGAGGAAACGGCTGCCGAGAGAGCTGTGACATGTCATGTTAGAGTAATGCAGCATGCTGGAACACACTCAAAGGGCTGGGTATACCAGGCCTACACTTCAGGGACAAAAGAGGTAGGGAAAATCTCCAGGTGTTCTCTCTTTCTTCTCCCCCCACCTCCTCATCATTTCTCTGACAGTAAATACAGATTAAAACAAGTATCAAAACCATTCTTAAAGGATAATTATACTAGGATGTAAGAATATTGCTAATAACACTACATAACAACTATTGCTGTTTAAGAGTGTTATGAAAGCTGATTCAATATGTGAGTATGGACATAATGATTAGTCCTTCAGCCTTGAAAACAGGTAGGTGCATAGCAAGTGGGGTGGAATTATGGAGATATATATAAAATAGCATTTTCTATTTGTAAAAGCATAACCTTTTCTCATTGACTGCCTTCTTGAATCACTGCCAATTTTGCTTGCTTGCTTCAACTGTGAATCCTAGGCCATTATTTTCATTCACCAGATCCTGTAAATGGCACTGAAGTCCCAGGTTAGAGTAGGTCTATATCTGTGTATGGTATATACATTTATCTGTAATATATAATATCTGTATGACATCTCTTTGGGACATGATAATTAGATTTATTTCTTTAATGTGTATTCTAAGCTGAGAGCTTTCCTTGTCTCAATCTTTTTGAATTATTTTAAAGAAATGGTTTCACTGGCTGGAATTTGAAATTCTGTGTGTTCAAATTGTGTACCCTCTTTTACCTCTTCTCCATCCTGCTGAATCAACACTTGGATGATTGTGAAAGGAAGAGTAAGTGAGGATCCAGAATCCTGACAGGCATCGACTTGAGAGGGGTTGGGAAAGTGCAAAGGAGTCAAGGTATCACTTAATCATGGCTAGGAGAGGAGGATCAAGGGCAGAGGGATTCCAGTAAGATGATTTCAATTGCATGTTTTAACCATCTGAGACTCTAGGGTGGGAAGAATCTCTCAGAGATCAATCAACCCATCCCTCTGCTCTGGGCAGAACCACACCTAGGTAATTCCAGAGCGATGAGGTGATACTTCGTTTAGAATAACTACACAACTGAAGGCTGACCAAAAAGCACACCAACTGAAACCACTAATGACTCATGCATTTCAGAGTCTGCCCTTGTCATTTATAGCTTAATTAGCACCTTTTAAACCACACCATAGTTTGCTACATTTCTCCTTGTCAGATATTACTAATAGAGTGAGCCATAAACAATTTCATTATTTAAGGCATTAAGAAGAATAAGGCAAACACATTATCCTGGCTCCAGAAATTATAGCAGTAGGATTTGTTTCAAATAGAGGCAAACTCTATAAAAATGAGCAAATATGAAATCTAGCCCAGACTATTTAGAAACAAGAGAGAAATGAATCAATTACTTTTTATTAGTAAGCATTCAAAGACCCTAATAAGTAGATTTATTTTAAAAACAGATGTGGATTAAAAATACAACAAAAATACTGTAACTAAATTTAACAAGCAAAAGCAAGAGTTCCAGTATTATTTATGCTAAAATTTTTTAAATAGCAAAATAAGATAATCAAACTTTTTTTAAATTGCTATATCTGTATCTAACATCTTTACATGTATGTGCATGTGCTTTTTATTCTAGGATAGCTATTGCTTTTTTCCCCTATGACTCTGTCAGCATTCATTAGATAATTTATTTATTAAAGAATTTTAATAAACTATTTTTTATGACCAGTTTTAGGTTAACAGGAAAATTGGCAGAAAATATAGTTCTCACTTACTTGCTCCTGCTGACACTAACACTGTTAGTGTTTTGGACTGTGGCTATTCTATTAGGTGTGAAATGGTGTCTTATTGTTGCCTTAATTCACAATTCCTTGATGATATATGATGTTGAGTATCTTTTTGCATGCGTATTTCTTGCCTCTTTGGTGAGATGTTTATCTTTTGTCTACTTTCGAATTGGGCTGTTGTTGAGTCCTGTGATATACAAGCCTTTAGTGACATGGTGATAAGGTGTGTTTTGGGGGGCATTTCATGGTCCTGTAATTAGGTCCATTTCAGTGAGCTAGACTTCTCTGGGCTATTATTACCTTTTCATTTCCCCTCCTCCACCCTTTAAGACAGGTTGGCTAGAGGGGGCTGGATTGAGCTTTCTCTATTCCTCTAGGTCTGTTAAACACCAATAAAACCTCAGTAGGTTAGGCTCTGGTAAAACAGTTCCTCTTGAGGAAAGGCCCTTTTTATGAGTAGAATACCCTTGACATTTTTTCAAAATGTCCTCTCTCCCTTCCTTCTGCTGAAGCAAAAGGGATTTTTCTTGATGTTCACTGTGAGAACCTAGTAGGGCTCTTGCAGGTAAAACTCACAACAGCATGGGGCCCCTTTAAGACGTGGCCTCCATGACCAGTTGAACTCTCAGACTTGTCCACCCTGAGCTTCCAACAATTTGCCAATTAGAGTTTAGGTTTTCCTACTCCCACATACTGTTTTCCACAAAGGCTTCTTCTCCTAGGTTTATACCCAGGTAAGTTATGACTCTGTATCCTCCTGATTCTCCAGTTTTGGGCACAGTGGCATGGTTTGCCATGTGACCTCAGTTCTCTGACACATCTAAGGAGAGCTTTTGATTTTCACATTGTTCAGACCTTTTTCTTGTTGTGATGATCGAACTGACAACCTCCAAGTGCCTTACATGCTGGACCAGAAATTGGAAGTATCTGAAGTATTTGTTTTCAATGCTCACACTGAGAAGCTCAATCTGGTCTTCCACTGGCCTCATTAAAAGTTTCCTACTCATGCTTGCTGTTTTCTTTTTTCTCACAAAGCCTTTTAAATCCTGTGTTTCTTTTTGTTTGTTTGTTTTTGTTAACAATAATCATTTTGTTCTTAAATTACTTTAAAACTATGACAGACTTTTAAAATTTTCAGATTTTTATTAAGTGTATCCATGCTCTTTCCTGGTGGTTCAGTGGTAAAAGATTTGCCTACAATCAGGAGACATGGATTTGATTCCTTGGTCAGGAAGACCCACTGGAGGAGTAAATGGCAACCCATTCCAGTATTCTTGCCTGGGAAATCCCACAGACAGACGAGCTTGGCAGGTTACAGTCCATGGGGTTGCAAGAGTCAGACAAGACATGGCGACTAAAATAACAACAATAGCAATAATTCCATCAGGGATATGGAAACTCTCATGTCACACATAAAACTACTAACTAACCTAAATTAGTGGGTTTTTAAGTTTACAGGAATATCATCATCACTATGCAATCAATATAAGAGTGTAAAAATGTGTTCATTTTCTCTTGAGTTGTCATTATCTTCCCTATTTCTATGACTGACCACTTAGATTGTTGTGGCTGCTAATTGAATTGTATTTTAAAATATGTACTTTGTTTGGCTTAGTGGAAACTGTGAACTATGCAGTTGATGACAAAATTATGTATCTAGTTTTCACTTTTTACAAATAATCTTTAAATTTCAGCAGTCACGTTTTTATAAACTGTAGTCTCACTGTCAGCACTTTCTCCTCAAGCAGCATGTTTTTCTCAATTGGAATTTCACACCTCTACACTCACTCACTTACTTCACCAGTGAGGATAATAAATATGATATAGAGCTTGAGGTTATTCCCTCACTTGGTTTGTCTTTTCATTTTTCATCAAAAAAGAAATAACAATAACTTTACCTAATATGTACTAAGTAAAAAACCCTACTAATTAGTTGACAATGAATTAATTAGGCCAGAAATATAACAGTTCTCTGCTCTTTGCCTCCCACTTATGGCATTAGTAATCCACTTTTAAACATTTGATGAAGAGAAAGGCATCTTTTATCTAAAAGACTAATTTAGAAAGCATTTTTTAGAATGCTTGCTAAATGCTGTGTACATATTTAATCAATGACATTTCTAAAAGTTGCTATTTGTAAAGCTAGAGCACAAGACACTACAGAAGTTCTTCAAATGTATTTCCAAGTTAGGACAAAATATTTAAATCATGTATTTTAAAAGTTGATGGGGCTATCTCCCAGCTTCTTTTTTAATTCATTTTTAATTGGAGGATAATTGCTTTATAATAATGTTAATTTCTACTATATATTAACATGAATCAGCCATAGGCATACATATGTCTCCTCCCTTTTAAACCTCCCACCCCATCACACCCCTCTAGGTAGTCACAGAGCACTGGATTTGAGCTCCCTGTATGGAATCTAAAAAAGATGAATCTATTTGCAGGGCAGCAGTGTAGATGCAGACATACCTTCCAACTTCTCTCAATAATTGTCATGTGGAATAAATTAACCAAAAGCTGAATATATGGAACAAGTAAAATTGCAGAAACGTTAATACAATGCTATAAATATCTTCTCTTCTCATGCAAAAGTCCTTGAGAATCAATGGCAATAGCTTCAGTTGAAAACAAATCATGTCCTAGCATTGATGTGGATATGTTTTTACAATTTAATGAATAGTTAATAGCTATGATTTTATTATTGGCAAAAGTAAGACTACCTTTGTGTGTGTGTGTGTGTGTGTGTGTGTGTGTAACATCAACACCTGTGAAATAGAAAACCAATAAAGAAACAAGAGATGATGAAGATTTATAGTTTGTACCATACAGTTTTGCCATAGAGGGCAGTGACATAACAGAACTATTAATTGCTGAATATAACCTTCGTGCCCATATCACTTTGGTCTGTGGGAATTCGAAGGGCTCACTTTAAATGAAAACTTCATTCCTGGAACAAATAAATAGGTCTTGATATTGAGACAGACTCAGCCAAAGGCATTCAGCTCTGCTAACCTTTAAGTCATGTGGTTCAGCATTGAATAAATTGCAGGTCAAATCTCGCCAGGAGCTATGCTTTGGACTTTTAGAAAAACAAAACTAAATTATTCTGTCCACCTTGCTGATGGCACTTCATGTCTGCCTGACCCAGGCACATGCCAAGCAGTCAATGGTCCATAAAGGTGAGTCCAAAGTCCCTTCTACTCCCCCCTGTTACCATGTCAATTACCTGGTTTTCCTAGCCATATGTTTATGTCTAAACTGCCCCTGTGTCAATTTCATTTTTTATTATTTAATAATAATAGCAATCAGAATGAATGTTTACTTAATATTTACCATAGGCCAGTCTCCTAAGTATTGTGTATGTATTAACTCCTAGTCTTCAATGTAACTCTTCAAGGCAGGTCCTACTATTTTCATCCTTTTGAAGGTGAGCAATCTTCTGAGGGAAATTATATTATTATACCCACTCCACAGATGCTGGTACTATTAATATCTCCATTTTACAGATTAGCATGCTTGTTGGGTGTCCTGTCGGCCTTGTAATAGAGGAGCTGTGAGACCAAAGAAAGACCTCAGAGACAGTGACAGACACCAACTATTTATTGGGTAGGGAATCTTACAAGTCTGAAGGAAAAGGTCCAGGAATGATACCCCACAACACATGGCACGTGGCAGGCAGGACATGGCAACAGTCTTTGCTACCTGGGGGAGGAGGAGGCTGTCATTTACGGGTGGAATTGATGTCAGGTTGACTCACCACTTACCAGGGAAGCCAGTGGCTCCAGCAGGAGGCAAGCGCATAGTCAGTTACTAATTAAGGGTTGGTTAATCATGTGAGTGAGTCAGGAGTTAAGTGAGCAGAGATGTACAGAGAATAAGACAAGAGCCATCTTGAATGGCCTGACCATGCAGGACTTTAGAACAGAGAGGGTAACCTTCTCAAATGTCGCACAGGTTGGTAAGTGACAAAAGAAGGGTTTGAACCCAGGGATTCTCTTCCTTGAGTCCCTGCTTTTAACTCCTTCACTGTACAGCCTCAGTCTTGCTGCGGAACCTTGGATGTTGTTGATTCACGATCTTCATGAGTTTGAATTTCAGCTACTTTAATCAATCTGACTTGACTAGTGTTCTGTTCCTATTTGAAATACGATTAAAATCATTCTTTGGAAAAGCACAGGTCTGTTTTCTCTTCATACCTTTTAGTCGTTTAGTCATGTCTGATTCTTTGCGGCCTGATGGACTGTAGCCTGCCAGGCTCTTCTATCCATGAAATTCTCCAGGCAAAAATTCTGGAGTGGGTTCCCATTCCCTTCTCCAGGGGATCTTCCTGATGCAGGGATTGAACCTGGGTCTCTTGTACTGCAGATGGATTCTTTACCATCTGAGCCAGTAGTGAAGCAGAGCTCTCTCCTCAAGGATACTATGGTCAATTGTCAGAACTGTCAATGTGGATGACTGTGTGTGTTTGTATGTTCATGTGCACGTGTGCATGCACATGCAGGAATGTGCATGGGAGCCAAAGAAAGGATTTTAAAACTTAGTGCAATTTTGCCATAGTTTTCATGTTATTGAGCATGCTCATTCTTCTGGGTCAGGCATTCCTGGCATTAGATTAGTGAAATAAAATATTTGTTAGTGGCTTTAGGAATAAGGTGCTAAGCTCATTGGGCCTGTGATCTCTAGTGCAGGTAGGATTCCTGAATGATTCAGCTGAGCTCAACAGAGCTCTCCATGGGACTGCTAGCACTGATGATATTCAAGTGGTCATTTTCTAGGAGAATTCTTGCCTTTAAAGTCCTTAAAGTCTTTGTCTGTTATATACTTCCTAACTCCCGGGATCCATCTCAAGCTTTCTGAATGGCTTCACTGAAGCTTATGTTTTGGGATAAGGGGCAAATGTTTGCATGGAGAGTAAACTTGTAACACTCCAGTAACTGCCCAGGAATTTTTTTAGAAAGGGAAACAAAACAATCTCTTCTGACCATCACAACAGTGGTCATCTTATACATTTGATGTGGGTAATATCCTGTACGTTTGATAGTCTCACTGTTTCTCAGACACCTGAGAAAGTTTGAATGAAGTGTGAAAATATGTGGTCTTGTCACTTTCCTTTTTGACTTCTTGTTGATGAAAACATTCAAGTTAATAGCCAGATTCATGAACTTGCCACTGAACTGCAAACACTTGCATCTAGACTCCTCTCCATAAGGGAAAAAAGCAAAGTCTCATTTGTTTAAGTCAGTGCCTGTTTAAGTCAGTCAGCCTATATCACAGCCAAATCTGATTCCTAAATTCTGTACTAGCTCTGAGATTTGGGGTGGATTCAGTAATCCCTCTAAACTTGTTTCCTTATTTGTAAAATAGAGATCTTACCAGTACTATCTCAGAAATATTTTAAAGATTAAAAGTATCATGCATAGAGTATATTTAGTACAGTTTCTGGTATAATGTGGTAAGTGTTAAAAAAATGCAAGTTATCATTACTTATCTTCAAATAAATATGAGCATTCCTTAAATCCAGCTTAGACTTTAAATCAGGAAAGTATAGGCTATGATGGAGGGACGTGGCATGTCTTAAGAAATTCCTGCAGCTACCTCAAAGTTTTCCTTGATACTCTGACTTCTAAAATGTGGAAGAAATGAAGATGTATCCAGGTAATAAACTTTAAAGTCAGCCAAATCCATGTTAGATGGATAATTCTGTATAATAAGAGTTGGTTATTTAGATGAAAGGGGCTCATATCTTAAGTAAAAAAAAAAATAGGCGTTATTTATATTCATTCTGATTCAAGGGGATTTTGTCATTTTTATATTTACTTTTGTGTTTGCAGATATGATGTTCCAAAACTTTATTTATAACCCCAAATTTCACCTTCCAACAAATGTACACCTCAACAGATGGTAACTGCGTTGGTTGTGGCCACTTAAATTAAAATATATGCATGTGTATACATGTGTGTCAATGAATATATGCCTTTGGAATTTTACTTTGAAATGAGATCACTTCTCTACTAAAACTTAAGCCCTTATGAAAAGGACTTAAATACCAGGTAGGACAGTGATTTTTTATTAACTCTTCACAGTTCAGATTTGACAATTTATTTCATGCTTTTTAAAAATTTTCTTTGAATCT
This sequence comes from Muntiacus reevesi, assembly GCF_963930625.1. Classification (NCBI taxonomy): domain Eukaryota; kingdom Metazoa; phylum Chordata; class Mammalia; order Artiodactyla; family Cervidae; genus Muntiacus; species Muntiacus reevesi. The sequence goes on from NC_089251.1 coordinate 122,881,569, forward strand.
CTGATTTCAAATTCTACCTAGAGTTCTACCATGGAAACTTTGGGTCCAATATTTGTATGTTATATCATCTTGCAGTCAAAGCTTTTTAAGACTTGTTTCTGCAGAGCTCCCTCTTCCTAAGTACTTCTTTTATATATGACCTGGCCTCTACTTAGGAAAGTGTTGTTTTTAGTTGGAAAAGTTTACATATTGCTGCCAAGAACTCATGCATATTCCCATAATGTCTTCTGTTTCACCTCTAGGCCACCTAAATATATATGTGTAGATGCATGATTCTTCCATAACACACACACACGCAAACAGATTATAGCTCAGTTATTAAATCTTTAATTAAGGTAGTTGTTTGTTGTCTAGTCGCTAAATCATGTTGGACTCTGTGACCCCGTGGACTGTAGCCTGACAGACTCTTCTGTCCATGAAATTCTACAGGAAAGAACATTGGGGTGGGTTGTCATTTCCATCTCCAGGGGATCTTCTTGACCCAGGGATTGAACCCAGATCTCTTACATTGGCAGGCGGATTCTTTACCACTGAGTCCCTTGGGAAGCCCCCATCAAAGTAGTACTTAAGTTCTTTTATAATGAAAATTTGAATTTTCCTTTGATGCTTAAGATACCATATAAAGGATCATGTTATCTGATTCTAGATAACTCTGACTAGGTTTATGAAGATGGTCCACGGCAGGATCCACTTCATAGTCATGCAACCTACCCAGACACAGTGCCCTGAATTAGGTTTATTAATATTCTGTTGTCTCCAACTCAAAAGTCATCATAATTTTTGAACAAGGGGCTCAGCATTTTCATTTTACACTAGGCCCCGAATATTATGTAGCTGGTTCTGGGCTCAGTTGGGCTTCCCCTGTAGCTCAGACAGTAAAGAATCTGCCTACAATGCAGAAAACCTGGGTTCGATTCCTGGAGATCTGCTGGAGGAGGAAATGGCAACCCAATCCAGTATTCTTGCCTGAAGAATCCCAAGGACAGAGGAGACTGGCAGGCTACAGTCCATGGCGTCACAAAGAGTCAGACAGGACTGAGTAACTAACTCACTTCATTTCTGGGCTCAGTATTTGACTTCTACTCAGCTGGAACTATAATTCCTGGTATAAGTTGATTTTCTAGAGGCAAAGCATTTGGCAGCAATGTTTCTCAATGGGCTTTCCTTTTGATTTCAGGAATCCAATATTACATTAGCAAAGAAGTCCCTAGGGTTTTGGATTTGTACCAATGTTTTATAATTGACTTTGACTTATACAGTAAAAATAAAGTTTGTACTTCTTCATATCTTTTAAAACTATTACATTTGTAGAAACACTATTTTATAGCCAGACTCACCATACTGCTCCTGTTTCTTCTACACATTTAAGAGTTATGATTAATTGCAACTTTTGCCTTAACAAATAGCAATATAATTAGTGTTTCAAAAGAGATAATTGAGCAATTTTCATGAGATTTAATTAAATCTCTTTGGTTCAAACTAAAAATACATTGTGAAAATTGATATTGAATTTTTTTCTTATAAGCTTTATATATTCTTGAATTACCTTAAGTGAAAGATGATATTTGCAAGATAAGAATGACTGCAATGATGAAAATTCATTTTTTGTGTATGGAAAATTGATATATGATTGCTAGATATTGAGATGACTTTTAAGGTTCTATTTTTCTCTCAGCCAATTCCCGAGTGAGATAGATTTGTTTCTTGGGAAATATGTGGTATAAGTCAATATCACTAATACAGTGCAAACCCACAGTGACTTTGTGTTTCTAATATTCTAAAGAATTCTAAGGGGTTCACACAACTTAGTTTTGATGGAGTTATAACTCTTTTAAAGTTTCAGAAAATAGTGATTGATGTGAACAGAAGTTAAGGTAATGTCAGTTATTTTAAATGTCTACATTTATGCACAGATCCTTCCGATAAAACACATCCCAAGCTAACAGGTAGAGGAAGTGATATGAGTAATGCTTTATGAGAATGTGCTATATGGTATTATTTTTTATTGGAGTATAGTTGCTTTACAAATGTGTTTGTTTCTTTGTACAAGAACATGAATCAACTAAATGTGTACATACACCCCCTCCCTCTTGAAACTTCCTCCCACACACTCCATCCCACCTCTCTAGGTCACTGCAGGGGGCCAAGCTGAGCTCCTTGTTCTATATAGCTGGCTCCCACTAGCCGTATACCCATGGCAGTAAACCTTGCATATCGGAGTGTACATATGTCAGTGCTACTGTCTCAGTTTGTCCCACGACCCTTTCCCCAACCCTGTGTCCACAGGTTTATTCTCTGTCTGCGTCTCTCTCCCTACCCTGCAAACAGTTTCCTCTGTACCATCTTTCTAGATTCCATACATACGTGTAATTCTATATGATAATTTTAAGAGTCAGCGTTTTATTTTATCCCAATAAAGTGCTTATTTGGTTTTTGTTTGTTTTTTGTCAAAGTTTTTAGCATATGTTTTAAGGTCTATTTTCTATTCTCTATCAGCAGCATGTTAGTTTCTACCATGTATAACAACTTTTCATTTTTGTTCCTCCATATATGTTTTCTCCTCTTCTTCCGGTGAGCTTCAGCTTTTTAGCTAATTCACCTCCTGATGACTTTCCACACTTCCAAATTAATAATTTTTGCTCTCCCAGAAGAGAGGTAAAAGGCAGATGTTTTTCATTCATAAGACCATGATTCCCTTTGTTTTCTGTTTAGGAGGTTCATATTAGCTATCACTCAGAGTTGATGGTAAACATTCCAAACAACACCCCTACATTAAAAAGAATTTTATTATCTTATTCTCTGTGACCTCTAATTGACCTTTCTGTTATGCTCATTCTTGAGAAAGTGTTCCTTTGTAAGAGGCATAAATCCTTTTGAGAATCTGATGAAAATAAGTCTTCTTTCTCATTTACAAATACTACACATGATTTCGGGAGATGCATAGACTCTAGAGGCCCATTTTTGAACCAAATATTATGAACACCTGCTCTAACTGATCAATTTCTCTGTTAAGAACATTTCATTATGGATAGTTTTTCTAGAATTACTCACTTTTTTGTCACCTATCTTTACTCTCTACTCTGCTACCGTCTTTACTGCATCTACATTTTTTTTTAAAAATGTCCCTTTCAGCCAATAATGTTTCTATTAAAATTATCTGAACCTGTCTGAAGCAACGCAGTGATGAATAATTTTCAAGTTTCATTTCTCTGATGTCATCCAAAAGGCCTTTAATAGTGAACAAACTCTTGTCCTATTGATTTTTATAAATGAAACAAAATAGATAAATCTATATTCAGCCAGTGTGAGCTGAGTATATTGTATTGTAACTTGTATCAGTTCAGTTCAGTCACTCAGTCGTGTCCAAATCTGCAACCCCATGAACTGCAGCACGCCAGGCCTCTCTATCCATCACCAACTCCCGGAGTTTACCCAAACTCATGTCCACTGAGTCAGTGATGCCATCCAACCATCTCATCCTCTGTCGTCGTCCCCTTCTCCTCCCGCCCTCAATCTTTCCCAGCATCAGGGTTTTGTCAAATGAGTCAACTCTTTGCATCAGGTGGCCAAAGTGTTAGAGTGTCAGCTTCAACATCAGTCCTTCCAATGAACACCCAGGACTGATCTCCTTTAGGATGGACGGGTTGGATCTCCTTGCAGTCCAAGGGACTCTCAAGAGTCTTCTCCAACACCACAGTTCAAAAGCATCAGTTCTTCAGTGCTCAGCTTTCTTTATAGTCCAACTCTCACATCCATACATGACCACTGGGAAAACAATAGCCTTGGTCAAATCGACCTTTGTTGGCAAAGTAATGTCTCTGCTTTTTAATATGCTGTCTAGGTTGGTCATAACCTTCCTTCCAAGGAGTAGGTGTCTTTTAATTTCACGGCTGCAATCACCATCTGCAGTGATTTTGGAACCAAAAAAAAAAAAAAGTCAGCCACTGTTTCCATTGTTTCCCCATCTATTTGCCATGAAGTGATGGGACCAGATGCTATGATCTTAGTTTTCTGAATGTTGAGCTTTTAACCAACTTTTTCACTCTCCTCTTTTACTTTCATCAAGAGGCTCTTTAGTTCTTCTTCACTTTCTGCCAAAAGGGTGTTGTCATCTGCATATCTGAGGTTATTGATATTTCTTCCGTCAATCTTGATTCCAGCTTGTGCTTCTTCCAGCCCAGCGTTTCTCGTGATGTACTCTGCACATAAGTTAAATAAGCAGGGTGACAATATACAGCCTTGACATACTCCTTTTCCTGTTTGGAGCCAGTCTGTTGTTCCATGTCCAGTTCTAACTGTTGCTTCCTGACCTGCATACAGGTTTCTCAAGAGACAGGTCAGGTGGTCTGGTATCCCAAACTCTTTCAGAATTTGCCACAGTTTGTCATGATCCACACAGTCAAAGGCTTTGGCATAGTCAATAAAGCAGAAATATATGTTTTTCTGGAACTGTCTTGCTTTTTTGATGATCCAGTAGATGTTGGTAATTTGATCTCTGGTTCCTCTACCTTTTCTAAAACCAGTTTGAACATCTGGCAGTTCGTGGCTCACGTACTGTTGAAGCCTGCCTTGGAGAATTCTGAGCATTACTTTACTAGTGTGTGAGATGAGTGCAATTGTGCAGTAGTTTGAGTATTCTTTGGCATTGCTTTTCTTTGGGATTGGAATGAAAACTGACCTTTTCCAGTCCTGTGGCCCCTGCTGAGTTTTCCAAATTTGTTGACATGAGTGCAGCACTTTCACAGCATCATATTTTAGGATTTGAAATAGCTCAACTGGAATTTCATCTCATCCACTAGATTTGTTCATAGTGATGCTTCCTAAGGCCCACTTGACTTCACAGTCAAAGATGTCTGGCTCTAGGTGAGTGATCACACCATTGTGATTATCTGGGTTGTGAAGATCTTTTTTATATGGTTCTTCTGTGTATTCTTGCCACCTCTTCTTAATATCTTCTGCTTCTGTTAGGTCCCTACCATTTGTGTTCTTTATTGAGCCCATCTTCGCATGAAATGTTCCATTGTTAGTTCTAATTTTCTTGAAGAGATCTCTAGTCCTTCACATTCTATTGTTTTCCTCTATTTCTTTGCATTGATCACTGAGAATGACTTTCCTATCTCTTCTTGCTATTCTTTGGAACTCTGCATTCAAATGGGTATGTCTTTCCTTTTCTCCTTTGCTTTTTGCTTCCCTTCTTTTCACAACTATTTGTTACCTTATATCAAGGGGAGTGTAAAACTCAACCTGAAATGGTTTATCTGTGCTGCTGCTGCTTCTGCTAAGTTGCTTCAGTCATGTCCGACTCTGTGCGACCCCATAGATAGTAGCCCACCAGGCTTCACCATCCCCAGGATTCTCCAGGCAAGAACACTGGAGTGGACTGCCATTTCCTTCTCCAATTCATGAAAGTGAAAAGTGAAAGTGAAGTCGCTCAGTCGTGTCTGACTCTTTGCAACCCCATGGACTGCAGCCTGCCAGGCTCCTCTGCCCATGGGATTTTCCAGGCAAGAGTACTGGAGTGGGTTGCCATTGCATTCTCTGGGTTTATCTCCAATAGCCACATTTATACTAAACAGGAATGCTGATATTGTTTATGACTGATATTAATTTAAGGGCTTCCCAGGTGGCACAGATTATCCACCTGCCAATGCAGGAGATGCAGGTTCAATCCCTGAGTAGGGAAGATCTCCTGGAGAAAGAAATGGCATCCTGCTCCAGTATTCTTGGCTGGGAAATCCATGGATAGAGGAGCCTGGTGGACTACCATCCATGGTGTCACAGAAAAGTCAGACACAACTGAGAACATAGACATAATATTAATTTATTATTTTCCCAATAACAATGCTAAATATGTTATTACTATCTTTTTTTATTACTATCTTTTTTCTTTATTGTCTCCTCCTACTACTATAACAGGTGACATAAATTCAAATAGGTTAATTAAACCTTAATCAGTTTACTTACTAGACAACTAATAGAAACTGGCTTCAAACTCAGATTTCTATGACTTCAGGGGCATTTCACATCTTCTTTACGTCTTATTTACAATAGTAGGAGGGGAATGTTAGAATCTATGAATTTACCCATCCATGCACCCACCCACATACACATACAGCTAGTAAGGGCAGAAGAGAGAAAATGTATGAGATACATATGAGATTATGTGGGAATTAGGGGGAGCCAGGGAAAACTTGGACTTTTCTTCATGGAAAAAAAGGACATTAGAAACATGCTGTGAATGATACCTAAAACTGAATGATACCTAAAAATATTTCCTGAACAGGAAATAGTAGAGAAAAGTTGTGAAGGCTGAGGAACTTGTAGAAATGTATACATAGGGCATGATTGGCAGTTCTGCTTGGCTAGAGTAGAAAATGTGGAAGGTAGAATTAGGAGAGAAAATACATGTTGGAAGGAGTTGTAGGCCAGATACCAGAGAACTTTGAATTCCAGGAATAGGGGTATGAACTTGTTTTAGAAGGAGTGAACAATGGAAGATTTTAAACAGAAAAAGGTCATTATCAGGACAATGTTTGTACATGGCTCTGGTTTACAGGGAGCAGGGAGATTTGCCTTGTGTAGAAATGGAGATATGTGGTCATTCTTTTGGCCATATTTATCAAATCCAGACATAAATGACGGTCTTCTCTCTGGAGAGAAGCCCTGTTACTGGAAAAATTGTACAACTAATACAAAGAGAAACCTGACACTTCTCAGGCTGCTAAATGAGGTCTAGTCTTTCATATAATGGCAGCTTCCACATTCATCTCTGTTCCCTTTTTCTCTCATCTTTGTTTTTGATTCATTTTTGTAGGAATTGCATTCAGAAGACTTTTTTTTTTAATATATAGGACCCTCTTCTGCTGTTGTACTTTTGACGATTTCTCTTCCACTCACTTTACCACCTGCTGCTCTGCTCCTATTCTTATGGTCTTAGATTTAAGAGTGTTGGTCCACATGTTAACTTCACTTGGAAACAATAATATGCTTCATCATTGATTATTCTTACTTCTGTGTACTCCTCTCTTCCTTCCTGATATCAGCCCACTTTCTACCCTATATTTTCACCATCATATTCCATTTCTTCTCTGTGTGTTTCTGATTTCTTTATGAATGGTTTCACAACATGGGTGCCCTGATCTCTGTTGAGCCTTTCTGTTTAAAGGATAGAATCCTGTTCAAGGGATAGAATCCCTGATTTCTGTTGAGCCTTCCTGTTTAAGGGACAGAGACTATGTGGGTTGGTGCAAGGGTTTAGGTCTACTGATGATTGTGTCGGTGTGAAGAAAGTACCTGTCCAGGCCAGAGATGGAAAGAGTTGATGGGTCCAAAAGTAGGATGCTCAGATTCTGTCAAAGATCAGGCAGATCTGGACTACAGAATAAATAAGATCTTTAGGATTTTTAATGAGCATGGGTGCACAGGTAGTGATAAGGAAGAAATTTTTTTTTTTTAATTAAAAAAGAGTAACAGTAACCAACAAGCATACTAGATGTTGAATGGTTTTCCAAGAGCTATAATTTATGTAGGGCTTCTTACTTGTTGATGGGTCAAAGCTGCTTAAAGTTAAGTTTTGGGATTATCAGTCTTATTTATCTTGCTAAATTTCCCCATCTCTTTCTTCTCTAGCTATACTCAGGCATATAGTTCATCATTTGGATAAAACACCACACTGGCATTATTTGCAGATCTTGAAACATTTTCAGATTCTTCCTAGGGAATACATCTCCTTCACAGATCCAGAAGAAAAAATTATGTTTTCTCTAATCTAGATTTTCTGTAGTCAATGGTAACATGGTAATGTAGATACCTCCATGATTTCTAGAAGAATAGGCTATTGCTTTCCTGATCAAACTTGATTTTAATAGAGACTTATTTTATTAATGTGATTCACTATTCCTTCTCACATGTTCTTTCCCTTTCAAATTGTTTTTTGAACTATAGGGTTTAACACCTGGACAATCATCTGAAAAATCTCATTCATGTAATGAGATTTCATGGAATTGTTTCAAAGAGTGAACTGTCATGAAATGGTACTGTATCATAAGGGGACAAAGAATTCTATAAGATGTTTCATCCCTTACTTGTTCACTCTGTCCCAGTATCTTAAGTCTCATTTCAGGCAGGAAGGGAAAATGCAGATATACCAGGAAGAACTTGGTCTCTATGGTAGGAAACAGGTGTTAATAGAAACCATGATACTTTCTTAGATTTTATCAATTAAATTATAAGAAATGCTCAGAAACTGAATGATTAACCTATTTTACTTGTAAATGAGTTAATAAATTAGGTACATGAATCAAATAAGCAATAAATTACATGAAATGCATTAGCTAGTAGCTTTGGGGCCAAATGTACATAACTTCTCCCTCCATAAGTGTTCTTTTCTTATTTGGCTTCGTTTAAGATGACATCCTTTCTAATTCAGCAGCCTGACCATGACCCTAATGAAAATATTTGGGGCCTCACTGGATGAGGCAATTCAGTCTACTTTTCCAAACAGATAAGATGGTGGAGTCATCGTCTGTTATCTTTATGTGTGAACAAAAGCCACATTTCCTGTGGTAACAGGCCTGATTAGGCTTAAAGGTACAAAACAGGAAGTTGAGGATTATGGTATATATAGTTCAGTTCAGTTCAGTCACTCAGTCGTGTCTGATACTTTGCGACCCCATGGACTGCAACACACCAGGCCTCCCTGTCCATCACTAACTCCAGAGTTTACTCAAACTCATGTCTATTGAGTCAGTGATGCCATCTAACCATCTCATCCTCTGCTGTCACCTTCTCCTCCTGCCTGCAATCTTTCCCAGCATCAGGATTTTTCCAATGAGTCAGTTCTTTGCATCAAGTGGCCAAAGTACAGGAGTGTCAGCTTCAACATCAGTCCATCCAATGAATATTCAGGACTGATTTCCTTTAGGATTGACTGGTTGGATCTCCTTGCCGTCCAAGGGATTCTCAAGAGTCTTCCCCAACACCACAGTTCAAAGGCATCAATTTTTTGGTGCTCAGCTTTCTTCAGAGTCCAACTCTCACATCCATACATGACCACTGGAAAAACCATAGCCTTGATTAGACAGACCTTTCTTGGCAAAGTAATGTCTCTGCTTTTTAATATGCTGTCTAGGTTGGTCACAGCTTTTCTTCCAAGGAGCAAGCATCTTTTAATTTCATGGCTACAATCACCATCTGCAGTGATTTTGGAACCCAAAAAAATAGTCTCTCATTGTTTCCATTCTTTTCCCATCTATTTGCCATGAAGTAATGGGACCTGATGCCATGATCTTAGTTTTCTGAATGTTGAGCTTTAAGCCAACTTTTTCACTCTCCTCTTTTACTCTCATCTAGAGGCTCTTTAGTTCTTTTTCGCTTTCTGCCATAAGGGTGGTGTCATCTGCATATCTGAGGTTATTGATATTTCTCCCGGCAATCTTGATTCCAGCTTGTGCTTCATCCCGTCCAGAATTTCTCATGATGTACTCTGCATATAAGTTAAATAAGCAGGGTGACAGTATACGGCCTTGATGTACTCTTTTCTCCTTTTCCTATTTGGAACCAGTCTGTTGTTCCATTTCCAGTTCTAACTGATGCTTTCTGATCTGCATATAGATTTGTCAAGAGGCAGGTCATGTGGTCTGGTATTCCCATCTCTTTCAGAATTTTCCAGTTTGCCATGATCCACACAGTCAAAGGCTTTGGCATAGTTAATAAAGCAGAAGTAGATGTTTTTCTGGAACTCTCTTGGTTTTTCAATGATTCAACAGATGTTGGCAACTTGATCTCTGGTTCCTCTGCCTTTTCTAAAACCAGATTGAACATCTGGAGGTTCACGGTTCATGTATTGTTTAAGCCTGACTTGGAGAAATTTGAACTTTACTAGCATGTGAGATGAAAGCAATTATGCGGTAGTTTGAGCATTCTTTGGTATATAGCTAGTGTCTATATATTTTAATTTTTACGTGTTCATAGTTAAAATAGTACAATATTTGTATGTTCTGATATTACGAGTCATATAGTCTATAAATATTTTTTTAATAATCTGAAAACTGTTTCATTAAACATTTAAGTTCCTTTTTGAGTAGTTTAGAGGTATAGAAAAATTTACTGATATTAAAAATTGTTAGTTATTATTATTAATAATACCATTAGCAGTCTAATATCATGGGAACCACAAATGTTATGAGTTTGTAACTCCTTCCAAATAATTACTTATAAATCATACATTTTGAACTCAAATAATTTGAACTCATTTACTTCTAAAATTCTTTCAATCAAAATTCTATTTGATACAATTCTTTGATTTTGCTGATTATACAATATCAGCTGTTCAATTTAGAGTACTTTAAGATTAAATCTACGATGCCTAATTATATAGATTATATAATGATGAATAGAGATATTAGTTTTAAATGAAAGAATTAACATTTATATTTTTGAGTAATATGCTTCTTAATTTACTTCAGCTCCACAGTATTCCCTAATGGTAATAACTTAAGAAAAATCTAATCCATGTTTCTAGATCCGATCACATTTTTAATGAAAGCTCCAATTAAGAAAAAGTCTCACTAATGATATATCATTGGTAATTTTGAATATCTTATATTAGTAGGAAATGTATTTCTTCTATTTCCTCCTTGTTTTCTGATTGTTATTATTAGTTATCATAATATGATCATTTTATTTAGTACATGCCAAATAATTAAACCTTTTAGAAGACTTGTTCCTTATAGAAGACTTCAAAAGTTTTAATGACTACAATATGCCCATGTACTTTTTCCCATCCCAACCTTTGCTAAGTGCATAATTTTCTCAGCTAATTGAATGAGACGATTGTTCTTAATTATCTCCTTTGGGTTATAAGTTAGATAAAACTGGCCCAATAAAATTTTCATAAATGCATCTTTCATTGTGAATTCACCTGATTCAAGGCCTGTTAGCTGTTTTCTGTCACTTTAGATAATGTAATTGTATACAACTCTTTGGTTTAGGATTTTCCCCACTACTAAATATATTTGATGGGCATTTCCACAGGCAATTTAGTTTTTTATTTGTTTGTTGTATTTATTACTTTTCCACACAAGTCACCTCTAAACAGTCCCAATGCATGCCATTTTTTTCTGAAGTAAATTCTCAGGAAAGTCAAGTTGGAATGTGTACATTCCTTTCTTTTCTTGCTTCACTGCCCTTCTACGCTGGCCCCCACACCTTGGGCTATGGGAAGGGGTCAGAGGGACACACATTATTGAGAGTAATTTATTCCAGTCCACCTAGTCAGTTGAAATATTTCCTGAAGGAAGTTTTCATTCAGTTGATGCCCTGAAGGGTTAAGAAAACAGAAACCCATGGTATTACAGAGCTGCTGTTATGGATGTTTCCAAGGAAACCATACCAAGAATGTTTAAGTGTCTTGTTTCTCCCCAAACCCACCAGAGTGTAGCTTGTTTGAGGTTATGATGTCCTCTTAATTCTTGCCATAGCTGCTCTGTGGTAGGGTTTCCAGCAGAGCAGGGATCTCGTGGCTGCCAGAAGCCCTGGCTCACAAGCCAACCACGCTCTAGCTAAACTCAGTTCTGTGTCTTCCTCCTGAAGAAGTTAAGGCCCATTCAAAATCAAATGGAGGTTGATTTTATTTTTGTAAAGTTTCTTTAATTTAAAAAAAAGGCCCAATTATACATTATTTTTCTCCAACATGCACAAGAGCAGATCATTTAAATATTTCATCAAAAATTAATAATAAATGAATTTGAGTTGCCAAGACCATTAGAAGACTGAATGTATGCTGTAGATCAGATCATGCTGTTTTACAAGGTTTTTTAAGGAGCACAGGAGGTGGGAGGGACTTATTGTGCTGAGATTTCCTCTGCTTTAAGTGGCTATAAACAATTTCTAAGGTCATCATATTTTTTTGGAAATTGTATACATCTAAGTGCTCCAAAGTAGCAATTTGGTTGAACTTGACTTAAACTATTTTCATAATTAAATTCTACAAAATATTTAAGACATTCTTTTAAAATATTTTCTCAAATGACATGAAGCCAAAAGAAACTTGAGCTATTTTCATTCAAAATGTATAGGGACAGAAAAATCTCTCTCTCTCACTGTCTCTCTCACTCTCTCATAATGCATGCTAGCATGTGCATGTATATGGGTGTGATAGTTCTTTTTTATACATACTCAAAATACTTAAAATTATACAAATATACACAATGAGGTGAGTACTTGTATTTTTATTTGGATATCAAAATCAGTTAACCAAGTGACATCACATACATATTTCTACCATTCTTAAATATTTGCAAAGATAGAAATGCAAATTAAAAATAATGTTTAATCCTCTCTATTCTTAGAAGTATGATAATATATAATTCTATATTTACAACTGCAATTATATACTTTATCCTATTCCATTTTAGCATCACTTATTCCACATTATGTATAATGTAAATGTATATGTTCTATGTACATATACATTTTTGCATGTTTTATTCTATATACATGTTTAATTCTATATTATATATTACATGAATGTATATGTTCTACGTACAGAAGACTTTCTTGGTGGCCCAGACGGTAAAAGAATCTGCCTGCAATGGAGGAGACTCAGGTTCAGTCTATGGGTTGAGAAGATCCCCTGGAGAAAGGAATGGCAACCCACTCCAGTATTCTTGTCTGGAGAATTTCATGGACAGAGGAGCCTGGTGGGCTCCATGGGGTCACAAAGAGTCCCACATGACTGAACGACTAACACTTTCACTTTCTTTCATATATTCTGTATAGGGTACATTTTAAATATATAACTATTCAATTGCTTTGTCTTCCATTTAATTTCTGTCTAAAAAGGCTGGTTTATCATTTGTCATGTCACATTTTCCTTTATTCCAGGTCTGATAAAAATTGCTGAAGAAACACAAAAATGTTGTATTTAACTAGGTTTGTTGTATGTTTATCTAAATCACTGTGGCTGAAACATTGTCACTAGTATGTTTGGGGCAAACATTGATAGTGTCCAGTAAAAAAAGGTAGTGAGCACTATAGGAATCTTTTTTATTCATATCTGATCTATTCTTAAAATGTGTTTGATAGAAAAAATTCAGAGCACTAAGGCTTGTATTCCATTATTTTTAATTGGAAAAGTAACTTGCTCTTAGCCCACCTAGAATCTTTGGTAAATATCACTAAACACTCAAACAAATATACAAACTACCCACTGAAGATATTACTTAAGTGTCAATTTTCCTATTATTTAACTCAGTGAACTCAGCACATAAGTTTGTATGCAGTACATTGTGATAGTTGACACTACTTGATACTAATTATATTTCCTCTGCTTTTTAATGGAGCTTCTTTCTTGGCTCAGACACTGAAGAATCTGCCTGCAGTGGGGGAGACCTGGGTTCAATCACTGGGTCGGGAAGATCACCTGGAGGAGGGCATGGCTACCTACTCCAGTATTCTTGTCTGGAGAATTCCATGGATAGAGGAGCCTGGAAGCCTACAATCCATGGGGCAGGACATGACTGAGTGACTGACACTGTTCTTCATTGTTTGATGCACATGTGAACAAGGAATGAAGCAAGATGCAAAACTTGTACATTGAAAGCAAATAATGTGAACATGCTGAAAGCATCAATGTTAAGGAAATAAACAAGAAGCTTTGGAGGTTTTTTGAAATAACTTTTTGCCTTTTCCTAGAACAATTTTCATGCAGATTGAAATGAGGCAAATTGGCCGCCAACCAAAAGCCAACAACCATTACATCTGTCTTTTCCTTATTTTTATGGAATCACTGAAATGAGGTGCAGTGAAGAGCTATGTCTCTCGGTTTAGGTTCCCCAGAAAGCAAACCCTGAGATGAAGACTTGGGTGAAGGTAGTTTATCTGAGAGCTGGTCCCAGGAAGAGGAAGTGAGGAAGCAGAGAAAATGAAGCAGGAAGCCAATAGAAGACTGCGTTCTAGACATTACTGCTGTGGGCAAAATGATTTAATTCTCTGGAGAAGTTTGCAAGAATTGAATGCAAAATAATGGGAAACAAGAGACTCCTCTTCATCACCTGTCAGGCTCCCTTGGTTGAGGGTGGGCTGTCCTGAGGTTAGTTACTCCTCTGCATTTCCAAAGGCAGGCCTGCAGTGGGCCAATGGGCTTTTGTAGCTGCTAAGAAACTCTTGGGCAGAAAACCGAAATGATAATGCAGTCAAGGCTGTGAGCATTAAGTGTCAGAATCGATGGTCAATGTCTGGGCCAGCTACAGCTGAGATCAAAAGTGGCTGTGGGTACAGAGGTAGAGCATCTCAAGTGGTGATTACAACTGCATTCTACCAAGGTTTGTGCTCAAATCTTCCTGCTCTGCAGACATTCATACTGTCTCATCTAATGCGTGAGTTTGATTTCAGTTGACTTAATTTGCAATCACAAGCATTCCCACAGCAACAAGATCTAAGATTCTGGAAAACTTTCAATTGCTGGTAACAAAAAAAGAGAAGGGTGACAGTGCTGCTCAAGCTTGATTTTATGGAAAATCTTAGATGGCTCACTTTCAAAATTATCTAAAATAGTTTCATTTCACCAATATTTAATGTCAAATAACTTTGGCTTAACTAAACCATTAAGGAGAAACTTACATACTTAAAGTTAGTAATAAGTTTTATAGTTTTATATTTTTAATCACTTTTTGAAATTTAAGAAGAATTTTTCACAAAATTCCCAAGCTTATTACTTATGGTTAGATTGAAAAATGAATCTTTTACTGAAGAAGATATCATTTTTCTCCCTAGACCCTTGCTTAAGCTGTATTTTAGGAACTTTCCTTTCCTTGGTTCTACATTTCTTAAAGATTCCTTAGCCTGTGACTTTTTATTACAACAGGTATACTCTGCTGTTTGAAAATTTGCTTTATGCCACTGCATTTTTATGAAAGAGCTATATTAGTACCTGTTTTTGCTAACTGAAAGAAATCTAAAGAGTTGTTTCATTTTTACAAAAAAAATGGAAAAAACAAAAATAGCATTCAGGATTTGTAACTGCTTGATTTAAGCCATTCTGATTTATGAAATGTTTCATAGGAACACTCTACTTTCAGTTAGCAAGGGAATTCTGTATCCCAAAGATAAACTTTTCTTGAGACTACAAAGTGCTATTAAAAAAATTAAAAAGTACAGGCAAACCTTGGAGATATCACAAGTTCAATCCCAGACTACCACAGTAAAATATTGCAATAAAGTGAGTCACATGTAGTTCTTGGTTTACTAGTACAAGGAAAAGTCATGTTTATGTTATCCTGTAGTCTACTAATTGTACAATAAATACTATTATGTCTAAAAATGTACATTCTTTATTTTAAAAATACTTTATTGTTAAAATATGCTAGCCACCATCTGAGCCTTCAGTAAGTTCCAGTAGTAACATCAAAGAGTACTGGTCACCTGTGACCAGTAACAAATGTAACACCGTAACAAATATAAAAGCAATGAATAAGTTTCAAATACTGGGAGAGTTACCAGAACCTGACTCAGAGACACAAAGTGGGCAAAGAGTGTTGAAAAATGGCATCAGTAGATCTGCTTTATGCAGAGTTGCCACAGACCTTCAATTTGTAAAAAATATAGTACCTGTGAAGTACAAAAAGCAAATCACAATAACAAAAAGATGCCAGTAGTGGTTTTAAGTTTAGTTTCTAAAATTTTTAGTTTCAAACACAGACATAAATATTGTCATTCTCTTTTAACCAAATCATATTTAATCAAAATTTTAAGCACTAAATCATGAAATGTACTAAGCTCTTCTGTCTAACTATCTGTACATATATTCAAGGCTCCCCAAGTGACTCAGTGGTAAAGGATCCACCTTCCAATACAGGACACGTAGGTTTAGTCCCTGGGTCAGAAATATCCCCTGGAGTAGGAGCTGGCAACCCACTCTAGTATTCTTGTTGGGAGAGCCCCATGGATAGAGGAGCCTGGCAGGTTACAGTCCAGGGGGTCACAAAAAAGTCTTAATGACTTAATGACTAAACAGCAACAATACATATATACAAAATATTTATAATGTTGAATATAAAATAAGATATTAATATATATTTATATATTACATTTAAATTATCTAAAATACAAATATATACATCTATAATATACATGTATTTTAAATAATTTTAGCACATTAAAATTATAGGGACTTCCCTATAGCTCAGATGGTAAAGAATCTGCCTGCAATGCAGGAGACCTGGGTTCAAACCCTGGGTCAGGAAGATCCCCTGGAGAAGGAAATGGCAACCCACTCCAGTATTCTTGCCTGGAGAATCCCATGGACAGAGGAGCCTGGTGGGCTACAGTCCATGGGGTCACAAAGAGTCAAAGACGATTGAGTGACTAACACACAACACATCAATAATACTACAAGTGTTTTTCACTTTGACAAATTCTCTTATTGGTGAAATAGAAGTTTCCTTACCATCGAAGACATGGTAATAACAATTATACTTAATATAGTACAGCTTTTTAGAATCTAAATTCATGATACAATAGCTTTAATTCTTCTTCCATCTACCCCTTCATAATCAGACTTAATTTGGGGAGATTTACTATCACCTCTGTTAGTTACAGCACATAAAGTCAAATGTTGGAACGTGAAATATTTTCATTAAAGCAGGTTTTTGCTGAAGAGAAAGCGTTGGAGCATTTACTTCACCACAGTCGTATGTCTAGGGAGTCTCCACCTCAGGACTCAGAGCCTGGAGCAGCAATGCCCTGGGGTGTGACTCTGCACTGAGGAATTCTGGGCTTCTCGCTGCCTCAAGGGCAGGGCTGAAACATACAAGTGAGTTCTTGTTACCCAGATGGTTTCAAACTTATATAAAGAATAACTGGGTTTATTTCTTCTCAACTCCCCAAATGCCAAGCTTTGTGCTTTCGTTTGTTTATTTTTATTTATTTTTAAATTTTATTTTATTAGTTGGAGGCCAATTACTTCACAACATTTCAGTGGGTTTTGTCATACATTGACACGAATCAGCCATAGAGTTACACGTATTCCCCATCCCGATCCCCACTCCCACCTCCCTCTCCACCCGACTCCTCTGGGTCCTCCCAGTTTGTTTATTTTTAATGATAGCTATAATTTTTCCAAAGTACTGATACAGAGATTGAAGTCGACATCAACTCTGAGGAGTAAGTGTTTGATCTTAAGCTTTGGGGAGTTTTTTTTACAGAAGCCAGAGAATTCCCCCATCCTCCACCCCAAAGATCCTTATTGAGTCATCGGTGTCTGATACTGGCAAGAAAGGATTTTGTTTTACTTGTATAAATCTCATCAACACAGTGACATCAAATCCCCCTTTGGATAGGATGGGATATTTCATAGATAACTTAAGATATCTCCTGGAGCCATAAAGAAAAACTATAATTAACATTCCAGCACAAAGGCTATGATTGATTTACCCTAGCTCAGTGAATACATCTGTAAAGATTATGAGAAGAATTGATTATGTCATAGAGTAGAGTGTATGTAATAAAAATATTTTACAGTTGATTTCACATAGAAAAGCAGTTGCTGGTATCACACGTTGAGGAAAATACTAGTCCATCCATCAGAGAAGATGTTGTCACATATGCCAGCGTCACCGTCATACTTTGACCTATGCTATAATCATATCCATTGTTTTGTGTGTCGTGTAAAATGTCCAACCTATTTACAAAACAGTGCAGCATTTGTCATTCTGCTGAAATTTTAGCTGTTTTGTCCAAATAAACAAACTTCAGACCCTTGAGACTTAAGAATTTTAATATGAATTTGTACAATTGTTTCCTGTTTTTAATGTCATATAAAAGCAGTTCAGTCTTCTGTGTATGTCTGTGTGTGTGTGTGTGTGTGTGTGTGTGTGTGCGTGCACACATGCACTAAGTCACTTCAGTTGTGTCTGACTCTGTGGGACCCTGTGGACTGTAGCCCGCCAGGCTCCTCTCTGTCCCTGGGATTCTCCAGGCAAGAATGCTGCAGTAGGTCTATGTGCCCTGCTCCATGGGATCTTCCTGACCCAGGGATCGAACCCATGTCTATTATGTCTCCTGCATTGGTAGGTGGGTTCTTTACCACTAGCGCCACCTGGGAAGCCCTCAGTCTTCTAGCAAGTTGTAAAACCTTATAATATCTAATAGAAGAGAACAGGAATTCCTTGCTCATTCAGTGGTTAGGACTGTGCTTCCCCTACAGGGGGCCCAAGATTCATCTCTGGTCAGGGAACTGAACTAAGATCCAGCATGCAACCCAGCACAGCCAAAAACAAAATATATGTTTTTGATGGATGGACAAGCACTTTCCTCAAAGTGTGATTCCAAAATGGAAAACAAAGTAAAACAAATAAATAAAACCAACAAAACAAAGTAAAAGTAGATTAGAGCAGAGCCCTTTTGGACACAGATCCAGTACTATGCTTGGTAGTCTAAAATGTGTTGGTGGTTTATTCCCTGAATTGTGTCTGACTCTTTATGAAGACTTAAATTTGAGGCGTTATGGCGGTCTATGTTTTGAATCACTGCATTCAGTGCCTTTAAAAGCAACGGGTTCTTAATTAAACATTTTTACACCACAAGTTATGGTGCTGCCAACCAGAAGCTAGGTCAGCATATCTTATAAGGAACTCTGTAGCTTTAGACACCCAAAGGAAACATTCTTAGAAATATTTTCAGGTTGGAGTCTTTATAGAACAAATGATTGACTCTCTGTGTCTTGTTTTCAAGCTAGCTGCTTTTTTCTCAACTCAACCAACTCAAATTAGCTGGAAAGTTAATTCCTATCTTTGCTTCCCTGGTGGCTCAGAGGTAAAGAATCCACCTTCAGTGCAGGAGACATGGGTTTGATCCCTGCGTCTCAAAGATCCCCTGGGGAAGGAAAAGGCAACTAATTCCAGTATTCTTGCCTGGAAATCCTGTTGACAGAGGAGCCTGGTGGACTGCAGTACATGGGGGCTAGCAAAAGAGTCGGACATGACTTGGTGACTAAACAACAATAAGCTTCCACTGGCATTACTCAGAATCAATCTGAATTCTTCTTCTGCTTCCACCCTCTAGGAGAAAAAGTTTTGTTTGAGCTTTCTTTTCCTTTTTTGTTCTTTTTTTTCCCCTTGCTTTATTCCACCCTCCCCTCACCCCGAATCTGCAATGTGTTTTTTGTTCTTGGAAGCACAAATGGCTTCATCCATCGAAGCCCAGGAATGTAAAATACAGCAGCTGTTTATTTACTCCATACTATTGTACAAGCTTCTAGGAGGTCACCTGGAGAAGTTTTGAGCTATAGAGGGGACCCTGTTTATTCTAAACATGAATTGAGGGCAACTAGAGCTTGCTAAACATCAATGCCTCCTTTTTTCAATCCTGCTGCCCAATGGGGTCAGCCTTTATTCAGCAGGCCCCTAAATAGGTATGGGGTAGCTTTCAAACTCCCAGATAGCTCAGTCTCCCAGAGATCAAAATATGGAAAGAAGAAAAACTATAATGATTTTGGAATCCTTCCATAAACCTGCCCCCAACTTGTCTGGGTTTTACTAAAGTCACTATCTTCTTTGAATTTGTCCCTATCAAGCAATTAGAGGGTTGTTGAGGATAGGAGTAGAACCTTATGCTTCTTTCTTCCAATCCCCAGGGGCTGGAAAGGATGAGCTTCTCCCTGCTGTTCTTCCTATCTGGAACTCCCTTAAGTAAACTCCATGGTCTAGTTAGCTAAGTCTGACATCATCTTTCATCCAGACCTTCCCTGTGAACCCATTTTCCTGTTAAGTCTCTTAACAACCCTTTCAGACTCTCAGGTGATAATCCACAATGATCTCTCTGGGAAGCAGAAGGATATAGATGTTCAATGATTTAAAGGAGAAAATAAAACTGCATCAACATAGTATAACATTGCAGCGATATCTTCTCTGTTGCCTACTGTAACTGACATGGATTCTGGTGTACAATATCATCTACTATCAATGTTATAGCTTTCATTTCAGATGGAGAAATCATCAGCCTCCCCTTAGAGTCATATCAGAACATGGGCACTCACACAAGTCACAGTATGTAATGGAAAAGATGAGGACAATCTTCTGACAAAGCGTATTCTCATATGGGGCAAGGGAATGATAAATGAGTTCAAATTTAGACTTTTGGCATTGTCTTCAAATAAAGCTTTACACAGACTGGAATGCAAAAGTAGGAAGTCAAGAAACACCTGGAGTAACAGGCAAATTTGGCCTTGGAGTACGGAATGAAGCAGGGCAAAGGCTAATAGAGTTTTGCCAAGAGAACGCACAGGTCATAGCAAACACCGTCTTCCAATAACACAAGAGAAGACTCTACACATGGACATCACCAGATGGGCAACACCGAAATCAGATTGATTATATTCTTTGCAGCCAAAGATGGAGAAGCTCTATACAGTCAGCAAAAGCAAGACTGGGAGCTGACTGTGGCTCAGATCATGAACTCCTTATTGCCAAATTCAGACTTAAACTGAAGAAAGTAGGGAAAACCGCTAGACCATTCAGGTATGACCTAAATCAAATCCCTTATGACTACACAGTGGAAGTGAGAAATAGATGTAAGGGACTAGATCTGTTAGACAGAGAGCCTGATGAACTATGGATGGAGGTTCGTGACATTGTACAGGAGACAGGGATCAAGACTATCCCCAAGGAAAAGAAATGCAAAAAGGTAAAATGGTTGTCTGAGGAGGCCTTACAAATAGCTGTGAAAAGAAGAGAAGCAAAAAGCAAAGGAGAAAAGGAAAGATATTCCCATTTGAATGCAGAGTTCCAAAGAATAGCCAGGAGAGATAAGAAAACCTTCCTCAGTGATCAATGCAAAGAAATAGAGGAAAACAATAGAATGGGAAAGACTAGAAATCTCTTCAAGAAAATTAGAGATATCAAGGGAACATTTCAGGCAAAGATGGGTTCGATAAAGGACAGAAATGGTATGGACCTAAGAGAAGCAGAAGATATTAAGAAGAGGTGGCAAGAATACACAGAAGAACTGTACAAAAAAGATCTTCATGACCCACATAATCACAATGGTGTGCTCACTGACCTAGAGCCAGCCATCTGGAATGTGAAGTCAAGTGGGTCTTAGAAAGCATCACTATGAACAAAGCTAGTGGAGGTGATGGAATTCCAGTTGAGCTATTTCAAATCCTGAAAGATGATGCTGTGAAAGTGCTGCACTCAATATGTCAGCAAATTTGGAAAACTCAGCAGTGGCCACAGGACTGGAAAAGGTCAGTTTTCATTCCAATCCCTAAGAAAAGCAATCCCAAAGAATGCTTAAACTACCACACAATTGCACTCATCTCACACACTAGTAAAATAATGCTCAAAATTCTCCAAGCCAGGCTTCAGCAAAACGTGAACCGAGAACTTCCATATGTTCAAGCTAGTTTTAGAAAAGGCAGAGGAACCAGAGATTAAATTACCAACATTCACTGGATCATCGAAAAAGCAAGAGATTTCCAGAAAAACATCTATTTCTTCTTTATTGACTACGTGAAAGCCTTCGACTGTGGATCACAATAAACTGTGGAAAATTCTGAAAGAGATGGGAATACCAGACCACCTGACCTGCCTCTTGAGAAACCTGTATGCAGGTCAGGAAGCAACAGTTAGAACTGGACATGGAACAACAGACTGGTTCGAAATAGGAAAAGGAGTACATCAAGGCTGTATACTGTCACCCTGCTTATTTAACTTATGTGCAGAGTACATCATGAGAAACGCTGGGCTGGAAGAAGCACAAGCTGGAATCAAGATTGCCAGGAGAAATATCAATAACCTCAGATATGCAGATAACACCACCCTTATGGCAGAAAGTGAAGAGGAATTAAAAAGCCTCTTGATGAAAGTGAAAGAGGAGAGTGAAAAAGTTGGCTAAAAGCTTAACATTCAGAAAACTAAGATCATGGCATCTGGTCCCATCATCTCATGGGAAATAGATGGGGAGACAGTGGAAACAGTGTCAGAATTCATTTTTTGGGCTCCAAAATCACTGCGGATAGTGATGGCAGGCATGAAATTAAAAGACGCTTACTCCTTGGAAGGAAAGTTATGACCAACATAGACAGCATATTAAAAAGCAGAGACATTACTTTGCCAACAAAGGTCCATCTGGTCAAGGCTATAGTTTTTCCAGTGGTCATGTATGAATGTGAGAGTTGGACTGTGAAGAAAGCTGAGCACAGAAAAATTGATGCTTTCGAACTGTGGTATTGGAGAAGACTCTTGAGAGTCCCATGGACTGCAAGGAGATCCAATCAGTCCATCCTAAAGGAGATCAGTCCTGGGTGTTCATTGGAAGGACTGATGCTGAAGCTGAAACTCCAATACTTTGGCCACCTGATGAGAAGAGTTGACTCATTGGAAAAGACCCTGATGCTGGGAGGGATTGGGGGCAGGAGTAGAAGGGGATGACAGAGGATGAGATGGCTGGATGGCATCTCCAACTTGATGGGCATGAGTTTGAGTGAACTCCGTGAGTTGGTGATGAACAGGGAGGCCTGGTGTGCTGTGATTCATGGGGTCGCAAAGAGTCAGACACGACTGAGCGACTGAACTGAACTGAAATGAACTGAGACTTTCTCCTAGCTTGAAAGATGTTCATCATCACCTTAAAGCTTTTATCTCTAAGGCTAAGTAAAATACACTAAATGTTCAGTTCAGTTCATTCCCTCAGTAGTGTCTGACTCTTTGCCACCCCATGGACTGCAGCATGCCAGACTTCCCTGTCCATCACCAACTCCCCGAGCTTGCTCAAACTCATGTCCTTCAAGTCAGTGATTCCATCTAACCATCTCTTCTTCTGTCATCCCCTTCTCCTCCCACCTTCAATCTTTCCCAGCATCAGGGTCTTTTTCAGAGTCAGGTCTTCGCATCAGGTGGCCAAAGTATAGGAGGTTCAGCTTCAGCATCAGTCCTTCCAATGAATATCCCGGACTGATTTCCTTTAAGATTGACTGGTTGGATCTCCTTGCAGTCCAAGGGACTCTCAAGAGTCTTCTCCAACACCACAGTTCAAATGCATCAATTCTTCAATGCTCAGCTTTCTTTATAGTCCAACTCCCACATCCATGCATGGCTACTGGAAAAACCATGACTTTGACTAGGCGGGCCTTTGTTGGTAAAAAAAAGTCTCTGCTTTTTAATATGCTGCCTAGGCTGGTCATGCTTTCCTTCCAAGGAGCAAGCGTCTTTATTTTCATGGCATTACTATCAATGTTGTAACTTTCTACAGTAATTTAATTTGCAGTGATTTTGCCCCCCACCCCAAATAAAATCTGTCACTATTTCCATCATTTCCCCATCTATTTGCCATGAATGATGGGCCCCGATGCCATGATCTTAGTTTTCTCAAGAGGTTCTTTAGTTCTTCTTCGCTTTCTCTCATAAAGGTGGTGTCATCTGCGTATCTGAGGTTATTGATATTTCTTCCCGCAATCTTGATTCCAGCTTGTGCTTCATTCAGCCTGATATTTTGCATGATGTACTCTGCATATAAGTTAAATAAGCAGGGTGACAATATACAGCTTTGATGAACTCCTTGTGACAACCGATAAATGGAGCACACCATATGGTGATACTTTTTACAATATTGAAATTTATCCTATGACTGAATATGCATATTGCAGTATATATGTTAAAAAGTGTTAAGGTATATTTTATATACACTACAATTTCACAGCTCTGTCACTTTTAAAATATATTTGGAACTTCAAAAGCTGTAAGTGCCTCAGGAGTTCTGGAACTCAGAGAGGACCTATTATCAGAAATCTTCAGATTGTAAAGGTGGATCAGTGACTTTGCCCTCAAATCCAAGTCACTTATATTTGACTTTGGAAAATGTTTTAAAGGATAAATCACCAGGACCATTGCAGCTGAGGTATCTATTTTCATAGAGTGATAGGCACATAGAAAGTTATTAAAAAATGCATATTGGGTAAATAATATTAGGTCCATTTGCTTCTGCAATTTGTCTGGAACAACACTGAAGGGTGAATTTTATTTTATATCATCTGCTTCTTTTTAAAGCCTTAATTAAACTTGCTACAATATTGTTTCTGTTTTAAGTTTGGGGGAAGTTTTTTTGACCTCAAGGTATGTGGAATCTTAGCTCCATGATCAGGGATTGAACACACATCCCTGCACTGGAAAGGAAGAACTGTCAGAGAAGTCCCAAGAGTGAATTTTAAAACATAAAAAGGTGCTTTTTCATTATAATAAATCAAATGTGACTTGAAAATGAGAAAAACATTCAATTTAAAATAAACTACATTAATCAGTTTAGTAAATTACAAGTTTCCATTTTTACCTTTAAAAAAGTATTAAAGAGTGCCTTATAATTTTACTTCTCTATTTCTATTAAATCCAAGAAATCCACTTTCAAATACAGAGAAGTAAATGGAAGAATAAAAGTGGGTTCATTGCTGAAATTTTTTTAAAATTTTAAAAATTTTAGATATTTCCTCTTTGTGTTGGACACTAAAAAAAGTCAGCTGTGACCTTACTTAATATTGACTAAAGAAATGTGCATAAGGCTTATCAGTTTCAAGCAATCAGGTAGTCTTAAAACCTTGCAACATCAAGTTCATTTTATATGTTCAGTTGAATCTAAAACATTGAAAGTTCTCAGATCTTTCTTCCCTAAAAAGATGGGAATAATAAAATAGTAAGAACTTTAGGTATGACAACAAAAGCACAAGTGATAAAAGAAAAACAATTGGAAAATTGAATTTAATCAGAATAAAAATGTTTGTGCTTCAAAAGACACCATTAAGAAAGTGACAAAACAAACTATAGACTGGGAAAAGTACTCTCAACTCATAATTCTAATAAGAAGCTCATTGCAGAATATAAGAAGAACTGCTACAAGTCAATAATAAAAAGAAAATAACTCAATTAAAAAATGGACAAATGATTTAAACCACATTTCTTCCAAAAAGATGCACAAAAGTCTAAAAGCAGATGTAAAGACACACATCATTGGTCATTAGGAAATACCAATCAAAACCATGATAAAATCCATTTTTCACCCATCAGAATGGCTCTAAGAAAAAGGACAGACAATGAAAAGTGTTGGTTAAGATTTGGAGCAATTGAAACCCTGATACATTATTGGTAAGAAAGTAGAATTATATAGCCACTTTAAAAAAAAGAAAACTGTTTGGCTATTCCTTTCAAAGTTAAGCATAGATTTACTAGATGATACAATAATATCACACTTAGGTATCACCAAAAAGAAAAGAAAACATATGTACACACCAGACTTGTATATAAAGATGCATGGTAGCACTCTTCACCATAGTCCAGAAGTATAATCAACTCTTATGTCCATTACAGATGGATAAACAAAGTGTGGTGTATTTGTACAATGAAATACTAGGTCACTAAAAAGGAACAACATGATGGACCTCAAAAACATTATACTCACTGAAAACAACCACACACACACACAGAGACACACACACACACACACACACACACTGTACAATCCCATTTATATAATATGTCCCTAAATGGTACATGTACAAAGACAGAAACTAGACCGCATTCGTTTACATCAGAAGTGGGAATGGACAGTGATTGTAAATGATTGCAATACTTCTTTTTAGAGTGATGAAAGTGTTTTTAAAATAAAATTGTAAACAACAGTTGTACAACTCTAAAGAACCATCGAATGAACAGTTAAAAAGTGAATTTTATGGTCTCTGCATTATATCTCAATAGAACTCTTTAAACTTTTTAAAAGACAAACTGGACTGTTTGAATGGACAAGAACATCTACATTTAATTATATTAACTAACATATCATTTTTGTCCATCAATTTTCAGCATTACTTTGGCAATCAGATGTAGCTTAATAACTGTCCCTGAATTAAATGGTACTTTCCATTTACATACCCAAGTAAACTTGAAATGCAAGGAGATACAGCACTTGAATTATATCAGTACAAGAAATACTGATTTATTCCTTAGGTTTGTCAGCAGATGAAATTTGACCATATACATTTAGTAATCTCTGATTTTTAATTAAAATAACAAGGACTTCTTTGGTGGTACAGTGGATAAGAATCTGCTTGCCAATGCAGGGGACACGGGTTCGATTTCTGCAAGAAGATTCCACATGCTGTGGGCAATAATTAAAATAAATAAGTAAATCAGCTTAAAAATGGCAGAGTTGTCATAAATATTTTTCTGTATAATTCAACAGTCAGTTAATTCTCAGACTGTTATGGTCAGGGATTGTATTAAAAGTACCACCCAACACCCCCGTCCCACAACAAATATCCCACAGCCATAAAAGCAAAACAAGTTTTTTCAGGCTGTCAGTATGTTGTAGGTCTGATAGAGAAAGGATCAGCATAGCAAATGAAGATCATTTGAACTGCTTTATGTGTGTGCACAGAGAACCTTCCATGCATTTCCCTCCCCCCCTTTCATTCTAGCAGAAGCTTTGCAAAACAATCAAAATGATGACTTCTGATTTGCCTCTGTTTCCCTCTCTTAGATGACACAAAATATAATTCTAGTGACAGGTATAGGAAGATGCCATCACATCACCTCTTAAATATGTTCCCTCTTGCCTCTGCTCCCTTAACCACCAGCGCTTCCTGATCCAATCCAAGTTATCCTTTGAAGAAACCCCACTAACTTCTTACAGAGACCAGCCCCGACTAGTAAAATCCAGTGGACTCCCCCTGGGTGCTGAGGTTCACTCTGTTCGAAAAAAGAAATGGAACCTAAACTGAAATCCTCAAGATGCCACCATCATTTTAGTATTCAGCCTGCAAGTCAGCATGTGTCTGAGCACACATGTCCTCGCATACAGGCTTCTCAGTCCTGCTCCTCTACCCTCACCAGTACCTAAAATATCATCTCTTTCCTCTCAGGAGGCCTGGGGGACCAGGCAGGGAGAGCTGAGATTCAGCCTCTAAGTGAGCATGTAGCTCAGCCTTGTTATTCAAGGACAGGCACTATAAGAATGTGGTATGTTGGCTGAAACAATTTGTTTGCTTAATTTCTCAGAGTTCAGTGAGGTCATTTTGTCATCTTCCCTGTGTTTTCTGTATTTTCCAAAGAATTGCCAGCTTCCAACAACACCCTCTTTCTTCCCATTGGAAATGGAAACACGTCCTCCGCAGGAATTTTCCACTTAGTAGATCCAGCTTCCCTCACTGGGGCCTCAGCACACCAGTCTGCAATGCTGTATTTCTTTCCACTGCAGTTTGACGTTTTTTGAGCCAGCACAATGAGTTGTATTCAGTCATTCTGAGTCCTCCCTCCTCTTTCTACATCATCTTTCTTTTCTTTTCTTTTTTTTTTTTTTTAATAATGCATACTTTCGAGCAATTTCAGAAACAGCAAAGCCTTTTAAGCAACATTAAGTTTCATTAGTTATGTCACTGTCGCAAAATCGGAATCCCTCGGAGTCCACCTCCCCCCGTAATTTCCCCCACGGTCCAGCCCCCTTTCTCCTCTTGGTAAACACATTAGGACAAACCTCACGGTCCATATACTCTGTGCTTGTAATTCTTTGCCTTCGCAAATTATTTCCTTTGAATAATATTTACAAACGACACATCACTGCCTGACACGATGATAAGAGGGGACCCAGATTGCTTATCATCGCAGCTGTAAACAAGAGATGGGAACACGCGCAGGAAAGTGTTCACTACGCCGTCTGGAAGCTGCCGGCTTAGCAAACGCTCGCAGCTGAGCGCAAGCTGGGGCGCAGCCTCCCCAGCACGCCGCCGGAGACCCGAAAGCCGGCCAGGGGGAGTCCGCGGGGCCATCCCAAGTCCCGGGCGGGGGAAGGAAAAGGGAGGAATTTCGGGGGTCAGAGAAAGGCCGCCTCCATCGGAAAACAATGCGTGCCTTCCAGAAAGAAAAAGCAAAAAAATAAAAAAAGGCAGCGCACGCGAGCGCAGCTGCCTGCGGAGCCCGTTCCGCGCGGGCGGGCCGGAGCCTCCCCCGTCTGGCCGGTGGTTGCGCCTCAGACAACCGGGGTCCCCGGGTGTCACCCCGGCGCAGGGGAGGGTGTCTCCAAAGGCACCGGGCTTCTGCGGAGAGGGGAAGGAGGGAGGAAGAGGGGGATTTGTTCGAGCTGGGAGGGTGGGCCTCGGGAAGAAAGAAGCAAAAGCAGAAATAGATTGATGCTTTGCAGGACACCTAGGGTATTTCTTTCAGGGGGTATTACTTCCACTTTTAGGCAGGAACAAGAGCTGGGAGGAAAACAGCGGCACGGGCTGACAGCTCCGAGGTGATCAAAGGAGAGAGCGTGAATGGCTTGCTCTGCCAGCCTTTTATTTAAAAAAAAAAAAAAAAAAAAAAAAGAGGGTGCTCCCGGGCCACTTGAGGCGGGGGAGAGGGGATTAGGATCAAATGGAGAGAGATCGGCTTCACTTCCTTTATTCAGAAGGGAAAAATGCGTATATATATTTTTTCTTTTCTTTTTTTTAAAGAATGCCATCCATTACATGACCCATTCCTTCCCAGAGACAAAATACACATCTCTCTCTTTCCCCTCCCAACCCGCCTCCGCCCCCCCCCCCTCCCCTAAACACACACACACATAAAGAAAGGAAATTCCACTCTTTCTCTTCCCAAATGTCTCTACCTCTGACTTGTATTATCAACCCTGCATAGTCTATTGGAGGGTATTTTTATGCGGAGACGCCCCCCTTTGGGGAAGGTAGCAAACTTTGTGTGAGTTTAATTAACCTCGAAAATAAAGTTTACAGCCCTCCTGGGATTTGGGTAGAACTTCCCTTTCCAGGGATAACAGGGCAAACGGTTAAGATGAGCTTCACTGATGCAAGCGTAGTAAAAATGACGACCCCCAGCAGCTTAGGGGAGGATTGCAGGGGGTTCCTAACGTGGAAAGGACCACAGATGCTTAATTAACATTAATGTGGCTGTTGATCTCACAGCAGAGATGAGGATGGTAGGCTTCAACCCAGTATAAAAAGTACACTCTCTTCAGTTGGAGAAGTATGATGTATCTAGAGATGCGGTGAAGCTGGGGACCACGCATGAAATAGGAAATACCTTCTTATAGAATAGTGATTTTATTTTGCCTGAGAATAAGTTACACATATACTCAAACTTACAACAGCTTTTATCAGCGAATGCTTTGGGAATTGAACATGCAAACTAATTTTTACCAAAATTCCCCTTTTGTCATATCCACACCTTAAACCCTTTATTTGATCATAGATTAGTTACATTTTATTATTTTTTAAGAGAAAGATGCTTTTGAATTGTGGTACTGGATAAGACTCTTGAGACCCTTGGACATTAAGATTAAACCAGTCAATCCTGAAGGAAATCAACCCTGAATACTCATTGGAAGGACTGATGCTGAAGCTGAAGCTCCAGTACTTTGACCACCTGATTGAGATTCATTGGAAAAGACCCTGTTGCTGGAAAAGATTGAAGGTAAAGAAGAGGGTGACAGAGGATGAGATGGTTGGACAGCATCAGAGATTCAATGGACATGAACTTGAAAACTTTGGGAGATAGTGAGGGAAGGGAGGGCTGGATGCAGTCCATGGGGTGGCAAAGAGTCGGATACTACTTAGCAAATGAACAACAACAACATCATGTACTTTTTATTTTATTTTTAATTGGGGGAAAATTGCTTTACAATGCTGTGTTGGTTTCTGCCCTACAGTGTTAATCAGTCATAAGTAGATATATACCACCTCTCTCTTGAGCCTCCCTCCACTCCCCCCAACCTACCCCTCTAGGTCATCACAGAGCAGACTGGGCTCCCTGCATTTTATGGCAACTTTTCATTAGCTGTCTTTCTCGCCAGTGTCTTTGTCCACTCAACCGTTCTCTCCTTCCCTTTCTATGTCCACAAGTCCATTCTCTATATCTGAGTCTCCATTCCATCACTGCAAATAGGTTCAACAATACCATTTGTCTAGATTCTATATTTATGCATTAATATGTGATATTTGTTTTTCTCTTCTGACTTCACCCTGTATAACAGGCTTTAGGTTCATCCACCTCACTAGAACTGGCTCATTCTTTTTAATGGCTGAGTGATATTCCATTGCA
Source organism: Muntiacus reevesi (assembly GCF_963930625.1). Lineage (NCBI taxonomy): Eukaryota > Metazoa > Chordata > Mammalia > Artiodactyla > Cervidae > Muntiacus > Muntiacus reevesi. Next base: position 122,911,646 of record NC_089251.1, read on the forward strand.
TATTTGTGCCACATCTCCTTTATCTATTCATCTGCCTGTGTACATTGAGGTTGCTTCCATGTCCTAGCTATTGTAAATAGTGCTGCTACAAATATTAGGGTACATGTGTCTTCCTCAATTATGGTTTTCTCAAGGTATATGCCCCGTAGTGGGATTTCTGGGTCATATGGTGGTTCCTTTCCTTGTTTTTTTAAGGAATCCTCATATTGTTCTCCTTTGTGTATCAGTTTACATTCCCACCACCAATGCAAGAGGGTTCCCTTCTCTCTACATCCTCTCCAGCATTTATTGTTTGCAGATTTTTTGATGAGGGCCATTCTGATGGGTGTGAGTCAATGTCTCCTTGTAGCTTTAATTTGCATTTCTCTACTAAGTAGTGATGTTGAATATCTTTTCGCGTGCTTATTGGACATTTGTAAATAGTTACACTTTAAAATACTTTTTTAAACATAATACTAGGATTCAATCAAAGATAAGCACAGCAGGGAGTTCAGGGTTTTTTTTAATATTAGAATAGTGATAGTCAAGATGAGCTTTTTGTTTAAGAGTTCCTTAATTTAATAGCTGTGCTCCAATATTAGGAAGATTAATAAATATTTTTTTTATTTTTCAGTTATACAAGGATATGTTTATATTATAAAAAAATTTATATGGTGCAGTGCTATACAGATTAAATTATGAAAACTTTCCATGAATTCCCACTTACTCCCTTCCCCTGAAGTAGCCACTGTTATGTTATAGTCTATGTAAATATTTAGAATATGTAAAATATTTTTTCATGCATATACACATACATGCAACCATAGAAATTTAAAAATAAATTCAATCATACTATATGTATTATTGTGTGAATTTATTTATTTTTCACTTAATATACCAAGGAGATCTTTCTTAATTAGGACCTATACATCTATCTCATTCTTTGAACTACTGGAAAGCATTTGATGGCTTATTATTACTCTATTGATACATAATTAGGCTATTTCTGTTTTTTTTAGTATTATAAATAAACCTGAAACTGACAATCTCGGAAATCTTTGATCATATACGCTAGCATTTTTGTAGTCTAGATTGTATTGGAATTGTCAGGCCAAAGGATATGGCAATTTGAAATTTAGATATACTATCATATTATATTCAAAAAGGACACAAAACAATTTATATTCCCACAAGTTGACTACCATTTTCACACACTCTCAGTCACTGTTTATCGTGATTTTTTAAAAAAGTCTTACCAAGAACCTAAACAAAAATGTCAAATTGATTCCTCATTTGCCTTTTGTGGTTACTTATGAGTCAAGACAAGTCTTACCTTCCTTGGTTATTTGTATTGTCTCCTGTTACTTGTCTGTTTAGATTCTTTGCCATCTCTCTTTGGATCTTTTTCTTTATTATGATTCCTAGAAATTCTTTTTAATGAGAGGCTTTGTTTCTTTTATACAATATAGTAAATGGTTCTCCCAGATGTCTGTTTATCTTTTAACTTTCATTATGGAGACTTAATCCCAAAGATGTATGAAGTCCTCTATAGTCAGATTTGTCAGCCAATCCTTTTATGAACTCCACATGTTATCCTGATTAAAACTGAACAAAGGAAAAAAAAAAAAAAACTGAACAAAGAATTATCAATCTATGTTTTGTGTATTAGATGGCAGACTAACTCTCTAAAATAACTTATATTTCTTTAGGACCATGCTAGATTGAAGTAAATGTATACCGTATCAACAAATGAAAAGGGCTGTGCATTCATTTGTTCCCTCTACCAAAGCACTGTGTGATTTTCTAGTGCATTTAAATGAACACCTTTCCAGTAGATGGGTCCACAGAGTTCTGTGGCATGAATGGAGGGTAAGGAAAAAACATCAGAATAACTTGTTATTAAATAAAATTCATCAGACCTCATTGGGGTTTTTGAAAAAGCTAATGTATATAAGATTGGTTTTCTCATAGGATTCTATAACATAAGCTATTTGTTTTGGTGAATAAATGATAGAGTTGTTTTTCTTTCTCCCAATGTAGTACACCTCTTCTCTATAAAACCAGGAAAAGAGGTGCCCTTTGGCAAATTGGGGCTTCCCTGGCAGCTCAGATAGTAAAGAATATGCCTGCAATGATGCAGGAGACAAGGGTTCAATCCCTGGATTGGGAAGATCCCCTGGAGAAGCGAATGGAAAACCCACTCCAGTGTTCTTACACGGAAAATTCCTTGGACAGAGGAACCTGGTGGGCTACAGCCATGGGGTCACAAAGAATTGGATATGACTGACTAACACACTTTGATGGAACACGATAGTGTCAACAACATCACTTGACATTTACTAGCCCTACTACAGAGGTTGAAACAGGGAGGGATTACCAAAAATAAATAATGCATATATAAATAAACATTCTGGCATCATCCCAGATATCCTGAATAACAATCGTTGAAACTGAGGCTCTGGAATGTCTAGTTTGGGGATCTTGCCCGAGTGATTCTAATGCCCACAGAATAAAACTAGGAACTAGATTCTCTGATTTATCTGCAGAATATCGACTTTTTTGGTTTCTCTCTGCCATAATGGTCTTCTAAATTATTTTCTAAATCTTTGTTGCTCACTATGTTATTCTATTTTTCTCAGATTTAATAATATCACCACTACCTGAAAATCATCATCTGAATATCCACACTCTTATGAATTGTGTGACCATGTTTTGATCTCAGTCTAAGGGCATTCCTTGTGGCTCAGACAGTAAAGAATCTGCCTGCAATGCGTATGACCCTAGTTCAATCCCTGGGTCAGGAAGATCCCTCGGAGGAGGAAATGGCAACCCACTCCAGTATTCTTACCTGGAGAATTCCATGGACAGAGGATCTTGGGCTACAGTCTATGGGGTCACAAAGAGTTGAACACAACTGGTTGGCTAACACTTTCACACTTTCACTTTATCTTTACTGAACCATCATCCACTCTAACTTCCTTTTCCTCTGATTTGTTAGCCCCAGCTTACAGCTCAAGATCTCCATTTTAGTTTCCTATTACAGAAACTGTTATAGTTTTCTCACTGACTAAAATTTGCCTTTCTTTTCATATGTCTTCTTGCACTTCACAATCGTTTCTGTGGGCTCTGTGTTTCTGAATTTCTACAAAGCTCTCAGGTCATGCCAGTGTTGCTGGCCTATGGACCATACTTTCTGAGTATGATGATGCTAGGGTGTTTCACAAGTGTTTCAGGTGAATATGAAGTCACCAGAGATAGTGCCAAGATGCAGAGGATAGAATTATACCATAAAGCAAGGCCAGCATCTTTGAAAAATGTGAGACAGTGACCAAGACATCATTAGTTGTTAGAAAGGAAGAAGAGTTTCAAAAGGAGTCCAGAAGAAAACTTTTGGCAGTGGGGATGGAGGAGCATGTTAATGCATCTGAACTAACACATTCTGGTTGAGTGAAGGAAGATAAGTGGTTGTCACTAGAGAAGAAAGCCACAACTTAGAGTTGTGTGAGATTTCAGCAAAACCACGGGAAAAGACAGAATGTTCCATGGGAAGTTTCAAGGATATTGGTAAGCTTGTGGAGGGAATGTAGGGGCAGTGGTAGCTGAGTCTTGAAAACAGAAGCATACAGCAGAATGTTGATGAGTATGGAAGAGATGGAGAATTTAGAGGTTTTTGTATACAAGAAGTCACCTAATAAGGTCAGTGTAGTGGATACTGTGGTGTGTCTCCCAGATGTACTCTACCTCTTAGGACCTAGGCCCTGTATCTTCTCTGCCTATCATCTATATTTTTGCTTATTGCAGGGAGAAGATGAAACCTCCAATACAGCAAATATAACGAGATTTCAGGGTACACATAGGTCTTCTTTGCAAAGGAAAAAAGGGAAGAACTGTACACTTCTTAAAGATAAAAATGAGAAAGCAACGTAGCAATAGAGACTGGGGACTAATAGCAGTACTTAATATTTATTAACTCTTTATCAAATGCAAGGTACCACTGACAAAGGCTTTAGGTTCTTTAGTCTGTGTGATAACCATTTGTAGTATGCTCTATTTTCCTAATACTTACTTCCAGATGAAATACATAAAGAGATTAAGTAAATTAACACCTAGTAAATAGGATAGCCAGGATTAAGCCTAGATTATCTTGCTTCCTGAGTTTGCATTCTTGATCTGGAGAGTATAGTCTCTGAAGGCCTTTTCCTAAAAGTCAACATCAGAGAGATGATTCTGGCACCAATTTTGCCCCAATCAAGATGCTTGTGATATTGCCAAAGTTCTTAATATTTCCCAGTCCCCCGTTTCTCTGCTCAGGAAGAGAATGAAATTTGTTTGCTTGCTTTTTTGTATGTGCCTTTTGTTTTAGATTAGTGAGTCCAGAGTTGTATGTATTGCTATAGAAAGTGCAAGAGAAACTGAGAGGCTGCATAAATTGGGATTAGACAGAATGTTTTTAACCAGTGTATGTTTATAATTTTTGTAATTTTTAATCTAGTCTGTTTCTCATTTATAGTTTAACAATACTAGTTAAGTCAGAGAAGTGAACTTGGTATTATTCATTTTTAAACTTAGTTTAAAGTAGGCAAGTGAATTTAATCAGATTATTGTTAAGATGTACATTTTCTGAAAGTAAACATAGTTATGAATCAAATGATAATGTAACTGATTCAGTAGGAGAAAAAAAGAGCTTGTACTGGTTTTAATTTAACTGGGGATCCATATCTGAAAGTAAAGCATATAGACAGGATGAAAAAAGTTCACGTATATTAATCTTATAGTTGCAAACCTAAAAAGTCTGATGGTAATATTAAACAATGTTCACTTACTAATGTTATATTTGATAAATTTGGAGGAATTATGTAGTTCCTATCCCTTAGTTTATATATCCAAAGCTATATCTACCTTTGTATTTTTTTTACTATGGGGTGTGTATTATATCTGAGTGTATTAAAAATGAAAAAATAAACATATTTTCATATCTAGATTTTAATAATTTTGATAGAATACAGACAGACATTTAAAAATGTAAATTATTAAAAATAATTCTGAGTCATCAGAAAAGATCTTCAGAACTAATTATTTTTTATTTAATCAACTGTGCGTGAAAAATTATAAAATCTATTTTATAAAGATTTTAAGAGCTTCCACTTTACAGTTTCAATTATTTCAGCTAGTCCAGACAACAGATTGCATAAAAGTCAAAACTAAGTCATGAAGACATTTACTGAACAATGTAGCTTACATTTGGGATATATAAAAAGTATCCGAATCCAGAAAAAGTAAAAGAGAATAGGCAGATATCTTACAATAAGAAAGATGATAAACAGACATAAAGAAGAACTGGCAAAACAGAGACAGATAATCACAAGCCAAGTGGCTTCAGTTGAATAAATTCCTACCTTAACCAGTTGTAAAAATAATAAATATCATTTAAAGAGTTAAGTTACAGTAAGAACAAAGAATCATAAGAGAAACAAAGAAAAACAAACAAATGTTGGGGGGAGGGGTTGCAACATATAATCAAATGGAAGAATAATGTATAAGTAAACACCAAGAACAGCAATGAAGCTGACATAAGGGATATTCATGATGGATGAGGCACTATTTGGGGGTATCAGGTATGTTCTATATGACACAGCAGCATTTGGGTAGAAACAGGAATGCAAGGGAGATGAAAAGCATGTTGATTTCTGGGAAAGATCATGCGCTGAGAGAGCTGTAAGTTCAACCTTCCTCATTCAGGTGTGTCCTTATGCCTGGTATTTTCATAGAGCAAATCAAATAACCCATGGGTCTGGTGTGGAGTTAGAAAAAGAGTTGTACATCAGGAGATGGGAGATGAGACCGAGGGTAGACACTAGGAGATAATGATAGGACTTGTCATTTTATTCTCATGGACTGGAAAACAATCGGAGGGCTTTTAGGAGTGAAAAAACATTCAGGAGTGAAGGAGGTTTTAACAGAATTATTCTAGTTCTAATGTGGAAAATGAGCTTAGGGGATGAGGGCAAAGGCAGGGTGGGGAGGGATCAGGAACTTAATGGAATTTTCCAGACAAGGGATGATAGTGATGTGGCCGGGGTAGTAGTTGCAGAGGTGGTGGGAAGTAGTTAGATTAGGACGTACATTTGCAAGCAGAATGGTCAAGTTTGGCTACTGGTTGTCTGAGTTGGACAAGACTGAATGACTGACACTTTCACTTTCATCGTCTGTCTCCTGGACCAAATTGTTCACTTGATGAGGGTATGGGTTTCTTTATTGCTCACTGCTGAATCAAAGCACCTAGAGCAGCGCCTGGCATACAGTAAATTTTCAATAAATACCTTAAATATAAGAGTTGAACCCACAATGGATATAAATGAGTGGTTGAGTAGAATTATTCTCAATTCATTCAATTAGAAAAAGAACTCAGCTGTACTTGTGTAATCTATAAATGGAAACCAGTCTACCTTCTTTATAGCCTTACTTTAACATTAAAATAACTTTGATGATTCTTTTACTGGAGAATTTGTATAAAAGTTGTAAAGATTTGTTGAAAATATCAGCATTATAAAACAAAATATATAGTAATCTGAATTCAGTTCAGTTCAGTCGCTCAGTTGTGTCCGACCCTTACTTTAGCATTAAAATAACTTTGATGATTCTTTTACTGGAGAATTTGTATAAAAGTTGTAAAGATTCATTGAAAATATCAACATTATAAAACAAAATATATAGTATTCTGAATAGTTACATATATATATATACACACACACACACATAGAAAGAGAGAGAGAGACATGTATATGTATATGAGAGTGAGACATGTTGTGTGTGTGTTATTCACTCAGTTGTATCCAACTCTTTGCAACCCCATGGACTGTAGCTCGCAACAACTGATATACAGGTATAATTTTCTGGTAAATCCATATTAATGACTATAGTCTCTTCTAATAGCTATCAGGACAGTTTTCTATTCTTATTCATTCTGAATTAAGATCTTGTCCTTTGATTTTCCTATTACTGATTCTGCTGTTTTTGCACACCTGTTTGTGGGTCTCAGACTGATTTGTATTGTAATGATGCAAAGGATATCTGTCTGCATATCTACAATTACTTAAATGTCAGTTGTTTGATTAGAGATTTTTTTCTGTTCCAATTGCAAGTTTTCATTAATGTTTACATTTTGTTTTTAACATTGCTTGTCATTTTCAAGAATATTTATTACTTTTACAACATGTCTAGGTAGAAGTTTATTCAGCTGAAGGCACTTGGGTTATTAATATCTATCTCTAAGTATATAGGGACATATCTTAGTTCATCTCTTGATTCATAAATAAGAGGAGTTTTAAAGCACTGTTATATTTTAGGTGAAGAAAAAGCATGAAGGAATTTCTAGAAGTTTTGTTTCCTGTTTCTCTGACACCTCTGATTTACATTGTGCCTTAGTTTCCAATATATACGGCTTCCTCATCACTAATAGTTACTGTGCTTACAGCTGTGCTAGGTCTTTGCTTGGTACTTTTTTCATACTTGTCTGTATGAAAGTTGGATGTATACCCTTGAAAGATTTTTTTTTTAACTAGAGTCATAACGATTCAGGAAAAATTAATGAAAGAATCCTATTTTTCTTTAAATGAAGATTATAAAGAACTGGATAATAAAGTTTAGGGCTTTGAGGATCATACAGCTGCTATTAAAACTACTAAACTCTGCCATTCCACCAGGAAAGCAGACAGACAAAATAGAAATGAATGGCGTGATGTGTTCCAGTAGGAGGACCAGATTTGGTTCACGAGCCATAGATTGTTGACCAGTTACGGTTATAGGTTAATAACTTTGACATAGGTATTTGCATTTATTTAAATCATGTTCTATACTGTGAAATATGTTTTTAGAATCCATACTTCACCCTTTTATTAAAAACTTTTTCAATGCATAACTTGATAAGAAAATTGTGATTTTTCTCTTTGAGTCAATGAACTGCATATGACGTGTAGAACACCTTTTGGATCTGAAAGTTGTAAGTTACAGCTGCACCCCTGGTGGCAGACAATATCCTTATAGAGACAGAACACTTAAGAGGAAGTCATTCATCCCTGCGCTACTAACCCTCACAAGTCCAAGCAGTAAAAGCCTTGAGATACTTTGAAAGACATCTGCAAGCTGAGCTTCTGTTCCTGTTAGGGATTCTTTTGTGTCAGTTATCCTAGTAATTGGTTTGGAACATCTCAGGAAGGTCATGCTAACAGTGAAAAAGGTCCCTACTGTTTTTCTGCATTTTTGTTTATTTGTTATATTTCTTCCTGTTTCCTAGGAGATCAATTGCCCCATGGATATCTTCATTCAAATTTAGCCTTCCTTCATATCTGGATATATTTCATTAAAAATATCAGTGGTGAAAAGTGGTGAAGTGGCAACTTCATATAGTTAATTTATAAAAAATTATTGTCAGTGTTAGATTCAAGTTGCATGTGTTATAATTTATCTAATGCTGAAAACATCCTCACTTGTATTATTGATATAAAGTAGAAATTCTCTCTTCACTTTTGCCCAAAGCAGAGTTAAGGGAAAAAAGAGGGAAAAAGAAAAAATTGTTTTAGAGGATGTGGAGTAGATGTGATGAGATACTTACCCTGAGTTCTCAATACCTGAAGAGAATTAAGGACAAGGATAGTTAGCCATGCAGAATCTATAGCAACATGCCCTTAGACAACACTTGTATCCAGCTCAAGTCCCTTTTGACCCTTTTACACTCATATTTTCTGGTACAATGATGGCTACTCATTTTGTAAGTGCTACTGCTAATTGAAACCATGTCATGGTCAGATCAAAAATAAGTCAGTTGGGCATCCCTGCTGAAAAGGTACCCAGCAGGACAATTTCTTTGTTCGCCTTAAAAATTCAAGAAAGGCATTGCCTCTAGATTCCTATTCATTAATGTATGCACCATTCCCTCTGTCTCACTCCTTCTTTCTCCCTTCACCCTTCACTATAATTTTCTTGTGGAAAAATAAAAGAAAGCCAACTCTCTCGTAAACTGCATAATTGGCTTTAATATACAGACTTGCCATTTCTAGGCATGTACATTTTCTTCATTAATGGGAGTTACAAGGCAGCGTTTAGAGATCACCTGTGGATAGGCTTGTTAATTAACAGAGTTAGAGCCCTATTTTATTCCATTTAAACCAGAGTAATTGAAATCAGGGTAATCACCACTGCAGTATTCAGTGCTTTCATCCCTTTTCAAGGTTATTTTAGCAATTATATTCTTGGCTGAGCGTATTAGTAAATGCTGAGATTATGTGCTGTACCAACTGACTTTTCTCAATCCTGTGATGTATAGCGTGTCTTTTTCATGATTACATTAGTTGAAAAACCTCGAAATAAACCATGTTATTCTTTAGTCTTTCAAAGAAATGATTAAATCTAGCCGAATCTACTAATTTTCCAGGAAAAAGAAATCAGAAAATTAGGCTACACTTAATCCTAAGATAGGTCATATGTCATCTTGTTAAGGACTAAAAGAAAACGTATATGCTATCCAATTCAATATTAGTTGGATGTTAGGACATCTTCTGAGGTTCCTGAATAACCATGATTCTATGATATATAATCATGGTACAAAATGTTTGCTTTTTTTATATCTGAAAATTATCAGAAATATCATCAGTTTTATCAGAAGCAAGGAACTAAACCACTTCAACTTTTTGTTAGCAAAATAACAAAAAAGAAAGCCACCTGAAATTATTTTTTAGAACAGAGTTAGGTTCTTATATTCTCTACTTTTCACTACTGCTGGGTAAAAAAGAGATCATTCCTACTACTGTTTTGCATCATCCTAGGAAATTCAAACTATTATTATGAGGATTCTGTACCACTGACTTAGTAATAAATAAGTTCTTTTTTCCAAAGTGACATTGCTTAGTAGCCCGGAGACTTTCCCCCCACTTATCCATTTTCCTGGGTAAAATAAAGTCCAGCATAACATTTCCTTGTAATAGCAGATTAATATTAGAAGCTTGTAGTGTGCGTTTAGTAATTTATCTTCACAAATCCTCGGCAAAATTAAAAAAACTAATATTCACTTATGTATTCTATTTGCATATCTGTATAGACCTCTTCTCTGGACTGGTGACACTAGCAGTATATTTATTTAGTGAATAATTTTGCCACTTGAACATGTTCACAGTCTCACAGTTTCATCATAAAACCGGTATATATGTTGTACTGCCAAGTGTGTTTAAGGGATAAAAGAATGTTGTGTACTTAGCTCTTTAAGATGACAATGTGAATGTGTGCATATTCTATTTAGTGTTGTTGTTTGAATTGTCTTTTTATGACAAGCATATAAAAGCTACTAGAAACATAATTATCTTCAGATGTTCATATATTCTGGCCAACCAAAGGTATTTGAAGAAAATGCTGACATTTACATACATACTGAAACATTTTCCAATAGATTAGCAAAACTTATAATTTCTATGTGCATTTTCTATCTATATTTAAGTAAATTTTCCTTTGGGGAATTCCTCAATGCTCTACTTTCTAATTAAAATTGTCTTTGTCAACAGTTAAGACCATTTTGAATAAGCTCAAGTCTATGAATTGCTGAAATTAATACATTAATAAGAGACAGAGCGAGCAGAGAGAGAAACCGTCAGTATTAAAGATAATTTAAATTCACCGTGTCTCTCAGTATAAATAAATTAAAATCAACCATCAAAAATGAGACATCCTTGGTATCTTCTGTGCAATTCTACACAGAAATGCTCAGCAATAAGCTGCTTCAGCAATTCTGGCTCATCCTGCCTTGCAAATTTACCCAAACACATTTCTGTTTCATAGTCTATCCTGATTTGGTAATATGCAATTAGAGAAAATGACCATTTTAATATAGAACAATTTTCTTGTAAATTATACAGTAAAAAATATTTGAAACATATTAAAATCAAATGGATTTAGAATGATTATAGTTATGAATTACTGTAATTTGGTCTTACACAGCTAATTCCAAAGACTGCACAGCCGTTTAGCAATTTCCATTCTGTAAATTTCTCATAATGGGATTTAAGGAAAAAAAGGGGAATCATCATCTTTTCCTCAAGTCTCCTCCTTCTTCTTTTATATCCTATTTCAATAAATGAGCCACCGCCCTTGCAGTCACCCCGGTCAGGGAGACCCAGGAATCACCCCAGCTGTTTTAGTCGTTACTTCAACAGTATGGCCATTGAATCCTATCCCTTGCAGATGTTTAGGTGACTCAGTGCAGGGCCACCCATTTCTTCTGCCATCTGATCTTAACTGAGAGCCTCACTACTTAGCCATCTCTGAGCTTTCTCGGCTAGGCATGCAGCCCACTAAGCACTCATCCTTAAATTCTTGCTCAGCACAGCTGCCGCCGTGATCTTTCTAGAATGAAAATCCATCAGTGTCACAGTTATACTTAAAATCCTTTACTGCATAAAATAAAAATGTCATTTAGGGTAAATACAAGTTCCTTGGCTGAATAGACAAGCTCCTTCATGCAAACACAGTCCCTGGCCAACTCCAGCCTCAACTCACGGCACGAGGTCAGTTACATCCTCTCACGAGGTCAGTTACATCCTCTTCTCCAGCCACACCCAAATCCATGCCACTCTAAACTGATCAGATTCTCAAAGAAGTCTGCTTTTACCCATGTCTTTCCTCTGCTTGTGAAGAAGAAAGAGTAAGGGATGTTCTTCACTGCTTTTTCTCCCCTGGTCTGCTCTTTCTTGGCCTTCACGGTTTAGGTCTGCTGTAACCTCTTCCGCAAAGCCTTCTGTTAAAGAAAAAGTATTCTATCACATGTTAGAATGGTAAGGTTTTATTCCAAACTACTGCAAGAGATGTATTGCCATAGGAGAGAGAGATTAGGCTCAGCTCTGACTACAACAAGGGCAAATGGTTATTTATAGTTAATGAGAAGGATGAGGGGGTGAGTGGACAGATAATTACTAATAATAGGGGACACCAAGGGTTGGGGGACTTTAGCTAAGATTCTTGCTAAAGAGTAGTCAAGGACTTAGGCATCAAAGATGGGAGATGAGGAACTTGATCAGGTATCAAGTGTTAACTTTTAGCAAGACTCTTTGCTAAGACTGGGCTGGTCAGACCAACAATCACATGGAACCAAGATTAGGGTTAATGGAGAAGAGAGCTCAGAGGAACCTAAATAAAGGGAGAGTCTGTCCTTCCCTAAGTCCAAAAGAGGTTTAGATCTCCATTCCCTGCCTGCCCCCACCACCCACAATTTTCAAGTCTCCTACAGTACACTCAGTATCTACATAAGCCACTTGTCACTTTGTATTGCATTAGGAATGTTTGCCTTTCCCTGGATCTAATGTGAGGTTTCTCTGAAAGGAAGAACTCTTACTCTCATCTCTAGTTACTCTGGTGCATCACCTGTCACCTAGATATTCAATAGGGCTTGCTAACTAAGAGCTGTGAAATAAAGCGAAAACAGTAAGTCATCACCTAACTACGTATCCTCTCTTTTCTTTCTCCCTTTTCCTCCAGAGACCAGTTTGCTCTTGCTAAAGTATTTTGATACTCAGCGCAAGTTCTTTGGACGGTTCAGTTCAGTTCAGTTCAGTCGCTCAGTTGTGTCCGACACTTTGCAACCCCATGAACTGCAGCACGCCAGGCCTCCCTGTCCATCACCAACTCCCAGAGTTTACCCAGACTCATATCCATTGAGTCAGTGATGCCATCCAACCATTTCACCCTCTGTCATCCCCTTCTCCTCCTGCCTTCAATCTTTCCCAACATAAGGGCCTTTTCAAATGAGTCAGCTCTTCGCATCAGGTGGCCAAAGTATTGGAGTTTCAGCTTCAACATCAGTCCTTCCAATGAACACCCAGGACTGATTTCCTTTAGGGTGGACTGGTTGGATCTCCTTGAAGTCCAAGGGACTCTCAAGAGTCTTCACCAACACCACAGTTCAAAAGCATCAGTACTTCGGCACTCAGCTTTCTTTATAGTCCAACTCTCACATCCATACATGACTACTGAAAAATCATAGCCTTGACTAGATGGACCTTTGCTGACAAAGCAATGTCTCTGCTTTTTAATATGCTGTCTAGGTTGGTCATAACTTTCCTTCCAAGGAGTAAGTGTCTTTTAATTTCATGGCTGCAATCATCTGCAGAGATTTTGGAGCCCCAAAAGGTAAAGTCAGTCACTGTTTTCATTGTTTTCCTATCTATTTGCCATGAAGTGATAGGACCAGATGCCATGATCTTAGATTTCTGAATGTGGAGCCTTAAACCAACTTTTTCACTCTCTTCTTTCACTTTCATCAAGAGGTTCTTTAGTTCACTTTCTGCCATAAGGGTGATTTCATCTGCATATCTGAGGTTATTGGTATTTCTCCCTGCAATCTTGATTCCAGCTTGTGCTTCTTCCAGCCCAGCGTTTCTCATGATGTACTCTGCATATAAGTTAAATAAGCAGGGTGACAATATACAGCCTTGACGTACTCCTTTTCCTATTTGGAACCAGTCTGTTGTTCCATGTCCAGTTCTAACTGTTGCTTCCTGACCTGCATACAGGTTTCTCAAGAGGCAGGTTAGGTGGTCTGGTATTACTATCTCTTTCAGAATTTTCCAGTTTATTTTGATCCACACAGTCAAAGGCTTTGGCATAGTCAATAAAACCAAAATAGATGTTTTTTTGGAACTCTCTTGCTTTTTCAATGATCTCGCAAATGTTAGCAATTTGATCTCTGGTTCCTCTGCCTTTTCTAAAACCAGCTTAAACATCTTAAACACCTGGAAGTTCACAGTTCATGTATTTCTGAAGCCTGGCTTGGACATGAGACCCACTAAACTGGATCCAATATTATTTATTCTCAATATTCTCTTTATATTCCTAGATGTATTGTCTCATAGAGAGCTCTAGACAGGTCAAATCTTATTATGGGAAATCCCGTTAAGATGACCTCTCTGGGGACATCCCTGGTTGTAGAGAGGTTAAGACTCTGCCCTTCCAATGCACTGGGTGCAGCTTCAATCCCTGGTTGGGAAATAAGATCCCACATGTTGTTTGATGTGGCCAAAAAATAAATAGCTTTTCTTTAAAAAATGAAATTTCTGAATCCCATATATATATTTAAGACCCTTTAAATGGTCTGTTTACTGTAATAGTTTATATAATTGTGAGAATATAGTCTCAGTTTCTTAGAGATCTGTAGGAGTGAATAATGAATTACATCCTGAATAATATATCTAGAACAGTTTCTTTGTTCTTTACTTTTGTTATGACTTGATAGCACTATTAAAAATTAAGCACATCTTAAGACAAAGTCTGTGATAAGACACTATTCTGAAGAAACTAAGCAATTATTCCATAACCATAATCATATCTTACTGTGTGTGAAAATGAGTAAAGCACCCACATTTTGTTAAGCATTTAATCTTCAAGTGTGTGTGTTAAATCATTTAAACCTTTCCTTGAAAAATATATCTCAGGTTTGAAGGAGTGGTAAATTTAATTTATATATTCTAAACTCATAGTTAGTTTATTTCTTTGGAAAAATGGTAGCAGTTATTATGGCTGGCAAAGTTATCATAATCACACAAGTAATATGTGCTCATTATACAAATGATTTTAAATGAACATAAAGAAAGACATCCATAATCTCATCAATCAGAAATACTTCCTATAGATGGATAAGAAATTGTTATAAAATCACAATGATTAGTTTCAGTATTTTATGAGAAAATAATTATTTTATATTTCATTTATAAGCACTGTAAACAATTTTTGAGGAAAAGAATTGTTTTTATTTAGTAAAATGCCCTTATAGACCACTTTGAATGAAAAAAGGGAGGCTCAGAAGGCATGATATCAAGAAAGCCGACAAAGAAACTAAGCAGTTCTGTTTAAATAATATCAGGAAGATAAATAAGGTCAAGTCTAGTGATAAAAGAAATGAAGCCAGAAGCCATGAAGTTATTAGATTCTAGAAATCAACAGAAAATGCAGGGAGCATACTCCTCTTCCCAGGGTGTAAACAAAGTTAGTTAAGCCAAATTTATTTAAATATTTCAGGCCAGGGTAAATTCACCTGATGGAGAAATTTCACTTGATGGAGATTCAAGACAGTAGGTTCTAGAGTAAGTCTACCTAGAAGCCAGCAGAGGTATTAGCACTTTCTCTGTGTGTCTGAATATGTGAGGGTGTATTTCCACTAAGCAGCTCCCATTAGCACTATAGGCATGCTTAGGAAATAAAACCAGAGTAGTTGAATGCTGTTTGGTGATGGAAGAATCCCAAAACCAAATAGGAAACAATATGACAGCCAGATGAAGCTATCACCAAGCTTAGGCTAAAAGAACGAAGGGAGGAGAAAGTATTTGCAGGGCCCAAGGATGACAGTCTGCGTCAGAAGCTAGAATCAAGCCAAGGAAAAATGGGATTATGTTGGGCCTCTCTGATGGAAACTGGAGCCATCGAGAAAGCAGAACAGCTGTCAGAAACCCTGTCCCATGAGAACATCAGAAACTCTGCCTGGAGAAGACAGTTTGTCCATACACATCTATGAATTAGATGAAAGAGGAAGAAAATAATTCAGGAAATGTGAGTCAAGAATCTGAAAACAAAGAGACTCAAACCTGCTAATATATAAGTAGCATGTATATTGTCAAATATAAAGGCATATGCATAGGTATGTACATATACATATATATTAATACATATCACACTTGTGAATGAAACCATCATGCACACATGTTTTGTAATCTGATTTAATACTAAATATGACATGGATATTTTCTCATGGCACTAAGCATAAATATTAATCCATATATGGCATAAATATTAATCCATATATCTAGTTTCACGGCTACCTCGTAGTCTATTACTTAGCTACAAAATTTATTTATTTGGTGCCATATTGCCCTTTCACATTTGTTTTAAGTTGTCTATTTTACATTTCTATTGAGAAAAGTAAAAATGCTTTTGAAAACCTCAGTGCTCGGGTGTTGGAAATTGTGTGTAATATGCTTGCGAATGTGGCTTTTTTATTGAAACCTTATTGTTGTATTGCTTTCTTTCATCAAAACCTCTTAAAAAACAGATTGTGTAATGTGTGTCAATAGCTTCAAAATAAATAATTAGCATCAGAGTTGGGATTTCATCACTTAGCATCTTTCATAGGCATCCAGAACCCTATTTTCTTTGAAGTTCCTTTTTCTTTTTTTTTTTTGCTGAAAATGATATATGCCATCTTGCTAAATCAAGACTAGTTAGTAATCAGAGCATGGCTAAGGTCACTTGAAGGTTTCTTTGATGTAGGCATTCCTCAATTCAGAGGTAAAATAATCCTGACCTTCCTAAGTGTGCTTTACCTTACTGACAACTAGAGGAAGCTGCATAATTGACTTATTTAGGTTTGCAGAATTGTTAGCACAAATAGGAAATTTAGACACTAAATAATGTGAACTCTAAACCAAATGCAAGTGGAACATATTGAAGTGTGGTCAATGTCATTGCACAATAGTTTAAACTGTTTCTCTTTTTTAATCTGTATTTTTTACTCTCTCACTATTTATTTTTTTAATTGGTAGATAATTGCTTTACAATAGTGAGGTAGTTTCTGCCTTACAACAATGTGAACCAGCCATGATGTGAACCAACCACATATATATTTGTGTATGTATATATCTCCCCTCCATCTTGAGCCACCTTCTCTCCTCCTATCCTACCCCTCTAACTCTTCACGAAGTGCCAGGCTGGGCTCCTATGTGATAAAGCGGCTTCTTGGTGGCTATCTGTTTTTCCCATGACTGTCTATATATGTCAGTGCTACTTCCCCAATTCATCCTCTCCTCTCCTCTCTTGCTTATGATGATCCAAGACAACGCTATGGTAATATACACACCAGAAATGTAACATTTATTAACTTAGGAGCTGGGAATAATGGAAAGGAACTAATATGATGAGGTTTTCTTTTTTGTGTAATATTGCATCTGCTTAAAAAATACTCAAATGTCTAGAAAGTTTAAAAAATCAAATATAGAAAGCTTGAAATAAGCAAAACAGCTCAGTTAAAAATATTACGTACAGAGTTAGGAGGAAAAACTCACTTTCCTGGTGGCTGAGACAGTATAGAATCTGCTTGCAACATGGGAGACCCAAATTCAATCCCTGGGTCAGAAAAATCTCTTGCAGAAGGAACTGGCAACTGACTCCAGTATTCTTGGCTGGAGAAACCCATGGAGAGAGGAGCCTGGTGGGCTACAGTCCATGGGGTCACAAAGAGTCAGACATGACTGAGTGACTCACACACACACACCCAAGAGGAAAATTTATGTGAGGTGAGGAAATATCATATGAGTCTTCACAAATGGTGTATATTTATTGATATTTTAGTTTAGTTGGCTTTAGTGAAAACTTTTTGAAGATCTTTTGGAAAATGGTTACCAATCAAAAGCACAGGTATGCAGAAACCTCTCAGAATATGCTTTAGAAAGAATTATATTTTTATAGAAATATATATATCCTTGTCTCAGATATTTGCTACTTAGAAATATATATATATATTTTTTCAAATATCCATGAGTATTACCAAAATTGGCCTAAGTCTTGGGCTACAGAGACAATTTCAAGCAATTCTCTAAATTGCACATTCAACAGGACACATTATCCAGAAAGCTAAAAATACACTCTTATATAACTTTTGGTTTAAAGCAAAAGTCAAAACCAAAATTAAAGATTATTTATAAATAAATGACAATTAAAATGTGATTCTATGAAACCAATGGAAAGTAAAAAAATGCTACAAAGTGGAACATTTATAGCTCTAATATATTTGCTTAAAAACAAAAAATAAAAGAAAGTGGTGAAGGCAAAGAATAAACAACAAAGAAAACTTCAGGTTGGTAGAAGAAAAGAATGAGTGAAGATAAAAGCAGAAATTAATCAATACAAACATGAGCATGTGAAAGTCACTCAGTCATGTATGACTCTTTCCCACCCCATGGACTATACAGTCCACGGAATTCTCCAGTCCAGAATACTGGAGTGGGCAGCCTTTCCCTTCTCCAGGGGATCTTTCCACCCCAGGGATCGAACCCAAGACTCCCGCATTGCAAGTGGATTCTTTACCAGCTGAACTATGAGGGAAGCCCTAAAATAAGAGCTTAAGAATTTATTAATAAATCTTTATGGGATTAACAGGTAAACTACCTACATAAAGTAGATAAGCAACAAGGACTTATTGCATAGCACAGGGAACTATATTCAATATTTTACAACCACAGTAGTAAATAATCTGAAATATATATAACCATCACTTTACACCTGAAGCTAACACAATAGTGTAAATGAAGCAGTCTTAGATAAATTTTTTAAATTTATTAATGAACCCAAAAGTAGTTCTTTAAAAACTTCAGTGAATAGGAAAATCTTTGAAAAGTTTGATCAAATAATAAAAGAAATAAGAAAGAAACAGTATCGTTGATGAGAAAGAGGTCTTAGCTAGAGCTATTAATACAATACACAAAAGTTATAAGCAATCAGTTCTACACATTTATATAGATCTATTGAGACTTCTGAGGTTAAGTTGATACTTCTAAGAAAATGCAAATTATCTAACGTTGACTCAAGAAGACATTTGAAAGAAAAGAAGAATGAAAAAGCTATTTTAAATCAAGCCTTATCAAAGAAGCACCAGACACCGCTAAGGAGAATTAAAGAAAAAACATAATGAAAACAGAGAAATTTTTAGAAAAGTTTGGAAGAGGAGAGGAGATAGAAAGAATGGAGGCTGTGGAGCAAGAAGAGATTTCCAGAATGAGTGCTGTGTATGTTTTATTGAAGAAATGTGAGCATGTTTTAGGCTAATGAGAAGGCTACGGTGAAAAAGTAAATGTGCATGTGAGGTGCAGTGATAATTAGTCATATGCCTGTGTGCATGCTCAGCCATGTGTAGCCCACTAGGCTCCTCTGTCCATGAAATTTTCCAAGCAAGAATACTGGAGTGGGTTGACATTTCCTTCCCCAGAGGTTCTTTCTGGTCCAGGGATCCAACCCACATCTCTTGTGTCTCCTGCAGTGGCAGGCAGATTCTTTACCACTGAGTCACCTGGAAAGCCCAATTCATAGTATAAGGTGTCTGAAAAGGTGAGGATAGAGACCCAAAGCATGGCTATTGGATTGGCTTCAAGTGGGAGTCAGTTCTATTCTTCATCGTGAAACAAGGGAAGAAAGAAAAGATTCATACGAATTGTAGGTAGATTTGTATGCATTTTTGCGGGAAGATGAGAACATTTCCTCTGAATGCTTCCATTCTCTATGGAAAGAAAGAGGAGATGGGAGCACTGGAGATCTGACGGCAACAAAAAAGATTCAAAAAAGTCACTGTGGAGTCCTGGAGACTGAGTGCTAGGGACAATTATAATGTTTCCTAGGGAGCATGGAGGTCCTACTTGAGTTTGTAATCATAAACTAAACAATTATTTTGAGACATTCTCCACCAGAATTCAGCAGTTTCGATTGGGAAGAAGGGAATGGCAACCCACTGCAACATCTTTGCCTGGAGAATCCCCATGGACAGAGGAGGCTGGTGGGCTACAGTCCATGGGGTCACAAAGAGTCTGACATGACTGAGCAGCTAAGCACACACAAGTAGAAATGTAGTTAAAATTCATCCAGAGTGGTGACTGTACCCTATGAATAACAAGAAATGCAACAAGGGAATGTAGAATGCTGGCAAGCAGCAAACCAAAATTCTGGAATCATTCATGAACTCGAAGTTGGATGAGGAGCAAAGCAAAGAAAAGAAAAAGATTGAGGGATTGGAAGAACGGGACGTTCCAGTGAAGTCAAAGCGCAGATTGGAGTGGTTTTGTTGACTCAGTCAGCATATTCCCTCCTTGCAGGCAAATCTGCACTGGAAGTCAAACTATAATAGAAGATTACCGTGTAAGCAGAGAGTCGGGATCACAGGAGATCACTGAATGACTCAGAAAGAATAATCTTCCCAAAAGTGCGGTGAACAGAGTTTGAGCACCAGGTCACCATTTCCTTAGGTAGTGTTTGAGTGGGCTTTGCTGATTCCTGCCTTTGGTGGTTTATTTTCCTAATGTACTAGGTTACCTTCTCCCTAAGTCTGTTCCTCATAATAATAATTTTCTTAGATACTCTGCAGAAAAGGATTTTTGTGAAATAATTGTGGGGGGGAAAAGTACACACAGTATCCTTTTTTGAGAGTACATTTCTGGGTTTTTCTTCAAGCATAATGTAGCAGTGATTGTGTGGTGGGTCAAAGGCAAGAGTTTGCCCTCTAAGGGGCTTGCTATTGATTAGCTTTAACAAATGGTGGTAAAGCACCAACACAATTTGCCAATTTATTTCTGATGAATTACTCATTTGGCAAAATTATTTTTGAACTGATTTTTCATCATATCGGTCTGCTTCTGATAGAAGTGTGAGGCAGGTCTATGATTCTGATAAAATAAATCTGCTAAATCTGATGAATAAATCTGTTTTCAGACATAACTCTTCCCACAGTTTTAGCCAAAATTTTAGAAGTCTACTCTAAGCCTTGTTGTCACATCAAGCTTTGTGTGTCCTGCACTTTAGACTTATGTGGATAGCTGTCTGATCTACTCAGTAAGCTGGTCCTTAGCTCTCAGGGACTCCTTCCATAGCTCAGTATTCTGATATGGAGAAAGGGCAAACAGTCAGCATCACAAATCTCACTAGAGCTATTTTATCATATAATCTTACCCATAACTGATTTTTCAATCACACATTTGCAGGCGACTCCTTCAATTACTTCCACAGATGGCTAATGACCTATTATATCAAATGGCAAAAGATATGTTCATCAATTTAAAGGTCTCTGAGAAGGAATATTTCACTTATGAACTAAAAAGGAAGAAAATATAGAATTTTAATAGTAGACTAGGATCTCATTTTATTTTGTTAAAAAAAAGCTTACCAGTATTACTACATGCATTCTTTTCAGAAATCTCTCCGGTGACTCATAGACTGTGCCACACTTGCTAAAATTCCTGTTCTAAAATTGCACACTATCCAAATTTTTCAGGCATTTTAATATTCACTTGTCCATCCTTTAGATAAGGGGAAAGATATTCAAAATGTACTCATAATTTTTACTAATATATGTATTTCTCAAACTTAAAATAAAAGAAAGAAAACAACAGTTAGCACTTTTAATAATTTCATCCTAAGTAAAATTAAGGGACAAATAAAATGAAATGTAACAAATAATGTAAAAACCAATATAATATATATGTGTGTGCATTTATAATCTAGATTTCAAATGCAATTCTTCTGTTTAGAATTGAAGCTTTAATGAAATTTAAAAAATTCACATTTTTACAAAAAATTCATGTTTTAATGTACACAGACATCTCTCTCTTTATATATGTGTGTATATGTGTGTATATATATCATGTATGGGTGTATATATAGTCTATATATACATATATCTGTGTGTATATATATAGTATATGTATATATGTGTGTATATGTTCAGTTCAGTTCAGTTGCTCAGTTATGTACAACTCTGCAACCCCATAAACTGCAGCACGCCAGGCTCCCTGTCCAACACCAACTCCTGGAGCCTACCCAAACCCATGTCCATTGAGTTGCTGATGCCATCCAACCATCTCATCCTCTGTCATTCCCTTCTCCTCCTGCCTTCAATCTTTCCCAACATAAGGGTCTTTTCAAATGAGTCAGCTCTTTGCATCAGGTGGCCAAAATATTGGAGTTTCAGCTTCAGCAGCAGTCCTTCCAATGAACACCCAGGACTGATTTCCTTTAGTATGGACTGGTTGGATCTCCTTGCAGTCCAAGGGACTCTCAAGAGCCTTCTCCAACACAGCTGTTCAAAAGCATTGATTCTTCGGTTCTCAACTCTCACATCTATACATGACTACTGGAAAAACCATAGCCTTGACTAGATGGACCTTTGTTGGCAAAGTAATGTCTCTGCTTTTTAATATGCTGTCTAGGTTGGTTATAACTTTCCTTCCAAGGAGCAAGCATCTTTTAATTTCATGGCTACAATCACCATCTGCAGTGATTTTGAAGCCCCAAAAGATAAAGTCAGTCACTGTTTTCATTGTTTCCCAATCTATTTGCCATGAAGTGATAGGACCAGATGCCATGATCTTAGATTTCTGAATGTGGAGCCTTAAGCCAACTTTTTCACTCTCCTCTTTCACTTTCATCAAGAGGCTCTTTAGTTCACTTTCTGCCATAAGGGTGGTTTCATCTGCATATCTGAGGTTGTTGGTATTTCTCCTGGCAATCTTGATTCCAGCTTGTGCTTCCTCCAGCCCAGCGTTTCTCATGATGTACTCTGCACATAAGTTAAATAAGCAGGGTGACAGTATACAGCCTTGATGTACTCCTTTTCCTATTTGGAACCAGTCTGTTGTTCCATGTCCAGTTCTAACTGTTGCTTCCTGACCTGCATACAGGTTTCTCAAGAGGCAGGTCAGGTGGTCTGGTATTCCCATTTCTTTCAGAATTTTCCACAGTTTATTGTGCTCCACACAGTCAAAGGCTTTGGCATAGTCAATAAAGCAGAAATAGATGTTTTTCTGGAACTCTCTTGCTTTTTTGATGTATTAATATATATTTTATACTAATATATATACATTGATTGCTAATGAAATTATAGAATGATGTAGCTACTGTGGAAAACAGTGTGGTAATTCTTCAAAAAGGTTAAATATACAGCTATCAAATGACTCAGCAGTTCTCTTCATAAGTATATAACCGAAAAAACATACAGAAATGTGTACATGGTATTTGCAACATTATTTATAATAGACAAAAAGTAGAAGCAGCCAAAAGCCTGTCAGCTGATAAATGAATAAATAGGTGTGGCATATGCATTAGATTAAATGTTATTTAGTCATAAAAAGGAGTGAAATATGGATCCATGCTACAACATATGTGAATCCTGAAAACATTGTGCTATTTGAAGAACCAAGACACATAGGCTGTATTTTATATAATTCCATTTATATGAAATGTTCAGAATAGGCAAACCCCTACAAACAGAAAATCATTTTCAGGTATATTGTTGTTATTTAGTTGCTTAGTCATGAACCACTTTCGTGACCCCATGAACTGTAGCCCACCAGTTTCCTCTGTCCATGGGATTTCCCAGGCAACAATACCACAGTGGGTTGTCATTTTTTTCTCAACAAAAAGTGGGGGTGAGGAAGAAAGAAGAATGACTGCTATTAATAATAAAGTTTGTCTATGGACTTTCCAGGTGGCGCTAGTGATAAAGAATATGCCTGCAAAGGTGCAGAAGAAGGTGCAAGAGATACAGGTTCAATCCCTGACTCAGGAAGATCCCGTGGAGTAGGTGATGACAACCCACTCTATTATTCTTGCCTGGAAAATTCTATGTAGAGAGGAGGCTGGTGAGCTACAGTCCATGGGTTACAAAGAGTCAAACATGACTGAGCATGCATGCATAGAATTCAATATCAAAAAAACAAGCCAATTAAAAGATAGGCAGAAGACTTGAATAGACATTTTTCCAAACAAGACTCACAGATGGCTAACAAGCACATTAAAAGAATACTCAACAGTGCTCATTCTTACAGAAATGAAAATCAAAACCACAATGGGCTGTCACCTGTGAGAATGGCTATGATCAAAAATTACACAGTTAGCAGATGTTGGCAAGGATGTGGAGAAGAAGGAACCCTAGTATACCACTGGCAATAATGTAAATTAATGTAACCACTATGGAAAACAGTTTGGAGATTCCTCAAAACACTAAAATTAGAAGTACTGTAAAATCCAATTTCACTCCTGGGCATATAGCTGCAGAAAATGCAAACCTGAATTTGAAAAGATGCATGCAGCCCAATGTTCATAGCAGCATTATTTACAATAGGAAAACAACCTAACCTAAGTGTCCATCAACATGTGAATGGATAAATAAAATGATGCACACACACACACACACACACACACACACACACACATATCCTGGAATGTTACTCAACCCTAAAAAAGGAATGCAGTTCTGCCATTTGCAACAGTATTGTGCTTAGAGAAATAAGTCAGATGTAGGACAAATACTCTATGTTGTCACTTATATATGGAATCTAAAAAATAAAACAAGTGAATGTATATAGCAAAGCAGAAACAGATAACAGATACAGAGCGCAAACTAACCAGTGGTCACCAGTGTGAGACAGAAGGGCAAGATAGAGGTCTGAGATTAAGAGATACAAACTGCTACAAATGAAAAAGATGGCCAAACAATGAACAGTCAGGATAGTATGTTAAAAACAGGTGATGGGAATGTTTTATAAACTATGGGAAAGTTATAAGATGTAAAGAAGTCTTACCAGGGCCAGGAACTGAAGAGAAGGTGAATATTGTGATGACTTTATAAGAGCTCTTTTCTTTTATGTGCTTGACAATCTCCAAAAGATAAAAGTTTTAGCAGAGTTAGAATAGAATAAAAATTGATGGAGAAGAAGGCAATTAGCAGCTGGAGTCAGTAAGGGAAGGTCATGCTTCTGAGCAGAGGTGGTGAAAGAGCAGAAATGGGAGCTATCTCCAGGGAATAAGAAGGCCGAAAGACTGTTTACTTCTGAGATGGATGAACAGACTTTTTGCAACAAGAATAAATCTCTGCCAAGAGACTGATGTCTGATAAAAGAGAGAAAAGAACATTGAGAGGACAAAGACTGAGAGAAATGAAGAGAGAAGGGACTCTGACATTGGAAGATGAATTAGCTTTGGACTTGTATTAGCTAATATCATAGAAGCAACAAAGAATAGAGCATGCTAGATTTGAAACTTGATTTTAATTAGAATTAAATGTCTATTTATTTAAATGATGGGTCTAGCTTCTTTTGAATCCTTCGTATACATCAAAAAGCCTTTAGTGTTTACTTCATGGAAATAAAAGACAACATTTAAAATGTAGTTTCATGTATTAATATTATAAAGATCTCCTGATGGTAGCTTTTAATTGTAAAAAACATGCTTTTTTAATTACAAAAAGAGTAATCTTTTTTACTATTTTGAGATATTGTATAAATAACAATAATTTTCCTATAAAAACTCTATGGGATTCATTCATTCAGTTAAAAATTCACTAAAGACTAATATATGCCCTTGCTTTCTGTGTTTTTACATATCTTAAAACAATCAGGCAAGGCCCTATAGTCATAGAGCTTACATCTTAGTCCAGAAATGAAGCAAAAATTAAAAAATAGATATTTCAATATTTTAAATGAAGAGGAAATATCAGAGTGATGAGTGCTATGCAGAGAAATAGAAAGTAATGGTATGGTAGAGAGTGAGTGACTAGTTGACTATATTACGTGGAGAGTTGTATGACTTAGGAAAGTTTTATGGCTGTGATGAGTAAATATACAAATTTTTGTGGCTTGGCATTTACATTCTAATCCAATTAAGTTCCAGTACAGAGAAAAGTTCCCATCAAGTCATTCGGAGACACAGGCTGACGCCGATGCTGCCATAACGAGTGCTTGCCTTCCCAGCTTGCCCTGGATGATCATACAGATGGAAAAGAACACGGAAGATGGTACATAGGAGGCTTTCATATTTCTATCCAGGAACCATGTATATCATTTCTGCTGATATTCTGTGGCTCATATCCAGTTGTATGGTTGCCCTAGCTCCCCACCTCGAAACTACAAGAGACTATGAAACATAGCATAGCCATGGGCCAGGGAAAATATAAAACCAGCTTTTGATGAAGAGTTAGTAGCCCTTCTGCAAATTGTCAGATCCCATAGGCCACGATTAGAAGCTGGTAGAGTCTTAGGAATAGAATGGTAAAATTTAATCGGCGTGTTTCACAGAAACTTCTGACTATGAATAATGGATCAGGAAGTGACAAGAATGGGAATGTGGAAGCCAGTTTGAAGGCTTTCACAGGAAGAGATGATGGTGGCAACGGTGACTTGAAGCAGAGAGAAATTCTAGTGGAGATGGTGAGAAGCAGGAAGACAGAGAAAAATGAGCTGGAAGTTCTTCAAAAGAGAGGAGATACGGATTGGAAAAGGGACTAGCCACGATTCATGAATATAAGGCTTCCACACACTTCTTGGCTGCTTCTTCTTACCTTTCATTCCTTATCAGAAATGTGTGCCTTCACTTTAAAATGTTTTATTAATTTTACACCTAAATAACCTCAGTGGCCAGCTTTAGTTTTACTCAACAATAACTGAATGTGTGTGTGTGTGGTGTTTTCTGTTTTTGTTTTTTTTTTCCCAGCTGTCATTACTGGATGCTTGAATGGCGTGCCCTCTGTAAACAAAAAAAGAGAAGGATTTCAAAGAAGAACTCACACAAGTTAAATCCATTCTCTTCAACCTCTGCAATAAGGTTGAAGCAACATCCAGAAGTGAGAACCTCCAGCAGCTGGGAGAGGCCAGAGGGAAAGGGAGTCTATTTCAAGCACATGTGACAGTCATGATTCATAATGGGAATCTGGGTCAGAATCTGCAGCTGGGGAAGCACTAGAAAAAGATTAGTTTTATTATAAAAGCATGTACATAATTAAAACTCAGATCGAAGGTGGGGGTGAATAGCATAGGGAAAAGCAAAGGGGAAAGGAAATTAATTTGTTGACTTTTAAAAGCTCTCTTACACTGAAATAGGCCCCCTCCTGTTTAGCATGAGTTAAAGCTAAGGAATTTTCAGAATAGCCACAGAGAAAGAGTGGGCGTGATGCAAACTGCAAAAGCTTTGGGCTGTGGTTTCTGTATACAAAGTAAATAAAGCTTGACCAGGATTATTTTCCCTAACAGGCAATATCACCTTCCAGAGAGGTTGATGTCCTTATAAACAATGTCCTTGATCTTATGCTACAGTCATTATTGATCATTGGACCCCTAGAGAGACCCTGTTGACAGAAGCTGGCACCCAAGTACAAGGAAAAAAAGACATTCAAATAGACAACAAGTCAATATGCTAGAAATGGTGGGAGTGGGATTAAAGTTTTCAAGCCATTGCATGTGAAATATAAAATAACCCTAGTGACATAAAAATCTTTGCAAAATTTCACAATAACTAGCCTGTATCTTTCTTGGCCATGCATTGAGCAAGGGGATAAAGTGCTAAATCAGACTTCTGTCATCAAAAGACCAGCAATCTAGGTGGAGCTAAATGAAATGGATAGATTATGCAGGAAAAAAGAGAAAATAAGGTATGATAAGCATCTTAAAGGGAGTGGTATCTGATAGAAAAAGGCCAAAAGTCTGAAACCATAAGCAAGACGTTAGTTGAAAGCAAGAGTGCAAAAGCAGTAAAGACACAAAACTTAATCAATGATATTTTCTTTAAACAGGAAGATTTAGAGGATCTGATACCTATCAAAAATTATGAATTAGAGTGCTATCACTGAATATATATGCACATTCAGAAAATATCTCAAAGAAAGTTAAAGTAATGCATTTGAAACTTCTGTGATAAGCCATTTTATGCTACCTGAAATATACTTTGAATAGCTCTTTAAAATTTGGAACAACTGTAAAAGAGACTATCAATAGGATAAAGGTTCTAAATTTAATTTTATTAAGTTATATTAATTTTATCTTATTTGATATTAGGGGCACTCAGATAGTGTTCAAATTATTAGTATTCCTTTATGAGCATTCATTGAGAACTTGGTAGACAAAAAACACTCAGCTAAATGTTACAGCTGAATTCATACATATTAGTACTTTATTGTAAGTGCTATATTATTCATTCAAAAGCACAGTATCTTAAAATAAGCCTTGAAAGTGAAAGTGAAAGTGAAGTCACTCAGTCATGTCCGACTCTTTGCAACCCCATGGACTGTAGCCTACCAGGCTCCTCGGTCCATGGGACTTTCCAGGCAAGAGTACTGGAGTGGGTTGCCATTTCCTTCTTCAAAATAAGCCTTAAGTAATTATTAATCATTTATATTTGGATTATCTAATGATTGATTCTGATATCTTAGATTTCCTAAATTGCTAATACATTATAATTATTTCAAATTAGTTACAAATATTTACAACATGAGACTCTTTGGTGTTGATGTGAAATAATAATTCTGGAATAACAGAATTGACAATGATTGAGCAATCAGACAAATCCTTTCTGGACTTCTCCCTCTAAACTGTCTGTGTAAATTTTCACAAGGGACTTGGTGTTTGGGCCTTTCTAGTCTAGAAAATGGGTCAATGGACTAGATTGTATTTTTTTCTTTTTCTTTCCATCTCTAAAAACTGTGATTTCTATGTGTTCCAAAATTGTAGTAGGGTATCATGAATTTCTGGTCTCATCACATATGCAAGCCATTGCGTCCTGGGGAAGAACTCTTCCTGCAAATATGACATCATACTCCTACTTCTAGATGTGAACACTGACAGACTCGGAGCTCTCACACAATCACTGAAGTAGGCCTGGCTTTTGTTTTCAACTAGGACCCAGGGTCAGACTTCTACCAAGTAAGAAAGAAAGCAAAAAATCCAACAGTAATTTTAACTCCACCTTGTATGACCACCATCATCCCTAAAGCTAGGCACAGAGCTTGGAAAAAAGGTTTGGCATGAAGACTTTCCATATACTAGATAAACTTAATTTCCAATTTTAATATCTTCAACTTGGCTGGAATAAGCAAAACAAAAACCAAAAAACAGACAAACAATTATTCAATTCATACAGGATTAGAATATAATTTTAAAATCTAATACTTAAGTTTCATCAAGAAGATATAATTTTTAAAATATCAGTTCCAGGGAATAGTCTGAAATACCACAAATCACAAAGACTGTAGTAAACGAATAACAAAATAATTAGAGTTAACATTGCAATTATACATATTGTGTCTGGCCTTATTATAAGCTTTTCACATATGTGAACCCATTTAATCCATGTACTCTTCCCAAAAACTATGAGGAAGGTGCTATTATTATCTATGTTTTGCAAACAATAAAAGTAAGAAACAGTTTCAGTAACTTTCTCAGGATCATACTGTTAAAAAAAGGCAAGAAGCAGTTTTCAAACTAAACCAGACTGGCTCTGGAACCTGGACTCTTAAAATCATTTACTATACTACTCCTTTATGACTGTTGAGAAGAAAGAAAACAAAAACAAAACAACAAAGAGCCTGGGTAATAAATGGGTTTTTGTTTGTTTACTTGTTTGTTTTTTCTTTTGGCCCTGCTGTAGGGCATGCAAAATGTGGTTCACTGGAGAAGGGAATGGCAAACCACTTCAATATTCCTGCCTTGAGAACCCCATGAACAGTATGAGAAGGCAAAAAGATAGGACCCTGAAAGAGGAACTCCCCAAGTCATTAGGTGCCCAATATGCTACTGGAGATCACTGGAGAAATAACTCCAGAAAGAATGAAGAGATGGAGCCAAAGCAAAAACAACACCCAGGTGTGGATGGGACTGGTGATGGAAGCAAGGATGCTGTAAAGAGCAATACATAGGAATCTGGAAAGTTAGGTCCATGAATCAAGGCAAATTGGAAGTGATCAAACAGGAAATGGCAAGAGTGAACGTCAACATTTTAGGAATCAGTGAACTAAAATGGACCGGAATGAGTGAATTTAACTCAGATGACCATTATATCTACTACTGTGGGCAAGAACCCCTTAGAAGAAATGGAATAGCCATCATAGTCAACAAGAGTCCAAAATGCAATACTTGGATACAGTCTCAAAAATGACAGAATCATCTCTGTTCGTCTCCAAAGCAAACCATTCAATATCACAGTAATCCAAGTCTATGCCCCTACTAGTAATGCTGAAGAACCTGAAGTTGAACGGTTCTATGAAGACCTACAAGACCTTCTAGAATTAACACCCAAAAAAGATGTCATTTTCATTATAGGGGACTAGAATGCAAATGTAGGAAGTCAAGAAACACCTGGAGTAACGTAAATTTGGCCTTGGAGTACAGAATGAAGCAGGGCAAAGGCTAATAGAGTTCTGCCAAGAGAATACACTGATCATAGCAAACACGTTCTTCCAACAACACAAGAGAAGACTCTACACATGGACATCACCAGATGGTCAACACCAAAATCAGATTGATTATATTCTTTGCAGCCAAAGATGGAGAAGCTCTATACAGTCAGCCAAAACAATATCAGAAGCTGACTGTGGCTCAGATCATGAACTCCTAATTGGAAAATTCAGACTTAAATTGAAGAAAGTGGGGAAAATCACTAGACCATTCAGGTATGGCCTAAATAAAATCACAATTATCAGTGGAAGTAAGAAATAGATTTAAGGGACTAGATCTGATAGATGGAGGTTTGTGACATTGTACAGAACACAGGAATCAAGACCATCCCCAAGAAAAAGAAATGCAAAAAAACAAAATGGCTGCCTGAGGAGGCCTTACAAATAGCTGTGAAAATAAGACAAGCTATAAGCAAAGGAGAAAAGGAAAGATATACCCATTTGAATGCAGAGTTCCAAAGAATAGCAAAGAGAGATAAGAAATCCTTCCTCAGTGATCAGTGCAAAGAAATAGAGGAAAACAATGGAACGGGAAAGACTAGAGATCTCTTCAAGAATATTAGAGATACCTAGGGAACATTATATGCAAAGATGAGCTCAATAAAGGATAGAAATAGTATGGACTTAACAGAAGGAGAAGATATCAAGAAGAGGTGACAAGAATACACAGAATTGTACAAAAAAGATCTTCACAACTCAGATACTCACAGTGGTGTGATCACTCACCTAGAGCCAGACATCCTGGAATGTGAAGTCAAGTGGGGCTTAGGAAGTATCATTACGAACAAAGATAGTGTAGGTGATGGAATTCCAGTTGAGCTCTTTCAAAAAAGGAGGGGGAAGAGTACAAATGTTTTCATCATTGTCTGAGATGGTGCTTGAAAACCTTGAACTTGTCACTCCTTTGACTTAAGACATTATATAAAAATACAAATATTGTACAGCAATACTATTATACTGAATTAGCATTGGAGATTTGTCAGCTTATTTAGGATTTTTTTTTTTTGGGGGGGGGGAGGGTATAGGGTACTTTTAATGACAGTACATGACAAGGCAGGGCTCCCTAAGCCCCTCCCCTTCCTCAGGGCCTTGGGGATGGAAACTGTTGAGGTCGGGAGATTCTCAGTGTGGTGGAGGATCGAGGTGGGGCAAGGACTCCCCAGCAGCTGAGGAACTCTCTCTTCCTCTCATGCTCCTGCTGGGGCTGGGTGTCCAGGGACCTTACTCCTTGGAGGCCATGTGGACCATAAGGTCCACCACCCTGTTGCTGTAGCCGAATTCATTGTCCTACTAGGAAATGAGCTTGACAAAGTGGTCGTTAAGGGCAATGCCAGCTCCAGCATCGAAGGTAGAAGAGTGAGTGTCGCTGTTGAAGTCGCAGGAGACAACCTGGTCCTCAGTGTAGCCTAGAATGGCCTTCAGAGGGCCCTCTGATGCCTGTTTCACCACCTTCTTGATCTCATCATACTTGGCAGGTTTCTCCAGGCAGCAGGTCAGATCCACAACGGACACGTTGGGGGTGGGCACGCAGAAGGCCATGCCAGTGAGCTTCCCGTTGAGCTCAGGGATGACCTTGCCCATGGCCTTGGCAGTGCCAGTAGAAGCAGGGATGATGTTCTGGGCAGCCCCTCAGCCATCACGCCACAGCTTCCCAGAGGGGCCATCCACGGTCTTCTGGGTGGCAGTGATGGCGTGGACGGTGGTCATGAGTCCCTCCACGATGCCGAAGTGGTCATGAATGACCTTGGCCAGGGGGACCAAGCAGTTGGTGGTGCAGGAGGCATTGCGGACAATCTTGAGGGTGTTGTTATACTTCTCGTGGTTCACGCCCATCACAAACATGGGGGCATCGGCAGAAGGCGCAGAGATGATGACCCTCTTGGTGCCACCCTTCAAGTGAGCCCCGGCCTTCTCCATGGTAGTGAAGACCCCAGTGGACCCCACCACGTACTCAGCACCAGCATCACCCCACTTGGTGTTGGCAGGATCTCACTCCTGGAAGATGGTGATGGCCTTTCCATTGATGACGAGCTTCCCGTTCTCCACCTTGACTGTGCTGTGGAACTTGCCGTGGGTGGAATCATACTGGAACATGTAGACCATGTAGTGAAGGTCAATGAAGGGGTCATTGATGGCAACGACGTCCAGTTTGCCAGAATTAAAAGCAGCCCTGGTGACCAGGCACCCGATGCGGCCGAATCCGTTCACTCCGACCTTCACCATCTTGTCTCAGAGATGCGGCTGGCACAGCACGAAAGTTAGGGCTATCTGTCGAACGGGCAGGAGCAGAGAGCTAGGATGATTTTTTCTATCACCCACCATAGGTTGTCATATTATCAGACTTGGCATTTCCATGGAAGATAAACAGAGGTGAGTCTTCATGGACATAGACCCACAGAAAAGTATGCACACCTGGCAAGAGTGTGAAAGGAAGATAGGCAAAATGGGCTAAACATTATTATGGATTTTACAACTCATGTAGTACTCTTTTTCATTAATAATCAGGAAAAGACTATTTGGGAATGCAATGATTATGCAGTGCTACATTTAGATTTGCTGATTCAAAACAAAACAAAACAGTTAAGATTTTATCTATTATTTATTCTCCCTAAATAGAAAATAAGAGCTCTCAATGCACAGAAGAGCGAAGGCTTCTCCATTTGTTATTTTTTTTTCCTCCTTCAGTAAAATATGTTTTGGATATCTAGGCATGAATGTTCAGTCTCTCAGGTGTGTCCAGCTCTTTGGAACCCCAGTAGCCTGCCAGGCTCCTCTGTCTATGGGATTCTCCAGGCAAGAATACTGGACTGGGTTGCCATTCCCTCCACCAGGGCATCTTCTCCACCCTGGGATGGAACCCACGTCTCCTGCGTCTCCTGCATTGCAGGCAGATTCTTTACCTACTGAGCTTCTGGTGAAGCACTTGGATATCTAGAAATCCTTATGAAACATTTCAAAGAGCATCACTGATCTTCTTGGCTACACTATCATTACAATTTCTCAGACTTAATTCCTTGTTTGTAGAGGTTCTGTGGTTACCTACTGACCTGTTTTAGAAATCTGTTCTCTTTAGACAAATCTGTTCTGTCTAGATTTCCATTTGCTGGTTTCCTTCGCTATGTCTGAAGTTACTCTAAGCAGTCTGACTTCCAGAAAGCAGATGGTTGAGGTCGCTGAGAAAAAAAGCCTCATTGGTTAAGTGAATAACTTGCAAGTCTATTGTGCACTGCCTCAACAAACTGCTTTTGTGGGGTCATTTTTACATTTCCCACATGCATTACTAAATTAGTGAATTTTAGGAAGAGTAGGAGCTGAAACAGTCCCTGCAAGTAATTATTTGGAAAAAACTTGTTTCTGAGTTTCAAATGCAACTCTTCTGGTTAGAACTGTAGCTTTAACAAAATTAAAGATAAATTCTGTACACAGACATCTCTCTCTCTCTCTCTCTCTCTCTCTCTATATATATATATATATATATATATATATATACATATATATATATATACATTATACACACACACACACACACACACACATAGTTTAAGCAAGAAGTATAAAACTTGACACTAAAAACTATGAAATACTGTTGAAAATGATTTTTAAAAGACCTAAGTAGAAGAAATAAAGGAAAGACATTGGTTTTTATAGACTGGAAAGCATAATACTGTTTAGATGCTAATATTCCTCAAACTGATCTACAGATATAACAAAACTTCTATTAAGATTTTCAATGCCTTTTTATAGAAATAGACAAGCTTATCCTAACATTTTAGTGGCATAGTAAGAAATATTATTTTAACATTTTAAAATAATAGACAAATCATCTTGAAAAAGATGAACAAATTCAGAGGTCTTACACTTTCTGATTTTAAAATGTATTACAAAGCTACAATGATCAAAACTATGGCACTAATACAAGGATAGACAGAGATCAATGTAATAGAACTGAAAATCCACCAACATATCCCTCTATTAATGATCAGTTTTTGCAAGGGGCTAGAAGTTCTATTGGAGAAGGCAATGGCACCCCACTCCAGTACTCTTGCCTGGAAAATCCCATGGACGGAGGAGCCTGGTAGGCTGCAGTCCATACGGTCGCAAAGAGTCGGACATGACTGAGCGACTTCACTTTCACTTTTCACTTTTATGCATTGGAGAAGGAAATGGCAACCCACTCCAGTGTTCTTGCCTGGAGAATCCCAGGGATGGGGTCGCACAGAGTCGGACACGACTGAAGTAACTTAGCAGCAGAAGTTCTATGGACAAGAAATCTGAAATCAAGTTATCAGCAGAGTCATAATCTTTCTGAAAAGTGTATGAATATCCTTTCTTTTTTCTTTCTAGTGTTTGGTGGCTTTTCTGGCAATGTTAGAGTTTTCTTGGCTTGAAACTTCATAACTGCACTCTCTGCCTTCATCATCAAAAGACATTTTCCCTATGTGTGTCTGTCTACATATGGCCACTTTACTATGAGGACATCAGTCATATTGGATTAGGGGCCTAATATGCTTCAGTAAGAGTGTGTTCTCATTAAATACATCTACAACAATCCTATTTCCAAGTAAAATTACATTCTGAGGTACTGGGAGTCAAGATTTCAGCAAATTTGGGGAGGGTAGAGATAGTACAACCCATAACAGGTTTCAAGAGAATTTAATGGGGAATTAATAAGCCTTTTTAACAAAATATGCTAAGATAATTGGATGTTTATATGCTCTTAAAAACTAATTTGAATCCATTATTTCACAATAAACACAAAATTAATTTAAAATTGATCAAATTCTAAAATTCTTAAAAGGAAACATAGATATTAAGTATGACTTGGATTAGTTAACAGTTTCTTATATATGAAACCAAAAGCACAAGCAATCAAGGAAAACAGATAAATTTGACTTCACCAAAACTAAAATTATTTGTCTATTGTTGTTTCTGTGCAATTGCTCAGTTATGTCTGACTTTTTGTGACCCCATGGACTGCAGCATGCCAGGCTTCCAGTCTATCACCAACTTCCAGAGCTAACTCAAACTCATGTCCATCAAGTCAGTGACCCATCCAATCATCTCATCCTCCATCATCCCCTTCTCCTCCTGCCCTCAATCTGTCCCAGCATCAGAATCTTTTCAATTGAGTCAGTTCTTTTCATCAGGTGGCCAAATATTGGTGCTTCAGCTTCAGCATCAGTCCTTCCAATGAATATTCAGGACTGATTCCTTTAGGATGGACTGGTTGGATCTCCTTGCAGTTCAAATGACTCTCAAGAGTCTTCTCCAACACCATAGTTCAAAAGCATCAATTCTTCAGGTTCTCAGCTTTCTTTACAGTCCAACTTGCACATTCATTCATGACTGCCGGAAAAATCATAGCTTTGACTAGATGGACCTTTGTTGGCAAAGTAATGTCTCTGCTTTTTAATATGTTGTCTAGGTTGGTCATAACTTTTCTTCCAAGCAGCAAGCATCTTTTAATTTCATGGCATCAATCACCATCTGCAGTGATTTTGGAGCCCAAGATAATAAAGTCTCTCACTGTTTCCATTGTTTTTCCATCTATTTGCCATGAAGTGATGGGACCAGATGCCATGATCTTAGTTTTCTGAATGTTGAGTTTTAAGCCATCATGTTGCTCTCCTCTTTCATTTTCATCAAGAGGCTCTTTAGTTCTTCTTTACTTTCTGCCATAACGGTGGTGTCATCTGCATATCTGAGGTTATTGATATTTCTCCAATCAATCTTGATTCCAGCTTGAGCTTCATCTAGCCCAGCATTTCTTATGATGTACTCTGCATATAGTTAAATAAGCAGGGTGACAGTATACAGCCTTCACATACTCCTTTCCCAATTTGGAACCAGTCTGTTTTTCCATGTCCAGTTCTAACTGTTGCTTCTTGATATGCATACAGATTTCTCAGGAGGTAGGTCAAGTGGTCTGGTATTCCCATCACTTTCAAAATTTTCCAGTTTTTTTTGTTATCCACACAGCCAAAGGCTTTGGCGTAGTCAATAAAGCAGATGTAGATATTTTTCTGGAACCCTCCTGCTTTTTCGATGATCCAGTGGATGTTGGCAATTTGATCTCTGGCTCCCCTGCCTTTTCTAAAACCAGCTTGAACCTCTGGAAGTTTCTGGTTCACACACTGTTGAAAGCTGGCTTGGAGAATTTTGAGCATTACTTTACGAGCGTGTGAGATGGGTGCAATTGTGCGGTAGTTTGAGCATTCTTTGGCATTGCCTTCTTTGGGATTGGAATGAAAACTGACCTTTTCCAGTCCTGTGACCACTGCTGAGTTTTTCCAAATTTGCTTGCATATTGAGTGCAGCACTTTCACACCATCATCTTTTAGGATTTGAAATAGGTCCACTGAAATTTCATCACCTCCACTAGCTTTGTTTGTAGTGATGCTTCCTAAGGCCCGCTTGACTTCACATTCAAAGATATCTGGCTCTAGGTGAGTGATCACACCGTCATGGTTATCTGGGTTGTGAAGATCTTTTGTGTATTGTTCTTCTTTGTATTTGCCACCTCTTCTTAATATTTTCTGCTTCTCTTAGGTCCATACCATTTCTGTCCTTTATCGAACCCATCTTTGCATGAAATGTTCCCTTGGTATCTCTAGTTTTCTTGAAGAGATCTCTAGTCTTTCCCATTCTATTGTTTTCCTCTATTTCTTTGCACTGATCGCTTAGGAAGGCTTTCTTATCTCTCCTTGCTATTCTTTGGAATGCTGCATTCAAATGGGAATATCTTTCCTCTTTTCCTTTGCTCTTTGCTTCCCTTCTTTTCACAGCTATTTGTAAGGCCTCCTCAGACAGCCATTTTGCTTTTTTGCATTTCTCTTTCTTGGGGATGGTCTTGATCCCTGTCTCCTATACAATTCATGAACCTCCCTCCATAGTTCATCAGGCACTCTGTCTATCAGATCTAGTCCCTTAAATCTCTCACTTCCAGTGTATAATCATAAGGGATTTAATTTAGGTAATACCTGAATGGTCTAGTGGTTTTCTCCACTTTCTTCAATTTCAGTCTGAATTTGGCAATAGGGAGTTCATGATCTGAGCTACAGTCAGCTCCTGGTCTTGTTTTTGCTGACTGTACAGAGCTTCTCCATCTTTGGCTGTAAAGAATATAATCAATCTGATTTCAGTATTGACAATCTGGTGATGTCCATGTGTAGAGTCTTGTCTTGTGTTGTTGGAAGAGGGTGTTTGCTATGACCAGTGTGTTCTCTTGGCAAAACCCTGTTAGCCTTTGGCCTGATTCTTTTTATACTCCAAGATCAAATTTGCCTGTTACTCCAGGTATCTCTTGACTTCCTACTTTTGCATCCCAGTCCCCTATATTGCAAAGGACATCTTTTTTGGGTGTTAATTCTAGAGGGTCTCGTAGGTCTTCATAGAACTGTTCTACTGCAACTTCTCCAGCATTACTGGTCAAGGCATAGACTTGAATTACTGTGGGACTGAATGGTTTGCCTTGGAAATGAACCAAGATCATTCTGTCACTTTTGAGATTGTATCCATGTATTGCATTTCAGACTCTTTTGTTGACCATGATGGCTACTCCATTTCTTCTAAGGGATTCGTGCCCACAGTAGTAGATATAATTGTTATTTGAGTTAAATTCACCCATTTCAGTCTATTTTAGTTAGCTGATTCCTAAAATATTGATGTTTCCTCTTGCCATCTCCTGTTTGACCTCTTTCAATTTGCCTTGATTCATGGACCTAACATTCCAGGTTCCTATGCAATATTGCTCTTTACAACATCAGACTTTACTTCCGTCACCAATCACACTCACAACTGGGATGATAATGGCCTAATCTAGTTTCTTCACATATTTTTTTTACAGTATACTGTTAAGTCCTTTTTATTTATATAATACCAGTAGTTATGTCCTCTATACTTATATGATACAAATGAAAAGGAAATCTAATAGTTAGACTGAAACATGGAACAACAGACTGGTTCAAAATTGGGAGTGGAGCATGACAAGGTTGTATATAGTCACCCTGATTATTTAACTTATATGTGCAGAGTACTTCATGCAAAATACTATGCTGAATGACTCACAAGCTAGATTCAAGATTTCTGAGAGAAATATCAACAGTCTCAGATATGCAGATGATGCCACTCTAAAGGCAGAAAGAAAAGAGAAACTAAAGATCCTCTTGTTGAGGGTGAAAAAAGAAAGTGAAAATTCTAGCTTAAAACTGAGCATACACCAAAGCTATCTATAGATTCAATGCAATCACATCAAGCTACCAATGGTATTTTTCACAGAACTAGAACAAATAATTTCACAATTTGTATGGAAATACAAAAGACCTCGAATAGCCAAAGTAATCTTGAGAAAGAAGAATGGAACTGGAAGAATCAACCTGTCTGACTTCAGACTCTACTACAAAGCCACAGTCATCAAGACAGTATGGTACTGGCACAAAGACAGAAATATAGATCAATGGAACAGAATAGAAAGCCCAGAGATAAATCCACGAACCTATGGACACCTGATCTTTGACAAAGGAGGCAAGGATATACAATGGAAAAAAGACAACCTCTTTAACAAGTGGTGCTGGGAAAACTGGTCAACCACTTGTAAAAGAATGAAACTAGAACACTTTCTAACACCATACACAAAAATAAACTCAAAATGGATTAAAGATCTAAATGTAAGACCAGAAACTATAAAACTCCTAGAGGAGAACATAGGCAAAACACTCTCCGACATAAATCACAGCAAGATCCTCTATGACCCACCTCCCAGAATATTGGAAATAAAAGCAAAAATAAACAAATGGGACCTAATGAAACTTAAAAGCTTTTGCACAACAAAGGAAACTATAAGTAAGGTGAAAAGACAGCCCTCAGATTGGGAGAAAATAATAGCAAGTGAAGCAACAGACAAAGGATTAATCTCAAAAATATACAAGCAACTCCTGCAGCTCAATTCCAGAAAAATAAATGACCCAATCAAAAAATCTGCCAAAGAACTAAACAGACATTTCTCCAAAGAAGACATACAGATGGCTAACAAACACATGAAAAGATGCTCAAAATCACTCATCATCAGAGAAATGCAAATCAAAACCACAATGAGGTACCATTACACGCCAGTCAGGATGGCTGCTATCCAAAAGTCTACAAGCAATAAATGCTGGAGAGGGTGTGGAGAAAAGGGAACCCTCTTATACTGTTGGTGGGAATGCAAACTAGTACAGCCCCTATGGAAAATAGTGTGGAGATTTCTTAAGAAACTGGAAATTGAACTGCCATATGACCCAGCAATACCACTTCTGGGCATACACACTGAGGAAACCAGATCTGAAAGAGACATGTGCACCCCAATGTTCATTGCAGCACTGTTTATAATAGCCAGGACATGGAAGCAACTTAGATGCCCATCAGCAGACCAATGGATAAGGAAGCTGTGGTACATATACACCATGGAATATTACTCAGCCATTAAAAAGAATTCATTTGAATCAGTTCTAATGAGATGGATGAAACTGGAGCCCATTATACAGAGTGAAGTAAGCCAGAAAGATAAAGAGCATTACAGTATACTAACACATGTACATGGAATTTAGAAAGATGTTAATGATAACCCTATATTCAAAGCAGAAAATGAGACACAGAAGTACAGAACAGACTTTTGGACTCTGTGGGAGAAGGTGAGGGTGGGATGTTTCAAAAGAACAGCATGTATATTATCTATAGTGAAACAGATCACCAGCCCAGGTTGGATGCATGAGACAAGTGCTCGGGCCTGGTGCACTGGGAAGACCCAGAGGAATCGGGTGGAGAGGGAGGTGGGAGGGGGGATCGGGATGGGGAATACATGTAACTCCATGGCTGATTCATGTCAATGTATG
Organism: Muntiacus reevesi; assembly: GCF_963930625.1. Classification (NCBI taxonomy): domain Eukaryota; kingdom Metazoa; phylum Chordata; class Mammalia; order Artiodactyla; family Cervidae; genus Muntiacus; species Muntiacus reevesi. Next base: position 122,951,492 of record NC_089251.1, read on the forward strand.
ACAAAACCCACTGAAATGTTGTGAAGTAATTAGCTTCCAACTAATAAACAAAAAAAAAAAAAAAAGATTTTTTAAAAAAAAGCATACAAAATACTAAGATCATGACATCTGGTCCCATCACTTCTTGGCAAATAGAAGAAGAAAAAGTGGAGACAGTGTCAGATTTTATTTTCCTGGGCTCCAATATCACTGCAGATTGTGATTGCTGCCATGAAATTAACAAACATCTGCTCTTTGGAAGGAAAGCTATGACAAACCTAGACAGAGTATTAAAAAGCAGAAACATCACTTTGCCCACAAAGGTCCATATAGTCAGAGCTATGGTTTTTCCAGTAGTCAAGTGTGGATGTGAGAGTTCGACCATAAAGAAGGCTGAGCACTAAAGAACTGATGTTTTCAAATTGTGGTCAAGGAGATCAAACCAGTCAATCCTAAAGGAAATCATCCCTGGATATTCATTGTAAGGACTGATGGTGAAGCTCCAATACTTTGGCTGTCTGATGTGAGAATTGACTCTTTGAAAAAGACTTTGATGCTGGGAAAGATTGAAGGCAAAAGGAGAAGGGAGAGGATGAGGATAAGATGGTTAGATAGCATCACCGGCTCAATGGACATGAATCTCAGCAAACCCCGAGAAATACTGAAGAAGAGGTGAACCTGACGTCCTGCAGTCCATGGGGTTACAAAGATTTGGACAAGACTTAGTGACTGAACAACAATAACAAATATCCCCTATAGCATTTTTTATTTTGGTAATTGGAATATTTTCTCTCTGTTTTTTAATCTAGGTAAATAAATGTCTGTCATTATTTTTTCTCAAATCAACATTTGGGTTTTGTTAATTCTATTGTTTATCTATTCTCAATCTTCATTTGCACTTTAATTTTTACTGTTTTTTTCCTCCTACTTGCTTTTGGTTTAGTTTCTTTTTCCTTTTATAATTTTTTAAGGTGAATTTCTAAGTTATTGATCTAAGATTGTTTACCTCTGGAAAGTACACATTTAGTGATATAAATTCTCTTTTAGTACCATTTGGCCGTATCCCATGAATTTTGACTATTTTTTCAATTAAATTACATTAGCGTATAATTTAATGTCTACCTTTTTATACATTTCCTTCCATTTTTGATTTTGAACTACATATCATTATGTATATAGAACATACTTTGTATAATTCTGTTTCTTTTAAATATATCTCAGTTGTTTTACAACTTAAAAACTATACTGGAGGATGTTCCCTATGCATTTGAAGACAACATACCAAATTGGCTGCAGTTGAATTAATTTTTATATTTGTTTTGGTTCAGTCACTCAATGCTAAATTCATTTGTCCCTCCTTTTCTTCATGTTCTCTGAAATTTTTGTTTTTGGTTCTCTATTCTCTTCTATGTACAAGCTCTTAATACAAGTCAAATGTGTTGAATGAGATGACTGCCAGCCATGTACAGAATTTTCTATTAAGTAGAGAAGCATAATAGGAAGGTGTCAGGGATAAATAAACCCTATCCAGAGAAGCAAAATATACTAGTACTCACCACTAAAGGCTTTATTTAGTGAAACTACTCACGAATGTATATGGTCAATTTTATATTAAATCCACACTGCCGCATTTGCCTAAATCTATTTCATGGATTCCATGCCTTCCTCACTCTTGTGTGCTTTTGAAGTATATCCTTAATTGGTTTTCCAAAGAAGTCAGCAGTTCAGTTCAGTTTAGTCCCTCAGTCATGTCCGACTCTTCGTGACCCCATGAACTGCAGCATGCCGGACTTCCCTGTCCATCATCAACTCCTGGAGCTTGCTCAAACTCATGTCCATCAAGTCACTGATGTCATCCAGCCGTCTCATCCCTTGTCATCCTCTTCTGCTCCTGCCTTCAATCTTTCCCAGCTTCAGGGTCTTTTCACCTACCAACCCGAGGAATGCATTTTTCAGTGTCATATCTTTTTGCCTTTTCATACTGTTTACGGGGTTTCCAAGGCAAGAATACTGAAGTGGTTTGCCATTCCCTTCTCCAGTGGACCATGTTTTTTCAGAACTCTTCACCATGATCAGTCCATCTTGGGTGGTCCTACACGGCATGGCTCATAGTTTGAGTTAGACAAGGCTGTGATCCATGTTATCAGTTTGGTTAGTTTTCTGTGATTGTGGCTTTCAGTATATCTGCACTCTGATGGATAAGAAGGAAGTTAGCAAGGAAGACAAAATTTTTGAGATTTTGTATATCTTTAGAATCTTACATTCTGATTCTTTATCTCTATGCTTTATAATCTGGGAGATGTTTCTGACATTTTCTGCTCTCTTAATTTTCAATGAAAATCATATTTCAACTTAAGATACATGTTCATATTTTATGCTCATTTTTCATAGCTCATTCTTATTGTTTTATCAATATAAATCCTAAATGTGACTACAGTTGTGAAAAAATCTTATAATTAGGTTCTGTTCTGTATCACTATTTATTTTGTCATTTATTTTGTATTCCTATTTCACATTACTGGCTTTCTTTAAAGATCTTGTAGTCATTGGTTGTCTGCTATCATGCAAGAATATGGCTATAAGAATGTTCCTTAGAATCAGTATGGGTAAGGAAAGGGATTATTGTCCAGTACGTTTTATGTTAAAATGACTGGACAGTGAATCAAGTATTATGTTAGTAACAGTAAATTCAACAATGTTAAAATTTATCTTATAGATACCTCGATATCTCTGGTTGCAGTAGAAATTTGGAAACTAAAAACCCAGCCTTCTAATCTCTGTAACAGAACTTAATAAAAAAATGAAATAGCTGGCAGTGGCTGTTGCGTTAACCAATCACTTTTGTCTTTTACAGTCTCTTCTCTCCTCAAATTAATTCAGTAACTCCCTATTAACTAAGGGCTTCAATTCTTACTTTTTAAACTTCTAATGAAATCAATTTTGTTCAATGAATGAAAAACATATTATAGGGGTATGAATTACTTTAATTGTGACCAAAAAAAAAAAAAAAATTGGAAGATTCTAAGGTGCAAAGAGGTGAAAAATGGAGCTGGGGTATGAACCCAGACAGCGTGGTACCAGATCCAAAGCTTAGTTCTACATTATGAATTAATAAATAAAACGGCCTCTTAAAAACTTTGTCCTTTGACTTCTATAGTATTGTCTTTCTTTGGCATTTCTTTCAACTTATTGGCCTTTCTCATATCTTTTTTTCTAAATGTAAGAGTGCCCCAGGCCTTGTAAATGAGCCTTATTCTGTTCTTGCTTTAAACTTCCCTATCCCTATAGTTTTAAGATTTTTGATGTGGACCATTTTTAAAGTCTTTATTGAATTTGCTACAATATTGTTTCTCTTTTTATATTTTGAGGTTTTTTGACCAGGAGGCATACAGGATGTTAGTTTCCCAGCTAAGGATCATGCCCTCAGCCCTGCATTGGAAGGTGAAGTCTTAACCACTACACTTCCAGGGAAGTCTCTCTATCATTTCTAATAACATCCATATTCTGATGACTTCCAAATGTAATCCTCTCTTTTGAATTCCAGACATTCAAATTCGAATGTTTCACATTTCCTCTCCATCTGACTTAAATTTCTCTTAAATGAAAAATTGCCCTGTTTCTCTGGCTTTGCTCATTGTCTATCTGGTTTATTCTCAGTGTTTGTTACTGCTTTCCTCCCAGCTCAATTCCACAACCTAGGAGTCAATTTTAAGACACCTCTCATAACTGTCACATCCATTCATTCATTTGTATGTCTTACTTACTCTAACTATGAAGCATATCTCATATCTGTCCACCTCTTTCCATGGCCAATGTCCATCTCTGCCTGAACATTTATCCACCCAATACTAGGATTTCTGCCCACTCTTTAAAAACTTGTTCCCACTTTTTAGGAACATAACATTTAATTGAGGAGATACACATGTGTATCTGCCCTTATTATATAATGCTAAAAAAAATCTGTAACAGAAGTATTTTCACAGATTAATGACAGACAAGGAAAGGATATATGAATTTAGCCCTTTGTGGGGTTAGAAGAAAAAGCATCACAGTGTAATGGACAGTTTAGTAGCAAAGTGACTTGGAACTCATGTAAGGGATATATTTTAAAAGACTCATCATTTGAAAACTTCAAATCTCTGCTTCCATCTTGAACACTGCCACTGTTTTTCCTTTATTAGAAGATAAAGAATATGTTGTTTTTTTCCAGTGACTATTTAGATAGAAAAGAAAATACAAAATACCTCATTCAGAGACCATGAAGTATTATGGAATTCCAGGACAATGGTGTTGAAAGGGAGGTTATGATACTACATAGCCTTTGTTTTCAGGTGTATTAATTCTTATTTGCAGCCACATATCCAAGCTCATCCAAACTAACTCTGCATTAACAGCTCAGCTTACATTATACCACCTCAGAGCAAGCAATTTGTTTAGGGCTAGCTGTTCAGAATACTCTGCTTCAGAGAAAAATTGAGAAAAATTAAAAGCTGTTGAAGGATAGAATCTACTAATAAAATAACAAAATTAAAAGATTAGATGGAGATAAGTAAGATAGTTTCATGTAATTTTAGGCTTATGTTCTCCGTCATCCCACAGTGATTTCTAAACTTATTTTGTCCCTCAATAAAGTATTAATAGTAGTTTCTAGTCTACTGTGAGGCATTGTTGGCAGTGTTAGCTTGGTATAAATTTTTGAAACGTTTCCTAATTGTAATTAAAATCATAGTTTTTCAGTCATTACAATAATGTTCTGCTGCGCTTAGTCGCTTAGTCACTCAGTCGTGTCTGCAGAAGACCATAGCCCACCAGGCTCCTCTGTCCACAGGGATTCTCCAGGCAAGAATACTGGAGTGGTTTGCCATGCCCTCCTCCAGGGGATCGTCCCAACCCAAGGGTCAAACCCAGGTCTCCTGTATTGCATACGAATTCTTTACTCTCTGAATTACCTGGGAAGCAGCATTGGGATTTAAATCACTTGTAGTTAAAGCCTTCCTATAGAAAGGTCCTTCTGCTATTTTTAAAATATTTCCAGGTAATGAACCCAATCTATTTTATAGTCCATAAACTGGTAAGCAATGTTAAATAATTTTCAATATTTATGTCAAAAAGTACTGGTTGCATATGGATGCTGAACTTGAGCTCTCAGAAACTGGAATATACCAAACTTATGAGCAAACACAGCAATTCAGGACAGATAGCTTCACACACATATACTGTAAACACCTATTTTTTCACAATGATGACTCTTTAAATTATTAAAGTAATGCTTACAGTCAATGCAATATGATTATATGTCATAAAATATAGGGTATCATCTAATATTCATGGAAATGGGGATTTAGTCCCATTACTTCATGGAAAATAGATGGAGGTGGGGGGGGGGGAGGAAAGGGAAACAGTGACAGACTTTATTTTCTTGGGCTCCAAAATCACTGTGGATGGTAAATGTAGCCATGAAATTAAAAGACGCTTGCTCCTTGGAAGAAAAGTTATGACAAAACTAGACAGCATATTAAAAATCAGAGACATCATTTTGTCCATAAAGGTCCGTCTAGTCAAAGCTATGGTTTTTCCAGTAGTCATGTACTGATGTGAGAGTTGGACCATAAAGAAGGCTGAGCACCAGAGAACTGATGCCTTTGAACTATGGTGGTGGAGAAGACTGTTGAGAGTCCCTTGGACAGCAAGGAGATCAAACCAGTCAATCCTAAAGGAATTCAATTCTGAATATTCATTGGAAGGACTAATGTTGAAGCTGAAACTCCAATACATTGGCAACCTGATGCAAAGAGCCAACTCATTGGAAAAGACCCTGATGCTTGGAAAGATTGAGGGCAATCCTTGGAAAGATGATGAAATGGTTGGATGACATCACTGACTCAATAGACACGAGTTTGAAGAAACTCCAGGAGATAGTGAAGGACAGGGAAGCCTGGTGTGCTGCAGTCCATGGGATCAAAAAGAGTTGGACCTGACTGAGCAACTGAAAAACAACAAGGACCAATAAAACCTTCAAAAGAGTACCTCCTTCATAAGTGTAACAGCAATAACAACAAAAACTGGCAAAAATTGTCAGAACCGTTCTTTTTCAGAATTATGAGAATTAACCAAAGGCTTGCCACAACTAGGAGAGTATTTAATTAAGAGAAATTACTGGATCTCAGTAAGAACAGCAAGCTCTGTGGAATTTTGACTTTAGTCTTATTCCAATCTCCCAAACTCAGCAGTAGCCTTGGAAACTAACAGCTCATACTTGGGGAATTTAAGAGAAAAAAATATCTCATTTCCAAACAGTTGCCATTATTTGACCTGTCTGGTGGTTCCCTGGAAAACTTCTTTCAAAAGGCTTGTTTTTATGCAAACTTGAACTCTCCCAGTCCTAAAAGGCTAGAGTGAGGAGGCTTCTGTCTAGTGTTTTAAAATTACAGCTGTTTGAGGCAGAGGATAAAAATTGTGGCAAATTATAGAACATCTAAAAAGTTTAATATGGAAAACTGCAGAATAAGATGCCCCTAGGGTGTTTGGAAAGCTTCAACTTATTCCTAAAACCCTAGAATGCAATGCACATGTACAGGCCATAAGCAGCTGGAAACATTATCACAAAAGACATGAGAAGCCTTAAGCTCTCATCCTGCCAGACTTTGAGGTTCAGTGAAAGGACATTGGACCATAACACAAATCTACATAAAAAAATTGAAAGTACTAATAAATGATAACATATAGGTAAATATAAAATACAGTATAAATGTTTTTGTTTGTATTTCCTTTTTATTTCACTTTCTGATTTAAATCACAGCTTCATAACATAACAACTATAAATCTAAGGCAACGGGCACACAATGAGTAAGGATGCATTACATTTTGATTATAGCATAAAGGAGGGGGATGAAGCTATATAAGATTGAAAGTTTTGTATACTATTGAAATTAGGTTGGTAGGAATTTGTATGTTAATGGTAACTCCAAGGGCAATCTCTGATAATTCAAAAATATGTAGTATGAGAAACTGCCAGCATATTAAAATGGCACATCAGAACATATTTATTTAACAGAAAACAAAGCAGTAAAGGAAGAACTGAGGAACAAAAATCATACCTAAGACATAGAAAACAACAAAAGATCAGAGGCAAATCACAGCTTATTAGTAAGCATATTACATGTAACTAAATTAAACTCTTTAATTAAATGTCAGATGTTGGAAGAATGCTAAAAACACAAAACAAAGCAGAATCCAACTATATACTGTATATGAGGCTTCCCAGGTAGTTCAGTGGTAAAGGCTCTGCCAATCCAAGAGACCCGGCTTTGATCCCTGGGTCAGGAAGATATCCTGCAAAAGGAGATGGCAACCCATTCCAATATTCTTAAAAGCCTGCAAAATCCCATGGATAGAGGAACTTGGCGGGCTATTGTCCATGGGGTCACAGAAGAGTCAAACACAACTTAGCAACTAAATCAACACATATGCTATATATAAGAGACACATTTTAGATTCAAATAGACAAATAGGTTGAAAGGAGGAGGATGAAAAGACATACCATGTTGTTGCGGTCCTTTAATGGACCAGGAACTGGCGGTCCGGAGTCGACAAAAAGAAAGTGAAAAAGAGAAAGCAGCTAATATTCCCTGGTTTACGCAGAGAACCAATCATGTTTCTGCGTTCCAGAGAGTTAGCTGGAGGGAGGGAGAGAGAGAGAGAGAGAAAGACACGGGGACCCAAGCTCTGATGGAGCAAAGGTATTTTATTAGCAGAAATGGAGGCTTATATAAGTTTAGTAAGATGATTACACAGCTATTACACAGATTGAAATTTTATCAATAGTCACAATATGAGTAGTCTAATGCATACAAGGTCACTAACACTGAAAAGAGTCACTGAAGGGAGTTACTGAAAGGAATCCAAGCAGATACCGTTTCTCAGTCCTGAGAGCTGCATGCAGCTCTACTTGTTCCTGGAATAGGAACTGATAAGGAACGGAGAATCCTTGAGAAATGGCACATAAAGGAAGAAAAATGCAACATACTGGATTCTTTAAACATCCCCTGACACCATGTAACCAATAACTAAAAAGAAGCTAAAGTAGATATATTAATGTCATACAAAACAGACTTTATGGTGTACATTGTTACCAGAAGCAAAGAAAGACATTTTATGATAAAAGTCAATCCACCAAGAACTTACGGTTACTATAAACACCTGTACATAACAAGAGCAAAGGCTTTGACTGTGTGGATCACGATAAACAGTGGAAAATTCTGGAAGAGATGGGCATACAAGACCACATGACCTGCCTCTTGAGAAACCTGTATGCAGGTCAGGAAGCAACAGTTAGAACTGGACCTGGAACAACAGACTGGTTTCAAATAGGAAAAGGAGTACATCAAGGCTGTATATTGTCACCCTGCTTATTTAACTCATATGCAGAGAACATCGTGAGAAACTCTGGGCTGGAAGAAGCACAAGCTGGAATCAAGATTGCTGGGAGAAATATCAATAACCTCAGATACGCAGATGACACCACCCTTATGGCAGAAACTGAAGAGGAATAAAAAGCCTGTTGATGAAAGTGAAAGAGGAGAGTGAAAACGTTGGCTTAAAACTCAACATTCAGAAAACTAAGATCATGGCATCTGGTCCCATCACTTCATGGTGAATAGATGAGGAAGCAGTGGAAACAGTGGCTGACTTTATTTTTCTGGTCTCCAAAATCACTGGCAATGGTGATTGTAGTCATGAAATTAAAAGACGCTTACTCCTTGGAAGGAAAGTTATGACCAACCTAGACAGCATATTAAAAAGCAGAGACTTTACTTTGCCAACAAAGGTCTATCTAGTCAAGGCTATGGTTTTTCCAGTGGTCATGTATGGATGTGAGAGTTGGACTATGAAGAAAGCTGAGCGCCGAAGAATTGATGCTTCTGAGCTGTGGTGTTGGAGAAGACTCTTGAGAGTCCCTTGGACTGCAAGGAGATCCAACCAATCCATCCTAAAGGAGATCAGTCCTGGTGTTCATTGGAAGGACTGATGTTGAAGCTGAAACTCCAGCCCTTTGGCCACCTGATGTGAAGAGCTGACTCATTGGAAAAGACCCTGATGCTGGGAAAGACTGAAGGTGGGAGGAGAAGGGGATGACAGAGGATGAGATGGTTGGATGACATCACTGACTCAATGGGCATGGGTTTGGGTGGACTCTGGGAGTTGGTGATGGACAGGGAGGCCTGGCGTGCTGTGGTACATGGGGTCACAAGGAGTCGGACACGATTGAGTGACTGAACTGGACTGAACATAACAACAGAAATTCAAATTAATGAAGTAAGTATTGATTGAATTAAAGGGAGAAAAAGGAAATTTAAAATAGTAGACTTTATATTTTGAGTGCATGCATGCTAAGTCACTTCATTCTTGTCCAACTCTTTGCCACCCTATGGACTATAGCCCACCAGGCTCCTCTGTCCTTCGGATTCTCCAAGTCAGTGTACTGGAATGGGTTCAAAGAATGAAATTAAATTTTAAAAAATGGAATAACTACAGATTTATACTAGTGTCTAAGGGCTTCCCTTGTGGCTCAAATGGTAAAGAATCTGTCTGCAATCCAGGAGACCTGGATTTGATCCCTGAGTCAGGAAGATACCCTGGAGAATGGAATGGCCACCCACTCCAGTATTCTTGCCTGGAGAATTCTATGGACAGAGGAACCTGGCCAGCTACAGTCCATGGTATTGCAAAGAGTAGAACAAAACTGAGTGACTAACACACACACACACACACACACACACACACACACACACACACATTACTGCCTAAAGGAAGTTTAAGTAGTCCTGATGGCTATAGCTATGCAACTCTTGAAATCAGGTAAATTTACTCTAATTTTAATTTTTCCTTTGCAAAATTGCTTTTCCTTTTATAGTGTCTTTTCCCTCCATATAAACTTTAGGATAATCTTGTCTATATCTATAAAAATCTTGTGAGGGTTTTGATAGAAATTTCACTAAGTCTATAGAACACTTTGGAAAGAATTGACATCTTTACTGTGTTGAGTCTTTCAATATATGGACATGATACCACTCTCCACTAATTTATATATTTTATATTTTCATACTGTTTCACAGTTTTTAGTATAGAAGTCCTGTAAATGTTGTTAGACATACATTATTGCATTTTTTTCACTATTGCATTTTTATGCAATTGTAAGTGTTATGGTATTTTCAATTTCAGTGTCAATTGCTATGGAAATAAAATAGATTTTTGTATAGTTCTCTTGTATGCTTGCAATATTGCTGAGCTACTTAGCTCCAGGAATGTTTTTGTTTGTTTTGTAAAATCATCGGAATTATTTTACATAGATAAATAATTATTTCATTTAAGAAAATGGAGAGTTTTATTTCTTCTTTGTGTTCTGTGTGTTTTTATCTTTCTTTTCCTGTCTTAATATGCTAGACAGAATTTCTAGCACTATGTCAAATAAAAGTAACATAATGGACACCCTTACCTTTTTCTCAATCTCAAGGGGAAGCATTCTCTCTTTCACCATTAGTTATGTTGAAGGCATAGGTTTTTGTGGTGCTCTTTATAAAATTTAGGAAATTTTCCTCTATTCCTATATTTTAGGAATATTTTTATAAAATTTTATAAATAATTTTATAAAACATTCCTATATTTTAGGAATGTTTTTAATCATTTATGGCTTTTTAAAATTTTTCAAATGCATTTTCTGCATCAACTGTTATGATCATGTGATTTTTCTTCTCAGCCTGTTATTATGTTTCATATTGGTTGCTTTATGAGTATTGAATGACTCTTGGAATAAACTACCTGTTGACAATAAACTATCATTAATGAAATTGTTCTATTATTGCTTTGGATTATAGTCCAGTGAGAATAAGTTCAATACTGTCATAACATGTTATCTTTTTTTATATTGATGGATTTATTTTGGTAATATTTCTTCATGGTATGTTCCAGCTGTGTTTTTGTGTGGGATTGCCTTGGTAATTTTCCCTTTAAAATTTGTTGGATGTCAGATATTGTTATCAAGGTTATGCTGACCTTATAAAATGTGTTGGAAACCATTCCAACTATTTCTTGTCTCTGAAAGAATCTGTGCTTGTTGCTATTTCTTCCTGGTATGTTTGTCAGAATTCACTGGTGAATTATCTTCAGTCTTGGTAATCTGTATTTTTAAGGAATTTGTCATTTTTCTAGAGTTTCATTGCTTTAAGTTTATCATGATAACTTTGTGTTATCTTTTTCATGTCTGAGCTGTTAGTAGATGTTACTGCGTTCAGTCCTAGCTATATAACTTCTCTCTCTCTCTCTGTTTCATTCTCTCCCTCTTTTTAAATCAATATTGTAAGGGATTTATTAATTGAATTAGCCTTTTTGAAGTGTTCACTTTTGGTTTTGTTGATTCACTATATTGTAGTTTGCTCTCTTTTCATCATTTTTATTCTTTATTTTATTTTATTTCTACTTTTTCTTTGACGTTAACACAATTTTTTGGAAAAGGGTTTTTAGATAATTGCTTTTTGTCTTTAAAAAAATCTAGCAAACTAATTTAAGGGTAAAATTTCTCTGTAAGCACAGCTGTGCTTCAGGTCACATGTTGACATATGTAATTGTTTTATTAACATTGAGTTTAATATACTTTCTAATTTTCAAGGAATTTATTTTATGATGCATAGTACTCTATTTGGAAAAGTGATCCTTAATTTCCAAATATATGGATATTTTCAGATATTTTTGGTTTTAACTGATTTCTAGATTAGTTCTATTCTGATTTTGGAATTAATTATTCATCGTTTCATCCTATAATGTGTTGAGATAGCTTTATTGCTAGTAAATGATCAATTTTGCTAAGTACTTCATGGTTACTTATGAAGAAAAAATATATATTTTGCAATTATTAGGTGGAGTATCTTTATATATTAAGCCAAGTCTAGAGCTCTGCTTTCAGGTTTTCTATATGATTACTACCTAGTAACCTTCTAATTCTATCAATTACTAAGATGTTTATTAAAGTCTCAATTTTTAAAAGTTGGGTGATTTTTCTTTTTGTTTTGTTAATTTTATTTCTTGAAGTATTTTAATCTAGATAGTTGGTGAGCTTATAGTTGTTCTATTTTTGCTGGATGATCCTTTTTATTAATGAAATATCCCTTTTATTCAATTAATTTTCTTGTGAAAGTATTTTTTGATGTTCATTTAACAACTTCTTTTTGGTTATTTACATGGTATCCCTACATGGTATCCATCCTTAAATTTCACCAGATTATATATTTAAAAGACTGTGCCTTTTAATTTTATTTTATTATAGGAAAGTATACAAATTACCAATATAAAGAATAAATGCAGATATATTACTGTAGATCCTACAGACACTTAAAGGATGATAAGAGGATATGCTAAACTATTTATGTAAATGAATTAGATCTCTTAGATGCCATACACAAGTGACTTGAAAGACACAACATGCCAGAGCACACTCAAAGAGAAATAAATAACTTAAATAGCATCACATTTCCAACAGAATTTGAACTATAATGAATAACACTCTAAGATTAAATAGCTTCATTGCCTTCTTCTATCAAGCAGAATGTTGTCAGATGAAGTGTTGTGTAGATGTCAATTATAATCATTTGACTGATGGTAAAATTAAGTTCAGGTTTCCCTGGTGGCTCAGAGGTAAAGAACCCACCTGCAATATGGGAGACCTGGTTTCGATTCCTGGTTGTGAAGATCCCCTGGAGGAGGGCATGGCAATCCACTCCAGCACTCTTGCCTGGAAAATTCCATGGATAGAGGAGCCTGGTGTCTCATAGAGTCCAACACAACTGAGAGATTAAGCAAAAGCAGCAGGGTTAAGTTCGATTATGCCCTTACTGGATTTTCTGCATAATGGATTTGTCCATTTCTTAAAGAGACATGTTAATTTCTTCAGCTAAAATTGTGGATTCATATATTTCTTCCTGCAGTTCTATCACATTTTGCCTCACATATTTTGATACTCTGATGTTCAGTTCGGTTCAGTCACTCAGTCCTGTCCAACTCTTTGTGACCCCATGGACTGCAGCACACCAGGCTTCCCTGTCCATCACCAACTCCTGTAGCTTACTCAAACTCATGTCCATTGAGTTGGTGATACCATCCAACCATCTTATCCTCTGTCATCCCCTTTTCCTCCCACCTTCAACCTTTCCCAGAATCAGTGTCTACCAATGAGTCAGTTCTTCAGATCAGGTGACAAAAGTATGGGAGTTTCAGCTACAGCATCAGTCCTTCCAATTAAATATCCAGTACTGATTTCCTTTAGGATGGACTGATTGGATCTTCTTGTTGTCCAAGGGACTCAAGAGTCTGCTCCAACACCACAGTTCAAAAGCATTCTTTGGTGCTCAGATTTATTTACTGCCCAACTCTCACATCCATACATGACTACTGGAAAAACCAAAGCTTTGACTAGGTGGAACTTTGTTGACAAAGTAACGTCTCTGTTTTTTAATATGCTATCTAGGTTGGTCATAACTTTTCTTCCAGGGAGTAAGCATCTTTTAATTTCATGACTGCAGTCACCATCTGCAGTGATTTTGGAGCCCAAGAAAATAAAGTCTGTCACTTTCCATTGTTTCCCCACCCATTTGCCATGAAGTGATGGGACCAGATGCCATGATCTTAGTTTTTTTAATGTTGAGTTTTAAACCAGCTCTTTCACTCTCCTCTTTCACTTTCATCAAGAGGTTCTTTAGTTCTTCTTCAATTTCTACCATAAGGGTGTGGTCATCTGCATATTTGAGGTTATTGATATTTCTCTCCCAGCAATCTGGATTCCAGCATGTGCTTCATCCAGCCTAGCATTTCACATGATGTACTCTGCATAAATTTAAACAAGCAGGGTGACAATATATAGCCTTGACATACTCCTTTCCTGATCTGGAACCAGTCTGTTGTTCCATGTCCAGTTCTAACTGTTGCTTCTTGACCTGCATACAGATTTCTCAAGAGGCAGGTCAGGTGGTCTGGTATTCCCATCTCTTTCAGAATTTTCCACACTTTTTTTTATGATCCACATAGTTAAAGGTTTTGGCATAGTCAATAAAGCAGAAGTAGGTGTTTTTCTGGAACTCGCTTGCTTTTTCAATGATCCAATGGATGTTGGCAGTTTGATCTCTGGTTCCTCTGCCTTTTCTAAATCCAGCTTGAACATCTGGAAGTTCCATGGTTCTGAACTCTGATGTTAGGCTAATACTTATTAAAGGTTATTTTGTTTTCTTGGAATATTGGCCACATTATCATTATGTAGTGCCTCTCTTTATCTCTAATAACTTTCCATGGCCTGAAGTCTACTCTGTCTGAAATTTAATATAGCTACTCTTTCTTTTCATTAGTGTTACTGTGGTATAGCTTTCTCCATCCCTTTAGTTTTAGTCTAACGCATACTAAGTCATCTCTGTGACGTAGGACTCTTTGCAACCCTATGGATCATAGCCCGCCATAAGATTCTCCAGGCAAGAACCATTAGTGTTTAAGGAGACCATTACTGTTTAAGGAGATTATTGATTAAATATAATTCCAGTAACATATACCTTATTTGATAGTTTTTTGTCATAGTTCCTTTTATCTATTTTTATTCCATATTTTTTTTTTGCCTTTTATGCTTTTAACTGAAAATTTTATGTGATTCAGCTTTCTCTCCTTTCTCATATCAACTACGTTGTTGTTGCTGCTGTTCAGTTGCTAAGTCATGCTGACTCTTTGCAACCCCATGGACTGCAGTATTCTAGGCTCTTCTGTTCTTCAGTCTCCCAGAGTTTGCTCAAATCCATGTCTGTTGACTCACAGATGCTGTCTATCCATCTCATCCTCTACCTTCCCCTTCTCTTTTTGTCTTGTCTTTCCAAGCATCAGGGTCTTTTCCAATGAGTCGACACTTCATAACAGGTGGCCGAAGCGATTATTACTATCATTATTTTATCTTGGAAGTGATTGCCCTTGAGTTTGCAATATACATTTACAACTAACCCTAGTCCACTTTTGAAAAACACTGTACCTTCATCCTTGTTACCATTCATTTCACTTTACAGAAGTTTACATAACCATATATACTTTTGCCATTATTTAAAAACTACCATCTTTTAGATTAACTAGCTTTTATTTTACCTTCACTTATACATTTTTGATGCTCTTTTTTTTTTAAACAAAGCACTAAATTTTTATCTGTCATTAGTCTTTCTAATGAGCTGCTTTTAACATTTCTTTCAAGGCAATATGGCCCTTTGCATTTATATTTCTTGAACTCTGAATCTAAAACTAATGGACATGACTTTGTCAACAAAGGTCCATCTAGTCAAGGCTATGGTTTTTCCAGTGGCCGTGTATGGATGTGAGAGTTGGACTATGAAGAAAGCTGAGCACCGAAGAATTGATGCTTTTGAGCTGTGGTGTTGGAGAAGACTCTTGAGAGTCTCTCGTACTACAAGGAGATCCAACCAGTCCATCCTAAAGGAAATCAGTCCTGGGTATTCAATGGAGGGACTGATGTAGCTGAAACTCTAATCCTTTGGCCACCTGATGGGAAGAACTGACTCATTGGAAAAGACCCTGATGCTGGGAAAGACTGAAGGTGGGAGGAGAAGGGGACGACAGAGGATGAGATGGTTGGATGACATCACGAACTCAATAGACATGGGTTTGGGTGGACTCTGGAGTTGGTGCTGGACAGGGAGTCCTGGCATGCTGCAGTTCATGGGGTCGCAAAGTTTGGACACCACTGAGCGACTGGATTGAACTGAACTGATAAGCTGCTTTTAACATTTCATTCAAGGTAATATGGCCCCTGCTGTTATTTTGTGTTTATATTTCTTGAACTATTTGAATCTAAAACTAATATCTTTTAAAAATATATGACTATTAGGCTGTCAGTTCTTCAAATATTTTGTGTTCTTCTTTCTCTATGCCCTCTCTTTCTAGAACTGTAATTACACATACCTTGGAATTTTTATGTACTGACTCACAGGTTCCTGAAATCATGTTAATTTTTTTTTATCCTGGATTGTTTCTGCTATAATTTATACAAGTTCATTGATTTTCCTCCATTATCTTTATTCTGCTCATATAAACCCAATGATTCTAAACATTTCTTATGTTGTAGTTTTTTGCTAAACATTTCTTATATTGTAGTAATTCCTTATATTGTAGTAAAATTCCTATTTGATTTTAAAATTGATTCTATTTTTTTGATGCAACTGTCTATACTTTTATTTATTGTAAGGAGATTTTCTTTATGATTTTAACATATTCTGCTAAAGGTGGATTTTTTCCTGATAAATACTGCATCATCTTAGCTGTTGCTTTTTATTGTCTTTTCTCCTATAAGTGGTCACATTTTCCTGAATCTTCAAATATGTACTAATATTTGATTTTATCATGGATATTGTGAAAGTTATATTAGGTATCATTTGAATATAGTTAAGACCCTGTGGTTTTGTTTATTTATTTTCTTTTCTTTAACATATAATTAAATTAACTAGACTCAAACTATAAACCCTTTTTTTTTTGACTGGCAACTCAAACTCAGACAAAGTTATTTTATATTTTGAAAGATGTCTTCTACATGACTATTTAGAGATTAGCCTGAGACTGTAAAAATTTAGCTAACAAATTTTGGATTTTCTCTCTTTGATTCACTCCTTTCTAGAACCCCTTCCAAAATTTACCAGTGGCTATAGCTTATCAAATCTTTGTCCTGTGGTTCTTCAAGCCAGAAACTTTGTAGATTTTTCAATGAGAATTTTAGACAACCCATGTACAGGTTTTACCTGAACTGGGTTAAAAGCTATAAAAATTGGTAATTCATTTATCTTTATTCTTCTATTAATGAATGTCAACTTCCATCTAAAATGATGTGCTTTGGTTCACTCTCCCAATACTTTCAGGTCATTATGGAGTTTTTTGTTTATGTTTGCTTGTTTATATTTTTCAAAATAATAAGTGTCAAGGTAGGATCCTCTAATAGCTGCTTGGTCACATCAGAAATAAAAGCCTCTTATCAAACTACTTTACCCAGTTTTCTTGAGGTAAATAAAAGTAAAAATAACAATGATTCCAATGATTCATTAAAGTATACTGTATAAAATATTTCAGATATCAATTTATATAACTTTATGTTTAACTTTATATTATCCCTTAGAATAAAGGTTAAATCATAAAGACAAGTGCTAATAGCTTAATTCTTTCTAGTGTGTTACCTAATTTTACCATTAACAGTGTTTGTCTAATCAAAATTGATATTTTAGTCTAGCTATGAATTTTCAGTCATTTGTAAGTAAAAAGTACACATGGTTTTGCTACTTACTCATAATTAGTCTTTGAAGCTCTTGTAATTAAATCCAATGTTATTAGTTTTTTGTTTATTTGTTTGTTAGCTTGGTTTTCTTTTGTTCTATTTAATGGAATTTAACTCAGATGACCATTATATCTACTACTGTGGGCAGGAATCCCTTAGAAAAAATGGAGTAGCCATCATAGTCAACAAAAGAGTCCAAAATGCAGTACTTGGATGCAATCTCAAAAATGACAGAATCATCTCTGTTTGTTTCCAAGACAAACCATTCAATATCACAGTAATCCAAGCCTATGACCTGACCAGTAACGCTGAAGAAGCTGAAGTTGAACAGTTCTATGAAGACCTACAAGACCTTCTAGAACTAACACCCCAAAAGATGTCCTTTTCATTATAGGGGACTGGCATGCAAATGTAGGAAGTAAGAAACATCTGGAGTAACAGGCAAATTTGGCCTTGGAGTACGGAATGAAGCAGGGCAAAGGCTAATAGAGTTCTGCCAAGAGAACGCACTGGTCATAGCAAACACCCTCTTCCAACAACACAAGAGAAGACTCTACACATGAACATCACCAGATGGGCAACACTGAAATCAGACTGATGATATTCTTTGTAGCCGAAGATGGAGAAGCTCTATACAGTCAGCGAAAACAAGACAGGGAGCTGACTGTGGCTCAGACCATGAACTCCTTATTGCCAAATTCAGACTTAAATTGAAGAAAGTGTAGAAAACCACAAGACCATTCAGGTATGACCTAAATAAAATCCCTTATGATTATACAGTGGAAGTTAGAAATAGATTTAAGGGGTTAGATCTGATAGAGTGCCTAATGAACATGGATAGAGGTTTGTGACATTGTACAGGAGACAGAGATCAAGACCATCCCCCAAAAAAAGGAATGCAAAAAAGCAAAATGGCTGTCTGAGGAGGCCTTACAAATAGCTGTGAAAAGAAGGGAAGTGAAAAGCAAAGGAAAAAAGGAAAGTTATTCCAATTTGAATGCAGCATTCCAAAGAATAGCAAGGAGAGATAAGAAAGCCTTCCTAAGTGATCAGTGCAAAGAAATAGAGGAAAACAATAGAATGGGAAAGACTAGAGATTTTCTCTTCAAGAAAATTAGAGATACCAGGGGAACACTTCATGCAAAGATGGACTCAATAAAGGATAGAAATGGTAGGGACCTAACAGAATCAGAAGATATTAAGAAGAGGCGGCAAGAATACACAGAAGAACTGTACAAAAAAGATCTTCACAACCCATATAATCACGATGGTGTGATCACTCACCTAGAGCCAGACATCCTGGAATGTGAAGTCAGGTGGGCCTTAGGAAGCATCACTAGGAACAAAGCAAGTGCAGGTGACAGAATTCCAGTTGAGCTATTTCAAATTCTAAAAGATGATGCTGTGAAAGTGCTGCACTCAACATGCCAGCAAATTTGGAAAACTCAGCAGTGGCCACAGGACTGGAAAAGGTCAGTTTTCATTCCAATCCCAAAGAAAGGCAATGCCAAAGAATGCTGAAACTACTGCACAATTGCACTCATCTCACACGCTAGTAAAGTGATGCTTAAAATTCTCCAAGTCAGGCTTCACCAATACATGAACCCTGAACTTCCAGATGTTCAAGCTGGTTTTAGAAAAGGCAGAGGAACCAGAGATCAAATTGCCAACATCCACTGGATCATCGAAAAAGCAAGAGAGTTCCAGAAAAACATCTATTTCTTCTTTATTGTCTATGCCAAAGCCTTCGACTGTGTATCACAATAAACAGTGTAAAATTCTGAAAGAGATGGGCATACCAGACCACCTGACCTACCTCTTGAGAAACTTGTGTGCAGGTCAGGAAGCAACAGTTGGAACTGGACATGGAACAACAGACTGGTTCCAAATTGGGAAAAGAGTATGTCAAGGCTGTATATTGTAACTCTGCTTATTTAACTTATGTGCAGAGTACATCTTCCTCCAGCTGGGCTGGAGGAAGCACAAGCTGGAGTCAAGATTGCCAGGAGAAATATCAGTAACCTCAGATATGCAGATGACACCACCCTTATGGCAGAAAGTGAAGAAGAACTAAAGAGCCTCTTGATGAATGTGAAAGAGGAGAGTGAAAAAGTTGGCTTAAAGCTCAGCATTCAGAAAGCTAAGATCATAGCATTCAACCCTATCACTTCATGGGAAATAGATGGAGAAATATTGGAAACAGTGGCTGACTTTATTTTTCTGGCCTCCGAAATCACTGTAGATGGTGATTGCAGCCATGAAATTAAAAGACGCTTACTCCTTAGAAGTAAAGTTATGACCAACCTAGACAGCATATTAAAAAGCAGAGACATTACTTTGCCAACAAAGGTCCGTCTAGTCAAGGTTATGGTTTTTCCAGTGGTCAGGTATGGATGTGAGAGTTGGACTATAAAGAAAGCTGAGCGCCAAAGAATTGATGCTTTTGAACTGTAGTGTTGGAGAAGACTCTTGAGAGTCTCTTGTACTGCAAGGAGATCCAACCAGTCCATCCTAAAGGAGATCAGTCCTGGGCGTTCATTGGAAGTACTGATGTTGAAACTGAAACTCCAATCCTTTGGCCACCTGATGTGAAGAGCTGACTCACTGGAAAAGACCCTGATGCTGGGAAAGACTGAAGGTGGGAGGAGAAGGGGACGACAGAGGATGAGATGGTTGGATGGCATCACTGACTTGATGCCCATGGGTGTGGGTGGACCCCTGGAGTTGGTGATGGACAGGGAGGCCTGGCATGTTGCCAGTTCATGGGGTCGTAAAGAGCTCACTACTGAGCAACTGAGCTGAACTGAATGGTCTATAGGCTGTGTGGTCAATAGACTGTTTATTCAAAATAAAATCCACAATATTTCCAGGAAACTCCATTAAGAAGATATGAGTGTATGTGTAATGGTTTAATATGGTAGTAAACAGGATGGGTTCTGCAACTAAACATATTTTCCTTCTGAGTTTTTATTCTAACAGCATTCTTCTCATCAGTTTTCTCTAGTCACCATGCTTTGAAATCAATACTCCCCCACTCCTTATTTTCCTTCCTATTTTACCCTTTTCTTTGCATTTTTTACCTCACAGACTAATGTATGGCATTTTATCATTCCTTTCCCAAAAATCATTCAAAAGAGTTGACAGGGAGTATGAATTGTTTTGTTTCTTGCTATCTCTATTGTTTCTGTGGCTTCCCTGGTGGCTCAGATAGTAAAGAATCTGCCCGCAATGTCGGAGACTTGGGGTTGATCATTGGGTTGGGAAGATCCCGTGGAGAAGGTAATGACAGCCCACCCCAAAATTCTTGCTTAGAGAATTCTGTGAACAGAGGAGCCTGGTGGGCTACATTCCACGGGGTCCCAAAGAGTCAGACATGACTGAGCGACTAACAACAACATTATTTCTACACGAAGTTCCAACACATATTATATATTGAATCAAGAATTCCATCTTCCTTGCTTACTAGCTATGATACCTTAGGCAACTTTTCCAAACCTCATTTTCTGTAGTTTAACAATGAAGATATTAATAATATCTATAATATGCTGTTTTATTGAAAAATTATATGAAGTCATTCATCTAAGGAATTTTACACCATGCATAGTATCTAGTTCAAATTATGTAAGTATTTGTATGTCATCGTGTTGTGTTAGTCACTCAATCATATACAACTCTTTGTGGCCCCATGGACTGTAGCTTGCCAGGCTCCTCTGTCCATTGGAGTTTTCCAGGCAAGAGGACAAGAGTGGGTTGCCATTTCCTTCTCCTGGGGATCTTCCCAACCCAGGGATCGAACTTTAGTCTCCTGAATTGCAGGCAGATTGTTTACTGCTTGAGTCACAAGGAAAGTCCTAACGTATATGTTTATATCAACGTAAGTTCATTTGATAGTTGCTGGTTCATAGCTGCACTGTTTGTAATAGCCTGAAACTAGAAACAAACCCAAATGTCCATCTAGAGTAGAAAGAATAACACATTTTGGTAAATTAATATATTCATTGTAATACTATTACATAAATGAGAATTGAAGACTGCACCATCACACAAGGATGAAAATTGAAAACATTTAAGTAAACATTAATTACTGTTTACATAATAGGCATATGTTATTTATGATTTGAGAAATGAATAGGGTGTTTATCCTTCAGAGGGCAGAAGTACCTTGGAGACATATTAAGGGTCTTTATGGGGTGCCAGCAATATTTTGTTTTTTGATCTGGGTTTTGGCTAAGCAGTTGGGTTCAATCTATAAAAAATTCATTGAGCTCTACACTTATGATTTATGTATTTTTCTGTAAGTGTGTTGTATATGAATGAGAAATTTACTTGAAAAATCTAAGGTACAAACTGAAAAGGCCTGACTGTTCTCTTATCTAAATGACCTCTTGCATGGATATTAATCCCAAATTTGATTCGATTTTGCTTTTCTTAAGAATATCATGTAGACAGTTTTCTTGCTTACAGAACTTTCTCTCATTGTCACACTGCTATCAATGATTTTTCCATGTGTTTTTAATTACATTTAAATAAAAATTCCTTTTTTTTCTTTTTAACAGAATGACAAAATAGCTTCTAGTACTAAACAAAGCTATAAGACAGATGGCAAACAATAAAATTACAAACAAGAAACAGGTGAGGAAGAAAAGTGACTGCCCTAGAAAAATTTGCTCAAATACTTAAATTCTATTTTAAATTGTTAGTAATAGGGTTTCTACATATAAATCAATATTCCATTAATTATTGACTCTGCTAAATCACTCTCATATTGTGCTTCACATTAAGAGTACCTCTATAATTTAATGACCCTTCATTACTTTTATGAATGGCTAGTTAAGCATTTTTACTTTTTAAACTCAGATTGAAAGTTTCATTAGGGCAGCAATTTTGTGTGTGTAACTTTTGGGTGTTATTTTTATTTATTATTATTTTTTTTTTTTTTGGTTTGCTCAGAATTTAGCACTGTGTAGTTCAACAAAAACAAAAAATAGTGGACTCATTCTCAAATATAGTAATTTGTATTTATCTCATTCTGTTAGATTTATGAGACAATTTCGGGAATCAAATGGGATGTCCTTAGGTTGAAAAAAAAATGAGTGTTTGGAAACCGTCTGCATGATTTCCCCTCTCTCTGAGTACTATTCTTGGCCTAAGACCCTATCTACCCTATCCGTCCTTATAGATTCATAGCTGTTTCAGCTACATACGGACAGTAGTTGTATAGATGACAGCAGTCGAAGAGTTAGTGAGTAAAGAATTAATAGTTTAGTAACTTCCAAGTGAGGAGAGTAGAAGGAATGATAAAGTTAATTATATAGTGGCATCCTTAATGATCTGGCATTCTGGGCACAGTCTGGTCACCTGTGGCCATCTGGGAAAACCGTGTTTTGTCACTGAGTATCTTCCATCCTTACTGCTCTCCCTTTAGTTTGTGTTCACGTGTTCTCATACATGGATAAGAGCTGACCTCCATGACAACAGCTTCTTCTCTCTGTAATCCATGGTGCAGATGTCCACTCAAAAACTTTCTACAAACATTATTTTTTTTCTTACCACCATGTCACTTATTTCGCTATCAATTATCTAATAAGTCCAGTGGAAAAGCCTGCACTTGAGTGAAGTGGGTTTTTTTTTCCTCCATCAAACTTACAAACTTACACATTCCCATCTCAGTCATATGTGAGCTTATCTTAATGCTTCTTGGGCTTCCTTTGTGGCTCAGCTGCTAAAGAATCCGCCTGTAATATGGGAGACCTGGGTTCTACCTGTGGGTTGGGAACAGTTACCCACTCTAGTATTCTGGCCTGGAGAATTCCGTGGACTGTATAGTCCACGGGATCACAAACAGTCGACATGACCTAGTGACTTTCAGTTTCACTAATGCTTCTTAGGCTTCCTTGATGGCTCAGATGTAAAGAATCTGCATGCAACGCAGGAGATAGGGGTTCAATCCCTGGGTGGGGAAGATTCCCTGGAGAAGGAAATGGCAACCCACTCCAGTATTCTTGCCTGGAGAATGCTATGGACAGAGGAGCCTGGCGGGCTATAGTCCATGGGGTCGCAAAAAGTTGGACAAGATTGGACAACTAACACTAGCGGTTTTTAAATGTTCAGTATTCTGTTTTTGATGCTTTAGCCCATGTTCTTCTGTCTCCTTAAATGACCTCACACTTTCAAATCACCTCTTATGCCTATTCCAATCTTATTTTAATCTTTTAAAATCCCTACTCCTCCAAAGCCATTCATAGAATATGGTATTATTCCTGAGTATTTCTTGAGTATCATGGTGGTAATGGTGACTCTATTAGTTATCTAATGCTGCATAACAGATTACATGAAATATAATGATTTAAAAAACAATAGACATTTATTATATCACAGTGTCTGCAGATCACAATACACAATCAATATATCAACCAACACTGTATTTTTAACTGAAGGCTTGATTGGAGATCTGCTTCTAAGCCTACCTACATAGTTTTTGAAGAATAAACTTTCTCATGGAGGCTCTGTTCGGTCAGAGGCTTTAACATTTCCTGCCCACCAGACCTCCATAGAACATCTTAAGGTCTCGTAGGTCATTCCTTCAGAGCAAGCAAGTAGAATGACAAGAGAGATTAACAGCAAGAGAGAAAGTGCTGGCAAAATAGAACTCATGGTCTTTCTTATTTTCCTATCATTATTTCATCACTTTGCCTATATTCTGTCTATTAGAAGCAGGCAGCTAGATTCAGCCAATACTTAAGTGGAGGGGATTATACAAAACTTAATAAATATTAAGATGTGGAATCATTGGGATCCTTGTTACAAGCTGCCTACCAAAATGATGATAATAATGACAGTACCAATTATAATCATAGTTAATATTGAAAAATGATTATTTGGCAACATTGTGTTTTATGCCTTGTATATACTATTAATTTAATGCTTGAGCAATTTTGCAAGAGATACAATCACATTTCCTTTTTCATTGATGGAAAATTATAAAAAGATTATATAACTTGTCAAATGTCCTACTTATTAGAGCATGTAAGATTCTGTTTCTAATGAGTATGGCATATATAAATGAGCACAAAGCAATTTACAAACTATCAATTCAGTAACTAATTTTATATTCTACCATCATATTATTTATTATTTCATGCAATCTAGTTACGTTGTTCTGAAGGTAATGTAAGCTTTTGGAAAGAAGCAAATGTATGTATTTATTCTACATTTCCTGTAGGCATGTCCTGTGCTAATCAAATCTTGGTTGTGCTCGGTTTTGTCCAACTCTTTGTGACCCCATGACTGCAGCCCACCAGGCTCCTCTGTCCATAGGAATTTCTAACAAGAATATTAGAGTGGGTTTCCCTTTCCTCCTCCAGGGGCTCTTCCAGACCCAGGGATCCAGCCTGCATCTCCTGAATTGGCAGGTGGATTCTTTACCACGGAGCCACCTGTTAAGCCCTTTATTGGGTTGCCAGTGACAAAAATTAAATTCCAAATTATTTAAGTAAAAACAAAATTTTGTGACTCATGTAACATATTCTCCTGCATACCTCAGATCACTCTTCTTTCTTCATTGTTTGCTTCATTCTTTTTTTTTCCTTTAGTTTTTATTAGTTGTAGACTAATTACTTTACAATATTGTAGTGGTTTTTGCCATACATTGACATGAATCAGCCATGGATTTACATGTGTTCCCCATTCTGATCCCCCCTCCCACCTCCCTCCCCATCCCATCCCTCTGGATCTTAATAAGACTTGTCTTTATTATAGTATGATATTATTGTCAATTAGGTTAAAATGTCTTAACTGTATTCATACTACTGATCTTTTGGTATTAATGTTGACCTTTCATATGAGTATTTGCAGTCTCTTATATTAGGATGTGTTCATTTAATACAGTCAGGCTCCTCACTTGGTGCATCATTTGGAACGTGAGACAAGATAAATTTAAGGGCTGCACCTGCTATGAAATTTTTAGTCACCACTGACTCATAATTTGGTTTCAATTTCACAGCTACATTTCTATTTGTGAATATGTAAATACTAAAATTCAACTAGGCTTTCAATAAGGATTATATAAAATGAAACATGTATGACTTTTAATTTACTACCTAGATTATTACATTTCCCTGATCTTAGTGTCCTAATCTGTAAAATAAAGGGGTGCAGTTTGATTCTTAGATCCTCTCCATCTAAGATTCTCTGGATTTATTAAGCAATGAATTAAATTATTAGCTACAAGTGTAATTGACAAATGGTGACAATAAAGTTCATTTTTCTTTTCTTTTTTTGGAGTAGTTGCTCTTATATATTGGGAAATTATTACCACAGTAGAGTTTGTTAACAGCTCCATCATCTTTCACAATAACCATCTTTTTTGTGATGAGATTTCAGAATCACTCTCTTAGCCACTTTCAAAGTGTACAGTGGAGTATGGTTAACTACCATTACCATGCTGTACATTACATCTCTAACACTTATTCATTTTATAACTTGGTATCTTTGAATGGATCTCCCCATTTCCCCCACTGCAAGTGCCTGAAAACCAGTATTCTCCTCTCTGTTTCTTTGAATTCTGCTTTTTCAGATACACAAATAAGTGATGTCATGCAATATTCATTTTTCTGTATCTAATTGTATCATGTATTGTTTATCCAATAACCCATATATGAACACTTAAGTTGCACATTTAGGCTATTGTGAATAACACTGCAAATAACATGCAAGTATAGATATCTCTTTGAGATCCTGGTTCATTTTCTTCAGATACATATCCGGAAGTGAGATTTCTGCATCACATAGTAATTCTACTTTCAGTTTTCTGACAACCCTCGATGCTGTTTTCTATAGTGTATTTACCAATTTGTAGTCCTGACAACAATGCACATGAGTTCCCTTTTCTCCACATCTTCACCAACACTTATTATCTCTCTTTTTTTCTTTTATTGGAGTGTAGTTGATTCACAATGATGTGAATATTCTGCTCTACAACAAACTGAATCATATATATATATATATATATATATATATACATATTCACTTTTTTAGATTATATCCCCATATAGGTCACTACTAAGTATTGAATAGAGTTTTTGTGCTATACAGTAGGTTATTAGTTATCTTATATATATATATATATATAATATATATATATATATCTCCATCTCTTGTCTGTTTGATGCTAGCCATTCTGACCAGTGCAGGGTGTTAACCCATCATGGTTTTAATATGAATTTCCCTGATGCTTAGTGATGTTGAACACCATTTCATGCACTTGCTGGCCATCTATTTTTAAAATAATGTCTAAGTAGTTCCTATGCCTATTTTTAAATCAATTTTTTTTACTATTAATTTTTATGAGCTCTTTATAATTTGTGATACTAACCCCTATCAGATATATGGTTTGCAAATATTGTCCACATTCTTTAAATTGCCTTTTAGTCCTGTCAATTGTTTCTTTTCCTATGCAGAAGATATTTAGTTTGATGTAGTCCCACTTGGGTTCCCTGGTAGCTCAGCTGGTAAAGAATCTACCTGCAATGCAGGATACCCTGGTTCTTTCCTGGGTCAGGTAGAAGGTCACATAGAAAAGGGATAGGAGAAGGGATAGGCTACCCACTCCAGTATTCTAGGGCTTCCCTGTTGGCTCAGATGGTAAAGAATCCACCTGCAATATGGGAGACCTGGGTTCAACCCCTGGGTTGGGAAGATTACGTGGAGGAGGCCATGGCAACCCACTCCAATACTCTTGCCTGGAGACTCCCCACGGACAGAGGAGCCTTGTGGGCTGCAGTTCACGGGGTCGCAAAGAGCTGGACCAACTAAGAGCCTAAGCACAGCACAGGACGTTCCCACCTACTGACTGTTCACTTCTGTTGTCTGCGCCTCTGGTGTCATATACGAAAACACGTGGCCAAAACCAAGTTAAAGGAGGTTTCTTCCTTATGTTTTCTTTTAAGAGGTTTAAAATTTCAGGTCTTAAGTTTAGTCTTTAATCCATTTTTTTTTAATTCCGTAAGTTAAGTGTCCAGTTTCATATTTCTGCAAATGATTATCCAGGTTGGCAACATAATTTATTGAAGACACTATCTTTTCTGCATTGAGTACTCTTAACTCTCTTGCCAAACGTTAGTTAACCATATACATGAAGATTTATTTGGGGGCTTCTAATTTATTTCATTGGGTCCTGCTGCAGTCCATGGGGTCATAAAGAGTCAGACACGACTGAGCGACTGAACTGGACTGAATGCTGGTAACATTGTTTTGCTCACTGTAGCTCTGTATATATAGTTTCAAGTGTACTGTCTCCAGCTTTGTTCTTTGTCAGAATTATTTTGTATATTCAGGATCTTTGTGATTCCGTATGAATTTTAGGATGCTTTTTTTCCTGTGGAAATTGCCACTGGAATTTTGATAGTGATTGCATTGAATCTATAAATGACCTTGAGGGACACATTTTAAAAATATTAATTCTTCTGATCCACGAAGAGGGGACATTTTTTCATTTATTTGGGTTTTCTTCAATTTCTTTTATCAAAGTCTGTACTTTCAATGTGTATATCTTTTAGCTCTTGAATTAAATTTATTTCTATGTATTTTATTGGTTTTAATGGTATTGTGAATGGGAATTTTAAAAATTTCTTTTTCAGATATTTCATGATTAGTATAGAGAAGTGCAATTAATTTCTGTACACAGATTTTATACTCTGCAACTTTACTGAATTCGTTCATTGGTTCTAACAGTTTTTGGGGGGAGGTGGAGCCTTTAGACTTTTCTATATTTAGTATACTATATTATTTCATAGTTACAGTCATAGACAATTTTACTTCTTTCTGTTGTTCATTTCTTTCCCCCTAGTTTCTCTGGCTAAGACTTCTAGTATCATGTTGAATGTGGGTGGTGAGAGTGACAGTCTTGTCTTATAACTAATCTTACTGGAAAACTTTTCAGACTTTCAATGTTGAGTATGGTATTATCTGCAGGCTTGCCATATTTGACCTGCATTATGTTGAAGTATGTTCCTTCTATATCCAACTTTTTGAGGGTTTACATCATGAATGGATGTTTTCTTTTGTCAAGCGCTCTTTCTGCATCTAAAAAGAAATCAGGAAATCACATAATTTTTATCTTCCTGTTAATGTACATATCATTTTTATTGATTTGTATATGTTGAAACTTCCTTGTATCACAGGCATAAATCTCACTTGATCTTGGTGTATGATACTTTTAACATACTGTTGGACTCAGCATACTAAGAGGTGGTTGAAAAATTCTACATCAATTTTCATCAGGGATGTTGGCCTATAGTTTTATTTTCCTGTAGTGTCCTCATATTGCTTTGTTATGAGGGTAATGCTAGCCTTGTAAAATGAGTTTGGAGGTATTTCTTCTTAAACTCTTTTTGGAAGAGTTTAAGAACTATTGGCATTAATTCTTCTTTGAACATTTGATCCAATTCACCAGTGAAAGTAATCTCATCCTGGACTTCTCTTTGTTGAGATGTTTTTCATTATTGATTCAATCCCCTCATTTATTATTGGCCTCCTCATATTTTTGTTTTATTTCTTCATGATTTGGTCTTGATAGGCTGTGTTTTTTTAGGAATTTATTCATTTCTTCTAAATTATTCAACATGCTAGTGTTCATAACAGTAACTTATGAGCCTTTATATTTATTTCTGTGGTTTGCATTGTAATATCTTCCTTCTTATTTCTGATTTACCTGAATCTTTTCTCTTTTTTTCCTTCATTTAGTCAATTTTATTCACCTTTTACCTTTTTAAAAAACAGGTCTTAGTTTTTTGATCTTTCTATTTTATTTATGTATTTTTTGATTCTTATATATTTCAGCTCTAATCTTTATTCCCTTCTTTCTTCTAATTTTGGTTTCCAATTGCTCTTCTGTTCACAATACTGGAGGTGTAAAGTTAAGTTACTAACTTGAGAACTTTATTTTTTTTTCTTACTGTAGACATTTATCACAAGTTTCTGCTTTAGAACTGCTTTTACTTTGTTCCATAAATTTTAATATGTTGTATTTTCATTTTCACTTTTTTCGTGATTTTGAAAATTTTTCTTTTTAGATTTTTTTAAAAAATCCATTAATTGCTTCACACATTTGTGAATTTTCAAGTGTTCCTCCTGTTATTGGTTTTTAGTTTCAAACTACTGGGGTCAGAAAAGATATATGGTGTGATCTCAGCCTTCTTATATTTGCTAGGATTTGTTTTGTGACTTGTCATTTGATCTATCCTGGAGAATGTCCCAAGTTCACTGAGAAATAATGTGTATTCTTCTGTTGTTGGATGGAATGTTCTCTATGTGTCTATTAGGTTCAGTTGGTCTAAAGTATAGTACAAGTTTAAAGTTTCTTAATTGATTTACTGTCTGGATAATCTATATATAGTTGAAAGTGGAGCATTGAAGTCCTCTACTATTACTGTATTGTATTGTTTTCTATTCCTCCCTTCAGATATGTCAGTATTTCCTTAATACTTTTAGAATTTCTGATGTTGGATATGTTGTTGATGAATTTACCCTTTGGTCATTGTATAATAACCTAGTCTCCTGTTACAAATTTGAGTTAGAGTCTATTTTATCCATTGGATCTATATAAACCCCTGTTCTCTTTTGGTTTATAATTGCATGAAGTATCTTTTTCCATCCCCTCACTTTGCACTTATATATGTCTTTAAATTTGAAGTGAGTCTCTTATAAACAGTATATAGCGAGCTACATCTTGCTGTTGTTTATGTTGCTGTTCACATGTTTTTTTTTTTTTTCCATTCAGCCATTCTGTCTTTCCATTAGAAAATTCAAGTCATCTAAATTCACAGTAAATATTGATAGAACTTATCAATGTCATTTAATTGTCTCTAGATATGTTATAGTCCCCTTGACCGTTTTTCCTCTCTTGCTGTTTTTCTTCATGAAATGTCGACTTTTCATAAGTGTATGCTTTGATTCTTTTCCTTTATTTTTGTGTATCTACTGCAGGTTTTTATTTTATGATTACCATAAGGCTTGCACAAAGCTTCTTTATAACCATTTTGTTCTTTTTAGTGATTTCTTTTTTTTTAATATCTCTCTTTTTTTTTTTACTGTATTGTTTTCATGATTTCTCTGAATTGCCTGTGTTTTCTTGTAGTTCATCAAGCTTCCATAAAACAGCTATTTAGAATTCTTTATAGGTATACCACTTATCTCCATGTCTTTTGAATGATTAGTGTCATCCCATAGTGGTGTTTATTTTTTCTAGATTTTCAATGTTGATTCAAATTTTGTATGGTGGTCGTCACATTTCAAATAGCAATCATCTCTCCCAGTCTTTACTAATTGACTTTGGGGGAGAAATACTTTCCATAAGCCTGACTAGGGATTCTGAAACTTTCTCAGTCCTTATACCTTGTGCTTGCCCCATGCATCTTGCTCCCTCCTGTGGTGGATTTCTTAAGCTTGTATGGCTTCTCTTCATCCTGGCAATGTACCTGGATGGGTCCTGACAGCCTCTCTTTTGTGTTTCTAAGTGAGGACTCATGTTGAAGTGTGGTCTTTCCTTGACCTGCAGAAGCAGACTGACTTTCTATGCATGTTCACTATGTGTCTGCCAAAGGTCACTCTCATCACCACTGGGAGCCACGGGAAGCCAGCTACAGGTTGGGGTGTGAGGGTGTGGATGAGCTTTGCAGAACACTGAAAGTACCCGCAGGATAGTAAACAGATCTACACGCCAGGCATCCCAAGTGACTCATGGATGGACTTCCTGATTGCATGTGCAATGCAATTAGCGGATCCTTTTCCCTTTAATGTCCTCTGAGAATCCTATTTGCCACTCTCCCAGCCTCCTCCTGCTCCCCAGTCATGCAGCACATTACTTGGTACTCTGAATGAGGTGAGAGATAAACAAGCCTCTTTGGAAACCTCCCACCCAGCTGAGGAAGCTGGACACTCACTCATACTTTCTCACTTTCCCTCTCGAGAGAAATCATGAACCAAGAGGGCCTCTCGGCACCGAGCTGTGCTGTCCAGGGAGAGGCACAATATGAGGAAAGCGAAGGTGTGCCTCTTACCCTCTTCCACATGTCCAAACTCATCTTTATTTCCTTCAACTTTGTGCCAGGCACTTGTCTCAAAAAACCTGAACTTCCACAACTGCTCTAACATTTGTCATGGTTGTTTTAGATAATGTTTCTCTGGGGCTTCCAGACTGTGGCCAAGAGAGGTCAGAGCTGATTTACAGTCCACTGCTGGGGCCATAGTCAAAACAATTATTCAATGCATGGATGGGAATGAGTCTTTCTGGATCCATTGACATTTGATGCTGGATTTCACAGCTCCCGTAAATGTGTCTTTGTCCATAGATAGAAGCCAAATTATTGTTGTTGAGAGGGAAATATAAGCAAGGGCATCTTTTATTTAGCCACATTTTGATATCATGTGATATTTTCAAGTCATTACTAATAACTCAATCTATCACTAAATGCTTTCAATAAGTTAGTCATGCTAAAATGACTGGAATTCATATATACTAAATGTATAAATGAATTCATATATACTAAATATATACTAAATTCATATATACTAAATTCATATATACACTTTATCCTTTTCCAGATTAGCAAACTATATAAAATTTATAACAAACTATACTATCAAAAATTGAAATGTTCATTAATTATTGATAATTATTATATTTATATATATAATTACATTATAATTGATCATTGTGATACAGACACTACATTTCTTTTGGAAAAAAATATCAAGGACTTCAGAATTCTTTCAATTTTAAGATAAAGAAAGCCAGTCCCAACTGACATAAGAAAAAAAAAAGAGAAGGTATTCCTAAGGTCATCATGCTTCTCATCATGCCTGTGTTGGACTATTGATCAGGCTGGCGTCTTCATGGGTCTCATTGCTTTGATTTGTGTTGTTTTTCCTGTAGTGTCACACACAGCTCTGTTGTGAGTGTATATCACTTGTTTGATGTAGGTTTCATGGCCATTCTTGAAGCATCACTTTGGCTAGGAATGATGATATGATAGAACAGATAAACTTAGGTCATAAGTCAACATTTGTATCTGAATGATGGGACCGTTCTTCCATTCTTTCTCCCTTTAGGAATTTACTTAACATTTATTGTACAATAGCAATGTGTCAGGTACTGTCCTGGGTGCTGAAACATGGCATTGAACAAAATCTTTATTGTCAGGTAACTCACATGTCATGAGTAAGGAGAAAATAAACAAACAGAAATATAACATGCTGGTTGGTAAAAAGTGCTCTGAAGAAAATTAGAGTTGCTAATGGGATAGAGAAGGTTTTATTTCTTTGTTTTAAAGAGACTAATATAGAACTCCCTGAAAAGAAGACAGTTAAGTGAATAAATTACGTGAAGAAGTAAGCCATGTGCTATGGAGAGGTGAGTGTTCCAGGAAGATGATAAATACATGCAAAGACCCTGAGATGGGAGTGTACTCAGCAAGTTTGAGGACTATAAGAAAAGGCTGTGACTTGGAGTAAAGTGGATTAAAGAGAATATGAGGTTAGAGAGGTCCTGGGGCAAGGTTTTATAAGTCCTATAGATATTTTTAAGGGCTTTAAATTTCATTCTCAGTGAATTGAGACACCTTGGGCACAAGATGTTAAAGATTAAATTTTAGAATAAAAATTGTATAAAAGTGGTATCCCAGAAGAGAACTGAAGTACTAGAAGAGAAGGAATAAATGTTGGGAAGGAAAAAAACAAACCATAAAACTCACAACTTTTGATCTACTAATACATGTGAACTTATTCTTAAACACATGTGATGTGAAAAACTATGGTAATTGCTGTTTAAGAACCATCAAATTTGGCACATTTTCAAAGAATTAGTTACATTAGTTATGCAGTCTATACCTACTTTTCCTATTTGTTGGAATTTAAGTGGTTTCCTGAAATTTTCAGATATCTGTCATAGTTGTTTTGAGTTTACAAGGATACACCCAAGAATTGTATAATTTTGAAAAATCTGAAGTTTGGACTGTTCTAAATATAATTATTTCCTCTTAATAATGCTTTCCCATCTCCCTTTGGAACTATTTCTTCTATTTCATATAATTTCCATAGGGACCTCAATCAAGGCACTGTAAGACTCTACCACTATTGGGGTATTTTATTTAGACTGGGCCACACAGAGTACTATAGCTTCTTTTCTTTATAAAAAATAGGAATAAACCCAAGGGAGACTTTCTCTCTTCAAATTTCTGTTGGAGATAAAAAAGAAAACATAACTTTTGGATTTTAAGGTTATAGAATATTGTCTTGGAATCATTATAATGCAGAAATTTAGTCTATGTGACTGGGAAGCAGATAAGTAGGCCAGCACAGAAAAGATGCGAAACTGAGAAACTAAGAGTGAGGCAAAGAATGAGCAGACAGTATGATTATATCATCACTGCTCTGGATCTAACTAATCCTGAAGATAATCATCCTTTCAACTCCTAGTTGAGGCAACACTTTTCCTTTTATATGGTATTAAATGCCTGAGTGGATTTCTTACTCTCGATGAAGAAAGTCTTGACTAATGTAAGCCAGCAGAAAGCAAACTAAAGAATTTATTGTAGGTAGTTTCCAAAATTTCAAAGGAGTATATTAGCTAACAAGGGCTTCTCTGGTAGCTCAGTTGGTAAAGAATCTGCCTGCAAAGCAGGAGACTGGGTTCAATCCCTGGGTGGGAAGATGTCCTGGAGGAGGGCATGGCAATCCACTCCAGTGTTCTTGCCTGGAGATTCCCCATGGACAGAGGAGCCTGGGAAGCTACAGTCCACGGGGTCTCAGTCAGACATGACTGAGTGACTTTCACTTATATTAGTTTTCACTAAGAGAAGATGCCAAAGAGTAAAAGTGTATTTCTCAAGTAGTGCCCATGTTTTTAATTATTTAGAAATAGCCAAAATTATAGCCAGATACATGCTGGAAACATCAATAAGCAGGACCCAACAGCATCTGAGGGGTTGGAACAAGACTCTTTGGGGGTATGAAATGGGATTGATAGATCATTTCCTTACAAGGTAAATTATCAGGGCCTGATGATGGCTTGGAAGGATAGTCAATAGTGGCAACTTGGAGGTGAAGGTGACAACTGAGCTATCAAGAATGGGATAAGATATTTACTACATCTTTTTTATCCATTCTTCTGTCAATGGACATTTAGGTTCTTCCATGTCTTGGCTATTAAAAATCCTGCATAGAATCGAAAGAAGAGTGGCCATATGTATATATGTGTGTGTGTGTGTGTGTGTGTGTGTGTGTGATTTAAGTTATACTTGCACACTTGAAACTAATGCAACATTATAAATCAACTATACTCCAATAAAAAGTTTTAAAAAGGAATGGGATAGGATGAATCACGAAAATCTTATCAAGATTCTTTAAGACTTTAATAAGGAGAAGCAAAGTGGGCCATTCTCTGTCAATGGTAGTTTTTTGGTGGTGATCAGAAACATAAGCAAATAATAATTAACTAAGAGAAAAATGGGGAGTAAGGTGATTGGAGAGAAAATGAAGGAGAAAGGGGCCTAAAGGAGGAAATAGGATTTAAAAGAGAGAATGTGTAATACAGGGGAAATACAAGATGATATATATTTTAAAAGGTTTAATGGAACAGTTTAACTAAGAGAAATTGTGAGTTGAGGGAGAAGAGAGATAATGGGAATAAAAGTTTTTATAAAGTCAGTTTTACACATTTTTTTTTCCATTTTGTAGGCTGGGAGATAAATGAATAGAATAAAATTTTCTATCCAATCATTTCTCCTAGCTTGCACATTTTTTTTTTAAAGTGCTTTAACTCTGAATATTTGGGGAATTCAAAGCTATTCTCTCTTCTTATCTTCCATCTAGGTCTAATTATGGCTTGTCCTACACTATCAGTTTAAAAAAAATTTCAGATAAACATTTTTTAAATGAATGTTCTCTTTGCTTCAAACCTTGTTTCATAAATTTTAAAAAATCCATGCATATTTCTGAAATTCACTATAAAAAGTTGTTTGGCAGTCCTGTTCATTAAAGCATTTACTTAATAAATACATTTTTTATAATTATTTTTTCAACTCTGACTTTTACTAAAAACATTTTGATCACTTTATGTTAAAATTGCTTCTTAAAAAATTTCATTAACTGTATACTTTTGGACTATTTAAAGAATACTTAAAGAAGTTCTAATTTCTTTATTATAGGGACTTAAATTTTGAAATCCTAGAATGCCAATTTTTGTAGATACAGAACATATAACTGTCAATATTCAACTGCCTTAAACATACCTTGTAATGATTTCTAACAGGTAGATAAATGCTATTTATACAGGAAGGGATAACAAATTATAAATTCTGCACACTCATTCTGTTTATCCGTGTATCCCAGTTGCCCATCCAAAAGACTTCTCAGTATTTTTCCTTCATGACTAAATTTATTCCAATATTTCATTTTATACTTATGGAAATTGAGGCCCAGGAAATAGAATAATTAGCCCAATATAATACTCCTTAGTGAAAAAGTAACAATAAGATTTAAAATTTTTTGATTCTCCTTCTAATTCTATTACAGTTCCTTCTCTCTACCATGGTTAAGAAGGGGGAAAAAATCTAAAAGTATCAAAATTCCTGTTTCTTTAACACCAAAATATGTATTTTAATTATGAAAAATTCTGAGACCATTTTGATCTTTAAAATGTCCAAAGTTTTCATATGTTAATTAAATAGATCATGCATTGAAGAAAACCAGGATTAAGTGTTTAGTAACCTCTTATGATCTATTCCAATTAGTTAACTTAGCAATGAACACAGTCTCAAAAGGCTAGATAATTAAATTTTATAGAGAATCCTATTTATCATTACTTAACACTTGTCACAACGTTAGTACTTTACTCAAAATTCTTTCATTGTTTTTATTATTCTAATAAGGTTTTAAGACTGGAATGGATACATTGCAGTGTTTTTTTTTTTCCCCACCAGTTTTTAGTATCTTGAAAAAAAATGTCTTCATTGTCCTTCCTAAGCATTTGAAATCACTACAATGGCCTCTATGGTGGGAAAAAAAAATTCCCATATACCCTTGCGTAAGTGTTGTTTTTAGCCCCTAAGTTATGTTCCACTCTTCTGCGACCTCATA
The DNA here is from genome assembly GCF_963930625.1 of Muntiacus reevesi. Lineage (NCBI taxonomy): Eukaryota > Metazoa > Chordata > Mammalia > Artiodactyla > Cervidae > Muntiacus > Muntiacus reevesi. The sequence continues at coordinate 122,987,949 of NC_089251.1, forward strand.
GAGTGCAGCACACCAGGCTCCTCGTCTATGGGATTTCCCAGGCAAGAATACTAGAGTAAGGCTCCACTGGAATCCCTGGAAGGAAGATCCTTTCTCCAGGGGATCTTCCTGACCTCAAGAATCGAACCTACGTTTCTGGCATTGGCAGGTGGATTCTTTACCACTGAGCCCCCAGGGAAGCCTAGATAAATGTTACTACTTCACAAAATAAAATTTAAAATGTGCATGTCGTTTTCATGACTGTCAGTCATTTGAAGCTCTTATTAGTCTTGGTGACTGAGGCTGTTATTCTTAACACAGAGTTAGTATGCTGTAAGCATGAAACTTTATACAACAATGGAGCTGAAATTGCAAACAAGTGATGGCGGAAGCTTGCAGATTAGCTTGAATTAATGTGTTGCTTAAGCCGGATGCAGAAGTACCAATTCCAAGAATTTCATAAGTGGGAGTAAAGGGAAATACATGTGAAAATAAATATAAACTGCTATAAATCAGAACCTGCAAAGCAAGAGGCATAACATCAAAGTAGAATCTGATTGGCCTGGCAAGTTTACCATCTCCTCAGTGTTAAATAACACTCTCAGCTGGTGACCCAGTCCAACTCTGTGTCAGACTTTAACTTGACCTTTCAAGAGACTGGCTTATTATGATTTATTCTGCAATCGCGGACTTGAGAGTACAGAGGAGTAAAGGAGTATAGAAGGACGTCCCAAGAGAATCTAGTTCATTTCTCAGTTTCCCGGCAAAATTATATTCAAGCAAACTCAAGTACAAGAGACAGCTGTCTTATTCTTTTTTTTTTTTTTTTTTTTTTTTTTAAAGGAATTTGATTCTGTTTCCTCAAATCCTTACATTCTGGAGACTGAGTCTCATTTCCAATAAAATTCCCATGTCCTTTTATTCAAACGTGTTTATAGTCTTATTTTCTTTTTCTTCTTTTGGTTGTTGGTTGAAGTTAAGAACAGCTGATTACTGTGATATTTTTACAGTACTTTTGCAAAGACTTAAATAATACTGGCTTTCAGATCTTTTTATTCTGATCATACAGCAAATCAGATGATGATCAATACACAATAACAGATATATTAGTTTTGTGTTATGTCTGTAGAAAATTACTGCAAACATAAGGTTTAAAACACAAATTTATTATCTCAGTTCTGTAAGTGAGAAATTTATCATGGGCCTCATTCTGCTACAATCATTGTATCATTGCAACTGTGTTCCTTTTTGGAGCCTCCAGTTGTGAATCCATTTCCTTGCCTTTCTCAGCTTCTGAAGATAGTTCACATTCCTTGGCTTATGCCCCCCTTCCTCTCTCTTCAGAGCTGTTAAAAGTGGTTGAGTCTTTCTCACATCAGAACACTTTGACACTGACTCTCTTCTGCCACCCATTTCAACAGTTGAGGATCTTTGTGAACACCTTTGGACCATCCAGAAAATCCAGGACAATCTTTCCCATTTTAAGGTCAATGGACTACCAGCCCTAATTCCATGAGCAATCATAATTTCCCTTTGCCATGTAACATAATATGCTCACAATTTCTAAGGTCTAGGATGTGGGCAATTTGTGGGAGGCATATTCTGCCTTCCTAACACATGACTCAAAAATGTGTGTTCCTCTTCTCTATCCTGGGCCTTCCCTGGCAGCTCAGTCAGTAAAGAACCCACCAGCAATGCAGGAGATTCAAGCTCAATCCCTGGGTCAAGAAGCTCCCCTGGAGAAGGAAACGGCAACTTTTGCCTGGAGAATCCCATGGACAGTCAAGTCTGCTGGGGAACAGCCCATGGGGTTGCAAAAGAGTCAGACACCGCTTGGTGACTAAACCAACACCACCACATCTCTGTTCTACATATAAACACAGACACTCAGGCATTTGAGGAAAGTCAGGTACAACAAGGTAAAAATAGTCCCTGCTTTTACCTAGTCAATTTCAGAATGCCATTACTCCCACCTAACAAGACTTGATGAAGGGGAAAGATAACAGATCTAGAGTTAAAAGATGATGAGAATACAGATAAAATGCTAATTAGAGTCTTTCAGTTATATCACTGCCTCAGAACTCCCCAACAAATAAGTTTCTAACAAGACATTAAGAGAGTCAACCAAAAATATTTTCTTCTTCAGGCAAAATAACTCAAAGTAAAAAGCAAGTTTGGTCTTTAAAGTTCCTCTCTCATGGTTCTTGTAATTTGCCAAAATTCCCTATAGTTATCATAAGTGTAAATGCTCCCAAATGAAGAAAAATTCTATAAAAAAACTCTTCTTTGAGAAATGTGTCATTCTCAGGAAAGGAAAATTTGTTTTTCAAAATTTTCTATTTTCAAAAGTACTAAAAAGTGACTTGAACATAAAAAATCAAATTCTGCAAAATTTCCCAAGGATCGCTGGCATGGAATGGGTTTCCTTTGGCTGTGTTTGTTACTTCCTGCCCTCCAGAAATAAGACACACAAACACCGCCCTCCGGGTTTTTCTTCAAATCCCTCTGCCAACTATAAAACCCTGTAAATCAGAGACGCTGGCTGCTATAGAATATTGACATCGTCAGGTGTACTGCTCACAAAAGCTCTGTTTAAGGAAGAAGGAGATTTTTCACTAAGAGAAAGATAGCTGCCAACCTAATATTTGTAGAAATAACCCTCAGGCACCATCTTTATAACCCTCCAAATTGTTGCAGCAAGGTAAGACTCCTATATTTGGCTAACTTTAGCCGTGTTGTTCACTTTTATTATTTAATTTTGTCTCAGCTTCTGACAAGCTTTGGAAAATTTTAATACCGTATCAAAACACAAATACTTTTACATTAAATTCTACATGGAAATATCATGAAACAAAAAGTGCTGTGTAAAGCGGTTTGTTACTACATGCTCGGTGCTGCTGAAATCTTGTGACTCCAAATTACTGAGGTGTTATTTCTAGCTCAAGTTAAGTCCCCTGTGCATCTAGGTAACTCTCTCAGGCAACTGTTCTCCAAATAGCGATCTGCTGATCCATGACCCTTCAAATGGTTTTTCTAGCATTAGAACATTTTTTGTCTCCATGACTGTCATAGGCAAGAAAAAGAGTACTAGGGAATTCATACCAACAATTAAATGCTTTAATCTGGAAGTGACCCATGGTCACAACTCCTCAACCAAAATCAGTTGCACAGTGATACCTAGGGCAAAGATGTGTGTGAGTGCTCAGTGTAGTCCAACCTTTTGTGATCCCATGGACCCTAGACTCCTCTGTCCATGGAAATTTCCAGGCAAGAATATTGGAGTGGGTTACCATTTCCTACTCCAGGGGTTCTTCCTGACCCAGGATTGAACCCGCGTCTCTTGTGACTCCTGCATTGGCAGGCGGATTCCTTACCGCTGTGCCACCTTGGAAAGCCCACTGCAAAGATAACAAAAACTAATCCCTCCAGAAATCTAAAAAGAGAGGAGAAACTCATATGTGTGAGTACTCAATCTCTCTACCACAGCTGTCAAAGGACAAATAAAAATAACTCGTCTCTGTTTTAGTTTCTTTAAATGTCATCTTTTTTTTTCTTTTCACATAGAATAGAATTGTTATATTGAGGACAAACTTCCAGTAATCCCATTGAAACGAATTTTTTTCCTCAAATGTCATAAACCACTCTTAAGTGCTTTGCAGAAGCATAGCTCAATGTTATTTACAACCAATAAAACACACTTTTGATTTAGTGAGACAAAAGCTGTCTATTCAAGTCCCATTTAATCTGGCAAAATAACAGCCAGCATTGACAAGGATATACATAAATTGATTCCTCCAAACTTACAACTCCAGTAGCCACTATGGGCAAAGGAGCATAGCATTGTGCTGAACACTATCTTTCACAAAAGCTATAAAGAATTTGAGCTTTCCAGAGAGAGTTCACGTTATAACCCAAACCTGTCTATTTGTATGATGAACATTATTTTCATATTAAAATATTTTGTTTGAAACATCTCGTATTTAGGCTTAAACTTGCCCCTGTAAAATGGTTCACATAAACTATATGGGTGGAGGCCCTCAAACACCATAATCACTCTATGATGCAAGTAATTTTTTCTAATATTAATCTTAAACACATCATACAAAAAGGTTAATTAGACCATCTCGCTTTTCTTCCAGGAACAGTGCAATCTGCTCTATAGCATTGTGCTAAGTTGCTTCAGTTGTGTCTGATTCTTTGTGACCCCAGGGACTGTATAGCTCATGAGTTTCCTCCGTCCTTGGGATTCTCCAGGCAAGAACACTAGAGTGGGTTGCCATGCCTTCCTGCAGGGGAATTTCCTGACCCAGGGATCAAACCCGTGTCTCTTGCATCTCCTGTATTGACAGGCGGATTCTTTACTACTGCCCCACCTGGGAAGTCTGAGTTTAAAATACTCTAGAGATAATTTATTCTTTTTTCTTTTAATAGATATTTCCTCACAGTTTTTTTTTTGTTTTTTTTTTTTAATTAATTTGTTTTTTGGCAGTACAGCATGTTGGATCTTAGTTCCCCAACCAGGGATCGAATCCATGCTACTCACAGGGAGAAATGAGTCTTAACCACTGGACAGTCAGGAAAGTTTAGCACAAAATTTTGTTTGTTTGTTCTTTAAGATAATTTCCTCCTGTGTTCTAGCCCTTGGGACTATATTCAGTCTGCAGAATATTAGCTTAATCACTCAATCTTTGTTTTAATCTACTATAGGGGAGTTGGTGACATAAATCTGGGCAGCAGGGAGTGTTTTCTTAGAGAAAAGGATGGGAAAGCCTGATTGAGCCTGTGTTCTAGTATTATTTAATTTCACTCCCTCCAGTGACTGTCTTCTCCTAGCTCATTCCATGGTCCACTTTCATTGAGTCAATAGGTTATACTCATGCCTTCCAGGTGGTCTCCATTACTCTCTGCTGATTCTTAGATCTTCTGAGTTACATTATATTGCATTTTTCCTAAAACCAGATAGAGATTGGGGTTTAGAAAAACACTATCAGAGTCCCCCTCTCTGTAGGCTATACTTTCCCACCTGATTGAAACAGACATAGAAATGAAGTTAAGCCCAACTATTGGGGCACTCCACACAGAAGCCTTGTTCCCAGTACCAAGCATATTTTGTAAACATTTTCAATCATCCTCACCATAAAAAAAAATGAGGACTTATGGTAACAAAATACTTGTTTGTCCTCTTAAGTGTTTGTCTGTAATTTAGTTTAATGATGCTACACTTTCTTATAGTCTCTTTAGACCTCAAGGGCCATTTGTATTGATTTAGCCATTCTGTTTGTCTCGGTAACAAACAGCCACATAAAACACAGACTTGAAAAAGGAACTTTCCTGAAGTGGAAAATCACATTTATCAGTGTAATAAAACTTTGAATTCTGGATTACATCTGGGAAATAATTCTGATTCTTTCAATATAAATCCTGGATATGTATTTAAGACAAACACCTTTTAGGATTGCCAATTTTACATTTTTAAGATCATTAAAACATCAATTCATAATAAATTTTGTTGAGTTATTTTGCACTAACAATCTAGGTTTGTTCCAAGTGTTACATGATTTTAGTTAATATATAAGAGAATAAGTGAAAGCTGAGTTAAGACAAAACAAAGAAATAAGCTGACCAAAGGAGACAAGAAATTAGGAAAAGAAGGAGACTTCAGATTATACTCCATGGTTTCTGGTGCAATTGTTTAGAAAATATTATTATTTTAGTATTTTAAGATAAAACAAAGTGATGGTTTTAGTTTTGATGCTAATCATGATATCTACTAAAATTATTATCACTTATTTTTCCTAATGCATACCATCCTTAGTTTAGTTAACTATCTAACTCAAATCCAGGAGAAATGAAGTCTAAAATCATAGAGAACCTGCCATTTTAGGTTCTCAAGCACATTATTGCAGCTTATTACCCATGATGGGTTTTTCATTACATTTTTTAGGGGTTGAAATATTAAAGCATTCATTTGAGTCCAGGTATTTAGCTGGAAAATGAATCCACCTATTAATCATAGACAATTCCTATCAGACTAATGCATTGCAAAGAAAACATGATATCAGAAAATAGTATTCTTTCAAAATGTATATTACATTATGAATATATGTGCCATATGGAAACACATGCTTGCTTGGGAAAAAAATATACCTCACGCTTATTTTCAAATGGCCAGAGAACCATTTTTAGTCATTTTAAGTCATTAAGACTATTAACCATGACTTTAATGAAGAACATGGAATTCAACAATCATTCATGGTATGCCTGCTATATACCAGGAACTATGCCAAGAAACTGAAATTAACAAAATATGGCACTCTCACTCCATCAGCCAACAGTCTATTGGGATAGACAGACACAGTGAGTACTTAATATACTCTTGTCTTTGTGGGAACTGACAAGCTCACCTTAATTGTGCCAACTCAGTGTTTTGTGTGGCTCACCAACACAGCCAGTTGATTTCCCTTGCCATTATCAACATCCCTTAAAATTGTGTGCTGCAGATTCTAGACACCTTCCCAAAAATGAGTTTCCAAAAGGTTTTTTACATTAGCAGTAAACTTGGATTCACAGACAAGCAAGATTGCTCTACAGTAAATATGGTTCATTTCAATGTGTACATTCTGTGAGTTGTTTCTTAAAAAAACAAAAACAACAACAAAAAAAACCTACCAAATTCTGTTATCAAAAGCAGCATGGTCCAAAAAAGAAAATTAAAATTTCAATAAGTAGATCTGTATCAAGTTTCTCTCTAATAATGGTTTTCTGTGCAATAGTGAGAAGACTTCTTAGTATTTTGCCTGTTTATAGCCAAAACTAGTGTTTGACATCTTCTTTAAGATTTTAAAGCTGAGGTACTTATAATTAGTCCATGACAATTTTTTTTTCTTAAGTGTTAGCAGGATTCTTTAAGGCAGGAACTAAAAATATATATGGGGTTTCATCTAACGCAAAGTTAGGCTCTAAAACCAGAATGTGAGGCAATTATTGCTATGCTTAAATCACCCTTGAAAAATTATTCAGGATTTGTTTGTGTTTCATACGGTTGCTAAAATTTGGAACTCATTTATTTTTCTTTAACTCAGAAGTGGACTAAGTAGATATTTTTAAGAGGAGGTGACTTCTCATGTGATACTAGTGATAAAGAATCTGCTTGCCAATGCAGGAGATGCAAGAGACATGGGTTTGATCTCTGGTATGGGAAGATCCTTTGGAGAAGGAAATGGCAACCCACTCCAGCATTCTTGCCTGAAAAATTCCATGGACAGAGGAGCCGGGTGGGTTCATGGGGTCCCAAAGAGTTGGACAAGACTGAGCAACTGAGCATGAGATATATGAGAATAACTTGAAAAAAAATATGTATCTATAAATATTAAAATTGCTTACTAAGAGCAGTACAAAAGGAAAAAACAACTCAGAAAACACTCCAGTCTCTGTATGTATCTCTTCGCATCCTACCTCCAGTCAAAGAGGAGGAAGTGTATACATGTAAGTCCAAGATTATCCTTTCCACTTCCTCCAAGACCTTGTTTAATTGGTCTTCACTCTCTGTGTCTGTATTATATGTCACCTCTGTTTCTCTATAGAATTCTCCCCTGTAGTACGTGAACATAAGACTCCTCCAGCAAAACTTATCATCTTGGCGTCAGAAATTTTTCTTAATATAAGAAAAGAATCTGTAAAGAAAACTTTCAGACATAGCAGAGAAATGTGTTATCACCTGTAATTCAAAGAGAACTTGTCAATCCAGGAATTGAAGTCCAGTAATGATATTCTTCAGGAATTAAACAGAAATCAAGATATCCATGGAAGAAGAAAAACTAACAATTTTTTTTTTTTTACCAGCAAACCAGTCTTTAAAGAATGACTGAAGAAAGTTCTCTAAACAGAAAATAAATGATAAGAGAAGGATCCTTGGAACTTAAAAGGAAGGAGCATAGAAATTTATAAAATAGGGATGAGAGTCTATCCTTCTCATTAGCTTCTTAAATCATAGTTGATGGTTGGGAAAAAGTATAGCATTGTCTGGTGGAATACTCAGTGTGAATATAGAGGAAATACTTGAGACAGTTATATTTTTTAACTGTTGAAAAAATTGAAGTAGTGAACAAAAGTAAGTTTTCTAACTTTAGTCAAAGTGGTATGATATTGATGTCAGTAAAATATGATAAGTTATACAAGTATAGAGAAATCACTAATAAAACTATATAATATTATATACTCAAAAATTCTATGTATTAATTAGAGATTGCTAAAATATGCTTAAGAAGCACACTGGAAAACAATAAAAGGGAAACAAAGCAATTAGAAAGAGGGGAAACAGAAAACAAATGGCAAGATATAGACTTATTCCTTGCTTTATGAGAAATTGGCTAAATATAAATAATTTAAAGTCACCAATCAAAAGACAGACTTCAGATCAAAGAAAATGGCTAGAGATAAAGAGGGACTTGTGTGTGTGTCTTTCTACATGATCTACCTTAGTAAGAAGAGAAATTGACTGTGGATTTTTTCTTCCTCCCAAAATTATACAGCATCCCTCTTTTAGGAATATATATATTAACAGAAGGGCTGTGCCAAATAGTGTAGATGAATGCCACCCACAGCGTTGCTTGGATCAGAGGTGGGGTTGAAAGTGAAAGTGCAAGTTACAGAGTCGGGTCCGATTTTTTGTAACCCCATGGACTATACTGTCCATGGACTACTCTAGACCAGAATACTGGAGTGGGTGGCCATTCCCTCCTCCAAGGAATGGTCCCAATCCAGGGATCAAACCCAGGTCTACCACACTGCAGACAGATTCTTTACCAGCTGAGCCACCCGGGAAACCAAAGAATCATTTATGTGCCTGCATAAACATATCCATTCAGTGTGTTTCTGCATAGACTATGTCTATCCCTACCTCCAAAGAGAAGATCAAACACTCAGACACAACAGATTGCATGTTGTACAAAAACCGCACCCATCTAAATCCATTTTTACTAGTGGTAGGTTAAACTGACTTTGCCTTAATGTGTAATGCATTATCTGCTTCATGTTAGTGACTGATCTACCCAAACAGTCTCCAGATCAGATTTATAGTAATATAGAGGAAACACTTAGAATGAATCAATTGAAATGCAATATTGAAGAAAAAGCAACCTTTGTGCAAAATTCAGATTTTATGAATGTGCCTTGTTTCATGGGAGCAGAAATACCAGCAATAAATAGAACATTAGCATAAGGAGTCACACTGAACATTAAAAGCTTTACCAGGAAGAGCACTTGAAATAATTTAGCGCTGATAAACAGCCCCGCAGGCAAGTTTTGGGCAATTTGCGATAAACCACAAATTTTAAAGGAGTCACAGAAATCCTTCTAAATGTGCATTATGCTGGAGTGGCAGTGAGTTCATGGGGGTTCTCAGAAGAGTATTTTCAGGACTGAACATTTTGCCACGGTTAACAAGAAAGTCATTTCAGTAAACAGTGGGAAGTCTACACACTTGAACAGTGTTCTGAGTGTGGATGGTGGTAAACCAACACAGTGACAGCTCAGTCAGGCAAGGTTCTGATTCTTGATCATGGCAAACTATCACAAGTAGCAATTCTCTCTGCTACAAAAAGGTGGGAGATGAGTTTAAGTAATTAAAAAGAAAAAAAATGTTAAATGATGGATATTATTGATTATTTTTCTCAACACTCTTGTTCTCTTGTGTGTGTGTGTATGTTTTTTTTACTTCTTACCTTGAACAAATGCAAGACATATTTTTATTTCATGAGTTAAAAATAGTCCTTAAGATAATCATTCCCTAGAAAAATGAAAAGTATTCATAAATACCTTTGGATGATGAATACTATTGAGCTTTTTGAATTTTTATTTTATACTGGAGTATGGTGGTTTGGAGGTGGTTTAGTCACCAAGTCGTGTCTGACTCTTGCAACCCCAAGGGCTGTAGCTGTCCAGGTTCCTCTGTCCATAGGATTTTCCAGGCAAAAACTATGTTGGAGTATAGTTGATTAACAATATTGTGTTAGTTTCAGCTGTGCGGTATGTACACAGCGCTGTATTTTTTTTTAAGAACCGCTTTATTTGAAAACTGAGGGATATGTCTTAATCCAGTGGTTCTCAAATGTCAGCGTGTCAGGAGCACTTGGATTTTGCTGTTGTTTAGTCTCAGTTGTGTCTGACTATTTTGTGGCCCCATGGATTGTACCTTGCCAGGCTCCTCTGTCCATGGGATTGCCCAGTCAAGAATACTGGAGTGGGTTGGCATTTCCTTCTCCAGGGCATCTTCCAACTCAGGGATCGAACTCCAGCCTCCTCTCCGGCAGTCAGATTCATTACTGAGGCACCAAGGAAGCCCCACACTGCTGTATTTAAAATAAAGAGATAACCAACAAGAACCTACTGTGTAGCAGAGGGGATTCTACTGCTGAGTTTCTGTGTGAGGAATTTGCCATGGAAACCTGAATATAATGTCATGGTTATTAGGTAAGTGGCCAGGAATAGCCCTTTTCAAACTTGAGGACATAGCAAAGGTTTCCAAGATATATAGCATTTTAATTCAATACACAGAAAAGAACAATTCATGATTCTAAAAAGAATTAGGTAATGTGTAACAATTTTAGATCTTTCTCTCTTCTTTTTTCTTCTTTAATCTTTAAAAATATTTTTCTTATGGGAAAGATAAGATGAAATTAATTGCATTGAGACTTTGCTACATTTGGACTTGTTTCTGTTTTTGTAGCAGTGACTAGGCTAACATCTTCTCTAGCTACACATTTAGCAATATAGACAAAATTCAATTTACTGAAATTCAAGGAAGCTTATGAAAATAGAGTCAGCCAGTTCGCACTGATCCCCAAAGAGGAGAAGAAAGCAGATCAAGAAATATGGATGGGCACTCTTTTCAGGGGATAGTACAAATTAACAAGGAAGATTCATCGCCCGCACAGCTCTGCGAAGGCGGCAGAACATGAGTACAAACCTAAAAGGCTAGCAATAGGGTTCAAAAGAGAGAACTCCAGCTATCCGAGAGATGTTGGGATTAACCAGAATGTTTAATGGAGTTTTTGTTCCATGTTTTGATGATTTGGCTTCCTACTCTTTGAACACTTCTTAAGATAAACTTATAATATCATTTTTGATAAAGAGAATAGAAAGAAAACACAGCAATCCTCATGGGTGGGCAAATTTTGTTTTTATTTTTAACTATCATGCAAATTTAAAAATTGTTTTCAGATTCAGATGAAACTGTCATATCTGTCATATCTGTACAATTTCAGGAATTTTCAAGTTTTCGTTTTCAGTGTCCAGTGTTACTCTTGTGCTTGTTACATTAATGTTCATTTTTAGCAGTATTTTGTGTAAAATCAGCAGAAACGTTTAAGTGTTCTTACAGTGTTTATAATGATTGAATTCTCTTCATTAACTAGTCTATCAAAAACTCTAAGAAGCGACTACTAATTCTTTTAAAAATTTAACTTTTCCTTTTAATAAATTATCACATTTGGTATAATCTGTATGTGTTTTGGCTATAATTTGGTTCTCAGTGTGAGAATCATTTCTATTAATTTTCATTGCTCATCTTTATCACTTTTGTTTCATATTTCATTGATTTTTAACAGAATGTTCTTTTAACTCTTTAATCAATATATTTAAATTTGACAAAGAAGATATCTATCATACATTCCCACACCAAATGCCTGTAATTTCACCATAAAATTCTTATAAATATTTCGAATTGGAAATGAAATTATACATTAATTATATATATATATACATATATGTATGTATGTGTGTGCATATATATATAAATATATATATATACATATATATATATATATATACAAGTTTAAGTTCATGTTCCATTTCTATTAAAAAGTATTGTGGATTTTAATTGAATATGCTACCTCAACTAAGAACATTCCTGAAAGTAGAAAATTTTACTCTCTCATTAAATTTAACAAGAAACTAATTCTCATCATATAATTTTACCTTTCTGATTTCATGAAATGTTTTCCACACACTAACTTCCAGTTCCATACATCTTACATCTATATTTTTCTTTTTCTCTCCTCCCACATTTCCAGCAGTGGGCCTCATGAGTCCCATGCATAAAGTGGTACAACCCTAGCTTTACACCTTTGTGTGTAGGCATGGCAAACAGCAGAAGAATCAAACAGGCTTTTCCCAACCAATGCACAGAAGTGACGGGACACCACATGAAAATTCCCCACTATAAGAAATTAAAAGTATTTGTAACTTCCCCTTACCTGGATTTCCAAAATACCACGGCCAAACAAAAACAAGGAAATTTACAGTGGAAAGTGTCTGTTGTCTTAATAGTGGGCAAAATATATTACTTTTGAGAAAATTATATAAATATATGTCTATGTAAAGATGCAAAGAGAAGCAAAGGACTCTCTCCTAGAAGTCCTGGAGAAAGCCATGCAAGTGAGGGATCTTTAAATTATTTTTTATTCACTTCACTATAACTGTGACTGTGGTACACAGAATTCTGAGACGGTCCCGCTAAGTTTCTCAACCACTAGTGTACTCACCTTCTCCCAGTTATTTCCTGCAGTAATTCAGATACTGAAGTTAAGGGACTATATATACATATATACATAGCATATATATATATATATATATATATATATATATATATATATAAGCTTATGAGAATTTTATGGTGAAATTACAGACATTTAGCTTGGGTATGTATACTGTATCTCTTCTTTGTCAAATTTAAATTTACTGATTAAAGAGATAAAAGAAAATATATATATATATGGAATATACATATACTGCAATATTTTGACCACCTGATGTAAAAAGCGGACTCACTGGGAAAGACCCTGATGCTGGGAAAGACTGAGGGCAAAAGGAGAAGGAGGTGGCAGAGGATGAGCTGCTTAGAAAGCCTCACCAAATCAAAGTCCATGATTCTGAGCAAACTCTGGGAGATGATGCAGGACAGAGAAGCCTAGCATGCTGCAGTCGATGGGTCGCTAAGAGCCAGACATGACTGAGCAGCCTAATAGCAACAAGAATGAAAGGACTTAAAATCAGTAGAGCTTGAGGTAGGGCAATTATCCAGGTGAGATTGACCTTATGTCATGGGCCCTTTAAAAGCAGAGTTTTCTCTGGTAGGCCACAGAAAAAAAACCCTGAGAGACACACCCTGTGTCTCCTGGAAGAAAGCAAACATCAGTTGTAAACGACCTGTGAGAAGCATGAGGCCAGGAAACACAGCAGCCTCTGCTTAGCAGGAGCTCTCTCTAGCCGTTAGCTAGGAAGGAAAATGGAATGTCCATGTCACAGCTTTAGCAAAATAAATTCTACTAACAGCAGTGATTTCAGAATAGAGCCCTGAACCCAGGTAAGACTGCACACGCAACTGACACCTTCACTTCAACCCAGTGAGATCTGGAGAAGAGGACCTAATCATGCTGCACTCAAATCGTAGACCTACAGAAACTGGGAGATGATAAATTTAAGCTGTCAGGTCTGTGGCAATGTGTCATGCAACAATAGAAAGCTCTTAAAATGCCTCTCCTCATAGGAGTTAGATATATGAGGTAGATTGTCAATTGGGGAAATCCCAATACATGCAAGCAAAACCTGGATGTGAGAGAGAGTATGCATAGCAAAATGACACAGAGAAGGTCTTATTCATCACAAAGACATTTGGTCCAGGTGAAACTGACAGGTATGAAGGCACACACAGGGCGACAAGAACATGGGACTCACCTTCCCAGGGATGTGAGAACAGCTCAAGGGAAGCAAGTCAGGAGTGCTTATTTTCAAAAGGAGGTCCATGGTGAGGACTGAATCCAAGGAGAAGGTATCTTGGGCACGCTGATGTGGGCACAAATAATGACCAGGCCCAAAAAAGTGTTTTCTTCTATATGGTTTCACATAAACCTTCCAGCTTTCCCCTACAAAATCTCTGCAAAAATATACATTATTTGAAGAAGATTTTGCTGTAGGTGGATGCTTCATGGTGAGAATGAAGACTGAATTTGGCTTCAAGGCAGAAAGAGTCAGCTTCACCTGGGAAAGAACTGTTCTTGGATAAGGATGATCTATGATTCAGCTGACTTCAATCACGACTTCAGATGAAGAGTGTAAGAGAACCGTGAGTAAAATATTTATGATAATCACATATAACCATAGATGTCTAAAAAAGGACACGCTGTGAGATCAGAGGTGCCATTGGAGAAACAAGGTGGCATTTCCTTTGATGAATTCTCCAAGGTTTAGGGTCTGAAACCCTGCTTTCGTGGCTTTTATCTCAGGAGCTTGATTTATTCAGCAGCTGAAAAGGGGATATATCTCTGGGAAGGAGCAGGGGAGGGCATACAGAATAATCAAACTCCCTGGAAATATATTTACACAAGAATGCAAATTTAAAATAAGAAATATAATGTCAAGAATACTGGGATATTTCTGTTAACATGGCCAGCATTACTTTTTCTTTTACCCTATAAGCAGATCTACACAAGAATTTGAAGTGAAAAGCAAGGTACCATGATAAGTTTGGAATTAGAGAAAAGAAGACCAAGGTGATATTTCCAGTATTTAATAGCATTAGGATCTGACAGCTATTTATGACCATCTTCACATCAGGAGTATGTGAACCTGCCACTCTACTTGGAGTTATACATTATTGTTTCAAATAGTTCTCATGCCTAAATAGTTATACACTGGCATTTGAAATATACCTCCAATGTGAATTTCTTTGTCAATGTCATTATTCATCTAGCATAATTTATCACATCATATTATTGTATATTTACATATTTTGCTCATATAGACCATAAATTCTTTGAGAAACTTGATAAGTTAAGCAGCGAAATGGTAATAAAAATATAGAAGTTTCAAACAACACAATTAATAAGCTTCATTTAAAGGAAATACACCAAATTTGCACATAGGTTTTAAAGAACACAAATTATTTTTTAAAGTGCGTGGAAACTTTAGCCAAAAAAAGGATTTTAATATGCTCTCTCAGATACTTGACAAATCAAGCAGTAACCAAGCTAACAAGGATATAGAAATTTTGAGTAACATCATCAATAAACTTGATTTAAAAGAAATATAAAGGTCAATTCATCTGACTGTTAGGGAACCCTGATTATTTTCAAAGACATGCAGAGCCTATAGAAGATCTTACCATACCTAATCTAACCAGTGACCACTGATTTCTGCAATTTCTACCCTTGTAGAATCATATTATAATACCTTTGCCTATAAAGTATGGCCATTTGGAGATGCCACTGTCAATGATAATCCAGAATCAATAATTTGTTATTTGGTCGACACAAATCATCTCTTGTACTTAGCTTCCCATATTCTGTTTGTTTTCTGATAGTCCTTCCAATTGTGCCTTCTTGCCTATTCTTTTCCCTTACCATGTGTCTCCAGCTATAATTCCCATTGGTTTGTAATATTTTATTATATTTCACAATGCATATAGCATTCCTTTTTATTTCAACTACCTCTACCCTGCTTATGGAATTTCAACAGGTTACTCACATCTCCCTCCAGACTTTGTCTAGTCAACCAATCATGCATTAAGCTGTCAACTACATCTTGGTAGAACTTTCTCATCATGCCACTTGCTTGCTCAAAACAGGCAGTGGTTTTCAGGGCTTATGAGTC
The DNA here is from genome assembly GCF_963930625.1 of Muntiacus reevesi. Classification (NCBI taxonomy): domain Eukaryota; kingdom Metazoa; phylum Chordata; class Mammalia; order Artiodactyla; family Cervidae; genus Muntiacus; species Muntiacus reevesi. Next base: position 123,003,576 of record NC_089251.1, read on the forward strand.
AGAGGTTGGACTCTAGCATTCAAAAACATGCAATAATCCCACAAATGACCTCTTAATGCTCATACTTCATGATGTTCCTATAAGAATGAAAGTGAAAGTTGCTCAGTCATGTCTGACTCTTTGGGACCCCATGAACTATGCAGTCCATGGAATTCTCCAGGCCAGAATACTGTAATGGGTAGCCTTTCCCTTCTCCAGGAGATCTTCCCAGCCCAGGAATTGAACCGGGGTCTCCTGCATTGCAGGCAGATTCTTTACCAACTGAGCTATGAGGATCAAGAAGACCCTGTAAATGATAGCGTTAGAACTGAAAGGGGAAGCTTTAAGAATATTTTCTCTAAAATGGAATAACCATAGAACTACCTGTGTTATTTGCAGAACATCTATCTATCCCTTGGATTTTGTTCATGCTGTTTTTTTCCCCTACTCCTCTCTTCATCCATTTTTCCAGGCTCAAATTTCTACTTGACTGTCCTCTAAACAATTACCAAGGGATCATCCTACCTACTCAACTCTTATGGCACTTATCATTTGTGCTATGTCTATGATTTCATCTGAGCCTGGTATTTGATTTCTTACACTGTGTTAACTGCAATCATATTCCATAAGTTTTCTTATTGACTATCTATTCAAGAAGACCCTGTAAATGATAGTGTTAGAGCTGAAAGGGGATCCTTCTTTCATTTAACAAATACTTATACCAGCTACTCTCATAAACCTGTAATGATGAAGTTGATAGACATTGTTCATGCTTCTATGGGTCTTACAGACTGGTTGCAGAGAAATTGTACTGAGCAGAATCATAACAGCTCGGGGTGAAAGCTCTGAAAGACTAGTGTGATCAGAGAGTGCAAAGGAGAGGGCTATTTTATTTTGAAAAGGAGATGAGGTGATAAGAAAAGATCTCTGAGGACATGGCATTTAAAGATGTTTTGAGCATGTGTAAATCTCCTAAAATCTAACTTTTTCAAAAACAAGAATAAGGAATATGATATCAGAAATACAGATGATGCAACCAATTTAAGAACTCTGAATTTGTGTGATTTTGAACAGAATGCTATTAAAAAGAGAATAACAGCTATTGGTTTCAAAATTATTTATCTTATCTAAATAGGACAAAGTATAGGAAATAATATTTTTCTCTTCTGGGATTAGTAACCAGCTATTACAGGCAATTATTATCTAATAATTTCTTGCATTTTTTCCAGAAGAGATGAGCAGTCATATTGGAAGTAGGTGTTCAGTAACAAGTTTATCAATGTTGATTACATCTTTGTTTTGGGTCAGGAACTAGTCAGAGGAACATGAAGGGGATTTCCACAGGTGACCAGCAGAGATGGACTATTACAATGTCTTATTTTCCTATTCCTCACCCTTTTGTGGAATACTCAGATGTCATGTAGTCATCTATGCAAAGTCTGTTCATTGCATACCCATCAAGTCAGTTGGCATCTCTGACGACAGACAGTATTGACAGTCCAGTGCCTTGGTTACAATTAAAGTCAGGCCCCTGGGAATATCTTCAATCTCAAATTTCCTCTGTCACAACATTTGGGATTTAGGTCAAGATGATCGTTAAAATCTTATTCAGCCCTAATATATTCTCTTGTGGTCAACCAAGTACTCATAATCAACTATGGTCTAGAAGATAAAACAAAAATGGAAAGCATTAAAAAATTAGACACAAAGAATGAGAAAAAACAAGCTTCAGAAAAGTAACACTCATAACAATATTCATTGCAATAAAAATTTTCAGAAATATTTGTTGAAATTGTTTTTTTCCTCCACAGAGATTATTCAGAAGAGGGTCTTCTATAAGAATGGATGATTCTTCTCCTCTAATATTTCAAGTGACCTCTAATATTTCCTGACCTCTAAGATGATTCAAAATTGATGCTAGTATATAGGATACTGTGACATTCTTTGCCAACACTTGCAAATAGCATAGGAGTTTGCAGTTCAATCACTCTTCTAGACCCAGGAAGTCTAAGTAATTTGCTTCTATTTCCTTGCAAATAAATATTAAATAAGTCTCCTTTCCTGAAATTGTAGTGAGATGACTGGGGCTCAGTCATCTCTAGGGCTTCTTTACTCCCATGTATGGGTCTTAAACTGGAATGACTTGAAGCGTTCTGGGCTGGAAGAGCTAGAATGCCTTGGAGAGAATTCTTCATCTCTGTGTTGTTTCTCTATGCATTCTCTCCAGCATGACTCCTTCAGGATGGTTGAATTTCTTATGTGTTGGCATTGTTGTTGCTTACTCTCTAAGCTGTGTCCAACTCTTTTGCAACCCCATGGCCTATAACCCACCAGGCTCCTCTGTCCCTGGGATTTCCCAGGCAAGAATACTGGAATGAATGGCCATTTCCTTCTCCAAGGAATCTTCCTGACCCAGGGATTGAACCTTCATCTCCTGCATTTGAAGGCAGAATTTTAGCCAGTGAACCACTAGGAAGTATATCCATTGGCATAAGACTCATAAAAGTGTAAGAAGAGAGATAAAAAGAGATTAACTGAAGGGGGACCAGGAAAAAGCTAACATCTGAAGTCATACAACATCTCTCTGACAAAGCCCATCTGTATTGTTCAAGGGGAGGAAAGCTAGACCCGGTCTTCTGATAGAGGAATATCAGTGTCATATTTTAGGAAAAGCCTTTTTTTGAAAAGATAAACTGCCATACTTGCAGCTCATTGACCAAAACTGGTCGCATGGCTTCATTCATTCATAAAAAAGCTGAAGAGGAAAACTAGAAATAGATGTTGAGTCACAATAATTCTGACCAGAGTAGCCACCTCATCCCATAGCCTTTTTTATGCTCTGTTCAAGTGCTAGCCACAGAATGTGTCTTATTTGTTAGCTTTGGGAAATCGTGCATCAATAGTTTGCTTTTGGACTTGTGAGTAATAGTCACAAAGAAAAATAGCCAGCTAAGTAAAATCTGTGCTTGCTTTTGCTATAGAAATTTTAGCTCAGAATGTTAACCACTGCCCCAGTATGGTCTGTCTAAAACTTTTTCTGAGTTATTTCTTTTAGATTTAACATCAGCAGAAAAGTTCTGTTCATTGAAGAACTGGCAAGCATCCTCTTTTCTAATAATGAGAGCTGTTCCATTTATCATGTTCCCTTTTCACCCTGGATGCTAGGAATTTCATAGTCAGTTCTGAAACTTAAACATAGAGACTATGTTATCATTCACATATCTTAACTTGCTTTATCTTTCTACTTTCTATGCTCCCAATTTTGTGTGTTTCTTCAGTTTCATTGTTGCATGTATCTTGATTGTGGTGGTGACTATACCTCTACATGTGATAAAATAACATCGAACAATATACAAGTAAAACAGTTTTCCTGATTTTGGTATTACACTATAATTTGTTAAGATGTAACAACTGAGGGCTCTTGGATGAACAGTAAATGGGACACTGTGCTACCATTGCATCTTTTTTGTGTATCTATTATTCTTCCACAGACTGGCTCAAAATTGGGAAAGGAGTAATTCAAGGGTGTATATTGTCACCCTGATTATTTAATTTATATGCTCAGATGGTAAAGAATCCACCTGCAATGCGGGAGACCTGAGTTTGATCCCTGGGTTGGGAAGATCCCCTGGAGGAGGGCATGGCAACTCACTCCAGTATTTTTGCCTGGAGAATCCCTATGCACAGAGAAGCCTGGTGGGCCACAATCCATGTGGTCCCAAAGAGTCAGACACGACTGAGCAACTAAACAGCAACAGCAGCAAAGTATATCGTGTGAAATGCTGGGCTGGATGAATCACAAGCTGGAATCAAGATTGCCAGGAGAAATATTTGCAACCTTAGATATAGATACCACCTTAATGCAGATGATATCACCCAAATGGCAGGAAATGAAGAGGAACTAAAGAGCCTCTTGATGAAGTTGAAAGAGGAGAGTGAAAAAACTGGCTTAAAGCTCAACATTCAAAAACTAAGATCATGGCATCCATTCCCATCACTTCACAGCCAGCCAATTAATTAGGTGGGGAAAAAATAGAAACAGTGGCAGACTTTACTTTCTTGGGCTCCAAAATCACTGTGGACAGTGACTATTATTCTTTCAAAATAAGAACCTATAAAAAGTCACCAACCTATACATTTCATGTGGGAATGTTTCATATGCAAATTACACCTCAACTAATGTTGATTACAAAAAATAAGCATCATATTTATTAACTATAATGAATGAGCATACAAAGTGACCCCAGGTTTGAGTTCCCTAAGAAAACAACAAATAGAAATAAATAACTTGCCATTTGTTAGCCATCTGTATGTCTTCTTTGGAGAAATGTCTGTTTAGTTCTTTGGCCCATTTTTTGATTGGGTCGTTTATTTTTCTGGAATTGAGCTTCAGGAGTTGCTTGTATATTTTTGAGATTAATCCTTTGTCTGTTTCCTCATTTGTTATTATTTTCTCCCAATCTGAGGGCTGTCTTTTCACCTTACTTATAGTTTCCTTTGTTGTGCAAAAGCTTTTAAGTTTCATTAGGTCCCATTTGTTTATTTTTGCTTTTATTTCCAATATTCTGGGAGGTGGGTCATAGAAGATCTTGCTGTGATTTATGCCGGAGAGTGTTTTGCCTATGTTCTCCTCTAGGAGTTTTATAGTTTCTGGTCTTACATTTAGATCTTTAATCCATTTTGAGTTTATTTTTGTGTATGGTGTTAGAAAGTGTTCTAGTTTCATTCTTTTACAAGTGGTTGACCAGTTTTCCCAGCACCACTTGTTAAAGAGATTGTCTTTTTTCCATTGTATATCCTTGCCTCCTTTGTCAAAGATGAGGTGTCCATATGTTCGTGGATTTATCTCTGGGCTTTCTATTCTGTTCCATTGATCTATATTTCTGTCTTTGTGCCAGTACCATACTGTCTTGATGACTGTGGCTTTGTAGTAGAGTCTGAAGTCAGGCAGGTTGATTCCTCCAGTTCCATTCTTCTTTCTCAAGATTACTTTGGCTATTCGAGGTTTTTTGTATTTCCATACAAATTGTGAAATTATTTGTTCTAGTTCTGTGAAAAATACCATTGGTAACTTGATAGGGATTGCATTGAATCTATAGATTGCTTTGGGTAGAATAGCCATTTTGATAATATTGATTCTTCCAATCCATGAGCACGGTATGGGGATCGGGATGGGGAATACGTGTAACTATATGGCTGATTCATGTCAATGTATGACAAAACCCACTGAAATGTTGTAAAGTGATTGGCCTCCAACTAATAAAATAATATTTAAAAAAAAAAAAAATAACTTGCCATTTGGATGGTGAAGCATCTCAGGAAAAGACCTCAGAATATTTACACTCAGCCCACTTGTATAAATGAATATAGTGCTGACAGCATAGTGTTGTAAGCAGTCAGTCTGAATCAGATGGGGTTTATCATCAGGGTACAGAGTGATAAAACTGCAAATAAGCAGAAAGGAAAGCTCTCAGAGTGAAAACAAAGTGCTTTATCTGCCCAGGCAGCCACACCAAGGCCAGGAGCCAGGCAGAAATGTGGGTAGACACAGGTCATCGAGACCCACAGACCATGGAAGCATGCAGATACTTCTGAAATAAGAGAGGCGCTGTGGAATCTTGTCCCAGCCTTCATCCCCCCCACATCTTTGGTTGTTCCCAAGGCATGAGGGCACAGCATGAGAAAGATCTAGTGAAGTCTGTCATCTACCTGGGCCTCAGGTTTGGGGCGGGGGATGCTCGTAACCAGGGTTTTCTCTACATTGGTATCATCAAGCCAGCCAAATGAAGAGACAGTATTAACATGTAATTTGTAAGTCATCCCTCATCACTTCTTTAGGTCATTCATTATTAATAGGCTTTTAGAGGGATTACTTGGAACTCTTGAGAGCCAGAGCTGTACTGGCAGCTTTGATGAGACTGAATCACTGAGCAGCAGTGAAATGATGCTTCTAGAAATTTCTCAGCATAGATGAAAATCTATTGGCTTGACTTGATGTCTAAAGATCAGGCTTCTGATAGAGGAACACTGTAGTGCTGAGTTCCTCAAAGTGTAACCCTCAAGCCCACAGATGCCCAATAAAAATTAGAGATCTCAAAGGTATCACAGCTAGAGCTCAGGAAGCAGAACCCAGGAATCTGCATTTTAATAGCACCAGGGTATGGCTTAGGCCGAGGCTCACAGGTAGAGTGCAGCTGAAAGCAGTGGATTATTCAAAAACTCTTTTGTTCCCCAGTAGTGTTTTTATCATCCTTCGTAGAAAGTTGTAGATGCCTGGCAGAACAAACCAGACAGATTTGCCCTTCTCCTCCTGTATCCCACATTGCAGAGCCCCAAATCAGAAATAATTAGGAGATACCAAGATGAGAAGAGGAGGAATAGCAGGAAGCCTGGAGCTTCCACCCGCGGGGTAATTGGTCCCTGTGTAACATAGCATTACTAGATTATGAAAAATCTTTGAAGTGCACACGGCTCGAAAGAAACTAATAATGTAATTCTAGAAGTCCACACTTGTTCCCTTAGATACATAACACTGCACAAACAATTTGGTTGCAATTTCAAGGCAGTGGTTTCACAGTTATTTGATTAAACTATGATGCCTTTTCCGAAGGAGGAGATGGGCTGATAGTACTTCAAGTTTTCTGCAAGTGCCACAATTTAAAATTATAACTTAGCCTGCTGGTAATGATATTTTTAGCTGACTCCTCCTGCTTATAAATACATTTCCATATATTTTATTTCCATAATATTTTCCTTATGATCATAGAGGCTTCTTTTTCAATGAAGTCAGCACACAGCCTTTCTGAGACCAAATAATAATAATAATAATAACGAGGAAAAGAAACAAAGATAATAACATTTAGGCCCTGAGAAAGACACTGCCTCTAAATTATTGACAAGAAGTACTTTCACAAACCTTGGGCTTTCCTTAAATCTTACCATCCTTCTCAAACCCCAGGACCTCCAATTTAGTGATCTAACCCTGGGGCCAAAAGAGAAAAGGACAGAACTGTGAAAGTTAAAGCAAGCAGGCAAGAAAGCTGGAAAACGCTGATGAATCACTGGGTATTCTGAAAGAGTGAGGTCATGCATTTTTCCCATGAATAGTTATCTCCCTTTTTACTATGGGCTACATCATCCATTTTATTTGGGATTATTTTGTTTGGGTGTCAGGGATATTTGTTCCTGTGATCACCCTCCCCCCATAGAAACCAACATTTCATCTATAAACACAAGACACTGTATCCTTTGAAACAGGTAGCCCCAGGGCTGTTCAGCTGTTGCCCTTGACCTTAAGAGAACTTTTATTTTTCTCTCTATTCTCAGCCCAGATTCTATTTCCAAGCCAGTGTGACATTGTAGCCTTTTTCTATGAAGAGTTTGCCAGTTGTGCTAATCTCACCAAGTTGTACCAAAATATTTGGTGTATGCTTAATATATATTATGTTGAACTGCAAGGAATTGCTTTTGCCACATACACTGCCCTTCATAGAGCAGACAGTTTTATCTAAGCCAGATTATGTATTAAAAGTGTGTGTGCTTTGATATTAAAAAAAATTGATAAACTAGAAGTCTCTGTCTAGTTCTTTCAGTTGTAGCTTTAGATTTAAAATAGAAGCAAAGCAAAACAAAGAAATTGATTCAATAAAAATTAGTAGTTATTCTGTATTATCAGAAAGACAGCTACTTTTCAAAAAATTATAGAATACTTAAAATTTTTTCCATTTTTATTTGGGGACAATAGATAAATAAATAAAGTGAACATGATCATAATTATTTGTTTCTTAGGAGAAATACAGAGCATAGATTCTGCTTATAATCACTAGATGTTAATATAATTAAGCCCAGATAACAATATGACGTAGTTTGTTTTATCTTGGTTTGCTTTTAAAGGGAATATACTTTTAATGTTATAAAAATTAAAGTATTTATTTATTTCTATGAATTAAAAGTGAACCAAATTTAAATACTTGTGATGAGGGTTTTACAAGAATATAGTTTTTTTCTTCCTCCATGCTTTTATGAAATTAATTTTTAAGTGGGTACTGAATGTTATTAATACATAACATTTAAAGCTGAAAAATACCTCCACTATTACTAAATAATTCTAAAGGTTAACAGTTCTGTTTTACTAAATTTGGAGAAGACACTATCATCTCTGTGATATATAAATAATGTTCTACTCAAATGAGTAATTAGAATATTAATTTGAATTTTGAAAATAAAACAGAAATGAATAAACTTTTCTGTTATGTAAGTAATTTTCCATGTTAAACTAGAAAGACCATCAAGACATGATTTTAATCATTTCTAATTGCCATATTGTTTTGCATGTCCTCCATAACCCTATGCACATTCGTCTAGCAATCTTCTTGACTCTGCTCTTTGCTACAGAAGGTTGACCTCTATGGGTCCTGCCAGTGAGCTATCTTGCTCTCTGGGTTGGACTGAGCCAATAAGAAGCACCTGTAGATTGAATGAGAAGAGGAGAATGTGGCCAGGATGTCTATTACAATGTAACTGTCCTTGCCAGGTGACCTCAGGTTAGCTGTGTCACTCTGCCAACGGCCATAGTGTTTCTGAGGCTGTCTTAGCCATACATCTAACATCTCCATGTTCTGGAAACCCATCTCTCTACTTCTGACAAAGGGATGGTCATGGAGCCCTAGAGTTGCTTGTCTCATGTGTCCTGATTCTTCCCTTACTGGTTTCTCTAAACCCTGCCCGTACTACTTGCTTAAGAAGAAAGTATCTTCATTAAAAACTCATCAATTATATCATTTAAAAGAGCCACCTATTTTTGTCAGAACTCTTACGTGACATTCATCTGGACTATCAGAATTAAATTCAAGTAGCCTTCTTACAGAATTTCACAACGAATCATAAACTTTGCACCAACTCCAAAGTACTTTCTTCTATATTCTCAACAATGTGTGTGCATTTATCAAGACTTACCTCCATTTATACGTGTTCTAGTAAAAATATGTTTGCTATCATTAGCATCATCATAATAGTTTTTAAAAGCAGATTTGATTGTTTTGGTTAAAAATGTTAAATGCACATTGATCAAAATTTTAAAAGCTGTGATATCCAAAAGACATGATTTAATTAGACCTACTAGTCGTTTAGTGAGTTCACGTATCTGCTTCATGTGCAGAGCAGGAAGTGTTCTCACTGGCATAACCCAAGCACCTGGTAGAGGCCGTCCCATGATAGACTGTCAATAAATTTTTGTGAGTTGAACTTACAAAAAATTAAATTTTTTTCATTTTCTAATTAACTTAAAAGGGACTCTAAAAGTTTAAAGTTCTAAAACTACTTTTAATAGACAAAATATTTAATTGACCTGCTATGATTAAGGGATTATATTTAAAAACCTATACTTTAGTTTCTGGAACAGCAAAACAGAATCTTAAACCTGAAAGAGTTCTCTGAGAACTCTAGCTTGGCAATCCTCCTTCAGAATGTGAAAATTGAGACCAAAATAACCTAAGTGAATCATTCACAATAGATAAACAACTGATTATAAATTTAAATATTTCCCAATTTTATAGGTAAATGTAAGCCTCTGTATTTGGATAGATGATGTCTATGGAATTCCAGCTGCTCCATAGACAAAGTACTCAGAATTTGCTCTAAAGAGTAGGTACCATTTTGGGGAAAAAACACATCTGAAGCTTCTAGAACAGCCTCCTGTGAAAGAGAAGGAACAAGGGATCAGGGAGTTGGCCTAACCTCCTTATTTCTCAGGAGTTGCACAGACTGGCCGATCCCTAGCTGGATTCCTAGACTTTAAAAGGATGATTGATTCCAATAAGCTGCCATCAAGAAAATTGGGAGTTTCAAGATGAGGTGGAGCTAAGGCAGAAGATTTTAGAAATAGTACCATTCAGGGCTATGAGACTGACTTAACTTTCTTGCTGCTCATTATGTTTCTCCTCTTCTCGCTCCTCCCTTTCTCTTGTATCTCTCTAATATCTTTGTCTTTTTTTCACAAACTTCTCTCCGTTCCCCTCTTCCCCTCCTCTCATGCTGTATTCCCAACAGTAAGGTATCATAGCCATAGTATCCCTGCTCCCACAGATAGTGTTGACTGTATCAATTCCTTTGACTGGAAAATTAACAAATAGAAATCAATTTATTTCAACCAGTTCCTGTTGGAGGTCAAGCAATGCTCTTAGGAATAAGTTCCATTGCTGACCTCAACTTAAAAATCTGGACAGAGTCTTGTGTTGGAGAAGGTCATCATAACCTTCAGATGACCTGAGAGCAGGAGGCATGCAGTCACCCATGTGCTTAGAGGCTTCTTATCTCCTCCTTGGAATATATATCATGTCATTCCCATACTAGCAGGGGGTTCGAGGACTTAGCCATGAGAGAGAAGGTATTGTTGAGACCACCTGAACTGAATACATGACTGAACCCATGTCTCTGTATAAGCTTTTTAAGGTCTCTGTATAAATTTTTTTTTTTTATTTTATTAGTTGGAAGCCAATTACTTCACAACATTTCAGTGGATTTTGTCATACATTAACACGAATCAGCCATAGAGTTACACGTATTCCCCATCCCGATCCCCCCTCCCACCTCCCTCTCCACCCGATTCCTCTGGGTCTTCCCAGCGCACCAGGCCCGAGCACTCGTCTCATGCATCTCACCTGGGCTGGTGATCTGTTTCACCATAGATAATATACATGCTGTTCTTTCGAAACATCCCACCCTCACCTTCTCCCACAGAGTTCAAAAGTCTGTTCTGTACTTATGTGTCTCTTTTTCTGTTTTGCATATAGGGTTATCATTACCATCTTTCTAAATTCCATATATATGTGTTAGTATGCTGTAATGTTCTTTATCTTTCTGGCTTACTTCACTCTGTATAATGGGCTCCAGTTTCATCCATCTCATTAGAACTGATTCAAATGAATTCTTTTTAATGGCTGAGTAATATTCCATGGTGTATATGTACCACAGCTTCCTTATCCATTCGTCTGCTGATGGGCATCTAGGTTGCTTCCATGTCCTGGCTATTATAAACAGTGCTGCGATGAACACTGGGGTGCACGTGTCTCTTTCAGATCTGGTTTCCTCAGTGTGTATGCCCAGAAGTGGGATTGCTGGGTCATATGGCAGTTCTATTTCCAGTTTTTTAAGAAATCTCCACACTGTTCTCCATAGCGGCTGTACTAGTTTGCATTCCTACCAACAGTGTAAGAGGGTTCCCTTTTCTCCACATCCTCTCCAGCATTTATTGCTTGTAGACTTTTGGATAGCAGCCATCCTGACTGGCGTGTAATGGTACCTCATTGTGGTTTTGATTTGCATTTTTCTAATAATGAGTGATGTTGAGCATCTTTTCATGTGTTTGTTAGCCATCTGTATGTCTTCTTTGGAGAAATGTCTGTTTAGTTCTTTGTCCCATTTTTTGATTGGGTCATTTATTTTTCTGGAATTGAGCTGCAGGAGTTGCTTGTATATTTTTGATATTAATCCTTTGTCTGTTTCTTCATTTGCTATTATTTTCTCCCAATCTGAGGGCTGTCTTTTCACCTTACTTAGTTTCCTTTGTAGTGCAGAAGCTTTTAAGTTTCATTAGGTCCCATTTGTTTAGTTTTGCTTTTATTTCCAGTATTCTGGGAGGTGGGTCATAGAGGACCCCGCTGAGATTTATGTCAGAGAGTGTTTTGCCTATGTTCTCCTCTAGGAGTTTTATAGTTTCTGGTCTTACATTTAGATCTTTAATCTGTCTGTGTATAAATTTTAAGATTCCAGAGGCAGGTGCAAAGATCTAGTCAGCTTGCAGCTGCCCAAGAGAAGCCTCACAATTAAGTTCCCTTGCTTATTTTTTAAAATAACTCTATTTATTTATTGGTTGTGCTGAATCTTCATTGCTACAGGCTTTTCTCTAATTGCAGAGAGAGTGTGGAGGCTACTCTCTAATGGTAATGCATGGGCTTCTCAATGCAGCGGTTTCTTTTTGAGAGGAACATGGAAGCTAGGATGTGTGGGCTTCAGTAGCTGCGGCATGTGGGCGCAGTAGTTGTGGCTCCCAGGGTCTAGAGCACAGACTCAGTGGTTGTGATGCATGGACTTGGTTGCTCTGTGGCATGCGGGATCTTTCTGGACCAGGGACTGAATCTGTGTCTCCTGTGTTGGCAGGCAGATTCTTCACCACTAAGCCACCAAGGAAACCCTCCCTTGCTTATTAAAACTATCACTTACTTATCTGGAGTGATTTGCTTCTTTCTTGGATCTCTCCCTACCCACCCTAAATGGGAGCCAGTTTTGCATTTCACCCCAGCAACTATGACTGAGTTTACAAACCAATGTCTCAAGATAAGTAAGTACATAATGTTTCTTCAATCTCCCCAAGTAGAGACAGATTGAATCATGTCGACCTGAAGGAACCAAAATAGGCATCGTGAAATAACAAAATATTTGAGTTGAGCAATTTACTATAATAGATAAATATAAAAAGAGATCTTAGATTGCTTTGCACTATTTAGAAGAAGATCTGGAAAAGGAAGATAGAACTAGCCCAAGGAGAGCTTGCATGTCAGACTGAAAAGTTCATCGATAATTAGGAAGTTTACAAAAATTCTTTGAAAAGTGCTTTTAAATATGAAAGTGACATGTTTGTAAATATAAATTAAGTGATCAAATCACCTGAACCAGTGGAAAAAAGTAAATATATCAAACTTGAAATAGTACAGATAGAAAATGAGGCACACTGAGATTTTTGTAATCATTTTGTTTTTGGTTCTGCCAAAGTGAGTAGTTACAGTAACTATTTTGGGATCCATACATTTTACTTAGGGCTTCCCTGGTGGCTCAGAAGGTAGAGTCTGCCTGCAATGCAGGGAACCTGGGTTGGATCTGTGGGTGGGGAAGACCCCTGGTGAAGGGAATGGCAACCCACTCCAGCATTCTGGGAAATCCCATGGACAGAGGAATCCCTGGGGTCGCATAGTTGGACATGAATGAGCGATTAACACACACATTTTACTAACTTTATTGGTGTCCGATTTAAATCGAAATCAAAAAGATCAGCAAAAACCATTCTAAATTTTTCTTTAGATCTGCAGGGCTCAAAATAAAGCACAGCAAACAAAATAAAGATATAGAAGCTGAAGCAAAGTACAATGACAATCTACAAAGAAAGCATTTCTTTAGTAAATTGGCAAAAAAAAAAAAATCAGACTTTGCTCACCTTTCAGTCACTCATTTTTTTCCTATAAATAAGTATCAATAATTTGTCCTTGCTAGCCTATTTTAGGGACAGAGGGAGAGTGCCACCCACCTCACTGCTCCCCCTCACTTTAGAGAAATAAACCAAAATTTTGTGCTAGAAGCCCAAATTTGTTCCATTGTGCTTTGAAGTTGTTGACTATTACCTGAAATGTAATATTATTTCTAAATCATTGTGGGTCATCTGTCTTTCACATTCCCCTAATAAATGAAATATTATCATAACATTTGCATAAACACTATATATGAATCTATATAACACATGGTTCTGGGCACACATTTTACCAGTTGAAATATCTTCAAGAGTATTGCTTCACATTTATTTATGTTAAAAATATCTTAATAAATAAACTGTTTTTGCCCAATTCCAAAATGCTTTTTAATGTTTCAAGAAGTAAAACTCTTAGTTCAGCTTCTGACTTAACTTACAGAAGCAGGTTTCCTAGGTTAAACTCATCATTTTTTCTCTATAACTCATATTCTAAAAACATATTAATGTTTTAGATTTCTATACCATTGGGATATATGCTATGAATTATTTTTGAAGTGGACAAAAAGCTCTTAAGATGGACCGATGACAATTGTCTTAAATATCAGTTTCCCAGCATCAAGAGTTACACCTGGAAACTGTTTATCATAGCCAAAAAGGCAAGGCCTACTTGGGATGTGGCTCATCAGAATGACTAATACAAAGTCATTTTTCTCATAAATCTGTCTATTCTCCCACCATCTGTTATTTGCATTTTTTGAGAAAGTTTAAAAAAAAAAAAGTACTGATGGAATGTTTTGACCCAACTGCAGTTAAATTCACATGGTTCCCTCTTTTAGTTCCCAAGCTGACATTTCAGCCCAGCCTACAGTGAGTATTGCATCAGAAGAATCCTCTGCAATGGGAGTCCCAAGTGAGACATCTAGAGGCGAAAGGGGGAATTGCTAAAGAATTAAAGTATCAGTATGTTACAGTATTTTGTTGTGTAAAAGTATTTTATTTCAAATCCAGGTTGATTTTTTTTTAATGTCAAATTAAAAAAAAGATCCTAACAGTCTGTGTATGCATCCCTGAACATCAACTCCTAAATTCACCTCATGCTTTAATTTCCAGAATGCCAGACCTGTGGTTTTAATCACTTTCTTGGCTTAACAATGATTTGCTAAGATGAATTATATGGTTTTGTACTGTTAACAGCAAAGAAGACACAGGTTTCTGATTCTTTGAAAATATGCATTTTTAGAAGGCATTTTACACATTATTTCTAGATATGTACATAGACATTTGTCTTGGACAACTGCCAAATAATGCCTACCTAAAGCTATTAATCTAGATAATGTTTCATTCCAGCTGAGACACAAATAACATTTCTATGAAAATTGATAGCAACATTATCCATCCTCTGATACATAAGGCACTCTGCTAGGCCCTCAGTGTACAATGGTGAAAAAGGCACAGATAGTCCCCACCCTCGTGGAGCTTATAGTCCTAGTGTGGAGAGAGAAAGAGTCAAAAGTAGCACAAAGGCATATTTCCTTACAAATTATAGTAGGCACTACAAAGGAAAGAAGAGCGTGAACTCATGAAATGATACATATTCATTGACAGAGGTGATTTGGAGAGTCACCTAGTGATTAAACACAATATTTCACAGTGAAAAGAATATAAGATCCAGTGAGATAAAGATATTTGTCCAAAGTCACAGAACTTATATGTGGCACATTTCAGATTAGAGATAGAGCAAACTAAAAGCAGTTAGTTTTCCCAAAAACTAAAATAATTTTGCAGCACATTAAAATGGCAGCCGATCCAGTGTTCTTGCCTGGAGGACCCCGTGGACAGGGGAGCCTGGGGTGCTAGCTCTTGGGGTCACAAGAGTTGAACACAACTTAGCGACTAAACCACCTCCAAAATGATTTTTCTAACTTTGCTGGGGAATAAGAAGATTAGAAAGAGCAGTAGAAGAAAAGATTCTTCTTGGTTTATAAATGCCAAAAGAGAAAGGCAATTGGTGATTCTTTTTAGGAAGTTTTATCAGTCAGGCTAACATCTTACGATGATAACTAACAATCCTAAAGTTTTAGTATATTACAGCAGAAAAGATCTAATCTTCTTTCATGTCTAAGTCCTTCATGCATTGCCGTGGCTCTGCTCCAGTTTATCGTCACTTCTGAAAACCAAACTAACAGAGAAGTCTTGTAGCTGAAGAACTACTGGTTATGATGACAGAAGGAAACACAAATTTGTTGAAACCCATTTTGGCTCTTGAAGCTTCTGCTCAAAATCGATGCGTGTTGTTTTTGCTCACAAAGCAAATCCAGGGTTTCATCTGAGTATACTCCTCCTGCTGGGAGGAGTAGTACATATGGGTGCAGAATAAATGCAACTGACGACATACATGGATTATATGTTTTTCATGTGAAGATTTTAAGGGATGCAATTTTAGTGAAGAACTCTGATAACCTATGTAGATTAATTTCTGACCTAATAGTTCTTTACTACAGCAGTGTGTACATGTCATATTGTTCTATTTAAAATAGATAATCAACAAGGACATGCATAGCACAGGGAATTCTGCTCAATATTACGTTAACAACCTAAATGGGATAAGGATTTGCAAAAGACTAGGCATATGTGTGTGTATATATATACACACACACATAACTGACTCAATTTGCTATACAACCAAAACTAAACTAACACAATATTGTTAATCAACTAAACTTCAGTATAAAAAAGCTTTAAAAAATAGCATTTTACTACTTTAGCTTGTATCTGCTTTTTTGCTGGTAATACTTCACTTCTTATCTTTTGTGAAGGACTCTTTACCTCGCCTCTTGGTTCATGGAACCTGAGTTCCTGCCTTCATTTTTAAAAATGAAATACCCTTTTATATCAGATCTAAGCCCATCGTTGCTTCAAATTGTCCTGGCCACAATGATGGAGTCACAAGTGGGAACTTAATCTACGGCTGGTCTACTTAAGACAGTGCTCCATGCTTGTGTGGGAGGCACAAGTGGATGGTAACACAGAGGGAAAATTCCTTTCCTCCCAGACTTGGACCTCAGAGGATGTGAAGCAGAAGATGATGGTCACCTTGTTCACAGTCAGAGCTTGAGAGTGAAGCCCAGCAAGGCGAAGGGGAGTGTGCTAATCTGAGACCTGCAGAAAAATCAAGTCTCTTGTGATATTATCTGAGCTCCTGAATGGAGCTGTTCATGGAGACAGCTCTCTCTTTGGACTTTCCAGTTATTGAGATAATTTTGTTGTTGTTGTTACACTTGATTTGTTTCAGGCTTTCAACACTCACAACTTGTGGGAGTTCCCTGGCAGTCCAGAAGTTAGGATTCTCTGCCACAACCCCAGTTCAATCCCTGATTGGGGAACTAAGATCTGATTTGGCTGCACTGCACAGCCAAAAATGAATTAAAAAAAAAAACACACGCTTGCCATTCAAAATACGTAATAAATATTTTGAACAAATTACTCTGGATTTACAACTTCTCTGTTTAAAATAAGGAAGTGATCAGATTAGATGGTATCCAGATACAGCATTCTGTGATTCCATAATCTAAGACTCTGTATGTCCTGATTAAGGCTTTAGTATAAGAGCATTAATTTTTACATCTAAGTGGGATTGGGCTTCCAGCACTTCTGCTACTGTTAGTGACCAGAAATGCTCTTCTCCTGAGCATTGCAACTTTATTCTATGACATAGATACTTTACCTTACTGCTTTCAGACTGACAAAATAAATCTACTGATATAATTTAGTTGTATTTTAATCATTATTTCAAAAGGTCCCAGAGCCCAGGCCCTTCCAATGCCGTCTCTTCACCTAGCAGGGTTCTATGTGGTGGACAGACTGTCACCTGTCAATAGCATTTCTGCTGCAACTTGGATCCTTCTCTGTTTTCTCATTTTGTTGTTTCAGTCAGTTAAGGCTCAAACCTTTATGACATTTTCACCATTCTCATTTTTCCTTTAGGTACCTAAGGAGTGATCTACTTGACTCATTTTTCCATAAATTTCACTTTTCCTGTTTGGTCTAATTCTAGAAAACCTGAGAACATATGAGAAAAAGAAGGCATTTCTTACCAATTTTAATTCTAAATTCAGAATCAGAATTAGTTTGATGAGTCCCCCAGATTTCTTTTTTTTTAATCTTTTTTTTTTTTCATTTATTTTTATTAGTTGGAGGCTAATTACTTTACAATATTGTAGTCGTTTTTGTCATACATTTACATGAATCAGCCATGGATTTACATGCATTCCCCATCCTGATCCCCCCTCCCACCTCCCTCTCTACACAATCCCTCTGGGTCTTCCCAGTGCACCGTGTCCGAGCATTTGTCTCATGCATCCAATCTGGGCTGGTGATTATTCTTAAAACTTTAGAGTAGCTTTACTCTTCATGAACTGTGCTGAAGTCCCCTGAATCCTTGAAGACACAGGATCAAGAACAAGGAAACGAGGCTCCTAAAGCCTTCATCATTGTCAGTATCCAACAGATTCCTGAGGTATTAGAACTGACCAAACCAAAGATTTTTTTTTTTTTTTTTGCTCATAGGATTCCCAAAATAAATTATTCTGTGATCTCTCTCTGAGTGTACTTTACCAAAACTTCACTTTCAACTTCATAATAAAGCTTCATAATTTGCAACTGGAAGAGGAAAGTTTTCATAATTCTCTAGGGGGGAATTAGATTAGGAAATTCTGAGATTATTTGGGGGGAGTTGGATCATCCTGTTTTTCTTTTTTTTTTTTTTTTAATCTAAATCATAATGACTCATTTATGGGTTCAAAAACAATGTTTTGAATCTGTAATAAAAGACTTCCAATTGCAAACAGTGGGTTTTGCAACAATACATGAAGAAACACTAAAACCCAAACTAGGTAGTAATTCAATTCCACAACCAATATTTAACTTCTCATGCATACAAAGCATCTTGCTAAATATGATGGTGGCAAATACACAGGTGCAATCAAGTCTTCACACTCAGTAAGCTGGCACTGTCTCAGAAAATAAGGCAAGCACAGGTAAATATGGATAGTCTGCAAGGTGTTATAGGTTCTTCGTGGTACGGGAAAGTCAAAAAGTATTTCCTGGAGGGAAAAACACGGAAGCAGGTTTTATGATCTTTGAAGCCACAAACCCAAAATTACAATGATGATGTTAATGATAAATAGAACATAGAAACAGCCAAAACAAAGGAGTGTTTGTTAATGTATTACTCACAAATTCTATTAGTAAGCGTATGAAGGTCATGTGATTCAATCCTCATAGTGACATTAAGACAGAAGAATCTCCTTGTTTTAAGGATAAACACAGCTGTAGCCTAGAGTGTTTACATATTTACCTCCAGAGTCAGACATGACTGAAGGGACTTAGCATGCATGCTCAGACAGCTGATGGGCGAGGACTCAGAAATCAAGCCCAGATTCATCTCACACCAGAGCTTGAACATTCACCTTGTGACTTATTTCCTTGTCTCAGACTAATACTTCTTCCTTCTCTCTGTGACTGACTGTTTTGGGTTTCAGGATCTTTATAAAGAGAATCTGGCATGGTTTACCGTCTGGTAAGCTGTGTAAACCATGTCTGGTAAATCTGTCTGGTTTACTCTGTCATGTGGATTGTCATCAGTCAGAACCCAATTACATTAATACTGACAGTGATCATAAATTGAAAATGACCCAGCAAGGATCTAGGTAATTACAGAAGATCTGATCCAATCACAGAGGCAAAGAGTGATCCTACGTTTCCCTAACACCCATTGCAAATGAGAAATATCTTCCATACTCAGCAGAATTTCCATGTTCCTTGACTTTCTCACTTACAGCTACTAAGTGTATCTTTCACTTTATTGTGCATTCTGCATGCGGGCTCAGTGGTGTCTGATTCTTTGTGACTCCATGGACTATAGCCTGCCAGGCTGCTGTCCATGGAATTTTCCAGGCAAGAATACTAGAGTATTTCCTACTCTTCCCAGCCCAGGGATCGATCCCAAGTCTCTTGTATCTGTTCCATTGGCAGTCTGATTCTTTACCACCGTGTGGTTGGAAAGCCCATTTTTCAGTTAAAATCAGGTAAATTGAGAGTCAGCTCATGATCATCCCACAGATGATGCTGAGTCAATTTGCTTCAGAGCTAAGCGGAAGAACTAGAAAAAGTCACCATATTCTCTAAAGTGATACAACTTGTATTAGAAGGTAAATTCCATTGAAAGAGTCATGTTTTGAAGTTTTAACTAGAATTTTGATGTACTAACCATAAAATCCTCAAAGAGTTCAGATTGCAAATTGTGACTATGATAATTTAAGTATTTCTTTTGTATAATTCAATTCATTGTACTGTAGCATTCTGATTGGAATTTTAAAAGAAAATTAGCTTCATTAGCCAAAAATGTGGTCAAAATAAAATCTAGGAGCTTGGAAAAATCACAGTATTTGATTTTGTTCTTTGAAGATGCTGAAAGTAAGTGAGTCTCCTCACATTTTTATTGTGATGGACACTTCTCCATGGGTATTCACCTTATTTATTGATTGCTAAAATTTGTCCTTTTGATATTAGGTGCTATTTTTATGTGATTCTGTTTCTTTATTGTTTAATTGTTTTCCTCGGTATTTGCCTCTGGCCCTTTGAATTGTGACAAAACAGCTGGTACATGACAAGTTGCCAGAGTTAACAGCCGCCTGTCACACTCCATTTCCATCTATGACACCAATGATGAGCACAATGCCAGTTTTAAATGGACTCATTCCTTTAAACCCAGAAAATTGTGTTCATGCCTTTGAGCTGTCAAGAGGGTAAAAACACATCCACAATAACCTATACCTAATTCAGAAACTCTGTAATGTTTGAGATATATTACCTTTTAGCAATTACCAAAAGAATATATAAATTAAAAATAGAAGTCTGAGAAGCATATGAAGAACAAAACACATTCTTAAGAAATGACATAAAAGATAAGACACATTTTAAAGGTAAAATGGTGGACACCTTATCCTCATAAAAGGCACATAGCCATGGACATTTCAATTCTGAGTAATATAAAATCAAAATGAATGGTCTAGATCAGAGTACATAAATTATAAAACAAGAAATTAACTACATTTCCTATGGTTAAAATCCAAGGTTCTTTCCATGTTGATCAAGTTTTCAAAATACAGCTGGTGCTGGGTACTTGGAAATTATGTAAATATCATTAACATGAATTTATGTATTTACCCTTTAGAGGCTTCAAGTTTAACAGTTCTGGCAACTTGTGATACTTTTCAAAGACTGAAAAGATTTTTGTCACTAGTAGCCTCCAGTGCGAAGTATGAAAATTTAGCCTCTGAGATCCTTTCACCTTCTCCCCCTCACCTCGTTTGTCCTCCAAATGCCCTCTCCAAATACACACCTCTGCTATTTTTTGTCACCAGGACTCCTGTAAGTGCCATGACAGCATCCTCTCCTTTGCCCTCAGTCGTTAAAGAAACTTAACTTTTTGCTCTTCTTCAGTGCATCTAGTTCTGGAACAAACTTCTAGAGCTATGTCAGTTAATGGTACTGCACTGCTTTTGGTCTTCTGCAAATGCAAGACTCCTTCCCTTAATCAGAAAGTGAAAAGGAGAATCCGAAAAGCTGGGAAGAGAGAAGTCACCTTGCCTTTCCTGTGTTCAGCATTTTAAAAATAAAACAAAATAAGACAAAAACAAACTACCCTACACTCCCTCTCCAGAATGTTCCAACAGGTAACTTTTTTAGTATCTAAGATAGCAACTTCCATCATCCCAGATCCCTTACCTGTTTAAGTTCATATTATTTCCAGCATTGTATGTTTGTTTTGCCAGATAGAATATACAGTACACGAGGGTAGGAGTTGTGTCTGTTTCGTTCACTATATCCCCAGGACCCCAGCACACAGTCAGAAAGTCAATAGATATTTATGAAAGGAAGGAAAGAAGGAAGGGCAGGAAGAAGGAAACTGAAATAAAATAAAAGGGAATGGTTATGTCTTTCTGGAACCAAGGGAAAATTTTGTGATTCCTCATAAGACTAGTGATCCTTGTTTTTTCATGATATTTTACTATGATTTTAAAAAATAAATTGTTTTACATTTGTATATCTTTCTAAATATTCAACTAAAAGTAAATTAAATTACTTCTATGGTTGAGATATAGCTACTCTTACAAAGCAATCAGGTTCTTTTTATACATTTCATATATGATATCAAGGAATATTTCAAAAAACAACTTAACTTGAAACACCATAATTATTGGTGTTTCTGCCAGATGTTTAAGCAATCACTAAGACATCCTTTACTTATGGACTCCCGATTCACATGTGCTTCAGGTTGGCTATGCAGATTGCATCTAAGTTAATAGAAATATAGGTTGCCTCTGATCAGTGAAACACATGCATTTGGTAGGTAGTCTTAAATTCACTTTTTAGCTTTCAGCAAAATATTGTAAAGCTGAATTTTCACATGGTGAGAAGTTGAATTATCAAGATTTATGTATCAGAAATTCTTTCAGATAATAAGAATGATGTTATTATAGCTCTTTTTAACCAATAGAAATTCAGATACTTTATGAAATGACTCAATTAGTTTTCCAACTACCCAATGTCAGTAAATGATGAATAATTCATTCCCACTGAAATATGTCTTAAGGCATTTTTCATTAATGGACACTATTTACCTTGCCTGTATATGCTAAATAATATTTCATCAACTATAATCATATAAAGTCCTTTCAATCCATGAATCCATCCAACATTGTTCATCAAGTTAATACCTAATAGAAAAATAAAATATTAAAAATTAAAAATTGCTGAGATTGAAATCATTCTCAGATTCACAGGAGATGGAAGAGAACCCAGAGCTCCAGTTGAGAACTCAGGCCCCTCTATATCTTGATTTCAGGCTATGAGACCCTGAGCAGAGATCCCATCTAGGTTGTGCTTTGATTTCTGAACTACAGAAAGACTGAAACAACAAGCAAGCAGAAGCTAGATTAAGTCACTAGCTCAACAGGAATTCCATCATGTTCACCAGCTTTGTTTGTAGTGTCAACATCCATTGGATAACAGAAAAAGCAAGAGAGTTCCAGAAAAACATCTACTTCTGCTTTATTGACTATGCCAAAACCTTTGACTGTGTGGATCACAACAAACTGTGAAAAATTCTTAAATGGGAATAGGAGACCACCTTACTTGCCTCCTGAGAAATCTGTATACAGGTCAAGAAGCAACAGTTAGAACTGGACATGGAACAACAGATTGGTTCCAAATTGGGAAAGGAATATGTCAAAGCTGTATGTTATAGCCCTACTTATTTCATTTATATGCAGAGTACATCATGAGAACCTCTGGGCTGAGTGAAGCACAAGCTGGAATCAAGATTGCTGGGAGAAATATCAATAACCTCAGATATGCAGATGACACTATCCTTGTGGCAGAAAGTGAAGAAGAGTTAAAGAGCCTCTTGATGAAAGTGAAAGAGGAGAGCAAAAAAGCTGGCTTAAAACTCAATCTTCAAACACCTAAAATAATGACATCCAGTCCCATTACTTCATGGCAAATGGATGGGGAACAATGGAAACAGTGAGAAACTTTATTTTGGGGGGCTCCAAAATCACTGCAGACAATGACTGCAGCTATGAAATTAAAAGATGCTTGCTCCTTGGAAGAAAGCAATGACCGACCTAGACAGCATATTAAAAAGCAGAGACATTACTTTGCCAACAAAGGTCCATCTAGTCAAAGCTATGGTTTTTCCAGTAGTCATGTGTGGATGTGAGAGTAGGACTATAAAAAAAAACTGCGTACCAAAGAAGTGATGCTTTTGAAGTGTGGTGTTGGAGAAGACTCGAGAGTCTCTTGAAGTGCAAGGAGATCTAACCAGTCCATCCTAAAGGAAATCAGTCCTGAATATTCATTGGAAGGACTGATGCTAAAACTGAAACTCCAATACTTTGGCCACCTGATGCAAAGAACTACCTCATTGGAAAAGACCCTGATGCTGGGAAAAATTGAAGGCAGCATGAGAAGGGGACGACAGAGAATGAGATGATTGAAAGGAATCACTGGCTTGATGGACATTAGACGAGCAAGCTCCCCGGAGTTGGTGATGGACAGCGAAGCCTGGTGTGCTGCAGTCCATGGGGTTGCAAAGTCGGGCACAACTGTGCAATTAACTGAGATTTAAGTCACTAAACTTGTTATAATTTATTATGCAGATAAAATAACTAACACCTATCAACAGTCATATTATTTGGAGTAGATGTCCTAGGTTCATAGGTTGAACCATATGAAATTTTTGATCTTTAAACATTTTTATCACAAAAAATAATGGCAATTTCATAGAGTTCAATGAATTCACATGTTGATTAGTTAATTCTTTGTGGTTGTAAGATTGAGAGTCTCAGCAACTAAAGGACACCTGCAGTTGCCTGCTGCTCTCTGTAGGTTGCTCATATGGTAGTTTGTTTCTGTAGGATTAACAGGAGAATCTCTGACTTCTTCCATATCCAACCTCTAAATCTTCTTGCATTGGACTCACTGATAAGGTTAGGCCCACCCAGGGTAATCTCCCTTTTGACTAACCAAAAGTTAATTGACTAGTTAATTGACTTTAATTAAGTCAATCTTGGACTTCCCAGGTAGCACTAGTGATAAAGAACCTACCTGCAATGCAGGAGATTAAGAGATGTGGGTTTGATCCCTAGGATTGGAAGATACTCTGGAGAAGGGCATGGCAACTCTCTCCGGTGTTCATGCCTAGAGAATCCCATGGACAGAGGAGCCTGGCAGACTATGATCCATAAGGTCACAAAGATTCCAATTAACTCTGTAAAATTTGTTTACTTTTCTTATGTTCTATTGGTTAGAAGAAAGTTACACATCTCACCCACACTCATGGAGAGGGCATTAAACAAAGCTGTGTATCACTTTAAATTACTCTCCCTTAGGAACAAGTAAATTTGTTAATAAATATGGGTAAGAAAGTAATCTGTAATCCATTATCCAGAGAAGTGAAGTCTCTCAATCTCTGTCTCTCTCTGTCTCTGTTTTTCTCTGTCTCTATTGTCTAGCTTCTATTCCAAGCAGCAGATAATTTTAATTGTAATTGTCATTCTTTACTCATTCACTTCTCACTTTAATTCTGTGTCAATCTTATTGATGAGATATGTTGCTTTTGCCAATATGCCTTTTCCCAGTGGCAACCCACTCCAGTATTCTTGCCTGTGAAATCCCATGGACAGAGGTGCCTGGCAGGCTACAGTTCCATGGGGTTGCAAAGATAAATTAGTTGGTCACCATAAGAGGGAAAGTGAAAGTCAATCATTTCAGGCTTGAAAGTGAGTATGTCCATTTTGCAAAGAGAATAATCTCTATGTTGTAACTCGCATTGTGGGGAAAATGGACACTGAGTGATTTCTTGAGCTAACATTGATGAACATCTTTCAAGCCTATAACTTCTCAGACTTTCATTGTTAACCAGTTAGTAATCTTTCATATGTGAACTGCTGTTTCTTTATTTATTTTGTGAATATTTTATGGATGTACTAAATCCATGGAACTGACATTCTAGTTGGGGTTAGGGAGAGAAAATAAGAATACAAATATATAGTGTTTCAAATTGCAATAAGGATTGTGGGAAAAGATTTCCCATGATGAGGATTTATAAGAGTGATAATAGCTGGAAGTTCAGTTCAGTTCAGTCACTCAGTCGTGTCCAACTCTTTGCGACCCCATGAATTGCAGCATGCCAGGCCTCCCTGTCCATCACCAACTCCCAGAGTTTACTCAAACTCATGTCCATCGAGTCAGTGATGCCATCCAGCCATCTCATCTTCTGTCATCCCCTCCTACTCCTTCCCCCAACCCCTCCAAGCATCAGGGTCTTTTCCAATGAGTCAACTCTTCGCATGAGGTGGCCAAAGTACTGGAGTTTCAGCTTCAGCATCAGCCCTTCCAATGAACATCCAGGACTGATCTCCTTTAGGATGGACTGGTTGGATGTCCTTGCAGTCCAAGGGACTCTCAAGAGTCTTCTCCAACACCACAGTTCAAAAGCATCAATTTTTCGGTGCTCAGCTTTCTTCACAGTCCAATTCTCACGTCCATACATGACCACTGGAAAAACCATAGCCTTGACCAGATGGACCTTTGTTGGCAAAGTAATGTCTCTGCTTTTTAATATGCTACCTATGCTATGGTCATAACTTTCCTTCCAAGGAGTAAGTGTCTTTTAATTTCATGGCTGCAGTCACCATCTGCAGTGATTTTGGATTCCAAGAAAATAAAGTCTGACACTGTTTCCACTGTCTCCCCATCCATTTCCCATGAGGTGATGGGACCAGATGCCATGATCTTAGTTTTCTGAATGTTAAGCTTTAAGCCAACTTTTTCACTCTCCTCTTTCACTTTCATCAACAGGCTTTTTAGTTCCTCTTCAGTTTCTGCCATAAGGGTGGTGTCATCTGCATATCTGAAGTTATTGACATTTCTCCCGGCAATCTTGATTCCAGCTTGTGAAAGTGCCTTGCAATTTCAGTGTGTTCAAGGAAAACCTAGCTGAAGGCAACATTGGAGAAAAATCAGAAGCAGGTAAGGGGTTATGTTAGTCTACAACATGAGGAGAGATTTTCAACTGGAGAAGAAAGCAATACAAATTCCTGAGGCAAAATCAAAACAAAAGAAGGAAACAATGCAAATACTTTTTTGAGGAGCTACAAAGAAGACCCAGAGTATGTACAGCAGGAACCAAAGGGCAATTCATAGGACAGGAAGTGGGAAATCGAGGTGATGTGTGTTGAGACTGCAGTTAATTCCTGATGTATTGTCTCGATGGAGACAACAGAAATGCAAAGTAATCTAGATCATTTTCTTTTTAGTAGCACCACCACTTCTTGTTTAAATTTGTTCTATGTATTATTCTTGAGAATGCAATGATTTTTTTTTTTTTTTTTTTTTGTCTTTTCGGCTTGGTTCCACAAACATATTTAGTTTGTAAGAATAGCCATTTCTTTTTTCTCTTTCTGTGTGTGTGCCCATGTGCGTTGAAGATTGCAGAAAGGGGACAAATATTTACTGAGAACTTGTACAGGCAAGACACTCGTGTGTGTGTGTGTGTGTGTGTGTGTGTGTGTGTGTATGCTCAGTCTCTCAGTTGTGCCTGACTGTTTGTGATTCCATGCACTGTAGCCCACCAGGCTCCTCTGTCCATGGGATTTTTCAGGCAAGAATACTGGAATGGATGGCCATTTCCTCCTCCAGGGGATCTTCCCAACCCATGAATCAAACCCATATTTCCTCAGTCTCCTGCATTGCAGGCAGATTTTTTAACCTGCTGAGCCATCAGGGAAGCACGATTTTCATGAATTGGAATAATTAATAGATAATCACAATGTTAGAGATGAATCACCCTGGGGAAGGGGTTGGGTCAAAAACGTACCCAATGACATACTGACATACATTTTGCATAGCAATTTCAAATTTAGATCTGTCTTTGAAATCCATGATGCTGAAATGTTTGAAGGAGGATTCAGTGAACAGGGAAAGCTAGCTTTATACCTATAACCATATATTTATATTAATATATGTATACACTATATATAAGTATCAACACACATGCATCCATAAAATGTATATAAGGTGAGATATAAACCAAAGACAATGTCAAATTAAAATGAGATTTGGACACATGTACCCCAGTATTCATTGCAGCACTATTTACAATAGCTAGGACATGGAAGCAACATAGATGTCCATCAGCAGAGGAATGGATAAGGAAATTGTGGGATATAACTCAGCTATAAAAGGAACTCATTTGAGTCAGCTCTAATGAGGTGGGCAAGCCTAGAGCCTATTATACAGAATGAAGTAAGTAAGAAAGAGAAAGACAAATACCATAAATTAACACATAGATATAGAATCTAGGAAGATGATACCAATGGTCTTACGTGCAGGGCAACAAAGGAGACACAGATGTAAAGAACAGCCTTTTGGACTCAGTGAGAGGAGAGGGAGGGGTAATTTGAGAGAATGGCATTGAAACATACACATTACCATATGTGAAATAGATGACCAGTGTGAGTTTGATGTAAGATGCAGGGAACCCAAAGCCTGTGCTCCGTGGCAACCCAGAGGGATAGGGTGGGGAGGGAAGTGGGAGGAAGGTTCACAATGGAAGGGACACACGTTTACCTATGGCTGATTCATAATGATGTTTAGCAAAAACCATCACAGTATTGTAAAGTAATTATCCTCCAATTACAATAAATAAATATATCTTTTTAACAAGTAAAATGAGATTTGGTAGAAGTCTTCCAGATGAAACCATAAAGTGTAATAAAGTGAATAATAAAACGCATTAATCAGGAAACTAAAAAAAAATGTTTGGGAATGAGGGAGGTTAATAAAATGGTGGTGGAGGGCATAGTAATTATATTAATTCTGAAAGACAGTGCCGCGTCAGGAATCACTAGGGTAGTAGACATGCCCAAGACGTGTGCAGAAGGAGTGCTGTGGGAAGGAAAGGGGAAGAAACAGCTGTTGAAAATGGCACAGAACAGGTCACTGAAACTGCCTACAATTGACTCAAGAATGGCTTCATCACAGAGTGATACCGTGCATTCTGCCCGAGTTGTGTTCTTTGGAATATTCTGAACATTATGACTTTTCTAAGAAGATATCAGGTGTCACTAGCTTTTCTTCTAGCTGAGCGTGGCATCTAGATTTGATAATTAGCATGCTCTTATCTGTCACCACTTTGGGACAGTGAGTACTACCAAGCCTTTGTGACTTGCTAGCCTGTTATTTGGGACTTTAAGTCACCTGGGAGAATCATCCTTCCCATCTTCATGTAGCACACTAAGAGTAGAGAGTTTATCACCTGTCTATTCACTGAGATTCTAACAAGAAGCTTTTCAGAAGATCAAAATGGAAGGAACACAGGACCGTGATGGCAGGGAATGCTCAGATATGCATCCACAGAGAGTACTTTCTGGGTTTGTTTAAAGAAAATGAAACTGTGTGCTTCCAGTGCTCCTGAGACTGTGTTGGGGATTGTGGCTTCAAAAAACAATGATCACAGCTCCATGGTTACCATTATGCAGGAATCAGTGAGCCTGAGAAAAAAAAAACTACCTTTGTGTGAAGAAAAACAAAAAATCCTGGCAACAAAGGTTGTTAACCCTGGGATTGGATTTTTAAATCATATGGTACAATCTGTTCCAGTGGAACCCTTTATAAGTAGAGTAGCATTTAATATGTTAATTTATATTTTAAATTAAAGTTTTATAAATATATATGTGAATCTATTATAAATTGCTTTATATTTTTAAATTAAAATACATTAATATGCTAATACACTCTATAGGAGAGTAGAGGTGGGACTCTGCATGAGGAACATTGCAAATTAGTTGACTACCATAGATTTTTTTCCATAGACAATTTAAATTGTTGTTAATTATTAATAACAAATAATTATTGATAACAAACTAACGTATATGATAAATCATTTTTATTATTGTATTGGCATTGTTTATGGTTCTGTTTCCTACAGTGTACATTTTTTCACCATGGTCTCATTTCCTAACCCATTTTTCTAAGCCTTTAAAACCCCCAGCTACACCAATGATTAACTTAGTATGGTGTATTCATATTTGTACATTGGTAGTGTGAGCTATTCGGAGCTTCGCTGGCATTTTAGAGGTCAAGAATTTGCCAGTCAATGCAGGAGACACAGGCTTGATCCCTGGTTCGGGAAGATCCCTTGGAGGAGGAAATAGCAACCCACTCCAGTCCTCTTGCCTATAAGACCCCATGGACAGAGCAGCCTGTGGGTGACAGTCCGTGGGGTGACAAAGAATGGAACATTACTGAGCAAGTGAGCATGAGCATGTCACTCAGTTTCTATTTCATGACATTGTCTCATTTTCTATCCTTGCCTCCACTTATACGTCATATCACAAACTTCAGGTTACCTCTCCAGGGAAGATCCGTAAGTCCCCACGTTCTGTAGGCTTTGGTCAGTTCAGTCTTTCAGTCAGGTCTGACTCCTTGCAACACCATGGACTGCAGCACATCAGGCTTCCCTGTCCATCACCAACTCCTGGAGCTTGCTCAAACTCATGTCCATTGAGTCGGTGATGCCATTCAACCATCTCATCCTGTTTTTCCCTTCTCCTCCTGCCTTCAGTTTTTCCCAGCATCAGGGAGTTTATCAGTAAGTCACATAGGGTGGCCAAAGTACTGCATTTTCAGCTTCAGTATCAGTACTTCCAATGAATATTCAGGACTGATTTCATTTAGGATTGACTGGTTGGATCTCCTTGCAGTCCAAGGGGCTCTCAAGAGTCTTCTCCAACACCATAGTTCAAAAGCATCACTTCTTTGGCATTCAGATTTCTTTTTGGTCCAATTCTCACATCCCTACATGACTACTAGAAAAACCATAGCTTTGACTAGACAGACATTTGTTGGCAGAGTGATGTTTCTGCTTTTCAATATGCTGTCTAGGTTGGACATAGCTTTTCTTCCAAGGAGCAAGAGTCTTTTAATTTCATGGCTGCAGTCACCATCTTCAGTGATTTTTGAGCACCCCAAAATAAAGTCTGCCACTGTTTCCCCATGTATTTGCCATGAGGTGATTGGACTGGATGCCATAATCTTAGTTTTCTGAATGTTGAGTCTTAAGCCAACTTTTTCACTTAAGCCAGCTCTTTCACTTTCATCAAGAGGTTCTTTAGTTCTTCTTCACTTCCTTCCATAAGGGTGGTGTCATCTGCATATCTGAGGTTACTGATATTTCTCCCAGCAATCTTGATTCTAGCTTGGGCTTCTTCCAGCCCAGATTTCACATGATGTACTCCTCATATAAGTTAAATTAGCAGGGTGACAATATACAGCTGTGACGTATTCCTTTCCCGATTTGGAACCAGTCTGTTGTTCCATGTCCAGTTCTAACTGTTGCTTCTTGACCTGCCTAGAGACTTCTCAAGAGGCAGGTAAGGTGGTCTGTTGCTCCCACCACTTTAACAATTTTCCACAGTTTGCTGTGATCCACATGGTCAAAGGCTTTGGTGTAATCACTTAAGCAGATGTAGATGTTTTTCTGGAACTCTCTTGCTTTGTTGATGATCTAATGGATGTTGGCAATTTGATCTCTGGTTCCTCTGGCTTTTCTAAATCCATCTTGGACATATAGAATTTCATGGTTCACGTACTAATGAAGCCTGGCTTGGAAAATTTTGAGCATTAATTTGCTGGCGTGTGAGATGAGTGCAACAGTGCAGGAGTTTGAACATTCTTTGGCATTGCCTTTCTTTGGAATTGGAAAGAAAACTGACTTTTTCCAGTCCTGTGGCCACTGCTGCATTTTCCAAATTTGCTAGCATATTGAGTGCAGCACTTTCACAGCATCATCTCTTAGGATTTGAAATAGCTCAACTGGAATTCCATCACCTCCGCTAGCTTTGTTCATGGTGATGCTTTTTAAGGCCCACTTGACTTCACATTCCAGGATGTCTGGCTCTAAGTGAATGATCATACCTAGATTTGTGTAATCCTCCTCTATATTATTTATTTTCATTGCATATTTTAGATAGCTGCATACCTCTCTCAACACTTTAGTCCAAAGAGACAAATACTACATCTTCTCATCTTTCAATCATTGTATAATTACTACAATACATACATAAAAACATGTAACATCGTGGGTATTCTGAAATAGGTGCTTAAGTATGTATCAATAATATGCTTACTTCAAAATTCTTTCAGACCTACTCTTGGATAGCCCACATCATTGGCATGGATTCTATTTTGGAAATGTCTCAACTATTTTTTTTTTTCTGATCTTACTGTCTAAGCCAAGACCCCCTTCATTTTTATTTAGAATTTTGAAGTAACATTCTAACTAGTTGGGCTTCCCTGATATTTCAGTTGACAAAGAATCCACTAGCAATGCAGAAGACCCCGGTTCGATTCCTGGGTTGGGAAGATTCCCTGAAGAAGGGAAAGGCTACCCACTCCAGTATTCTGGCCTGGAAAATTCCATGGACTGTATAGTTCATGGGATCACAAAGGGTCTTACATGACTGAGCAACTTTCACTTTTACTTTCTAACTAATTTTCATGTCTTCAGAGCATCCTCTTTCTAAGATCAGATAATCATAGTTGTTATTTTCAAAAGATCTAGATATACCAATCTCAAAAAAACCAACACCACCACCAAAAAACTACTTTGATGTGCCCTCAGCAAATATTCAACCAAGAAAGAAGCATGTTGGTGGATGGAGTAGGGTGAGCTGACAAGTGAAAATCAGCCTTGCTGATAATCAGAAAGAGTAGAATAGGCATTGCTGACAACCAGAATAAAAATAAGAAATCCAAAAAGGCAAAATGGTTGTCTGAGGAGGCCTTACAAATAACTGAAAAGGGAAGCTAATCACAAGGGAGAAAAGGAAAGATATACCCATATGAGTGCAGAGTTCCAAAAAATGGAAAGGAGAGATAAGAAAGCGTCCCTCAATGATCAATGCAAAGAAATAGAGGGAAAAAATAGAATGGGAAAGACTAGAGATCTCTTCAAGAAAAATAGAGATACCAAGGGAATATTTCATGCAGAGATGGGCACAATGAAAGACAAATGGTATGGGCCTAAGAGAAGCAGGAGATACTAAGAAGAGGTGGCAAGAATACACAGGAGAACTGTATAAAGAAAGATGTTCATGACCCAGACAACCACGATGGTGTGATCACTCACCTAGAGCCAGACATCCTGGAATGTGAAGTTAAGTGGGCCTTAGGAAGCATCACAATGAACAAAGCTAGTGGAGGTGATAGAATTCCAGTTAAGCTATTTCAAATCCTAAAAGATGATGCTGTGAAAGTGCTGCACTCAACATGCTAGCAAATTTGGAAAACTCAGCAGTGGTCTAAGGACTAGAAAAGGTCAGTTTTCGTTCAAATCCAAAGACAGGCAATGCCAAATAAATGACAAAAAAAAAAGAGAAAAAAAGATCTGAAATTTTTTTAAAAAAAGCAAAAAAAAAAAAAAAAAGAATGTTCAAACTCCTGCACAATTGCACTCATCTCACACGCCAGCAAATTAATGCTCAAAATTCCCCAAGCCAGGCTTCAACAGTACATTAACCGTGAATTTCCAGATGTTCAAGCTGGATTTAGAAAAGCTAGAGGAACCAGAGATCAAATTGCCAACATCCGTTAGATCATCAAAAAAGTGAGAGAGTTCCAGAGAAACATCTACTTTTGCTGTATTGACTACACCAAAGCCTTTGACTATGTGAATCACAGCAAACTGTGGAAAAGTCTTAAAGTGGTGGGAGCAACAGACCACCTTACCTGCCTTCTGAGAAATCTCTATGCAGATCAAGAAGCAACAGCTAGAACCGGACATGGAACAGACTGGTTTCAAATCGGGAAAGGAGTACCTTGTCACCCTCCTTGTTTAACTTATATGAAGAGTACATCATGTGATATCTGGGCTGGATGAAGCCCAAGCTGGAATCAAGATTGGCGGAAAAATTATCAATAACCTCAGTTACACAGATGACACCACCCTTATGGAAGGAAGTGAAGAAGAACTAAAGAACCTCTTGATGAAAGTAAAAGAAGAGAGGGAAAAAGTTGGTTTAAAGTTCAACATTCAGAAAACTAAGATCATGGCATCTAGTCCAATCACCTCATGGCAAATAAATGGGGAAACAGTGGAAACAGTGGCTGACTTTATTTTCCAGGGCTCCAAAATCACTGTAGATGGTGACTGCGGCCATGAAATTAAAAGACTCTTGCTCCTTGGAAGAAAAGCTATGTCCAACCTAGACAGCATATTGAAAAGCAGAAACAAAAAAAAAAAAAGAAAGAAAAGCAGAAACATCACTCTGCCAACAAATGTCTGTCTATTCAAAGCTATGATTTTTCCAGTAGTCATGTAGGGATGTGAGATTTGGATTATACAGAAATCTGAAAATCGAAAAATTGATGCTTTTGAACTATGGTGTTGGAGAAGACTCTTGAGAGTCCCTTGGACTGCAGGAGATCAAATCAGTCAATCCTGAAGGAAATCAGTCCTGAATATTCATTGGAAGGACTGTTGCTAAAGCTGAAACTCCAGTACTTTGGCCACCTGATTTGAAGAACTGACTCATTGGAAAGAAAACCCTGATGCTGGGAAAGATTAAAGGCAGAAGGAGAAGGGGACAACAGCGAATGAGATGGTTGGATGGCACTACTGTAATGGCTATGAGTTTGAGCAAGCTGTGTGAGTTGGTGATGGACAAGGATGTCTGGCATGCGACAGTCCATGGTGTCGCAAAGAATCAGACACAACTAAGCAACTGAACTGAACTGACAACCAGACTGCAATATTCCCATCAGAAGCAATGCCCAACCCAGGACATCAACAAGATCATGTCAGCACCATCTGATGGAACATTCCCCTCATCTGAACAACTGGAGAGATTACTCCTTTTTTCCCACTATGACTCTAGTTCAACTTTGATTTTTCCACTTCAGGCATATTAAATATTTATTAAGATGCTGCTGCTAAGGTGCTTCAGTCATGTCTGACTCTTTGCAACCCCACGGACTTGTAGCCTGCCTGTCTCCTCCGTCCACGGGATTCCCCAGGCGAGAATACCAAATACTCAGTCACAAATTAGCCTCTGGTACTTGACAGTTTCTAATTCAGAACTGACCCTGACTATTCTACTTCCTCCTTAAACTCACCAAAGGTAAATATAAATCTCTTTTTAAAAATCCCTTCTTAATCTTCCTACATAGTTTTTCCCAGTTTTCCCCTGGAATGTGTTCTCTGTTTCTTCAACACAATTAATAAACCTAATTTTGGTGTATTTTATAGGAGTGATCCTGTTGGACTTTGAATCTTGACAGGACACAATGAGAACATTTCAATCGCAAGTTACAGTTGACCTCCCCCATCTGAGTATATTACTGTCCCACAGTGAAAATCATTGTCAATAATGATAAATAATGTTTTTGGGAGAATGTTACCCATGGGTTTTGTTTGGAGGCAGAAAAGGCGGTAAATTAGTAGATTGCAGGAATGTAAGCTAGGTATTTAAGACACTTTCTCTAAAATTCCACCTTTATATCCTCTAGTCATGCGCCTTCCCTGTTGGCTCATCAGTAAAGAATCCGTCTGTAATGCAGGAGGCCCTGGTTCGATTCTTGGGTGGGGAAGATCCCCTGGAGAAGGAAATGACAGCCTACTTCAGTATCCCTGCTTGAGAAATCCCATGGAGAGAGGAGTCTGGCAGACTACAGTCTATAGTGTCACATGAGTCAGACACGACTTAGTGACTAAATCACCACCACAATCCTCTGGGCATGTGTCTTGAAATTTCTTCACACCAAAACACACCCTTCCTTCAGACACATAATCCACTTTCTTGTCACTGAGATGCACAGTCTCTTGTTTATCAGTTCTATTACTAATACCCTAGGTGTTAAGTCTGCTTACAGGCCAGCTCAACACTAGTTTTTTTTTTTTTCTGGGAAATTGTCTCCAATTCTAACATTCAGAAAGAATCACTTTCTCTTCTAGGTTCCCATAACTGTAGAACTTGTATTAAACTTAATTTTGTGTATATTAGTTTGCCTATCTGGATTATGAGCCCTTTAGGTTTTAGAACACTGTATCTTTTCACTCTCATACCCAGTACAATTCTTTGAAAATGTTAACTGCTCAATCTACATAATTAATTAGCTTCAGAGGCATTGACCCATGTAACAACACTCTCAGGAAACTTGTTAATAGACAAGGATTTCAAGCTAGCACTTTAACATAGCGCTCACTTCTGGTTTAAAAACCAGAGGTGGTAGCTTCTCAGGTCATTGTTGATGGGTAAGTTCCCTAATGAGGCCAAATTATGGATCCAAATATTACCACAGAACACCAAGATACAAAGCAGATGAACTTGTCAGGAAGAACAGTTCCAATAGACTGTTTGGTATCCTAACGTACAGCCTTCTCCCACCCAGGGATTATTGTTAGGAAAATAGCTAGAGTCAGGAAAAAAAAAAAAAAGAGGATCTGCTTTCCTAAGAAAATACAGTAATAATGATCTTGTTGTTTTGTCCCCCATCACTCTTGAAACTTGAATACTTAGGTTGAAATACACACAAAAGAATCTTTTTTTTTTGGTCAAAAATTATCAAATGTTATCAATGTTCTGTGGTCCAAAACAATCCATACCTCCCAAGTCTAGCCTGTGCTGTGACAATTGAGCTGATTAGGTTGTACCTTTTTTTCTGTTTCATTTTAATTTGAAAGATGTACTCTTATCATGAAAATGAGACTTCACATTGGACTTAGTTGTCCCCGTTTCCGTAGCAACAAAGATACACACACTGCACAAAAGGAATACTTTCTGCAAATGTAAGAGATGACTCTTAACCATTTGCTATTTATTTTTATTGATTTCACACTGAGAGGTTTTTCAACCTTGACCTTCATTGCATTAAGTATACTAAAACAACCAAATTGACTATGGTTACCATCTTTAGAGATTTATATCATATTGCTTCTGATCCATAAATATATTACTAAAGTTTAGAAATAAGGCCTAATCATGAGGCACAGTGTACTTTGCTGTAGTGAATCCATCTTAGATTATTGCCAACAAAATAGTCTTTTTCTAAAATATCAAAACAGGATTGTTCTTATTAAGAATCATTTCACAAATATGTGATCTCACCGCATGGATATTGAGACCAGAGAAAAGAGTTTCAGTGTGCTATTCTGATAAAGTTGATAAAAATATTTTAAAATAATATTTATAACATTCAGCCATAAAATTTAACTGTTTTATATTTTATTTCTGTATTTTGCTACTTGAGAAATGTTATGACTAGGAAAGAAATTATAATCTAGGAAATTGATTACATTTTGGTCTCTTCACATTTAAAGATATTTTTCCCTTCTATATTTCTCTCCATTCTTCCTAGAAATCCTTGGCTCAGGCATTTGCTTACTTTTCCATTAGTAATAACTACAAGTTGAGGGTGACAGTAAAGTTTGCATAAACAAGTGAACACAGAGTTCTAAGTCATATGTTGATGGAAAAAAGTATAAATATACAATGGAAAGATAAAAAAATGAGATTTTTAATTATTGTGTAAACATGTGTAATGCTAGTAATACTCTGGGTGGCTGTAAGACCCAGCAATACTTCTTTTTAACCTTACATATTTAAAGTTTTTGGAAAAATATATTAGTTTTTATAAATAAAATTAAAAAAAAAATAGTTTTAGGTTTATGTAAAACTTGCAAAGATAATACAGAGTTCCTACATACTTTGTACCCAGTGTTTCCTATTATTAACATGTTATAAGAGTATTAGATATTGTCCCAGTTAATGAATCAATGTTGAACATTACTATTCACTAAAGTTCATACTGTTTCAGATTTCACTAATGATTACCTTGTGGCCTTTTTCTGTTACAGAATCCCATCCAGAGTACATTATATTTAGTCATCAAGATCATATCTCCTTACGCTTTCTTTCTTTATGAAAATTCCTAGGATTTTGTTTGTTTTTGATGATCTTGACAATTTTTGAGGAATACTGATCAGATATTTTATAGAATGTTCCTTGGTTGGGATTTGTCTGCTGTGTTTTGAGGAATAAGACCACAAATATTAAGTGCCATTTTCATCTTGTAATATCAAGGATACATGCTATTAACCCTTGAGTTAACCTTTTTCTCTTGACTAAGTAGTTTGCAGATTTCTCCATTGTAAAATTAGTATTAGTATTTTATCCTGCGATACTGCAGTCTTTGGAAGGAAGTCATCATGTTAAGCCCATACTTAAGGAATGGTAAGGAAGTAGAAAGCTTCCTTGAAGACAGAGTATCCACATAAATTATTTAGAACTCCTCTGCATGAAAAATTTATTTTTTCTAATTAATTAATTGTTCCCTATTAGGTAAATAATCAGGTTAGGCTTTTGGTTATTTACTTTTACATTGGCTATAATCCAACACTTCTTTATTTATTTCTTTTACTAAAATTGTCCTGTCTTCAGCCATTGGGCATTCTTTCCATTGATTCCTGTGTACCCTTGACATATCTCCATTCAGCTTTTTTTTTTTTTTTTTAGCACTTCACACATTTTGGCCCTGTAGCGTGTTCCAGGTTAGATGTTGTAGATTCCTAGACTTAGGCCTAAAATCATTTTCTGGAGAATATATTAGAAACAAAGATAAAACCATGCTAATGAGACGTAGCTTTTTCTAGGGCTCTTAATTGAAATAGCAAAGAAGTGTATGTATGGATACTAATCTCTGGACTTACACATATCTGCACATATTTTAATATATATTGATCTATATTTGGATTAGGTAACCCATGTGACTCAGTGGTTAAGAATCTGCCTGCCCAAGCAACAGACACAAGTATGCAGATTTGATTCCTGGGTCAGGAAGATCCTCTGGAGAAGGAAATGGCAATCCATTCCAGTATTCTTACTAGAAAATTCTGTGCACAGAGGAGCCTGGAAGGCTACAGTCCATGGAGTCACAAAGAGTAGGACACAGCTGAGCGATGGAGCGTGCGCACACACACACACACACACACACACATATTTGTATTAAGTTAAACATATTTATGTTTAACTGGGTCTTCCCCAGTGCCTCAGTGGTAGAAAATCCACCTACAATGCAGGGGACACAGGAGATGAGGTTTCCATCCCTGGACAGGAAGATTCCCCTGGAGGAGGGCATGACAACCCACTCCAGCTCTCTCGCTGGGAAAATCCCAAGGACAAAGGAGCCAGGAGGGTTATGGTCCATAAGGTTGCAAAGAGTTGGACACAACTGAAGTGTCTGAGCACACAGCACATATTTATGCTGAGTCTCCAACTCTAATCCATTACCAGACTGGTCATTCTAACTCCCTCCTTGCTCATCTATAATTTCCCACTCCAGTGTGAGAATATTGACTTCCATCACCTAGTTAACTGCTCAGTTCCAGTACACATGTAGAGTTTTTCAAAACAGTTAACTGATACCCTCATAAGAAACAACCCTATCAATTGCAATTCAGTATATGCAGTTTCTTTTGTCTTTTACATTCTTCAATTGTTTCCAAAATTACTTAGTACCTCCCCCACAAACCTCTTCAAAGAAGTTATTTAATGCATTTGTAATTTGGAATATAATTCCA
The DNA here is from genome assembly GCF_963930625.1 of Muntiacus reevesi. Taxonomy (NCBI): domain Eukaryota; kingdom Metazoa; phylum Chordata; class Mammalia; order Artiodactyla; family Cervidae; genus Muntiacus; species Muntiacus reevesi. Next base: position 123,041,996 of record NC_089251.1, read on the forward strand.
TACTTTTGTCACTATCTGCCTTAATCTATAAAGTAATGTTTTATATATGCATATATTAAGATTCATTGTTTTTGCTATAAAGTCCTGTGATTTTTTGGCAAGCGCTTTATGTCCATAAATATGTTATCAAACAGAATAGTTTCAATGCCCTAAAAAGCCCCATGTGCTTTACTTATTTAACTTTTTATTGTCCCCAAGCCCCTGGGAACCATTGATATTTTTATTAATTTTATAGTTTTATATTTTCTAGAATGTCATATAAATGGAGTCATATGTTAAACAAGCTTTTCAGATTGATTTCTTTAACTTAGCAATATACTTTTAAGATTCATTCATGCTTTCTTGTGTCTTGCTGAATAATATTCCATCATTTGGATAACCACAGTTTGCTTATCTATCCACTAATTAAAAGACATTTTAAATAAAATGGTGATAAATTTTTGTGTGTAGGATTTTGTGTGAACATAACTTTTTAAATAGGTTGGGTAAATATGTAGGATCACAGTTGCTATATACTGTGAAATGGTGAAACTGTCTGCAAAGGTGACTGGGCTATTTTACATACTACCAGAAATGAATGAGCGTTCCTGTTTCTCTGCATCCTTGCAACTAACTTTTATCTTCAAGTTTTGGATTTAAGCCATTCCAAAATTTGTATCTCATTGTTATCATTTCATTTCCCTAACAACAAATGATATTGAGCATATTTTTTATAGGCTTTTAAACTGTATATTTTCTTTAGGGAAGTGTCTGTTCAGATTATTTTGCCCATTTCCTAAATTGGATTGTGTGTTTTCTGATTGTTGAAATAGAGTTCTTTATATATTTTGGTTACAAGTCATTGCTCAGGTATATATTTTGCTAATAGTCTTTCCTAGGTTGTGATAACTTATTGTCACATTTTCATATGTGTTTTTCACAGATGCAAATTTAACTTAAATTTAATAACCTACAAATTATCAATCATTTTTATTTCATTGATGGTAGTTTTGTATTGTATCCAAGAACATGTCATGAAACACAAAGCCATCTAGATTTTATGTTTTCTTCTAAAAATTATAAGTCAGTCAGTCTGTCTAAAAATTATAGTTTTTCCATTTATGTCTGCAATAAATTTTCAATTAGTTTTTTCTATAACATGCAAGAGATGTGCCTGGGGTTTTTTTTCCTTTTATTAAAAAGATATGGACTTCGAATAGTTCTAGCAACCATTTGATGAAAATACTATCCTTTCTCTATTGAATTGTTTTTACATCTTTGTCAAAAATGATTTGAATATACTTGTTGAGTTTTAAACGTTTGTCATTTCACCAATACTACTCTCCAGATTATTGTAGCTTTATAGCATCTTCAAAGTGAGTAGTATAACTTCTCCAACTTTGTTCTTATTTTTTAATATTCTTTGTTATTCCAAGTTGTTTGCTGTTCCAAATAATCTGCAGAATCACTTTGTTGCTATCTATAAAATAGCTTGCAGGGACTTTGGTTGAAATTGAAATCATTCTATAGATCAATGTGGGAAGAATTAACATCTTAATAATATTGAGCCTTCCAATTAATGAACATGGAATATTTCTCTATTTATGATTGCTCTTGTCAATGTTTTATAGATTTCTGAAAATATATTTTGCCCAAATTTGTATATATTTATATCTAAGTATTTCACTTTGGGCAATAACATAAAGGTGTTTTGTTTTGTTTTGTTTTTAATTTTAAGCTTCATTTGTTCAATGCCTGTATACAGGAAAACAGTAGATTTTGCATAGTCTCCTTTATCATGCAACTTTGCTATACTTGTTTATTAACTCAAGGAGTATTTTTGAAGATTCTTTGAATTTTTCTACATAGACAATTTTGTTATTGATGAATAAAGGCAGTTTCATTTCTTTCTTTCGAATCAGTATATATTTCAGTCCAGGGTTTCCAGAATGATACATGAATACATGTATAACTGATGATGACAGCAATAAATGTAATGATCTAACCCCAAGGGTGAGAACTTAAGTGTTATTATCAGTGGCGACATTGAGGATTGCCTCACAAACATATCACTAGTGCCCTTAAGGAAACACAGTAATGTGCTAAAGCTACTCAACACCATAGGATCAGTGGTGTAAGTTTAAGACTTTGAAATTTCAATGAGTTTTAGAGTTAATTTCGCCATCAGAAAAAGTTAAATTTATTATATAGATGATAGATATACGGCAAGTGATGGCCAATAACTCATTGATTGGACACACTTCTTCTGCCTATCTCTATCTCTGTCTCTAGCAACTGGGTCACTAAGGCTGATGAAAGAGTCACTTTGAGCAAGAGTTAGATGTTACACTAATTGGACGTACTTTAACAACTAACTATATGATGCAGTATTGTCGCTAATTAAATACAAAGACTCCACACATTTTGTCACCTTGAGATAATTTCACCTACTGCTCTGCTTGGCAATCAGTTTCCTGTTGTTCTCTTTGGCGATAGGGAGGTGAATATCTTTTCCTTGGGGAAGAAAAATCCATGGTGTGTTGTCTCTGTAAATAACAATAATGTTGGATAGCTGGGTGACAAAGCTGCTGACATTGGCATCTTTGACATGAACCATACCAAAAGAACCAATATTCTTGGCCACAGCAATTCTTCCCAAGGTAACACCTCCAGTCACTTTACCCAGTGTCAGATGATGAAATCTATCATCTTTCCAATCTCCAAATCAATCTGAATGGTTTTATTGATCTTGCTGAGGGGGTCAAGGTATCAGATGGTGTGAACATCATGAGTCACCAGATGTGGGATCCCGTTTGAGCCAGTAGAGTTCTTCCTCATATTGTACAACTTATACTTGGCTTACTTAGGTCTGTGAAAATGAACAGCCAAGTAACCCTTGGTGATGTGTAGTTGCTGTGCAGTCATTAAGTCACGTCCTATTCTTTGCAACTCTATGGACTATAGCATATCAGACTTCCCTGTTCTTCACTATCTCCCAGAATTTGCTCAAACTGATCACCCATTGAATCAGTGATGTCATCCAACCATCTCATCCTCTGTCACCCCTTCTCTTCTTGCTATCAATCTTTCCCAAAATTAGGGTCTTTTCCAATTAGCTGGCTCTTCATGACAACGAACAACAAAGTAACCCTTGGTGATGTCAAATAGACTAAAATTCTCTCCAGTCTTGTCAATATTGATAATGTCCATAAATCTAGCAAGGTAGATTATATCTGTTTAGACTTTGCCATCAATGTTAATAAATAGCTGCAGTAGATCTTCTTTAGTTCATCTCCAGCCAGGGAATATTTAAGGGTGCTCGTTAGGAAATTGCCGAGGAAGACATATTCTCTGTTTGTGGGAACCAGTCAAAGGAGGAGGAGCAAACACACTGGTCGGTCTACCCAGCTTCTAGAATTTTGAAACTGATACATGCTTCAGGCAAGTGGGTCTACAAGCCTCATTGCTCTAAGGCACAAAAAAAGCCAACTTGTTTGCTTTTTGATACAAGAATCGCTTTAGCTCTCTTTATTTTCTGGGTAATCAAATTGACTTCAAAATCTTAACAGTTTAATTTCTACACATTTTAAGGCTAAAGATGTAATAAAAATACCTTGGTGATGCATACTATATTTTTATGTACTTTTAAAAACTGAACTCAGTAGAAGCTCTAGCTAAATTATTCCCAAAATGGAGCTTATTGGAAAAGTTATAGAATCCATGAAATAGCTAAAAATTCATTAGGTCTCAGAGAGCAAAAGAACTTCGACCTCACTCAAGATCCAGGTAGCAGAAATTAGTGGATAATCTTTTCAGGTCTCCACTTCTGAGAATAAATTTCATCCATTGTTTTTCTTCATTCCTGAGTTACTTAGATGAAGATTCAGACTGTCAGTGAAGAGAAGACCATCAACTCTTTGTATTCATGCATTCCTCAAGTTCAACCAACACTGAATCAAACATATTTGGGAAAAAAAATTCTAGAATATCCAAAAAACAAAACTTGAATTTTCTGTACACCAGTAGCTATTTACATAGAATTTACACTGTACTGGGCATTATAAATTGGTTTCCCAGATAGCTCAGTGGTAAAGAATCTGCCTGCCAGGCAAGGGGCCCAGGTTCGATCCCTGGGTCGGGAAGATTCCGGGGAGAAGGGCATGGCAACCCACTCCAGTATTCTTGCCTGGAGAATTCCATGGACAGAGGAGTCTGGCAGGCTATAGTCCATGGGGTCTCAAAGAGTCGGACAAACCCTAACCCTAAGCATCTGTGGGTTTTGGTATCTCATAATTCCCTGCACAAAACTATGATTAACTAGAATTTATGAATGGGAAAAATAGACTTTTTAATAATAGGAGTAAAATTATGGGGCCTCTCTTTTTTTGGCAATCAGCTTTCTTTTAACTAATATAAATGGACACAAAATATTGCTGCTATGGGACTTACATGAAATAAAACATTTGTTGTTATTTTAGTTGTGAAGTTGTTTCCAACACTTTTGCAACCCTGAGGACTGTAACTCCTCTGTCCATGGGATTCTCCAGGCAAGAATACTGAAGTGGGTTGCCATTTCCTTCACCAGGGGATCTTCCTGACCTAAGAACTGAACTGATGTCCTGCATTGCAGGTGGATTCTTTATCGCTGAACCACCAGGGAGTCAGACAAAAAGTTTAATAGGATTCCCAACACATATTAAGATCTTCATAAATTTTAGATATTTTATTAAAATATTAGTTAGATATTTTATCTAACTAACACATTCAGGTAGAGACTGGTAATCTAACAATATTAGGGGAAACAGGTATGAAAATTTAAAATAATTCAAGTTGGAATTTTGCCCTTTAAACCTTTAAACTCATACCATGAGTACGGAATTTTTTTTTTAAGGTGAAACAAAATAGACTAAATATATCCCAAATTATCAACTTAAATAGTTCCAGGAGCAGCTTGCTAAGGAAATCTAAAATCCATAATTTTTTATCAAGAAGTCATAGCTTATTCTGTGCTATTTGTCTACAATTTGTGGAAATGTTTAATTACCTTTATCCTTCATCATCTAATTTTAGAGCATTGAAGAGAAGTATGTCTGGTCAGAATGTTGGCTTGGGTTGAATGATCCATTTTCATAATGTGTGCAAAAAATTAGACCCTAAAGTGTCAAGCACTGTTCCAAGGTGAACAGTATGAATTTCTAGTCAAAGTTGCATGTCCAAGAAAGCTGTTTAATTTTTTAAAAAATATACTAGAACTTAATGTGATTCTGCTTAAGGTGTAAAATTTGGAATAAAAACATGATCTCAATCTTGCATCACTTGTGTGGATTTATTAGTTTTTTATTCTCTCAAAAACCTCGTAAGTGGGCCCAAGGCATAAATTTTAAGTATTTAAGTAGACCATTGTGTGGCCATAATCAAACTGGGAGCTACTAATATGAAAGCATATAAATCATCTAACCAAAATTATGATATTTTGAATTTACTATGCTGACAAGCTTCCTCATACTAGCAAAATTAGGGTGCCTCTCACTTTTCATTCTACTTGAGTCTGCAAATGTCTTAAAAACAAGGTTGTGGTTTGTTTATTAATCTATTACCAGATAGCATCCAAACCTTGGAACAAAATGTTTCTCTGACTCAATATATTTAGCTTTAATAAGATAAAGACAATAACCTTGTTCATAATAATTCTGTTGAATGGTAAGACTGAACATGAAGCTCTTTATGAAAAAGGATTTTCTTATTTTTTTAGAAACAAGTCAATACTGCCTGGCTAAATTAGACCTGGAAATGAAGAATCTTGCTTGTCAACCCTATTTACTTCTCCATATTGTCTTTCTGCCTAAAATTAAAAGGACTATCAAAAAATACTGAACTGTCTCTGTTTATTTGTAGTAAGTTACTTATACTATAAATCTAGAGACATTGATAAAAGCAAGAGTTACCAAATCCTAACATGTGCTTTAATCTAGTTAACAACAACAATAACAACAAAAAACCTTTTTAAAATATCTTTTAGTAAACTCACAGTCTTTTACACAGGGCAGAATTATAGACTTAATGTACTTTATGAGGTTCACCTAGAACATGATTGTAAAGTTTCTAAGGACACTGTGTTCTCTGCAAGGTCACCGTGACATGAACAAAGCAGCCTGAACAACTAATGGAGAAATCTATTATACCTCTGCACAGATCCCCCTATGCAGACAGCTGGATGTGACACTGGGACTAAAAACAGAACCAGTTTCTGATTAGATACAATTAAAATATTTGTTTTGTGTCAGGTACAAACCATCGCCCCCCTATCCTCCACCTAGTTCTGCTTCTTTTAGGACTAGATGAGGTTTAGTTTTTGTGTTTATAAAGCTCAGAATAAAAAAAAAATTAAACCTTGTGTCCCGATTTTCTGGATAACTAAACAAACAAGAAAGCAAACAGGAAATTATATAGTCAAAATTATTGGAGCTCTCTGTTAACTATTTGATTATGTTCATTCTAAAGAAAGTATGTTAAAAAGTTATTCATCATTCTCAATGCTAATTTGCACTGGAATGATGGGTGACTATTACATTTATGCATTCATATTATACTAAATGAGTGAGTTCTCTTCACTTGCAATTTAAGCAAATGGTAAAGACTTCCTCACCGGGCTTCCTTGGTAGCTGAGTGATAAAGAACCTGCCTGCCAATGCAGGAGACGCAAGTTCAACCCCTGGCTCGGGAGGATTCCTTGAAGGGAATGGCAACCCACTCCTGTATCCTTGCCTGGGAAAGCCCATAGACAGGCTCCAAATACTGGATCTTGGTGGGCTACAGTTCATAGTGTGACAGAGTCAAACATGACTTAGCGACTAAACAGCAACAACAGAGAACCTCCGTGAGGGTGGGCATGGGTTCTTGAGTATCTTCCAAGCCCCATCCTTAGCCTATCCTTTCTCACAGGATTTCAGATCTTTAAATCTTCATGCAGTAGGGATTTCTGAAAACTGGATCCCAAAATTTCAGCTTGAAATTACTAAAATTTGTTGTATTCTGCTTTTGAAATTACTAAAATTTATTTTTACATTTCTGCCATTATACATATAGGAATGTACAGATGTGGTCAAATCATACATATATTTTTAATAGAGTGTTTTTTGTTTGTCTTCTAGACTTTCTTCCTCCTCCCTCTCCATTCAGTTCAGTTCAGTTCAGTCACTCAGTCATGTCTGACTGCATCCCCATGGGCTGCAGCATACCAGGCTTCCCCATCCATCACTAACTCCCGGAACTGCTCAAAGTCATGTCCATCCAGTCGGTGATAACATCCAACCATCTCATCCTCTGTTGTCCCCTTCTCCTCCTGCCTCCAATCTTTCCCAACATCAGAGTCTTTTCCAATGAGTAGGCTCTTCATATCAGGTGGCCGAAGTATTGGAGTTTCAGCTTCAGCATCAGTCCTTCCAGTGAATATTCGGGACTGATTTCCTTTAGGATTGACTGGCTGGATATCCTTCTTTTTGATCCAACTCTCACATCCATACACGACTACTGGAAAAACCATAGCTTTGACTATATTATGTTCATTACCTACACCATAGTTTGGTCTCAGGTCAAACAACAGGGAGGGAACACAGCCCCAGTCATCAACCAAAAATTGGATTAAAGATTTCCTGAACATAGCCCCACCCACCCATCAAAACAAGACCCAGCTTCCCCCACAGTCAGTATCTCCCATCAGGAAGCTTCCATAAACTTCTTATCCTTATCTGTCAGAGGGTCTCTTACAATCTCTGTATTCTAACTGGATATCTAACCTTGTAAATGGAAGTCATTTTGTTGTTACTGTTGTAGGTTTCCCTGATGTGGTTGGAGATTATATTATTCTGGTTTCCTTTTATGCCTTTAAAAACTTGTGTAAAAAAATCTATGTTAACATACCACCTTCTCCACCCTACACACGCAGGTTTCCAAATTTATCTGAATAATATACTGCTCCTTTAGAGTTTCCCAGGTGGTACAGTCGTGAAGAATCTTCCTGCCAATGCAGGAGACATAGGAGACTTGGGTTGAATCTCTGGGCAGAGGAGCTTAGAAGGCTACAGTCCATGGGGTTGCAAGGAGTCAGACCAGACTGAGTAACTGAGCATGTGCCATTTGTTTGCTTGTCTGGCAAGATTTCTTTAGGTAGCATCTCATAGATACTTGTGGATCAGGCATTTTCATTTACCTGTGTACACCTCTCTCTAATTTTAAAAGGGTAGTTGTATTTTTTCTTTGAGTTTTAAAAATATCAATATATATATATAACTTTTCACATAATTAGACACAAGAAAAATTAAACCCCAGTGAAAATATTTCTCTTTATGGCTTGCCTCTGAGTCAGAATTCCAAAAATCAATTCCAGACAACTAAACACACTGACACTCCTTGGTCTGTAACACAAGCCAGGTACGAATAATGCACTAGAAAATGTGAAAAGAGGTAACATTTCTATGTAAGTCTTGGCATTGGCAGAAAGGAAGCAGTTAATAAGACTAAAAATTCTGTTCTCATAAAAATAACTTTCTTATTGTTTTTGTTTTTATAAGAAGACAATAGTTAAAAACCTCAGCTCCCACTGACCATTTCCAAACATACATTTGTAGGGAAAATGGCAGGTATTATTACCTTGATCTGCTTTATGTTTTCAGATAATTATACAATATTGAATGCACTATGTAAGTTATTGGAGGGTTAGTTTCATCATATTTGAAATTAGATATATAGGAACAAAGATTTAACGTGAAATTCATGGACTCAGCTGAGAAAGTTTGGAAAAGTAGGATGCATAGTTTGTATTTTTCTAAGGAGAGACAATTGACAGCTTTCAACTAGTATTCAAACATGCCATGGCTGAAAAATATTTCAGAAATACTATTGATATATTTGAAATAGTACTATGATGAAATGATTCTATCATTGGCCTATTGGTATATTTGCACTGGTTTTAATAAAGAAAACCTACTTACTGTGTGCTACTGTATTCAAAGAGATATTTATTGAGAATGTGCCATGTTTTATGTCCTCTACTGAACACTCTTCTTACGCTATTTTGTGCGGTCTTCACAGTGGAATAAGGTAGGAGCTAATACCAACCTCATCTAATGAATAAAGGACTCATGGATCAGAGAATTCACATTACTTTCTATGGTCATGTGGTTTATACACTGTGGCATCAGAATCTGAGGTCATCTTTCACTGAAGGAAGGTTCTTATGATCCTTGTGCCTAATGTGTTTGAGGAAGATGGGCTACAACAATAATGCGTATTTGAACTAGGAGGCTGGACAAAATCATAAGTAATTATGGGATTTTAATAATTTATTGAAAAGATAAAATATTAGATTCTAATATCATTGGGAGGCCAGCAAAGCCTAGTTAGGTCAACAAATATTCTATGTCACTGATTCTGTCTTAGTCTTCCCTCTGCTCAGTCTTTTAAAAATTTCTCTCATTGAGACAGAAATTCTAATTATCCACAGTTCTTTATAAGGAAATCCTAGACATGATTCTGCAGGGTGCTATAAGTGGAAACAGGAATTTCTTCATGGTATTAAAGCAACAAAAGAAGACATCATCATCTTTGGGAGAATAGTGATGAAATAAGAATAATCACCTGATCCACAACTTGGCTACTCAAAGAAGACTCTATAATGGATAGAATGGGATAGTAAGTGAGTGGAAATGTATGCGTTATTATCAGGAGAGTCACCTGGGTATTATAAATTGATGTAGTAAAATCATTTTGGAAAGCAATTTGGCAACCTGTCTGAAGAGCTATAAAAACCTTTATACCTTTTGACCCAGTAATAGCTCCCCAGAGAATTTACTCTAAGGAAATAATTCAAAAGAGGAGCACAAGTATATGCATACAATTATTAATTATAGCATTAACTCAGCCATTGGAAAAGATGGAAACAACATAAATATCTAATAGAAGGTTAGTAAATTGCAGGACATTAAATTGTAAAAAATATCAGATAGCCACTACAATTGTAATTGTGAATGCTGAAGAAACATGAAAAATATATGCAATGGAGTTAATGAAAACAAAGAGTACAAAATTGCAGGTATTTAATGATTAAGTTTTTTAAAAAGAAATTTACATTTGGATAAAGATTTTAAGGAGGACAGAGGAGACTGGTGTACTGCAGTGCATGGGGTTGCAGAGTCGGACACAACTTAGTGACTGAACAACAACAAAAAGATTTTAAAGGAACTAAAAAAAAAGTGCAAACAGTAGTATATTTTAAAAGTTGGCTTCAGATTGAAACCAGTTTTCTGTTGACATATTATTTTAATGCTCTGATCAAACTATATGTAATAACTAAAAATCAGAAAAGAATTTGTGCTACTAACTCTCATGTATCCATCTTATTTCCACTGTGCTTGTTAAAAATCAGAGATAGGAACAGTGGTTATCTGTGTAATTCTTTATACTGACTATTTTAAACATACCCTCAATAATTGAATTGTTCTGAGTCACTGCAGTTTATTAAGATCACGTTACAACTTCCCTTGTGGTCCAGTGGTAAAGAAGCTGCTTGCTAATTCAGGGGACACAGGTTCAATCCCTGGTCCTGGAAGATTCCCCTTGCCACACGGCAACTAAGCAAGTAAACAGCTAACTGAGCCCATGCTCTGGCCCCATAAGCTGCAAGTAATGAGCCCACATGCCGCATTACTGAAGCTCAAACTCCCTAATAGCCCGTACTCTGCAACAGAAGAACCACCACAATAAGCCTGTGCATTGCAGCTAGAGAGTAGCCCCACTCACTGCAACTAAAGAAAGCCCATGTGTGACAGTGAAGACCCAGCACAGCCAAAAATAATAATACAATTTTTAAAAGATCGGACTAGTAAATATGATTTTTTTAACTGCATACACATTAAGTACTTTATTTCTTGTTTCTAGTTGGATTATAATATTACTTAAATTCCTAACTGGGTCCCTACTTCAGTATGCTCCGTTTTTAAAATGCAATTTGTGTTTACCTCATTTTAATTTACTGAATATCTAATATATGCAAGGTAAAAATAGGTAGGGGAGAAGAGAGCCCACTGTCACTTTCCATAATACACACACTCTCTTTGTCCAAATGTTGATCCTTTTTGTTCTCTACGAATGTAGCTGTTAGGCATTTTCCCTCAATGTGACAACTTCAACTTCTTTCATTTCAGTTCAGTTCAGTTTAGTCGCTCAGTCATGTCCAACTCTTGGTGACCCCACGGACTATAGTATGCCAGGTTTCTCTGTTCTTCACTATTTCCCTGAGTTTGTTCAAACTCATGACCATTGAGTCAATGATGCCAACCAATCATCTTATCATCTGTTGACCTCTTCTCCTGCCCCCAGTCTTTCCCAGCATCAGGGTCTTTTCCAATGTGTCAGCTCTTTGCATCAGGTGGCCCAAGTATTGGAGTTTCAGCTACAGGATCAGTCCTTTCAAGAATATTCAGGGTTGATTTCCTTTAGGATTGACTGGTTTGATCTCCTTGCAGTCCAAGGGACTCTCAAGAATCTTTTCCAAAACTATAATTTAAAAGCATCAATTCTTCCACACTCAGCCTTCTTTATGGCCTAATACTCACATACATACATGACAACTGGAACAACCATAGCTTTGGCTATACAGACCGTTGTCAACAAGGTAATGTCTCTACTTTTTAATATGCTGTCTAGGTTGGTCATAACTTTTCTTCCAAAGAGCAAGCGTCTTTTAATTTCATGGCTGCAGTCACCATCCGCAGTGATTTTGGAGCCCAAGAAAATAATGTCTTACCAAAACCATAAATAATTCAAGAAAGGAAGAAACACATTTCTCAAAGGCTCACTTTTTGCATGAGTACATGTTTTAATATACATTATTTATTTTAATATTAACAATAATGCCTAATTTTCTGAGTGTTTAATATGTGCCAAGCACTTTGCAAGAGCTTTACTTATAATATCATGTTCAATTCCCACAATGCCAAGGTAAGCAATTATTCTCCATCACAGACAGAACTAAACTAAGGTAGCAAAGATGACATAGTGAAATTTAATATGAATTTAATTACTTTATAAAGGTGGAACTGGACACTTCAGTTTTTCCCTGAGAAACATATACCATATATTTTTAAATATTGTCAGTAAACTGATGATTTCATTGAGGCCAGCATATAGATTTCAGAAAATAATTTGTTATAAAATGTGAAATAATTGGATTTAGAGAAGTTACTCTAACTTAATGAAGTGTTACACCCTTCATAAGAATAAAGTAAAATGTTTACAATCTAATTTATCTTTCCAGTTCTTAAATACTTTATGCCACTTGATAAAACTTCACTTGCTTATTGTGGATCAGACAATTTTACAGCTTGATTTAAATTGCACTTGGGACTGATATGAATTAGCTTATTTATGGAGAATAAATCCTAAGATTTATTTGTTCTCTGGAGTATTGATAAGCAAACACTTTTTTAAAAAAAAAATCTAGAAATAGCATTTCTATACTTTAAAGAGATACTGGCTAAGTTGATTTATCTATTTTATTAGAGGTTATAAATAACTAAGTAAATCAAATTGGTATATATTTGACAGTTCCCATGTTTAGTTGATAAAATGAAACTATTTATCAACAGAATTTTTATAGATAAATATATAATTGTGACCTGTGGTGTAACATAATTATAGATACATCAAAAACCATCACTGGGGCTTCGCTGGTGACTCAGATGGTAAAGAATCCTCCTGCAATGAAGAAGATGGGTTTCGATACCTGGGTCGAGAAGATCCTCTGGAAAAGGAAATGGCAACTAGTTCCAGTCTTCTTGCCAGGAAAATCCCACAGACACAGGTGACTGGCGGGCTACAGTCCAGGGGGGTCACAAAGAGTCAGACACAACTGAGCACACAAAAATACACACACTCAATGGTTAGAAATGCTGCACTTGTTTTTAACATATTTAAGGTAAAATAAATAAGTATGACTTTATTTATTTCTTGATTCAAAGATGCTAAATGATTCAACTTTTTCCCAGCAGTGATACCTTGATTGATTTATCCTCTGGGAAGGAGGCTCAGCCTTGTTTATATGAATTCAACTATTTTAACTAAAAACATCAATTGGAGGATGAAAAAAAATAAAAACTTCTCTCTAAATGAAATGCCAAACATTAATAAACCAGAGGAGACAGCTTCTGTTGCTGTTTGTTTTTTCCTTTCCCTGAAGTCCCTAGCTGTACACCAGTAGTCAGCCCAAGCCAGCTGGTTCTGGAGTCCAGCCCGGGTACTCATACTTTAAGATTTATTTTATTTATTAAACACTTTGATGGGTCTACTATATAGAAGGCATAGTTCCAAGCTCTTGGCTAATGTTTGCTAATTTTACCCTTATGGCAACTCAGAAGAATGTGATACTCTTTATATACTCATTTTAAAGATAAAGAAACAGGTACACAAACTTTAAGCAACATTCCTAAAATCACAAAGCAAGCAAGTGGTGGAGGCTGGACCTAAGTGCTGTGGATAGAACATTCGATCATCATCAGCAGTATATGAGGTTCTCTCTCCAGATCTTGGTCAAACGATTTGGTGGCTAGATCCTCCTTAGCACTTAACCTCTCTGAGCTTCAGTCTTCTCAGTTAAAAAAAGAGAACAGTATCTACAATCAATGACTTCTGTGAGCTTGCACATACCAATTTTGATACTCTCATTCCTATGTATACCTCCCCAGCATAGATCTCCCCAACAACCTCCTAGAGTTGGTATTGGTTCTATCCAATAACACATTCTATTCTAAAATATATCCTATTTTGTACTCATCTTATCAGACTTGTAGTAGCATCAGGGTGTTCTAATGTGACTAATCTGCTCTACATTGTACCCCCGTGCCCACAGAGGACCTGGAATGTAGGAGGAATTTAATAAATATAATTTCATGAAAGAGTGAATGTACAGTTTTCCTACTATCCATAGAATATTCATCAACAACATGTTAGCAAATGCATCTTCATCAATAGGCATGCTATAATAAAAGTAGCATTTCCTAGGAAATACTAAATAAAATCAAGATTGTGCAAACGGGAATCAAAATGAAGGCACAAAAGCAGTAGACAAATCTTTAAATTATTGATGTACCAAATGGATGTCTTTTCCCTTTGAGATAAAAGTCTGAATTAAACCAAGAGCACTAAGGCCATGGTTAAAATGAGAAACACCAATCACTAAAGCAAAAATAAACCAAAAAATGTAACTGGTCTCACAAACCAAGGTGTTTAAATGACATTTTTCCAACAGCCTGGTTCTCTCAGATGACCATGAGAACTAACCACCAGAGTCACAAGCCTTGGAGGCTGACCCCACTTTAGGTAGCTGAAGCTGAAGGACATTTCTACATGTGGTTACCAATTATCTTAGATACCAAGTTCCAACCTAAATTGTATTCAGAAGATAGAGTGGCCCAGTACAGCCACTGCTCACACATACTCATAATGGCTTCGTCTGGCCATATCTGCAACCAGTGGTCTTCTTGCTTCTTGCCTATGACTCTGATTTCCAGAACTCAAATTCAGAACTATATTAAAATTAAATCTTATAGACAAAATTGTCATAGACCTTATATTTTATGCTGAGAGATTTTATATGAAGCAGATTGGTTTTCTTATACCTTAGTTTGGGGATTTTATTAATTCATACCCTAGCAAGCTGGGCATATATAAAACAAATCACTGAGCTGTTTGACAGTATAATGACTCACCATTAAAAAAAAAGAAAAGAAAAATACATGAAATGTTTTTAAAATGAAGAGGCAAACTACAGAAGGAAGCTGATATGCTTTTACAAAATGGGCCTGAGGGCAAAAACCAAAGATAAATGTGTATGTTTAAAATTACTTGTGGGCAAGGCTCCCATCTTAAATATTTGAAGTATTCAGGCCTCCAGGCACCTGTTCAAGTTTGTGCTGATTCTCTCCAGGCAGCTGCTTACTTGCCTCTGCTTCAGTCTGGACCTGAACGTGGTCCAGGATGTAGCATTGATGAGCAAGTTCAGCTGGTGCGAAATGACAGGTGTTGGCTCCTGATTGCCTTCAGTGGCAGGGTGGGGGATATTTCTTAACAGAGGGAAAGAGAAGAGACATCAAACACTTGCTCCTCCAATTCAGTGTTTTAATGTTTGTCCAATTCAGTGTTTAATGTTTAATGAAAGGCATAGACTAACAAAAGAAATAAGTTAATACCAGGCTTACAGAAAACTTCTTCTTAACGAATGCACACTGGTAGCACAACAAAGAGGTGACATCACTAGTAAGATTTAGGATCCTTTACAAAGTCCATTATCCACAGGGCATGCTCTTATGATCACTAAAGCCTTGAATCCAGGTGGATGGGTTGACCCAATGGTCAAGACAACTGCAAGATCTCACTGTGTCTGCCTCTAGACCACATTCTGTGGGCCACTGACAATGTAGGCATGGAATGCACCTTCCATAAGTATATGAAGCTAACAGAGGTACATCTACAACCAGATGGGCACAGAAATGCTCCCAAGTCCATCCTAGAATCCAGTGAGACTTTTCTGGGTGACAATAGAGCATATCAACAAATTATGCCCTGGACGGTAAATCCAGTCTACTGCTTATTTGATTAAATAAGCATTGAATCAAAATAAGAAGTAGGCTGGTTTTTATGTTTGCATTTTATGTTAAAAGGAATAAAGATAAGAAGGCTATTTAATGACCTATAAAAAATTTATGAAATTTAAATTGCAGTAGCTGAAAATAAAGTTTTATTGGAACACAGCCACACAGCCATTTGTTTACATATTGTATATGGCTGCTTTTGTGACAGAGTAGTTGTAACATAAACTGTATCATTCACTGAGTATAAAATGTTTGCTATTTGGCCTTTTACCAAAATGGTTGCCAATAAACATATAGCATATGGCATTTAATATTGGTATAGCCCCTTACCAGTTATGATAATTGTTAATTTATTAAGACAACTCTGAGCCTCCATTTGCTCAGCTGTAAGGGGATATTAATATTCATTTCAGGGTTCTTGGGCATATTACATGAGATAAGGTGTGATAAAGCACCTAACATAATGGCAGTAAGTGGTTTCTATTTTTATTCATAATGTAATAAGAAAGATAATAAATATTATATTTCCTGGTCTTTATGTTATGATTCTGAATAATGTGAGAGGCCACCAGTCTTCCTGCAATTCCAGGCTGTTTGAGTATATATTGGATGTTTTCTTAGTCAGGGATCCGTTCCATAGCAAAATTCCATAGACTAATGACTTGAAAGGGCTTCCCAGGTGGCCCAGCGGTAAAGAATCCTCCCAATGCAGAAGATGTAGGAGATATGGGTTCAATCCCAGGGTTGGGAAGATCCCCTGGAGTAGGAAATGACAACCGTCACCAGTATTCTTGCCAGGTCAATGTCATGAAAAGAGGAGCTTGGTGGGCTATCATCCACGGGGTTGCAAAGACTGGGACACCACTGAGTGACTGAGCATGCAGATGGCTTAAAAACAGAAATGCATCTCTCACAGTTCTGCTGACAAGGAAGCCCAGTGGTTTGGACCCCACATGGTCAGGTTCTAAGGCAACCTCTCTTCTTGGCTTGCAGGTTCCTAGGAAACCTCTCTTCTTGGTGTCTTCTTTACTCATTGTATTCTCACATGGTAAAGAAAGAAAGGCAGAAAATGAGAAGACTCTGTTATTTCTTCTTCCAGTAAGGAAAATTATCCCATCATGGGGCTTCATCATCATTAGTTCATCTAAACCCTCTCAAAAATTCCACCTCCGAATACCATCACTTTGGGGATTAGGAGTTCAACATATTAATTTGGGGTGAGGGACATTAAGGCCAAAACAGATATTGAATCTCTGGCAGCAATTCCACTGTTCTTTCAATGTGTTTGATTCAATATCAGCTTTAGGAAAGAATCCTGGTTAGTCTTAACCAGTGGGGCCCTTTTGTCAATAAGAGAGGGACTTTTTATTTATCTCAGTGACTATAGAGTGTCATTACATTGACTGACTGACAGCAAATGTGTGTGTGTGTGTGTGTGCGTGCGCTAAGTTGCTTCAGTTCTGTCTGACTCTTTGCAACCTGGTTGGACTGTAGCCCGCCAGGTTCCTCTGTCCATGGGCTTCTCTAGGCAGGAATACTAGAGTACATTGCCATTTTCTTCTCCAGGGGATTTTCCTGACCCAGCAATTGAACCCACATCTCTTACATCTATCACATTGGCAGGTGGGTTCTTTACCACTAGCACCACCTGGGAAGCCCAATATATATATATAAAATTAAACAAAAAATCATACCCCAAAACTCAGCATCACCACTTATGAATATCACCCTTCTCCTAGAGAGACCAGTGAATAGATGTAAAGCTGAAAACTTCTACAGAATTTTACAAACATCATTCCATGATCAGGCAATCCAAAGGTAAAAGAAGTGATAAGAGAGTCAAGCCACAAGAGCCAGAGAACAAAGAATACCTTAAGCCAGCCACACATCTCTTGTTTCCTACCTGTGAACTTCTCAGTCCTTTAGAACTTAAGCTACTTTGAGTTAAATTTCTTGAATTTCACCAACAATGTAAACTAATTACTGCAACTGGTACCTGCCTGTAGATTCAAGTTGAAAGCTGACCTACCTGTACCACTCAGGTGTCCAGTAGAGAATCAGAGTACAGTGACTCATCAATTTACTGTAATTTTATATGTTGAGATCCATTTGCAACTTATAAAATATCTCATATACGTTGCTCAATAAACTTCACTTTTCACTTAGTGTCACTGTGCTCAAGCTGGGGGAGATGCAGAGATGAATCAAGCACATTACTTGACCTCAAAGACTTAAGGACCTTGTGAAGAAGAGCAACATATAAACTACATGAGATATTAAAATAGGAGGTGAAACAAAATGAGACATATGTTCAGCACAGCATTAGAGCCAGAGACCGGAGTTACTGCCCCCATTAGATACTCACAACAGCTCTGCGGGGGAGACTGAACAGATGTTATTATCCTCATTGTTACAGATTAGAAGATTCTGAAAGGTCCAGTGTGACTGGGGTAATTAGTTCTACATTAATTGTGCTCAGTGATTTTGGCTCAAAGCCCAATGTTCTTTTCATTCTTCCATGAAATTTCTTAAAAATAATAGCAACATTGTAGATAAAAGGCTATTGTGTATTAAACATTTCATAAAGGGCTGACATATAGCAACCTGACATACACTGTCAAGGAATAAAATGTGAAATGTATAACGGGCCAGCACTCTGAGCAACCTAAGGTCACCGGTTCCAGTGAAGAAGAAACTACCACTCAGCTCATTATTGGTCAATATTATGAGAATTTTCTACTTTTTAAGAGATTCATCATCTAAAGTGTATGTGGAATTTAAAAAGCATTTTCACATTTTAATCAAGTCCTACCAAGTCTACCTCCAAAATACATATTGAACTTGTCTGCTTCCCTCCATCTCTCTGCAATAGCCTTCTAAATGATCTTCCAGATTCCAGTGCTAGCCCTTTCTTACGCACCCTCCAAACAATGGTCAGAGTGATTCATTTAAAAATAAAGGCTATCATCTCTTTAAATACCCTAAACACTCATCGCTCAGGATTTAACATGGAAGCCCAGACATTCTGGGTATTATAGGAATAATGGGCCTATTTTAAAGATTAGACCTTACACAAATATGGGAAGAAGTGGTTATGTGAAGGAGTCAGAAACTGAAACTAAAAAAAAAAAAACAAAAACAAAGAAACAGAAAAAGTCATTGACTCATCACCCAATGCACTGATGTGGCGGGAAACATAAATCTCACTGTGTGTGTGTGTTTGTGTGTTTTAATAGGTTTATATGTATGTTTAGACAGACAAGGAGAAGGGGGTGACAGAGGATGAGATGGTTGGATAGCATCACCCACTCAATGGACATGAGTTTGAGCAAACTCTGGGAGACAGTGAAGGATAGGGAAGCCTGGTGTGCTGCAGTCACAAATTGGGTCACAAAGAGTCAGACACGACTTAGCAACTGAACAATAGACAGATATATAGACATGTATTTTTCAATAATTATCTTTATTTTTATATGGAGTCCTGTTATATAATTCATCATAGTTTGTATATATGCAAATTTATTAAAATTAATAAGTGTATAGGTTTAGCTACACTTATGGGTATATCAGTGTCTGTACAGGAAGGTTCAAATCTGATACCAGATAGAATTCTGATGTTGGTACATCAGATAAAGCAATATCTCCACACAGCTTATTTCTAGCTGGAGAACTACATTTTACGTGTGAAAACAAAGGACCAGATCATTCATGATTTTACCAAGATATATTATAGAAATGATTTTTGTTCAAAGACCAATATTTCAAACTAGAAAGCTTATATCAGACAGTTAACAAATCAAAGTTATCTTAAGACCCAAAGCACCATTCCTGAAGGGCATGGCAACCCACTCCAGCATTCTTGCCTGGAAAATCCAATGGACAGGGGCTCCTGGTGGGCTACAGCTCATGGAATCACAAAGAGCCAGACACAACTGAGCGACCGAGCACAAAGCACCTTGCCAAGAACATTTCTACTATTGACAGTTTATTTTATTTTATTTTTTTTTCATTTATTTTTATTAGTTGGAGGCTAATTACTTTACAATATTGTAGTGGGTTTTGTCATACATTGACATGAATCAGCTATGGAGTTACATGTATTCCCCATCCCGACCCCCCCTCCCACCTCCCTCTCCACCTTATTCCTAGGGGTCTTCCCAGTGCACCAGGCCCAAGCACTTGTCTCATGCATCCCACCTGAGCTGGTGATCTGTTTCACTATAGATAATATACATGCTGTTCTTTCGAAACATCCCACCCTCACCTTCTCCCACAGAGTTCAAAAGTCTGTTCTGTACTTCTGTGTCTCTTTTTCTGTTTTGCATATAGGGCTATCGTTACCATCTTTCTAATTTCAATATATATGTGTTAGTATGCTGTAATGTTCGTTATCTTTCTGGCTTATTTCACTCTATATAATGGGCTCCAGTTTCATCCATCTCATTAGAACCGATTCAAATGAATTCTTTTTAACGGCTGAGTATTAGTCCATATACCAACTGAACTATCAGGGAAGCCCACTAGTTAGAAGGTTACTTCAAAATTCTAAATTAAAAAAAGGGGGGCTGAGTAATATTCCATGGTGTATACATACCACAGCTTCCTTATCCATTCATCTGCTGATGGACATTTAGGTTGCTTCCATGTCCTGGCTATTATAAACAGTGCTGCGATGAACATTGGGGTTCACGTGTCTCTTTCAGATCTGGTTTCCTTGGTGCGTATGCCCAGGAGTGGGATTGCTGGGTTATATGGCAATTCTATTTCCAGTTTTTTAAGAAATCTCCATACTGTTCTCCATAGCGGCTGTACTAGTTTGCATTCCCACCAACAGTGTAAGAGGGTTCCCTTTTCTCCACACCCTCTCCAGCATTTATTGCTTGTAGACTTTTGGATAGCAGCCATCCTGACTGGCGTGTAATGGTACCTCATTGTGGTTTTGACTTGCATTTCTCTAATAATGAGTGATGTTGAGCATCTTTTCATGTGTTTGTTAGCCATCTGTATGTCTTCTTTGGAGAAATGTCTGTTTAGTTCTTTGGCCCATTTTTTGATTAGGTCATTTATTTTTCTGGAATTGAGCTGCAGGAGTTGCTTGTATATTTTTGATATTAATCCTTTGTCTGTTGCTACATTTGCTATTATTTTCTCCCAATCTGAGGGCTGTCTTTTCACCTTACTTATAGTTTCCTTTGTTGTGCAAAAGCTTTTAAGTTTCATTAGGTCCCAATTGTTTATTTTTGCTTTTATTTCCAAAATTCTGGAAGGTGGGTCATAGAGGATCCTGCTGTGATTCAAGTCGGGGAGTGTTTTGCCTATGTTCTCCTCTAGGAGTTTTATAGTTTCTGGTCTTACATTTAGATCTTTAATCCATTTTGAGTTTATTTTTGTGTATGGTGTTAGAAAGTGTTCTAGTTTCATTCTTTTACAAGTGGTTGACCAGTTTTCCCAGCACCACTTGTTAAAGAGGTTGTCTTTTTTGCATTGTATATCCTTGCCTCCTTTGTTGAAGATAAGGTGTCCATAGGTTCATGGATTTATCTCTGGGCTTTCTATTCTGTTCCATTGATCTATATTTCTGTCTTTGTGCCAGTACCATACTGTCTTGATGACTGTGACTTTGTAGTAGAGTCTGAAGTCAGGCAGGTTGATTCCTCCAGTTCCATTCTTCTTTCTCAAGATTACTTTGGCTATTCGAGGTTTTTTGTATTTCCTTACAAATTGTGAAATTATTTGTTCTAGTTCTGTGAAAAATACCGTTGGTAGCTTGATAGGGATTGCATTGAATCTATAGATTGCTTTGGGTAATATAGCCATTTTGACAATACTGATTCTTCCAATGCATGCACACGGTATGTTTCTCCATCTGTTTGTGTCCTCTTTGATTTCTTTCATCAGTGTTTTATAGTTTTCTATGTATAGGTCTTTTGTTTCTTTAGGTAGATATACTCCTAAATATTTTATTCTTTTTGTTGCAATGGTGAATGGTATTGTTTCCTTAATTTCTCTTTCTGTTTTCTCATTGTTAGTGTATAGGAATGCAAGTTTCTCTTGTTCACAAAGCAGAGACTCACACTATCTTCCTGCAGGTGTTCAGTCTTCATGGGCAACGTGATCTCATGGGTTTTTGTACATTTTACTTCCAGATATCATGAAGAGTAAGAAATTCCACCTAACTGTCTCACAATCTCCCTAGGACTCTGAAACTTTTTAAAGATTTGAAAGGACTATGAGGCAGTCTGTGGAACAAGTGGATGTGATGGAAAACCACATTTCTCAGAGATGACCTTAAGTGAAAGTTGTTCAGTCGTGTTAGACTCTTTGTGACCCCATGGACTAAACAAGTGGTCCATGAAATTCTCCAGGCCAGAATACTGGAGTGAGTGGCCTTTCCTTTCTCCTGGGGATCTTCCCAACCCAGGGACCGAACCCAGGTCTCCCGTATTGCAGCTGAGTTCTTTACCAGCTGAGCCACATGGGAAGCACAAGATTACTGGAGTGGGTATCCTTTCCCTTTGGCAGAGGATCTTCCCAACTCGGGAATCCAATGGGGGTCTCCTGCATTGCATGTGGATTCTTTACTGACTGAGCTATCAGGGAAGCCCAATCTTAGAGAATTCCATTTCTTCTGCGTTTACTGTCACAGTGCTGGATACAAAGCATGTACATGACAAATGCACATGCTTTGCATTTATTTGTTGAATAAATGATTGAATGGGATGAATGAAAATAAAACCATGTTATAATATTGTGGCTATGTGAGTCTCTAGAATTTGGGACTTTATTTTGTGGTGGGGCCAAACAATAATAGAATTTAACACCAAAGTGCTTTTTCTTTTTCACTCCATGCAGCGCTCCTCCAAAAAACAGAATTAGGTTGCTAGCACTGACCACGAGCACCAAATATGTACAAGGCATGGAGACACACTAACCATTCTGTCTGCTCAGATGGCATACATGTTCAACACATGGGGTTAGTCAACTATTTGTTATATATTGCAATTCTTCACATTCTAGACTCTTGATATAGATCTTGATATTAAAATTTTTTTAACTGACAAAAGCACTGTCAAGCTCAACAAGTATCACCATGATCAGTTTTCATAATGCTATGCTCTCATGCACACATCGGTGGTGGGAATTACCTCTATCTAGTATTTTTTACATTAAACCAAATCCAAACCAAAACCAAACCAGTGGTCACGTATGGATGTGAGAGTTGGACTATAAAGAAAGCTGAGCACCAAAGAATTAATGCTTTTGAACAGTGGTGTTGGAGAAGACTCTTGAGAGTCCCTTGGACTGCAAGGAGATCCAACCAGTCCATCCTAAAGGAGATCAGTCCTGGGTGTTCATTGGAAGCACTGATGTTGAAGCTGAAACTCCAATACTTTGGCCACCTGATGCAAAGAGCTGACTCATTTGAAAAGACCCTGATGTTGGAAAAGACTGAGGGCAAGAGGAGAAGGGGATGACAGAGGATGAGATGGTTGGATGGCATCACCAGCTCAATGGACATGAGTTTGGGTGGACTCCAGGATTTGGTGATGGGAAGGGAGGCCTGGCATGCTGCAGTTCATGGGGTCTCAGAGAGTCAGACACAAGTGAGCTACTGAACTGAACTGAACTGACGGACAATTAGAAACAAAAGAGTTAAGAGCTTTTTTCCCCACTGATTTTGAAAAGATGGCAGGCAGTGAAAGAGGCACATCACAGTCTTCTCACTCAGAGTCAATACAAAGCTGTTTCCTGGGTATGTGCCCAGGAATCAGGAGAGATTACAATACAGGATGTAGACTAGATTGAGAAGCCTCTAACCAGACAAGACTGCTTAACACCTCAACACCTACTGCCCCTGTAATGGTGCTAAGATCATATCATTACAGCACTCTAATTGAGAACAATCTGTTCCTGTTAAGAAGCTTGACTCTTGTGGAAAGAATTTAACACAATGTATTCACAGTGTGTCTGAAGACATGGGGATGGGCACATTTCTTTGATAATTTGACCTTTCTGTTGGGATGAGTTTTTAGTGAAACACACCTCCAAGCCCTAAACTCAGGTGATATATTTTTAATCTGCATTTTTCTTAGATTTTTTGGTACATCCATTGCAGCTCATAATATACTCCACCTTGTGTTGCTAGACTTATTCACCTGATATACCTCTCCTCCAGCTCTTACAGGAAGAATCATAGTCTTTATCACCGGGTAATTATGCTTCCTACATGTGGCATTTTGCATGACACACCTTCCAGAGAGAAGATCAGTTCTGGAATTATCTTTTCAGTGAGTCAGTTTATTCACATAGTTTCTAATGAAAGGTAAAAAACTGCAACAATGACCAGTGCCTTTATTTCTTTTAATACCCTTCAACTTTCATGAGACGTGTGCTTAGATGTCTGAAAATCTTCCTAATTGGAAAAGTTGAAGAGTAAGTTTTGGAATTTTTCCTTGAAAACCTGTAGCGTCCATGTTCAAGCTGACCTTTTCATGTGGTACACACATGACTAGGCTTCGCCAGAATGAAAAAAGAGAAACAACATGCATGAATCTCACCATATTTAAATCCTTTGAACTTTCACTTAGATGGCTGTGTTGTCCTCAGTTTAGCAAAAATGTTTTCCCACAAATGCTTAGGACATCTAACTTAAACTACCTTCTTTGAAACTGAATAAATAAAATCAATGGCAGAACAATTGGAATAAATATTATATATCACATAAGTCGTGTGTATATTTGTGTGAGCCTGCAGGTGCACTATGGTGTAAGAATAGCAAGAGGTATAACATATATGAGCAAAGATTAAATGCATTAAGGCTCATAGTTTTGACATTAAAGTGAAAGTGGACAGTAAAAGTGGTTCAGTTGTGTCTGTCTATTTGTGACCCCATACAGTCCATGGAGTTCTCTAGGCCAGAATACTGGAGTGGGTAGCCACTCCTTTCTCCAGAGAATCTTTCCAATCCAGGGATCGAATCCAGGTCTCCTGCATTGCAAGCAGATTCTTTACCATCTGACCCACCTGGGAAGCCCAAGAATACTGGAGTGGATAGCCTATCCCTTCTCCAGTGGGATCCCGACCCAGGGATCGAACAAAGGTCTCCCTCATTGCAGGTGACTTCTTTACCAGCTGTGCTATCAGGGAAGCCCTTTGTCATTAAAATCATTAATATTTTAAAAGAGAAGTGAAAATATGTTTTTACTAAGAGGTACTTAGATATCAAAGAAATATATACTTTCATTATATTATCAAATTATAATTTTAAAATTAATTAAGGAATTTGTGTAAGTAATAGAACACAGAAGTTTTAACAAATTAAAGGCTGTAAAAAGTCAAAAGTGAAGAGAACCATTACCAACATCCTCCTCTCACTTCCTCCCCAACTAATTAATCTCTATCCTTGGAAGAAACCATTAGTACCAATTTTGGACTTGAACTTGCAGAGATTTTTCTTCTTGCTTAAAATTGGTTTCTATTAGTACACTATAGACCAATCTATTTTACAATGTTTAAGACTTTTGCAACATTTCATGATATTGGTGTTACATCTCAGTTTATTTTTTTTGATGAATTCTGTACTGGAATGAGGGGTTTCCCTGGTAGCTCAGTGGTAAAGAATCTGCCTGCAGTATAGGAGATGTGGGTTCAATCCCTGGGTCAAAAAGATCCCCTGAAAAAGGAAATGGCAACCTACTCCAGTATTCTTACCTGGAGAATCTCCAGTATTCTTACCTGGAGAATCTTATAGACAGAGGAGCCTGGCTGGCTACAGTCCATGGAGTTGCAAAGAGTCAGACCCAACTGTGTGACTGAGCATGCATCAAACTGAAATTTGAAGAAAACAGGAAAAGAGTTTACTCTTGCATGGGGAAGAAACAAGTTCAGTTCAGGATCTTTGAAAAAGTGAGAAAGATAGTTATGGAAATGTGGAGGGAGGTGAAAAGGTGATTAAAGTTGCAATCTGAAAAAAGCCAGCACTGCAAGATTAGGATGAAAAAGATACATTAGTTAAAGCTGCAGGGGGAGAAAAGGAAAACATCACATTTAATTTTATTTTCCCTATTAAGCTTTTATTAAAGTTAAATGTTTCAGTATAAAAATTGATATTGATAAAAAAAAATGGCATATATTGGTACTTGAGAGAATAAAAATATATTTTTAGATCAAACAGTACTTTTAGAATATGTGAAGATAGGATTGCAGAGAGAGTTCGGAGAGAGAGCAGCTGTTGTTCAATAAAGCAAACAGGTGTTAAACACTCATTTGTCCTGCTGCCTCAGGAAACCTCACACCCACCATTGAAAACATCAAACTTAACTCCGAGCCTACAATTTATTCTTATAAAATCATTATTTGAACTTCTTTAGCCTTCTGTTAGCATTGCTTCAGAAAAAATAATTACTAGGTGTCTGAATAAATACAGAAATATTAATGAAACATTAAACTATATGCTGAAAAATTTTTGTAAACAGACCATTATGTAGGCAAATCAAACTTTTTGCGTGAATGGAATCCCAAATAATGTTACTCTCTCCAAAGATCCTCTGACACAGTTAACATAGTTTCTAAGAATGGAACACATGTGGTTTTTAGGTGACTATATTATTTTGAGTGTAGTTGTGGCCTCTACAGGACTTCCCAGATAGCACTAGTGGCAAAGCTAATGCAGGAAACCTAACCTGGGTTTGGAAGATCCCCTGGAAGAGGTTATGCCAACCCACTCCAGTATCCTTTCCTAGAGAATCCCAAGGACAGAGGAGTCTGGCAGGGTGCAGTCCATAGGGTCTCACAGAGTAGGACATGACTGAAGTGACTTAACACACATGTGTCCTCTATAACTGAATCCTGAAATATCAATGGTTTAAACACAATAGCTTATTTCTGGGGCCAATATGTTGGCTCCATAACATCAAGAATCAACCTTCCTTCCACCTAGTTACTTTGAAATCCTTGGGTACTGATCACATCCTTATGGTCCAACATGACTCAGAAACATTCCTGTCAGTGTAGAGAAAACAAGGGAAAAGGCATGACATCATTCTGCTCACATTACATGTATTTTAACAGAGTTGAGTAACATGGATACTCCAAGGCTACAAGGAAGTTTGTCAAGTTCACTCTTGTTAAAGTAGTAATTGGCACAATGAAAATCCAAGGGTTCTATTAGTGTGAGAAATAAACACTGAAAGAATATGGAAGACAAGTACCAGGGTCCACAAAAAATTGACCTAAGAAATGACAGATCAGCTTCTCCTGGGAAGAGTTGCTCAGCCAAAACCATCAATCCAGAACCTATATTTTAAAAGATAGTTTATACTTGGTCATAAAAGTTATAAAAAACTTTCATGGCAAGTCAGCAAAGAAAGATTTGTGAGAAAAATCTTTATAAGGCAGATGCTAGAGATAACATATCCACAGGTTCATGTGAATTGATAGGGAAGAGGCATTCATCAAATGCCCTCTAAAGATATGAAAATATGATTAAACCCACTATGGAGGAAATGTATTTTAAAGCAATAAGATATCACTTTATACTCACCATCCTAAAGATTTTTTTTTTTTAATTTCAACACCTGTTCCAGCAGAGATGCATCAGAAGGTCTATGCTTGTTAATTGTTGAAGGAAAGATAAATTATTACGCCTTTGGAAACTAACCTGGTAACACTAGAAAGTTTTAAAATATCTCCCTTCTGATCCCAAATCCAGGGGTCTATTACATAGATACAAAAGAACCAACTGGTAAGACCATAGGTACTAAGGTACTTATGAAGTTGGTTTGTAGTGACAAAAACCTGGAGAAAAAAAAACAGTGAATGTCTAGCAGTGATGAATAGAAGAATAAATTTGCAAGCTTCCATACCATGAACTAGATAAGAATTATTACTAAAAAGAATAAAAATTATTTTCTTTTAAGTAATTATGATAATTAATATAATTTTAAGATAACTAAAATTATACAAACATTTAAAAATGTATTAAAGCTATAACAATTGCTGTCAAAAGATTTCCATGAAGAAAGTAAGATGCAGAAACCCTCTATGTCTGGATTATATCCATGTTCTGTAAACACTTGTTGTGGTTTGAATTGTATCCCACGAAAAAGATATTGAAGTCCCAACTCCCAGTACCCTTAAATGTGGAGTTATTTGGAAATAGGGACTTTAATGACATCAAGTTAAGATGAGATCATACTTGATTAAAGTGGACCCTGAATCCAACATGACTGGTGTCCTTGTAAGAAAAGTGGCACAGACACGAAGAGATGAGAATGTTAAATGAAGATGGAGCCTGAGAATGAAGTGATGTGTCTATAGCCAAGAAATGCCAAGGATCTCTGGCAATCACCAGAAGCTACAAGAGATGCAGGGAATAAATGCTCTCTCAGAACCTCCAGCAGGAAACAGTCCTGCCAACATCTACCTAGATTGTGGACTTCTAGCCTCCATAAGTATGAGAGAGTATGTTTCTATAATTTTAATCTGTGTAATTTGTGGTACTTTGTTATGACCACCCCAGAACACTGATACGAAACCTAAACACCTAACCCAATATTTATCTATATAAGCATAAGAGAGAGCAAAGAGAAAATACAGTAAAAAAGAAAATTAGAGAATTTTAAAAAATAGATAGTTGTGCGTGCATGCATGCTAAGTCAGCTTCAGTCCTGTCCGACTCTGCGACACCATAGATGGTAGCCGGTCAAGCTCCTCAGTCCACGGTATTCTTCAGGCAAGAACACTGGAGTGGGTGGCCATGCCCTCCTCCAGGGGATCTTCACAACCCAGGGATCAAACCCATGTCTCTTATGTCTCCTGCACAGGCAGCCAGGTTCTTTACCACTAGCTCCACCTGGGAAGCCCACATACGGCTTTCACAAATTATTCAAGTTAAACAATTATTTAAAAAACATACATAGAGCTCAAGGTACATAGAAAAGCAAACTGTTATGAATACAAATGTTAAATTATAATTAATACTATTATGATACTTATGCATCAAGTTGATTGTCATTCAACATTCAAGCATTGCTCTGTCCTCTTAGTAACTTGTAGTGGTGGTTAGTTTAAGTTGAAAGCCTATTGCTCCCTCCTCTGATTTTACTATCATAATATTCACAAATATTTCATTTCTTACCATTACTATTATTCTGTACTATATAGCATTCAGTTCAGTTCAGTCGCTCAGTCGTGTCCGACTCTTTGCGACCCCATGAACTGCAGCACGTCAGGCCTCCCTGTCCATCACCAACTCCCAGAGTTTACCTAAACCCATGTCCATTGAGTCGGTGACACCATCGAACTATCTCATCCTCTGTCATCCCCTTTTCCTCCTGCCCTCAATTTTTCCCAGCATCAGGGTCTTTTCAAATGAGTCAGTTCTTCCCATCAGGTGGCCAAATTATTGGAGTTTCAGCTTCAACATCAGTCCTTCCAATGAACACCCAGGACTGATCTCCTTTAGGATGGACTGGTTGGATCTCCTTGCAGTCCAAGGGACTCTCAAGAGTCTTCTCCAACACCACAGTTCAAAAGCATCAATTCTTCAGTGCTCAGCTTTCTTTATAGTCCAATTGTCACATATAGCATTATAATGATTGTAACTTTTTGAGTATATTTGTGCTATTGAAAATAATGGAATACAATATATGAAACTTGACTTTGATTGCTTGACATGAATCTGTGCCAACTAACTACATACCAAGTGACACAAGAAATTTTCCCTAAGGCTGGGATGTTTATATGCCGCTAACTTGCAAGACAAAGATGTTAACCTGATCTTTCTTTTCTATGTTAGAATATATTCCACTAGCTTGGCTTATGAACCAATTAATGCAAACCAATGAGAATCCAATTAAAAAATATTTATATATATGAATATTAAAGCCAGAACCAATTAATACAAATCAATAGGAATCCAATTTTTTTAATTGAACACTAAAGCCTGTATATAAGTGCTATTAAAACACAAAACAAATGAAAGAACTGGAAATTAGAAATAAAAGTGACTACACAAAGTAACAAAGGAGAACTTCCATTTAAGGATAAGGAAATATACGAGACAGCAAAAGAGACACAGATGTATAGAACAGTCTTTTGGACTCTGTGGGAGAAGGCAAAGGTGGGATGATCTGAGAGAACAGCACTGAAACAAGTATACTATCATATGTGAAACAGATTACCAGTCCACGTTCAATGCATGAGACAGGGTGCTCGGGGCTGGTGCACTGGGATGACCCTGAGGGATGGGATGGGGAGGGAGGTGGGAGGGGGGTTCAGGATGGGGAACACATGTAAATCCATGGCTGATTCATGTCAATGTATGGCAAAAACCACTACAATATTGTAAAGCAATTAGCCTTCATTTAAAATAAATAAATTTTTAAAAAGGATGAGGAAATATATTATTAACACTATTAAAGTAACACTACACCCACCCACCCACCCACCCACCCACACACACACACACATATAGCATATTTCAAGAAATCAAAGTATCTTTCAGATTTCTAATTAATTTTCATGTCTTTAATATAGAGAGGTATGAGCATTCATTTCATTGTATGATATGTTTTTTAAATAACCAGTTCAATATATACTCAAGGAAAAAAAGATTTGCTCCCTACAGTTAGCAATCTTTTGGGTGGTGATTAACCATTTTCAATGAAGACTCTTCACTTCAAAATTGAAATGCAAAGAAATACTACAAAGTCACAATATACTATTACGTTATATATCAAGCACTTTCATTATCATAGAATTTTGTTAACATAGCTGAGCTATCAAGGCTGCTATTTATGTTACTCTATCATCCAAACTGTTTAAGAGGCTAGCCCATGAATCTCACTAGGATATTTTATGATGAACATCTTTCATTGCAAAGTGAAGTAGATTCTTAGTGCAGTAGGAAAAATTTGTATCAGCTGTGAGTTGGACTCCTTAAACATTAGCCGAGAGGAGTGATATAACCTTTCAAATAAAAGACTTAGATGGTCTGACAGCTGAAGTAAGATGCAGAGTGATCAAGATGCCCCCACAGTAAAGTAAAAATATTTTAATGGAAGTACAATAATTGATCAAAGAGACACTCAGGCCTCCTGGGTCCAGAATGAAGCTATTCCAAGTCCTTAAATCTGCCATAAAGCTCTAATGGACACCCAGGGGGACACTTCTGACAATTTATCTTAGTTTAAGTGAATTTCAGGACCTTAAATTACCAGACAGAATCTAGTCACTTGTGACATAAGCTTGCATTTCCTGTTTCTGATTTCTTTATGGATAAAATTCAAATTTCTCATCATTCCTAGTTTCATGATAAGCAGCAAATAGCTAAAAGAAATGTCATAAAACATCTCCACCTACAATTAAAGCCCATTTGCTAAAGGGTCTCATTTTTACCATCTATACACATATGTCAATCTTCGGTTCAAGTTCTTAAAATACTCTTATTGCTTGCTCAAAAACTAGCTCAAGCCACTCTTGATGTTTTACAAGTTTCATCTCCTTTTAAAAAATTATATTACTTACATAATAAAGATGTTAACACGCAATATTAACTAACAACAAATGTATGCTAACCTATTGGCATCAGAATAGAATCTAATGATAAAAAACAATTCTTGTGAAATTTCTCAGGCAATAGGAAAACAACTCTGGAAAGAATACATTTATTGACTTGCGTAATAAAAGGAGGGCTTCCCTGGTGACAGACAGTAAAGAATCTGCCTCCAATGCAGGAGACCTGGGTTCGATATTTTGGTCAGAAGATCTCCTAGAGAAGGAAAAGGCTACCCACGTCAGTATTCTTCCCTGGAGATTTGCACGGAGAGAGAAGCCTGGCAGACCACAGTCCACGGGGTCGCAAAGAGTCTGACACGACTGAGTGACTAACACACACAATATAAAGAAGATTCTTCCAAATGGCCTGCTCAACTACACAATGGTTTTGAATCTCACTGTGACCAATGGAGCTGCCATTGGTTTTATTTTGCCAGCTAACCAGGAGGGAGCATAAATTTGGAAAGCTGAAATGAGAAATCACAAAGGCAATATGTTCAAGGCATTTTACATTTTAAAAACACATTGTGCTAATAATGACTTGATTCCTTACCTCAAATTTGCCCATCTTGAGTATTCAACTTTAGAAATTATTAAGAATAATTTACTGAATACCTATATGAACTGAATACTTTGATAATCTCTTCATCCTCTTCAAATCCACAGCTAAATATAAAAATCTGAAAACTAAAAGAATCTAGTAGAAAGAAAGTCCCCTTGGAAACCATTCCTGATTTCTAAACATGAATATTCATAAACTCTTTTTAATTCATTTTTTTAATTATAAATGTGATATAATAAAATTTGCTCACTTTAGGTGCTCAATTTGATAAATTTTACCAAATACAAATAGTTTTACAATCATTCCCACAATTAAGATACAGAAGATTTACATAATCTTCTGTGTGTGTGTGTGTGTGTGTGTGTGTGTGTGTGTGTGTTAGTTGCTCAGTTGTGTCCAACTGTTTGCGACCCCATGGACTGTAGCCAGCCAGACTTTTCTGTTCATGGGATTCTCCAGGCAAGAATACTGGAGTGGGTTGCCATTCCCTTCTCATAAACTGCTGTCAAATTCAACTGAAATCAATTATATCTCCTTACTTCCAATTTCTAGCAAACACTGATTTTTTTTTCTGTCACTCAAATTTTGCCATTTATATAAGTTTATATAAATTAAATCATAGATTATATAATATTTTGTGTCTGGCTTCTTTTACTTAACATCAGATTGGATCTTGCCACTTTACCCAGTGTGAATATTCTCTGCCTTTTCATTGGAGTGTTCAGACTATTTACATTTATTATATTTACCAACATGATTTTTCTGCTTTTTATTTGTTCAGTTTATTCATTGCCATTTTTTCTTCTGTTTATGGCTTTTAAATAAACAGTTATTCATGATTTTATCTCTGCTTTAGCTTTATCAGCGGTACTTCTTTATTATTCTGTAGTTTCTCAAGCTTTACAGCATACCTGTTTAATCTATTAGTCTATTCTTAGATAACATAATGCCACTTAATGTATAACATCTTACAACAGTATACTTCCATGTACTTATTCTCCTTTGATATATTATAAAGTTCATAGCATATTATTATTACATTAGCTTTAAACAATTATCTTTTCAAGAGATGAAACTGAAAAAAATGAAAAGCAAAATATGTGATACTTATTTACATATTTGCCATTACTACACTGTATCCCCTTTGTAGATCTAAAATACATAAGGAATCTTTTTAATGTTCCTATGGTATAGATATGCTGGTGATGAGTTCTCTAGCCTTCCTTTTAGTATCTGTTTCCTTTTTTCAAATTTTCCCTAGCTATGAATTTTATTTTCTTGTTTCTTGCATAACTTTTTATCACACTGTTGATTGCTGGATCTTTTTTTTTTCTTTCTTTCTTTGAAGAATGTTGGATTTTGTTCTGGTTCATTAAGTAGCAATGGATCAGTCTGATCTTTTTGAAGCAAACTTTTATTACAATCCCAGAGTAGTCTAACTTATCTCAACTAATAGGGCAAGGTGTTTTTGAGTATTCTATCAAGTGTTCTGTATGTTATAAGTAATCTCCACTTTTTCTCGAAGGAACACCAAATACTCCCAGGTCTGTGTGAGCTCTGGGACAGTTTGGGGGCTGCTTCTCTTTGCTGGTTCTTTCCCCTGACTTCGGAAGTGTTCTTTTCACACATACGCAGATCATTTCTCAGGTGAACAGCCAGAGCTTGCTGTCTTTCAGTGGGCAGTTCTTTCCTCTTACATACTCAGCATCACACAAGCTAGCTACCTTTTTCCTTGTAAATTATGCTTTCTGACTTCTCAACACATTGGGATCACTAGGCCCTGTTTAGTTAGCCCTCCCAACACTGTGACACAGAAACTGTCTTCAGGTTGTTAGTTGAGATTATTAAAGGCTAATTCTTATTAATTTCCCTTCTCTTAGTTATCACAATCTTACACTGCTTTTTTTAAATAATATTTTGTTTAGTTGTACATTTGCTTAAGGCGGAAGAGCACGTCTCTCAGCAGGTCTTCTTTCACGAGCAGAAGTAGAAGAACATCAGTCCAGTTCAGTTCAGTCGTTCAGTCTTGTCCAACTCTTCGCGACCCCATGAATCGCAGCGCGCCAGGCCTCCCTGTCCATCACCAAACTCCCGGAGTTTACTCAAACTCATGCCCATCGAGTCGGTGATGCCATCCAGCCATCTCATCCTCTGTCATTCCCTTCTCCTCCTGCCCCCAATCCCTCCCAGCATCAGAGTCTTTTCCAATGAGTCAACTCTTCACATGAGGTGGCCAAAGTCCCTTTAAAATACAGATTCCTAAGATCCAAGATGGAAAGTATAATATAAATCCCAAGATGGAAAGTGAAATAAATTAGCAATAAAATTGCTAATTTTAACAGCAAATTAAAAATTTCCTATTTTTAATAAATTAAAACAAAAATAGGAAATTTGACATAGAAAGAGAGACAAAAATTATCAGAGCAGACGTAGAAATCATTTTTCCACCACTGCAGATGCTTATTTCCAAGTTAGCATTTACTATAATAGCTCATCTACAAGAAACTCAGAACGATTAACAAATACCATTGTATAGTACATGGCCAAAAAGAAAAAAAGTTTATCTCTGAATAGCAGACCATTTGTAGCAGAAGTCACAAAATTCATGTGTGATAGTTCATATATTTGGCCCTTAATCAGAACGTTTCATCCTTCATTCAGAGTCTTCTTTTTTCACTAAATGTAACATATTTATTTTTCTGTTTTTTAATCTCCTGGCAAGGGAAAATGAGATTTTCAGAGAGATGTTAGTGAGAGAAGTCCTACGTAGAGAAAGAAACAAAAAACCATAAAAGGCTGAGAAAAACTAAAAAGTCATGTAATCTTAATTATTTCTAATTCTAGAATTAAAAACAAGTTTAATTTTTATTTAGGAGCTACATTGTATTAAGTATTCTTAGGTACCTCCTAATTTATATTTGATTGTTAGTATAATATAACATTTATTTAATTAAAAATCACTGTCACTCAGTTGTTATATACCACTTAACAGATGAGAAAATAAACAGGAAAATTAAGTAAGTGGACTTAATTTATATAGCTAATAAGTGATAAAGCATGGTCAAGAACCTACATCCTTCTGAGTCTATATCTTATTTTTTTGAATCCTATATTAGTTGATATTTGCAATTTAGAGATTTTAAATAATCTGCTCATAGTCATTTATTAGGCACCTGACATAAGAATTTGAAACTTTGCCTACCTGATTACAAACTTGTTGTAAGTACCCATTGAATTTTACTAACATCTGATCAACTATAAAGACATCTCGTCATCAATCTACAATAGAAGACAATTAATAAAATTATTCACTATAGTTCTAGATACATTTCTAATATAACCATAAAGGAAATTATTTCAATAAATTCTTTTAATTTGATGTCAGCTAGAAACAATAATAATCCTGATTGTACCCCAGATATCTTTGGAAGCATATTAAAAACTAATTACAAAAAATCAAATGCCATGAAATGAATTAAAATGAACAGCAGAGTAAATTTGAATTTTAAAAGTATTGCAACCCTTCTAAATGTATTATTATAGCCTAAGTAATTTTTACTTGATTCTTGGCTACTACTACTTTCCATTTAAGTATTATTTTATAAGTTAGGAATACTACTAGTTTAAATAATGTTAAATTGTTTTAAAATAGAAAAAATGTTCTGAAAATAATTAACAAAACAGAGTTATGTTATTTAAAAGAAATCCAATATAATTATAAAGATTCAGATAGGTTAAAAGAACAAAGATCTACCATAATAAAACTAATGAAATGAAATCTGAAATAGCTATGTTACTTGATAAAGTTCTGAATGATGAAGATTATAAAGAATAAAGAGAAACATTGCATAGTTATAAAAGGTCCATTTCTCCAATAAGACATACAACCCTAAATGTGTATATGCCTAACTAAAGAGGATCAAAATACATGAGGTTAAAGACTTACAGAATTTGTAATATGGAAACCAGAAACATTACAAAAAATGAAAATCAGAAACCAATGACCAATAACTCTTATGAAAGTATAGGCAAAGTATATCCTTAACAAAATATCAGGAAATATAGCTAAGAAAATTATATACCAAAAATCAATGAAATTTATTGCAGATGAATAAGACTGGTTCAACATTCAAAAAATCTATCAATGTAATCCATCACATTAAACAAAAATAATGTAATTGTGCAAGTGCAGAAAAAAAATTTGACAAAAGCAAATATCAATTCATGACCAAATACAACAACAACAAAAATCCTCTCAGCAAACGAGGAATATCGAAGAACTATTTCAAATGATAAAGAGCACCCATAAAAACCCTACAGCTGACAACATACTTCAGTTCAGTTCAGTTCAGTCGCTCAGTCTTGTCCGACTCTTTGCGACCTCATGAATCGCAGCACGCCAGGCCTCCCTGTCCATCACCAACTTCTGGGGTTTACTCAAACTCATGTCCATCGAGTCAGTGATGCCATCCAGCCATCTCATCTTCTGTCGTCCCCTTCTCCTCCTGCCCCCAATCCCTCCCAACATCAGGGTCTTTTCCAATGAGTCAACTCTTTGCATGAAGTGGCCAAAGTACTGGAGTTTCAGCTTCAGTATCAGTCCTTCCAATGAACACCCAGGACTGATCTCCTTTAAGATGGACTGGTTGGATCTTCTTGCAGTCCAAGGGATGACAACATACTTAGTGGTTAGCAATTGGCCACTTTATCCCTAAGATAGGGAAACAGGGCAAGGTTGTCCTTTCTCACCTCAATGATTCAACATTGTACTGGGATTCCGGGACAGTGCAATAAGAAAAAAGAAGGAAATAAAAGTGCAATGTTTAATTTTATGTATCAACTTGACTGGGCCACAAGATGCCCAGATATTTGATCAAACACTCTGTGAGGGGGTTTTTCAGATGAGGCTACCATTTAAATCTGTCCTGAATATTCATTGGAAGGACTGATGCTGAAGCTGAAACTCCAATATTTTGGCCACCTGATGCGAAGTGAAGGCAGGAGGAGAAGGGGATGAAAGAGGATGAGATGGTTGGATGGCATTACTGATTCGATGGACATGAGTTTGAGTAAGCTCCGGAAGTTGGTGACGGACAGGGAAGCATGGCGTGCTGCAGTCCATAGGGTCGCAAAGAGTCAGACACGACTGAGCGACTGAACTGAACATTTAAATTGGTAGACTAAGTTCATCAAATTACCCTTTATAATGTGTGTGTGTGTGTGTGTGCTTAGTCACTCAGTTATGTCTGACTTTGCCACCCCCATGGACCGTAGCCTGCCAGGCTCCTCTGTCCACGGGAATTCTCCAGGCAAGAATACTGGAGTGGATTGCAGTGCCCTCCTCCAGGGAATCTCCCCAACCCAGGGATCGAACCCAAGTCTCCCCCATTGCAGGTGGATTCTTTACTGTCTGAGACACCAGGGAAGGCCAACAATGTGAGTGAGCTTCATTCAAACAGCTGAAGGCCCAAATAGAAGACAAAAGTTGATCCTGTCCTGAGTAAGAAAGAATTCTTCATGCCTGATAGCTTGGGCATTGGTGTTTTCCTGCCTTCAGATTCAAACTGAAATATTGACTCTGAGTCTTGAGCTGGCTTCTAGATGGGAACTACACTGTATTATGTTCTAATTCTCAGGTCTTCAGACTTAAATTGGAACTAGATCATTGGCTTTCTTGGGCTTCCAGCTTACCTACTCACCATATAGATTCTGGGACTAGACAGCCTCTATGTTTGTATAAAATACTTCTTTGTAATCTCTCTCTCCCTTCTTCTCTCATTTCTATTAAGTTACCTCAAGAAGTAGGTACTGGTGATAAAATAGAAGTACAGATCAATGAAGCAGAATAGACAACCCAGAAATAGGCTCATAGTTATATAGTCAACTGATTTTGACAAAGAAGCAAGGACAATTTGATTGAGAAAAGTGAAGTTGCTCAGTCAAGTCCGACTCTTTGCAACCCCATGGACTATAGCCTACCAGGTTCCTCTGTCCTTGGAATTTTCCATCTGAGCCACCAGGAAAGCCCATTTGATTTGATTTGATTGAGAAAGAATAATCTTTTCTACAAATTGAGCTGAAATTCTGGACACCCATATACAAAACAAACAAGCAAGCCAAACAACAATAACAACAACAACAAAAAAGCCTAGACATAGACAATACAGAAAATTAATTCAAAACGGATCATGAGTCTAAATGTAAGATGCAAAAACTACAAAACTTCTGGAAGAATACATATGAGAAAGTATATGTGATTTTTTTTGAGAAAATATATGTGATTTTGATTTTAGTTATTAAAACAAGAAAAATCTTAGAAATAATCACAGCCAAGAAAGGCCTAAAGAATTATTATATGCAAAATGGTATCTTGGATGGAATCCTGGAAACAGAAAAACATATTTGATAAAAACCAAAGAAATTTGGATAAACTATAGACTTGAGATAATAACAATTTAGGTTCATTAGTTGTGATGAATGTACCGTAATATGTAAGATGTCAGAAGTGGAGTGTTAGTCATTCAGTCATGTCCAACTCTGGGAACCCATGGACTGTATCCTGCCAGGCTCCTCTGTCCATGGAATTCTCCAGGCAAGAATACTGAAGTGGGTTGCCATTCCCTTCTCCAGAGGGTTTTCCTGACCCAGGGATCGAACTGGGCCACTTGAGCTACAAGGAAGTCCCAAGATGTCAGGGAAAGGGAGAACTAACGTCAGGAATATAGTAACTGTCTACACTATCTTCTCAATTTTCTGTTAATTTAACACTGCTCTAAATTTGAGAGTTTATTTTTGAAAAATCAAGAATAGAACTTTAAATGAAATGATTATATCTACTTTGCTAGACACTGAAATAGTACTAACATTTGTCCCCTTGCAAGAAAAACAAAGCTCCGATGGTCTGCTGCTTAAGTAGACAAGTCCTCAAGTATGCCATCTCTTCAGTCTTATGTTAATGAGTATTTTGTTGTTGTTGTTGTTGCTGTTGTTTAGTTGCTAAGTTGTGTCTGACTCTTTTGTAACACTGTGGACTGTAACCCATCAGGCTCCTCTGTCCATGGGATTTCCCAGAAAATAATACTGGAGTTGCCAATTCCTTCTCCAGGGAATCTTCTTTCTCCAGGGATCAAACTTGCATTTCCTGCAGTGGCAGGTGGATTCTTTAACACTGACTCATCTGGGAAGAGATGGTATTTGTGATTTTCTTTATAGTTCTTTCTGTTATGAATATTTTAGGAGAAAGACATAAGTACATGTTACTTTTTACTTTAACTTCATGTTACAACATCTATATGTGTACTTAGTCACTCGGTCATGTCCAGCTCTTTGCCACCCCATGGACTGTAGCTCACCAGGCTCCTCTCTCGGTCCATGGAGATTCTCCAGGCAAGATTACTGAAGTGGGTTGCCATGCCCTCCTCCAGGAGGTCTTCCCAACCCAGGGATCGAACCTAGGTCTCCTGCATTGCAGGTAGATTTTTTA
Source organism: Muntiacus reevesi (assembly GCF_963930625.1). Taxonomy (NCBI): domain Eukaryota; kingdom Metazoa; phylum Chordata; class Mammalia; order Artiodactyla; family Cervidae; genus Muntiacus; species Muntiacus reevesi. Next base: position 123,081,222 of record NC_089251.1, read on the forward strand.
CTGTGTGAGCCACAGGGAAGCCCAAGAATACAGGAATGGGTAGCCTATCCCTTCCCCAGGGGCTCATCCTGACTCAGGAACTGAACTGGGGTCTCCTGCAGTGCAGGCAGATTCTTTACCAGATGAGCTACCAGGGAAGCCCATAACATCTACTGACCCCTATTTTAGTAAATGTACTGGCTTAAGGGCTTCCCCGCTAGCACAATGATAAAGAATCCACCCGCCAATGCAGGAGACGCGAGAGCTGAGGGTTCAATCTCTGGATCAGGAAGATCTCCTAGAGTAGAAAATGGCAACACACTCCAGTATTCTTGCTTGGAAATTTCCATGGACAGAGAAGCCTAGCAGTCTATAGTCCATGGGATTGTAAAGAGTTGGGCATGACTGAACACACACACACACACACAGACATGCTAGATTCAAGGACAACAAGAGAAGGTGGAAATGAAGTGGGTTTGGGAGGTACTTTGATAAAAAGAGGGGCAAACATTTAGTGCTGTGTGCTCAGTTGTTCAGTCATGTCTGACTCTTTGCAACACCATGGACTTTAACCCAGCAGTCTCCTCTGTTCATGGGATTTCCCAGGCAAGAAGACTGGAGTGGATTGCCATTTCCTTCTCCAGGGGATCTTCCCAACCCAGGAATTGAAACTGGGTCTCCTGCATTTCAGGCAGTCTCCTTCATTGTCGGTGGATTCTTTACTGACTGAGCCACTGGGGAACTCCCAAACATTTAGTAGATCAGGCAAATTAAAAATTCAATATTCAAACTATAAAATTCTACATTCACAATCTCAGGACTTGTCTGTAATGGATATAAAGACTCTTCCTAGTTTATTTAAAGCTTAGAGACTTTAAGATAAATAGGTAAAAATTTATTTATAAAGCAAAACATTTAGGTGTATTTCTTCATTTTATAAAAAAGCAGCAGGGTCCTTTTAATTAATGAAACTTAGATACCTAGCAAATAGTTGTACATGACTGAAGTGACTTAGCACACAGATACATATGAAAAGGATTTGGATTTTAAAGAGGTAATCATTTTTTTCTTAAACATCTAATTGCTAAAAAAAGCTCATATCTATAATTACTAACAAGATGGATATTAATATGAGAGATTTTAACCTATTAAAGAAGTGCTAGCCTATTATATGCTAACTAAGAAAGTATATGCCTCAAAATAGTTACTTGAATCATTCTGAACTATTCACACTGGACACACTTAAAGTAAGTTTTACAACTGATGGCAAAAACAAAAAAGTTAATTTATATTATTGGCAAAAAGATAAGAAGGTACTGGAATAGTTTTGGAAACTAAAACAAAGTATTTTGAAAGACTGAAATAACACTTTCCTTTCTATTTTTAAATGCAAAGTCTTTTCTGGGAACTGTAAACAATGAAAAGAAATATTCCAATCATTTTTATGGATCAACATTAAAATAGTTAAAGCAACTGAGATTCACTTCTACTATAATGAAATGTAGCTTCCATTCTAAGAGTTGAGCAAAATTGGCTTCACAAATTAGAACTGACAAGTCACTTCCCTTTTTAAATCATATTGGTTGAATCATAAACATTAATTTGAAAAATCAAACCAGGTCCTTCATTTCTTTTCCCAGCAAGCTCTCCTTTTTATTTTAGTTGGTCTGTTTTTGAACCCAAGGTATCCCTAAGATCTCACTGGACTTTATCTTAGAATTGTCTCCTTTTTCATTATCCATACATTTTCAAGTTCACTTGAACAGAGTACTTGTAATTCTTTATTTTACTTTTTAGGAAGCGTAATATTGGCATAGCTGAAACTCCAATACTTTGGCCACCTGATTCAAAGAACTGACTCATTTGAAAAGACTCTGATACTGGGAAATATTGAGGGCAGGAGGAGAAGGGGACAACAGAGGATGAGATGGTTGGATGGCATCACCAAATCAATGGTCAAGAGTTTGGGTAGGCTTCAGGAGTTGGTGATGGACAGGGAGGCCTGGCGTGCCGCAGTACATGGGGTCGCAAAGAGTCAGACACAACTGAGAAACTGAACTGAACTGAACTGAATATTGGCTAATAGAGTTTTGCCAAGAGAATGCACTGGTCATAGCAAACACCCTCTTCCAACAACACAAGAGAAAACTGTACACATGGACCTCACCAGGTGGCCAACACTGAAATCGGATTGATTATATTCTTTGCAGCCAAAGATGGAGAAGCTCTATACAGTCAGCAAAAACAAGACTGGGGCTGACTGCAGCTCAGATCATGAACTCCTTATTGCCAAATTCAGACTTAAATTAAAGAAAGTGGGGAAAACCACTAAACCACTCAGGTATGACCTAAATAAAACCCCTTATGATTATACAGTGGAAGAGAGAAATAGATTTGAGGGGCTAGATCTGATAGACAGAGTGCCTGATGAACTATGGATGGAGGTTTGTGACATTGTACAGGAGACGGGGATTAAGACCATTCCCAAGAAAAAGAAATTAAAAAAAGCAAAATGGCTGTCTGAGGAGGCCTTACAAATAGCTGTGAAAAGAAGAGAAGCAAAAAGCAAAAGAGAGAAGGAAATATATTCTCATTTGAATGCATAGTTCCAAAGAATAGCAAGTAGAGATAAGAAAGCCTTCTTCAGTGATCAGTGCAAAGAAATTGAGGAAAACAATAGAATGGGAAAGACTAAAGATTTTTTCAAGAAAATTAGAGATACCAGAGGGGAACATTTCATGCAAAGATGGGCTCAATAAAGGACAGAAATGGTATGGAACTAACAGAAGCAGAAGAAATTAAGAAGAGGTGGCAAGAATGCATAGAAGATCTGTACAAAAAAGATCTTCATGACTCAGTTAATCATGATGGTGTGATCACTCACCTAGAGCCAGACATCTTTGAATGTGAAGTCAAGTGGGCCTTAGGAAGCATCACTAAGAACAAAGCTAGTGGAGGTGATGGAATTCCAGTTAAGCTATTTCAAATCCTAAAAGATGATGCTGTGAAAGTGCTGCACTAAATATGCCAGTCAATTTAGAAAACTCAGCAGTGGCCACAGGACTGGAAAAGGTCAGTTTTCGTTCCAATCCGAAAGAAAGGCAATGTCAAAGAATGTTCAAACTGCCGCACAAGTGCACTCATCTCACATGCTAGTAACATAATGCTCAAAATTCTCCAAGCCAGACTTCAACAATACGTGAACTGTGAAATTTCAGATGTTCAAGCTGGATTTATAAAGAGAGGAACTAGAGATCAAATTGCCAACATAAACTGGATCATTGAAAATGTAAGAGAGTTCCAGAAAACCTTCTATTTCTGCTTTATTGACCATGCCAAAGCCTTTGACTCTGTGGATCACAATAAACTGTGGAAAATTCTGAAAGAGATGGGCATACCAGACCACCTCACCTACCTCTTGATATATCTGTATGCAGGTCAGGAAGCAATAGTTAGAACTGGACATGAAACAAGAGACTGTTTCCAAATTGGGAAAGGAGTACATCAAGGCTGCATATTGTCACCCAGCTTATTTAACTGATACGTAGAGTACATCATGAGAAATGCTGGGCTGGAAGAAGCACAAGCTGGAATCAAGATTGCTGAGAGAAATAACAATAACCTCAGATATGCAGATGACACCACCCTTACAGCAGAAAGTGAAGAAAAACTAAAGAGCCTCTTGGTGAAAATGAAAGAGGAGAGTGAAAAAATTGGTTTAAAGCTCAACAGTCAGAAAACTAATATCATGGTATCCGGTCCCATTACTTCATGGCAAATAGATGGGGAAAAAGTAGAAACAGTGACTGACTTTGTTTTTGGGGTCCAAAATCACTGCAGATGATGACTGCAGCCATGAAATTAAAAGATGCATACTCCTTGGAAGGAAAGTTATGACCAACCTAGACAGCACATTAAAAAGCAGAGACATTACTTTATCAACAAAAGTCTGTCTAGTCAAGGTTATGGTTTTTCCAGTAGTCATGTATGGATGTGAGAGTTGGACTATAAAGAATGCTGAGCGCAGAAGAATTGATGCTTTTGAACTGTAGTGTTGGAGAAGATTCTTGAGAGCCCCTTGGACTGCAAGGAGATCCAACCAATCCACCCTAAAGGAGATCAGTCCTGGGTGTTCATTGAAAGGACTGATGCTGAAGCTGAAACTCCAATACTTTGTCCACCTGATGCAAAGAGCTGACTCATTGGAAAACACCCTGATGCTGGGAATGATTGAGGGCAGGAGGAGAAGGGGATGACAGAGGATGAGATGGTTGGATGGCATCACCTACTCGATGGACATGGGTTTGGGTGGACTCTGGGAGTTGGTGATGGACAGGGAGGCCTGGTGTGCTGCAGTCCATGGGGTCGCAAAGAGTCGGACACAACTGAACGACTGAATTGAACTGAACTGAACTATACCGTTTTAATGCTGTTGTAAGCTACTTTGCTTTGTTATGTCTTTAAATTCTCTTTCTTAAAAAATGTATATCCCATCATACTATACTTTTATACATACATTCATATATGTGTATGTGTGTTTGTGTATCTACATTAGCGCATACGTATGCTCATGTTCATATATGAGTGTACTATCATAGTTTTCAGTCTTTGAAAGTTCTCAGGACCATATATATTAAACATTTTTATTTGTATTATTATATTCTAATATTTGTATTGCACTTTTTTGACCAATGAGTATTGCAAAACCACGCATGCTCTGAGCTAATGAGTACTCTGCTACTATCTACTATTGATTATGGTGACCATAAAATTTTTATACATATTTTTTGTTAGCATGCATATGTTAAAAGTGATCAAATTATGCATGATAAGTATATGTGATTTAATGTATGTCAACCAAACTGCTTTTTTCATTTATTTTTGGCTCATTGGGTCTTTGTTTACGCAGGTGAGCTTTCTCTAGTTGCAGCGAGTGGGGGAGGGTACTCTCTAGATGCAGTGTGTGAGTTTCCCATTGCAGCAGCTTCTCTTGTTGCAGAGTGGGTTCTAGGGCGTGCAGGGTAGTTGCAGCACATAAACTTGGCAGTTGTGGCACGTGGGCCTGTTCCCTCATGGCATGTGGGATTATCTTGGGTCAGGGATCGAACCAGTGTCCTCTGCACTACAGGGCAGATTCTTAACTACAGGACCACCAGAGAAGACTTTCAACCCCACTTTTTAAAGCTTAAATACAAGTGATTGTAAGTGAATTTTGGTGGGTGGGCAGCAGGAAAAGGGAAATTTCTGTGCTGAAGGAAATGCTTGTTATGTTGGTTTAAGTGGTAATTACAAAACTCACTGGGCTTCCCTAGCTCAGTGGTAAAGAACTTGCTTGTCAATGCAGGAGAGGCAGGTTCAGTCCCTGTATCGGGGGGATTCTCTGGAGAAGGAAATTGCAACCCACTCAGGTATTCTTGCCTGGGAAATCCCAAGGACAGAGGTGCCTGGTGGGCTACAGTCCATGGGGTCACAAAGAATCAGAGTTGACTCAGCAACTAAAAAAACAAACCACAAAACTCATTACACAATACACCTAAGATTGGAGTAAAGCATAAATAACAATTATACAAAAACAAAAGAATGCAGTGATCACTAGAAAATTTGGGATTGATAGAAAAGGGCATTATTATGGGTTCCAGAAGTATCATGGTAACTTGGCATCATTGAGGATAAATTGCAGGGAATTTAGTTAGAAGAAACTATGGACAAGACATGTTATGACCTCTGAGAATCTGAAGAGAACAAAAGATAATGATGAATGTAAAAAAAAAAACTGAAATGCATTTATATAGAGAATATGTAACCTGTCTTACACGGACAGGAGTCCATCCTGTACTCCAGTCATTTAAAACTGTTTTGAAGCTTAGAATTTGATTTGGTGGCTAATTGAACTGAACTGTAAAAATCCTGGTAATAAAGCATTTGATTATATCATGTCAAAGCTCTAGATGTTTATTAAGATTTCAACATGAAGATTTATTAATGTTGAAGTCACAGAACTCACAAGTGAACATCTCCAATATGTTATTCTCTGAGCATTACCAAGGAAAACCAAAGAAGTCCATTGATTATGAAATGAATTTTGGTTTCTAGCAATCCAACCACCCTGCTTAATTAGTGATGATGGTACGTTAGTCACCTGTGCCAAGTACTGGGAAAGGAAATTTCTGCCTTTCATTTTCTTATGGCTAACTACAAGTGATAAAAGTCCCTTAGGAAAAAACTCCAGCAATATGGAAACATATTTGTTTTCCATACAACAGACTATATGAGGATAAAAAATGCTGATGCATATATCATCAGTCAGTAAGTGACTGTGACTAAGGTCTTATGTTTATGTACTGTGAGTATCACAGATTATAGTTAAATTTGGGTATGGAGCAATTAGTATTCATGCAAGAATGTAGGTCCTAGGCTACCTTTTTAAATATTTTCATGAGAAGCTGAAATATCTGCTTGATTCAAACATTCAATCTCTAAATTTTCAGTTTCTGGTTCTCATTAATAAAACCCCATAAACTCAAATAAAATATGTCTGCAGCTCAAGTTTTCCAGAATCTGTCATTCTAACTCCGTGTTAAATATTTGCAATAATTAGGTTCACTTTGTTCTTGTTTATTGTGTCCAACCTCCCCAAGGAAAATTATTTTGCTGTCATATAAATAAAACAGTTTCTTTGCATATAAATTATTTTCTGTCATTCTAGAAACTTGAGATTATAAAGCTTGGCTACCCTAAATAAAGTAGGAATGCTAGATGGTAATCATAATACGCGTCACTTTCTTATTTTTCCTTTTAGGAAAGAAGAAAAGGAAGGGGAGAGGGAGGGAAGAAAGAAGAGTCCTTAAGACAGAGGATGTTAATCTTCTGAAAGCTCTCAAAGGTATTCAGGAGCAAGAGGTCCTCTAAGGCGATTGTATGTAACAAATTTCTCTAGAAGAATAAGCAGCAGGAAGGTCCCAGAATTGCAGATCACTTAGCCTCAGGACACAGACTGGCTGTACCCAAGCGAGGGCTGACCCACATCTCTCAGTAAGGGTGACCTTTGTGAGAGTCTGCTTCCACCACCCGTGGGGAGGTAACTGCATTCACAAGAGTAGTTTTTTCCTTCACTTTTTTTTTTTTTTCAATATGCCCTTAACTTTAAAAAACCTCAGGGTGAAAACACAATAAGTTCATTCATCAAAATATTTAGTCAAGCTGACAGCAATGTCATACAGTGTATTTCATTCCACCTTTTCATCTTGGCAGGGCAATTAATAAGGTGGGTTTTGTTTTCTGTCCTAAAGATTAATAAGCTGGGGTTATAACAGCATAATGCTCAGAGGTGGTTATTAGATACTGTTTTGCTTCTGTTTCCCCCAAAGTATATATTGGCTGCCTCAAATCTATTTCAAAAATTAGGTGGAGTAGATGTGATCCAATAAATAGTTAAACCAATAGCATCAATTTGTAAATGGCATAAATTCAGGGAGGATTTTTAGGGATACAAGTCAATCAACTGTTTTGAAAGAGCAAACAGAATTGATGTTTCTTTTAGAAGCTAAGCATTAAAACAGTCTGGGTAACATCTTTCCTTCAAGGGCATCTGTGAATATGTGGAATTAGCAACTAAAGGTTGAAGTAATAACAGCACAGTGCAATATAGAGGCCATGACCAGTCTTTGGTATGTTAATTGGGTTTGAATACTTATACCTTAGCTGATGGAAATTTGCCTTACCTGGAGATGGTCAGCTCACTCTCTGATGCTGTCAGCTTTCCTCTGTGACTCATCAGCTTCAGTCAAGAGCTGACTCTGCTACAAAAAGAAACTTCAATCAGAGACAGGATTTATTAATTGAAAGTCATGCTTGGAATAGAAAAAATGACCGATGCTCCTTTGTAATTTTATAATATTTTAATGCTTTTCACTTACACTCTCTAAATAATTACTTGAGTTGTTATTATTGTTCATATCTGTTAGTAAGGGTCTGAGGCTTAGAGAGCTAAAGGGGCTTGTCCACAACAACAGACACTACATTGGAGGGAGTCAGATCTGGAATCTGGGCTTGCCAACTTCAAATCTGATGCCCTTTCAACTTCCCAAATACCTCTGTCCAAAACCTGAGATAATGCAACCGTCTCTGTTCCTGACTGTGGTTTCCCAAAGTCTCCAATGCCCTGTCATTTTTATCACTGCAACATCTTTTTCCCACAATACGCAGGAAGCAACGTAATTGCTGTGTAAACTCACCAGCTACCTTGATCAGAAAAGGAAGAAGTATCTTCCTGACAAGAAGAAGTGCAAATTGTCCAAAGTAAAAATAAGTGAAGAAGTGCAAGAGAAAGGAATGACAAAATGAATGGGGCAGTAGATGATCAGAGCAGATAAGAATTCTTATATATTGACATTAAGATGAGGAGCAAAGACATCCTAGTACCTGCAACAACGGGGGAACAAAGACTCCGTGGTACTACCAGAGATGGTGTAAACAAAGAGGTGAATAACAGGAAAAATGTGTCTTTCCTGACACTCCTGTAGAAACCCTTTTCCATCATTCCCTAGCTGTGTGACCTCAGAAAAATTGTGTACCTTTCCTGGGTCTCTCTTACCCTCTATATAGTAGAAGTACTGACAACATCTGATTCACTTAAAACATGACTCCAACAAGAATGAACTATTAAATGATGTTCAATAAATGTGAGCTTCTATCACTGATGGATATGTATAATACTAGTTATCTCACACTATTTTAGAATAAAAAAATACATCTGTGATTTCAACGGTCAGTCCACATGTACTTTTCAGGGTCTGCCTGCCAAACCTTCGTGAAAGGAATTTATCAAATAATTAGGCATACAGACAGGCAAGTAAAACATTTTAAAAAATGTGATCCTCATGAAACAACCAAATCAGTGAACGTTATGTAAAGTATAAATCTTCATTTGAACAATTTTTCTGTCAAGCTTGTTTATGATTTTTTGTTCTCCATGTGTCTTCTCATAATTTGCTCTCAAATTTATTCAGAAAACTGTAAAGTCAGAGTTATTGGAATCACACAAACAAAAATAACTAGAAGACATAAAATAACCAACAGCTACATTAAAAGGTGCTCACATTACTAATAATCAAGGAAATACAAATCAAATCCATGAGATTATCTCACACCTGTTAGAATGGCCATCATTTAAAAAAAAAGTTAACAAGTGCTGGCAAGAATTTGGAAAAAAGGTAATCTTTGAGCACTGCAGATAGGAATGAAAATGGGTACAGATATTGCGGGAAATGAAAAATTAAGAATAAAATTACCATGCATACATGGTAAGTCGCTTCAGTTGTGTCCAATTCTTTGAACCCTATGGACCACAGCCTGCCAGTCTCTTCTGTCCAGGGGATTCTTCAGACAACAATACTAATGATTCAACAACCCCACTTCTGGATATTTATATCCACAGGAAATTAAAGTAGGATAGCAAAGTGGTGGCTGTATTTTCATGTTAATTGGAACTTTATTCACAATAGGCAAAATATTTAAATCGAATCTTTTTTCTTTTTTTTAACAGCCTAAGCATTTGTCAGTGGATGAATGGATGAATGAGATGCTGAAGGTAGGAATTAATGGAAGTTGAGGCTTGCTATTTATGGGGAATTAGGCAAATAAGAATATATATACTCAGATATAGTATCTAACTTGAATGCTGGGAGACTATTTTAAAAGTAAATCTTTATTATAAGTTGTGTTCCGAATAGGTGTATTGACTAGTTACTGACTCCAGATTAAAGCATCATTTTGGGAGAACAGATACATGTATATGCATGGCTGAGTCCCATTGCTGACCACCTGTAACTATCACAACATTATTAATCAGCTACTCCAATATAATAATTTTTAAAAGTTTAAAAAAATAATCACCATGGCAACCATTCAATCATTCACACAACTAATTTGCCTTCACAGCTCACACCACCAAATACTTCCAAGTCTATGATAGACACTGATGATGCAAAATTGATGAAGACAAGAACTCAATCTAAGTCAACAATTACTTAGGGGGCAGAAATAGAAAATGCTGTAGAATGTCAAATCCTGAGCACATTCACCTGAATTGATCTGTTACTGCATTCTCACTTAAGGCAGTAATTAATTCAAGGGCTGTGACCTTAATTTATTTATTCACCAAGCCTAGAATGGAATTATTATAAGACTATCAGAGAAAGTTGACCTATCCATATGCAAAATTAAGCATATAGTTTTGCAATTTAAGAACTTACTAACTCCAACAAATCAGATATACTCATTCCAGTGCTACGTGTACATGTTCAGATAAAACAAGTACTTGTTCACAGTTTTAACATTTTTCTTGAGTTGTGGTTAAGACAAAGGGAGTTTATAATGCCAACAGCTTCACAAAGAGAACAAGCCCAAAGAAGATCTCCCCAGTTATTCTTGACATTATTTGGTGTAGTGAGTTGAGTTGTGGTCCCATAAACAGATATATCTGTATCCTAATCCCTGTAACCCCAGTGAATGTGATCTTATTTGGAAAAAGAAAAAGGGTCTTTGAATCAAAGATCTTGAGATAAAGAGATCATTTTGGTTTATCTGGGTGGTCCTAAATCAAATTACAATATCCTTAAAAGAAAAAAAAGGCAAAGGGAAATTTAAGTCAGACATAAAAGAAGACACATACTGAAAGGGAGGAGGCAATGTGACCACAAGAGAGAGATTTGAGCAATGTGGTAACAAGTCAAGGAATGCCAACAACCACCAGAAATTGGAAGAGGCAAGGAAAGAATTCTCCCTTGGAGACCCCAAAGGGAATGCAGGCCTGCCAGCACTGTGACAGTGGACTTCCAGTCTCCAGAACCATGAGAATAAAGTTTTCTTGTTTTAAACCACCTACTTGTGGTCCCTTGTTAGAACAGCCACAATAAGCTCATATACTTGGCTTTGTTCTCTAGTTTCACCCCATCGTGATGATGCCAATGAATTTCTGTCCTTACAGATAAATGACTCTCTTAGAGTCCATGAGTTCTTAGTCTGCTAAGGCTGCCATAACAAAATGCCATAGCCTGGATGGTTTAAACAGCAGTTATATATTTCTCATAGTTCTAGAGGCTGAGATGTCCAAGATCAAGGTGCTGTCCAGTTAGGTTCCCAGCAAGGCCCTCTTCCTGGCTTGGAGACAGCCGCCTTCTCACTGTGTCCTTATATAGCAGACAGAAAGCTCTTGTATCTCTTCCTCTTCTTATAAAGTCGCTAATCCCATGATAGGGGCTCCATCCTCTTGACCTCATTTCAATTTAATTACTTCCCAAAGGCCCCACCTCCTAATACCAGCATGCTGGCGGTTAGGTCTTCAACATTTAAAATTGGAGAAGGGCACATTTAGTCCATAAAATGTTGCAAATTCCAACCACATATACAGGCTTCCCTGGTGGCTCAGATAGTAAAGAATCTGCCTGCAATGCAGTAAACCCGAGTTCAATCCCTGGTTCAGGAAGATCCCCTGGAGAAGGAAATGGCAATCAACTCCAGTATTTTTGCTGGAGAATTGTATGGACAGAGGAGCCTAGCAGGCTACAGTCCTTGGGGTCACAAAGAGTCGGACACAACTGAGCAACTGACACTTTCACTTTTCATATATATATATGTACTACTTTTACCAAGATCATTAATTCTCAGGATGTTTCAAATTGGCATTGTTTCTTTCTTTAGGAAACGTATATTTACCTCACAAGAACCTTGCTAAGTGCTCAGGAGATAACCAGTATGTAAAGCATAGCCCTTTCTGTCTGCTTATTTGGAAGCTACTCTAGTAATTTCCACTTGTTAACTACATCATGCAGAAAATTGTGACAATCATTGCAGCTTTGACCTAAATAGGTCTTTGCCACAGTTTTTGTTTCTTTTAGTCAAGGGGTGTATACTAAGGAGACCTCTATAGAAATATTAGACTTTTAGCCAATTACTGACAGAACAAACGGCATGACATAATGAATGAACACATGTTTAAACAAGTAGTGACTGTTCCATAATTTTTCAACACTCCTTTATGAAAAACGTTTATGCTTAATACTGAGTGTGGTTGCCAGTGCCCAAAAAGCAGAGTTAAATTTGTATTCCACTACTCACCCATCCAGTGTCAATCTTTCATGTGTTACTTAAGTTGTTTTTGCTTTAGTTTCCCCTTCAAGGAAATGAGGAGTCATGGTAAGAATATCTATAATAAGGGTTATATGAGGATTATATATATTAATAAATATTATTATTATATTTATATTATATATAATGTATATTATATATATCATTATTAGATATTAATATATATCCTAAATATGATGCTGCTGCTAAGTCATTTCAGTCATGTTCAACTCTGTGAGACCCCATAGATGGAAGTCCACCAGGCTCCCCCGTCCCTGGGATTCTCTAGGCAAGAACACTGGAGGAGGTTGCCATTTCCTTCTCCAATGCATGAAAGTGAAAAGTGAAAGTGAAGTCACTCAGTTGTGTCTGACTCTTTGTGACCCCATGGACTGTAGCCTACCAGGCTCCTCCATCCATGGGATTTTCGAGGCAAGAGTACTGGAGTGGGTTGCCATTTCCTTCTCCAATCCTATATATGTGGATTATATAAATATATATGTGTGTGTGTGTATATATATATATATATATATATATATATATTAGCATACATGAAGAGCTTAGAAAAATATTTGGCACTCAAAATGGTATATATTGGAATATGTTGCTGCTATCACTACGGACATTTTATTTCACATGGTTTGTGATTTTGATTAAAAGACATTTCTACTGAATCAGTCCAATAGATATAAAATCATCTGGTGCTGCATCTTCCAAGGATGATGGAAACACTTCATTTGGCCATGAGTACTGAGTTGGGCTTCCCAAATGGCACTAGAAGTAAAGAACCCACCTGCCAATACAGAAAACGTAAGAGAAACAGGTTTGATTCTTGGGTTGGGAAGATCCCATAGGGCATGACAACCCACTCCAGAATTCTTGTCTGGAGAATTCCATAGACAGAGGAACATGGCAGGCTACAGTCCATAGGGTCACAAAGAGTCAGACACACCTGAAACGAGTTAGCAGTCACACAGTAAGAGTCATCACTCAATCTCTGATCTCCTTGACTTTTATATTTAAGTTGAGAAATTGAAGATTCTTTAAAAAGGAAGATGGCCTCTTCATTCTCCATCCTTCTTTAAAGTACTGGGTCTTGTCCCCAACTGCTTTTTAAAGATAAATCTTGAAATCAATTTACTGATTAGATTAATTCATCTTGAAAGATATTTCTAGTTATTATTCAGAGAACTTGCTGTAGGTTTCTGGGCTTTTAAAAAAGACTAACAAGAATGGTGAATGGTAATGATGGTTGCTTTTGACAGGCCATTCCTTGCCTATGAACCAAAAATGTGTCTTGGGGCCAGTAGAAGTACTTTGAAGCCAGACAGAATAGCTTGGAAGCTGTGATTAAAGAGAATGTGTTTACAAAATAAACTCCAAGATTATAGGAAAACTTTCTCAGTGATTTTCTTAGGTCTTTGATTCAATGAACCAGATCCTGCTTTTCTCCCATGGGGTGAAGCTGACCTAGACCACAATAGAGAAAGTCTGGCAGATAAGCTTGCCAACTCCATGCCAGAGACAATTAGTGGGAAACAAACTGTAGCCTTTAAAAAGCAGGTGGAGGAATGATAAACGAAAACAAAATCAGGCTCTGACCCTATCTCATGTTTCACTGACCATTCATAACTTTTGCAAACACCTAATTAAAGAGAAGACTCTTCATTTTTTATCCTCAAGCTGTAAATATAACACTATCAATCACAGAGTTTGGGAGTGGGCAGGTGATAAAACTGGAATTTCTAACCAAAATGAAGGTTTTTGAGAGTCATATAATTTTAAGACCTCTCTTCTCTCACTTTTGCTATTTTTGTGTTTGTTTGTTTTTAACATCTGACTGCTTTTTCCTCCAAAGATGATATTCATCACTGAACCACGCTTTCCAATCCTGCTCAAAAGCTGCTCTCAGAGGCAATTGAAAAGATTGTTTTATCCAGAATTGTGTTTCTAGCTGCTGTCTTACAGTGTAAAACACTGATGCTGTTGATGCTAAGTTGCTTCAGTCATGTCTGACTCTTTGCGAGCCCAAAAACCCTGCCAGGCCCCTCTGTCCATGGGATTCTCCAGGCAAGAATAAGCACTCAATATATAGTTATTGAATGAACAAAATAAAAGCCATTAGGTTTTTGTCCTCTAGTGTCACCTATCTTTGTTGTTTGTTTCCTTTCCATCTTCTCGACATAATGACATTTGGATAACGTTGTTAATAGGCATACTTTAAAATCAACAAGCCTAAAATTCCTAAAGTATCTCACACTAGCTTCCTCCATCTTGAAATCTTATCAACCAACAAGATTTCTCTGACTGCTCTATGCACTGCTGTTTTCATGCCGTCAACTTATTTTCTATCATATTATTTTCGGATCTTGTCACACATATTACTATTGAATTTATATGTTTATCAACTGTTTCCATCTTTAGAATGTAAGTCTCAAGGTCTATGCAGGCAGAGATCTGGCCTCCCTTCCTCCCTACTCTATCCCCAATACCTAACATATAGGAGCTTATTAGATATTTGTTTAAAGTCAGTTATTTAATTTAAAAATGTGTTTAAATTCAATATAATTCAGAATTCATTTTTTAAATTTTATGACAAGTTTTTGAAAAGAGATTTTAGTTATACCTACATGATTTCAATCACTATTATTTAAGGTATATGGATTATTAAGAATATAAATGAAACATTGACTTCATATCAACTAACCCATGTGGTTTTTACTTTCAGTTTGTTTTAATTAATAAGGATTTGTTTATGCATTATGCTGGAGAAGGGAATGACTACCCACTCCTGTATCCTTGCCTGGAGAATCCTATGGACAGAGGAGCCTGGTCGGCTACAGTCATGGGGTCACAAAAAGTCAAGCACAACTAAGCAACTAATCCTTTCACATGGATTATGTTCACAGTATCATAGGAATTAGTTTTAGAATAGAAATATCTAGAATAAATTGTCAGCCACATTTGTCTTGATACTTATTCTCATAAAATTCCTTTAAGTAGGAGTTACTAAAAGTTTTGGTGTGGTGATAATAACTGAGGAAAGATAAATTGCCAGAATTACACATTTAAAAAAAAAAGGAGACAGAAATCAGGTATATGAACTTTTGGCTTTTTAGGGATTTGTCCATTTTGGTGTAAAAAAATAGACTAGTAACTTTAAGTAACATATTTTTGTTTAATTGTAATAATTATTTAGTCCACAGGCTTCCCAGGTAGACTATATAAATGAAAACTTCTCTAAGTCATGAAGCTTTAGTATTTTGTAATTTTAAATTTTTCTGAAATAAATTGAAAATGTATGACTTTTCATGAATCTGGGGATTAGATAATTGTCGAATTTATAGGAAGAAGTGAGGTAAAGCTTTCCTAGTATGAACCGACATTTGGATATGTTGTAGCCACAAAACTTTCTCTTCTTACCATGTAGTTTCACTTGCCTTTTTTCACACCAAAGACTGTTCTTTTCTCAGATTACCACCTCATTAGTCACACCCCTTTGTGTTATTCTCTTTTCCAAGTAAACATGTTAGAGTCACGCTAAATATAATGTAAACTTTACTACACATTTTAGTTGGACATCATAAAAATCAGTACTACCCACAGAACTTCCTGCAATAACAAAGATGCTTTGGCTGCTAATCACATGTGGTTACTGAACCTTGAAATGCAACTCATGCAACTAAGGAGATTACTTTTTAATTTTATTTAATTTTATTCATTTAAATTTAAATAGACACATGTGGTGGTTGGCTACCATATTGAAAAGCACAGATGTAGGTTATGCATCTGAAATACTTTCCCTGCATTCTTTCCCCAAACTTTCAAATGGCTACATTTCAGAGGACTGAGTACAGTGGCAGTTCTCAGCATTTCTGGAGTTTATCTGGCTTAAGAACTAGATGATCTTCCCCCAAGTTACAAATCAAATGATATTTCCTACCTAATTTTGTCCAGACTCCTCTTTATTTTTGACTCTAAAAGTTTGGCTGAGTTTAGAGCCCAGAGGGTCAAAGTGAGGCCGATTTCTCAGGATTCTCAGCTGGGTGTGGAAATAATGATGCTGTGAGAGCCAGATAACTCATGAAATAGTCAGCACTCATGAGATCCACAGCCAAATTTACCAGATGAGAATGAAGACAGAAAGAGAAACAGAATCAGATAGGATAATACTAGAAAAAGTTTTGTTTAGTTAGCTCTGAAAATTATTTTTTATATTGATCTGGGGTTCAAACTAGGCACTAATATCACCATATAGCAAACAGGTATTTTTGGAGTTTGGGAGTGGGGGATTTGCATGCAGAATAAATAAGAAATTAAAAGATATTCAAAGATCTGGAAAAACTTGTCTTTTTTTTCCCTCCCAGCAGGCCTCACTGTTATTTTAGTTTCCTGTAAGTCATAAGATTTGGCATACAACACATTTTATTCCAAACTGAACTCCATGAATTTCAAAATGTCTATTTTCTTAACTTGGAGAAGGAAATGGCAACCCACCCCAGTATTCTTGCCTGGAGAATCCCATGGACAGAAGAGCCTGGTGGGCCCCAGTCCATGGTATCTCAGAGAATTGGACACAACTGAGTAACTAATATAAACTTTCTTAAGTATCATTACCTCTTTATTGTACTCCTGAAACAGGAATGGAAATTAAATATATGAATTTCCTGTAAGAATAAAAGCTATATATTATAAAAAGCTCCAACTCACCAAAGGGGTATGAAACATCAACCTGTTAACACTTATTAATCTCTATCATGTTTTAGTAGACATACAAATTATGTATATATGCTATGCTTAACATGTTTGCTTCACAATTAACGAACATATTTTGCAAGGAAGAAATATCTTTTGAAGCCACTTTTACCTTTTTCTAATGAATACCTTTTTAGTAAGGCATCATTTTGGAGTTTGGAACTCCAAGTACTGGAAATGGAGCTGTCATGCAATGTAATGAATCCATAGCGGGAAATAGAGTGAAACCAGAACCACAGAAACCAACTTCCTTCTCTCTCTCATTCTCCAAAGGAAGGAGGTTATCTATAATATAATACTTGTAATGAAGTCTTGCATGTCAGAGACAAATAGTGTGTGCTCTATATCTCAGTTTCACTTGAATAGTTATATTAGAAGCACCACTAAATGAGCAAACTTTTAAAATGCCAAAAACAGAACCCAGGAAAAAGGAGGCATCCTCAAAGATAGAGCTCTACAGTAGATGTATTCATGAAATGTTCATTGAATGGGATTATAGAAAAGTCCCTCAAAAGTCAGTGACCATCTAATTTATCATTCAAACTGAGATACACTGG
Source organism: Muntiacus reevesi (assembly GCF_963930625.1). Classification (NCBI taxonomy): domain Eukaryota; kingdom Metazoa; phylum Chordata; class Mammalia; order Artiodactyla; family Cervidae; genus Muntiacus; species Muntiacus reevesi. The sequence goes on from NC_089251.1 coordinate 123,098,639, forward strand.
AGAATGAAAGTTGATTCTAACCATAATTAAATTATATTTACCAGATAACCAAGACATGTTGTTACTAAGTCCAAGATTTTACAGGTTGCTTCATGACAGGACAACACATTGAGAGATGAGGTGCTGGGCCAAGAAATAGTAACTTTATTCAGTAAAACAGTCACCTAAGGCAATGGTGGACTAATGTCCCAAAGTAAAATCTTATCAGAGTTAGAATTCAGACTTCTTTTACACTAAAAAGTGTGGGGGGGTGGCTAGCTATTGCCAGCTTCACTGTCCAGGAATCCTTTGTCCAGCACTATATTATCATCTAGCATTTCTAATAAAAAATAATCTAATATTGGACCTCCCCACCAGCATCTTAGTGTCTTACCACTTTCCACCTTTGTATAGTTCACAATGCCACAGTACCACAGCCCAGATGAAATAAAAATGGCCCAAGTATCTTAGCTTGATCTCATCTTGAGTCATACAACTAGCTTCTGTAGTGAAAGGGAGACACTCTGATCTGAGGCATGATGGGGAGAGCATAAAGTAGGGCTGAAAATGACAAGAGGAAGCTAGAAGTAGATCCAAAGTACAATCATTCCTTTTAAATTCCCGACCTTATTTCAGCACAGGGCTAAGGGAAATGCCTATAGTTGTCTAGTTTGATCCTAAAGAGGGGATCAAAGTGGTTCAGAACAAGCTCTAGCAAGGCTCAGACAAATGCAGTATGAGAGGGTGCTAGATGATGATCAAGGTGAAACTCCATGTGGGACCAGGATGAAGACAACTGCGTGGACTGAAGTATATAAGAAAGGTGCTGGTTCTGGTTTCCCAAGGATGGAGATAGGGAGGAGCATAGGCAGATGGTGACTGCAGCCGTGAAATTAAAAGATGCTTGCTCTTTGGAAGAAAAGCTATAACCAACCTAGACAGCGTATTAAAAAGTAGAGCCATTACTTTGCTGACAAATGTCTGTCTAGTCAAAGCTATGGTTTTTCCAGTAGTCATGTATGAATGTGAGAGTTGGACCCAGAAAGAAAGCTGAGCACCAAAGAACTGACACTTTTGAACTGTGGTGTTGGAAAAGACTGTTGAGAGTCCCTTGGACTGCAAGATCAAGCCAGTCAATCTTAAGGAAATCAGTCCTGAATATTCTTTAGAAGGACTGATGCTGAAGCTGAAACTTCAATCGTTTGGCCACCTGATGCGAAGAACTGACTCATTGGAAAAGACCCTGATGCTGGGAAAGATTGAAGGCAGGAGGAGAAGGAGATGACAAAGTATGAGATGGTTGGATGCTATCACTGACTCAATGGACATGAGTTTGAGCAAGCTCTGGGAGTTGGTGATGGACAGGGAAGCCTGGCGTCCTGCAGTCCATGATTTCACAAAGAGTTGGACACAACTGAGTGACTGAACTGAACTGATGAGTGTAGGCTGTCATGCAGTTGGAGATACTGGGCTCTTCTGAAACTGTGACAGAGGGTATCAGAATCAGGATGGGCCAGGATCCAGAAATCTGTACATGATACACAGCTTGTCAATATTCTCAGCTAAGAGAGACCTCCAGGCTCCTCTGCCCATGGGATCTCCCAGGCAAGAATACTAGAGTGGATTACCATTTCCTTCTCCAGGACATCTTCCTGACCCAGGGATTGAACCCGCATCTCCTGCCTAGCAATTGTATTATTTACCACTGAGCCACCTGGGAAACCCCAAGTAAAACATATTAAGAGACAAAATAAAACAGAAATGGAGAAAGCCACAGATAGAAGGTGAGCACAAAGCCTCTCCTATATTCACACTAGGATGCTGACATAAAGCTGTTGGTCTTCATGAAATGAGAAGTCCCAGAAAATCTGTGATAAACCAAGTTAACAGGATTCTTTACTAAGTACTGGCATGGGCATTGTCATTTCCAGACGTGACTCTTATTCATTAAATGCTCAAATATTTTTTTCCTTTAGAGCCTACATAGAAGTTCTTCCTTAGGCAAAATGGAACTACTGGAATGATAGCAAGCAGAGCGCTGACACATGTGTCGCAGCTTCCTCCACTCGCTCAATGCTGTCCATGTCATTACACCTCTTCTGTGATTTATTTGGTAAAACTGTTGGCAGCGCATATTTAAATATGATGGTTTATGTGCTGCGTTGTTGTTTAGGTGCTAAGTCGTGTCCAACTCTTCACGACACCATGGACTGTAGCCCATCAGTCTCCTCTGTCCATGGGATGTCCCAGGCAAGAATACTGGAGTAGGTTGCCATTTCCTTCTCCAAGGTATCTTCCAGGTCCAGTGATTGAACCCATATCTGCTGCACTGCAGGTGGATTCTTCACTACTGAGCCACAAGGGAAGCCTCAAAGGCATGTGCACTTACCAAGGACTTCCTTGGCAGTGAAAGCATGGATTGTTGCTTCCCCATCAGGGAACAGAACACAGGTCTTCAGGATGACAGGCAGGGATACTCACCACTATACTAATGAGGATGTCTTCCTATACTCAATTTATTGTACAGATAATTAAGCACTGGCTTAGAAAAGAGCAAAATGTAAAACAATGTCAGAAGTTACATGAATAATTAACTAATTTCATATTCATCTCAGTAGCTTTTCTTATAGACCTTCTTTTATACCCCTGCCTCAAGGGAACACAGTCTAAAACTGAATCTCCATCTGGAAAAAAAGAGAAAATGATGATTAATGCCACACAATGCCATAAATTCTATCAATTTCTTCTGCTGTTCGGTTATATTCTCAGAGGGCTATTTTGCATAGGTTCCCAGCAGGGTCATTCTGTTTACTTCTCAATGTTCTTCTTTGTAAACTGTATGAGAGGGTTTGTAACACAATACAGAGGGGCTTCCCAGGTGGCTCAGTAGAATCCGCCTGCAAGGCAGAAAACGCAGGAGACACAGGGACTCTGGTTTGATCCCTGTGTCAGGATGGTCCCCTGGAGAAGGAAATGGCAACCCATGCTAGTATTCTTGCCTGGAGAATTCCACGGATAGAGGAGCCTGGCAGGCTATAGTCCATGGGGTCGCAAAGAGTTGTACACAACTCAGTGACAAAACAACAACAGCAATAGAGAGGTGTTGTACAAGCTACACAGACCTGATCTTGTACCCAGGTCTATCATTTATGACTTTGGGACTTTGTGCTGCTATATTTGGCACAGTTTGTTTGCCTAGATGCAATCACTTCCCCCTACCAATGAGCCGGGCACTGTTAGTACAAATGGTGGTCTCCTGCAGGTTCTCAGATGAGACCTCCCTGGAAATCACCCTCGACCAAAAGAAACTATTTCATCCTCTACATCCTCTGTGATTGGAGTCTTTCACATACAATGATGGGACAAAGCACAGGTATGAAGGCCTAGATACCATCTCAGTTAGCAACAACTCTGAAGGGCCCACCCAGCTCAGAGCTTCCTATGGCATCAGCTGAGACCCATGGCAGAATTGCATTAGCATCACCAGTTAACCCCTCTGTCAGCCCACACCTGCCCTCCTTCCTCCTCCACGGTGCTGTTGCTGTGAGAATTCTCTAATATCCTTTTTGCACCTGAACCACTATCTCAGAATCTGTTTATAAGAAAAGGGTCCACCATAGCTGGTTCATTGTCTAATCCAGGCCTCAAGTTCACTATCTATCATTTAAAAGATATTCTAATAGCTAAATTGCATCAAGTGACTACTTTATGCCAGGTTCTATTCTAAGCACTTTACAAAGATTAACTATTTTAATTTCTAGAAACCTATGATACAGGCATTAATATCCCCCCATTTACACATATTAAGAAACTGAGGTCCAGAAATCTAATTTGGATAAGGTCACAAACCTAGTAAGTGGGTGTTCTAGGCTCAGCCACTGTCTCTACACACTGTACTGAACTTTCCTGCTTTATGAGGCTACCTCACAGAATAATAATTCAACTTAAATGAGAATGTTTGTCTATCACAGTGCTGGAAAATAGTTAATCAATACATGTCTATCTTCTTCAATTTGTATGTATGTCTAGGTATCTCAGGGGTCATGAGGCTGGCAGGAGACCATAGCATGACGTGATGTGCCTCAGAAACATTGCTGCTGACTACCAAGTGACAAGTAGATTTTCTAAGGGTGATACATGGCCTAATGGTAGGAACAGGTGCTGTAGAGTCAGATTGCCTATACACAGAGCCTGGCTCCTCTGCCTGCTACTTCAATCTACTGAACTTCAGTTTTTTCATCTATTAAAAAGGAAATGATAAAATTATCTATCTTACAAGGTTTCTTAGAGGCTCAAATTAATTAGTGCAAAGTCAACTATCAGACACATAGTCTGACAGTTACAAACTGAATTAGTGTTACTTGTTATTAACATTGTTTAGTTGCTAACTGGTGTCCAACTCTTTTGCAACCCCATGGACTGTAGCACACTAGTCTCCTCTGTCCATGAGACTTCCCAGGAAGGAATAGTGGAATGGGTTGCCATTTATACATAATATTATAATTATTATTAATTATTATTGTAGGGAGTTGTTGTTGTTGTTGTTTTTTAGGACTAGGTTTGTGTTCATACAGCTTGAAAATTTAAATGACTAGCTTAAAGAAGATGAACTTCATATCTCCAGATAATCCAATGCTGGCATAGTCTGGGTACATTTCAATATGGTGATAAACCAACTTATTCTTGCCTCGTGGTCCATGATGCCTGCCAGAGCTCCAGCTATCACATTTGCATTCCAAGTTATAGTAGGGAAAAGGGAGCAAAGAAGGGGGATATTTCCTCCTTTGGAAAGTGTCCCACCAAAAATATTACCCTATATTTTGTGGGATATTTGGTTTATATGCCATATCTAGCATGCATGTGAAGCTGGAATAAGTAGGCTTTCATTTCAGATAGTTACATGTCAACTAAAATCAGGATTTTGTTACAGAGGTGAAAACAAACAAACAAACAAGCCTCCATGCTACAAGGCACAAAGCCATCTTCACCACAGCGGGTGATTCCTCAAGGCATCCACTTAAGTATAAGTTGTAATGCTTTTCTGGTTACATTCACAGTAACACACAAATTATTATTTTAAGTATTACAAATATGCCATGTCAGTTAATCTAAAATCTGAGAATTTTCTTCCTCATACTAAACATTTTAACTCATTTTTCTAAGTACTTATACTTCCAACAATTCTAATTTGCACAGAGAAGTTTGCAGTAAGAAACATAAAATCATACAGTAGAAAACAGTAGCCCATGCTAATACTTGCAGGTGCGTCATAAATAAAACATGAAACAAGGAAAATGAATATTGATTAAAGGAAATCCAAAGCTTAAGACATTTAAGTTTGTTATATAAATCCATTGTGGGAAAGTTCATCGGAAACTGATCATGTGGAAAATAGATAAGTAGAATATTTGAATATCAAGACTAAGCATTATGGTGTCCAGTATTAAGAGATCAAGAGATAAGTCATTGTTAGTAACATTCTCATTATGTACAATGAAAAAGGAAAAATGATTTTGAAATCATTTAGGAAGTTTATGATTAAAAAACTCCTACTTGACATAGTCTACTCTCTCTCTCCTAAATGCATGTATTTCAAAGTGCAAAGATTTTAAGCAACAGAAAAACAATGTGCAGAGGCATTCAAATCAAACTCAGAATTTATAACAAGGAAGAAATCACCACATAAAAAGGAACATGTTGCAGTCTTGGGAGAAATTGAATATTTTCTCGTAAGACTGCGTTAGACAGAAACCACCCAGTTTTCCATAGTTTTTTAATTCAATTTCACCCTGAAGCCAGCCAGTCAAAATATAAAATTGTGGGAATGGGAATGTGATTCTCAGCTACACTACAAACCCAGAGAAATGTTGTTCTCAATGTATTATCTCATTAAAGATAAGAATTAGCTAACAGAAAAACAGCCAGATGGGATGGTCTATTGTTGAACAGGCTCTGTTGTGGATAGGAGTGGCATTTAGGACCTACAGATTCAGCAAAGTATCCAAAGGCATTCTGGTTCATCTGTTTGCTATCCAAAGAAAACAGTTTGAGGGAAGAAATCATCCTGAACCACAGTTGCAGACTTTTCAAATTCAAAAAATTACAAATCTAGAAGAAAAAATATGAGTAATTGATTCTCTGAGGAGCTGTGGGCCTTGACTCTACAGTAAAATAAAAATAACACATAACTGATTATCTGATGAAGGGGCCCAAACAATGAGACATAGTGTAGTACCCCTAACTGCTATGCGTGTGTCTGTGTGTGTTTTATTATTAAGATTATGTTGATAACAGAAGTTTCGGGTGTGTGACATTATATTTCAACTTCATTAGACACTACAGCGTGCTCATCACCAAAAGTCTGGGTTCTATCCACCACTATGTTATTGAGGCTCTTTAACCAATCACTCTCCCCTTACCCACTTCTCCTCTTGTAATCACTACTCTATTTTCTATATCTGTGTGTTTGTTTTCTCTCAGTTCAATTTGTTTACTTTTTAATATTTGGTATATGAGTGAAATATAGAATGGACTTTGAAGGTATTATGTAAGTGAAATTAACATAATACCTTCAAAGTCCATTCATGTTGTCACAAAAGGCAAAAGTTCATCTTTTTATGGCTGAATAGTATTTCATTGTATTATATAACATATTCTCTTTATCCATTCATCCGTTGATGGGCATTTAGGTTGCTTTGTATCAGCTATTGTAAATAATGCTGTGATGAACATAGGGTTGCATTGTTCAGTTCAGTTCATTTGCTCAGTCAGGTCCAACTCTCTGGATCCCATGAACCGCAGCACACCAGTCCTCCCTGAACATCACCAGCTCCCGGAGTTTACCCAAACTCATGTCCATTGAGTCAGTGATGCCATCCAACCATCTCATCCTCTGTCCTCCCCTTCTCCTGCCCTCAATCTTCCCCAGCATCGAGTCTTTTCAAGTGAGTCAGCTCTTCGCATCAGGTGGCCAAAGTATTAGAGTTTCAGCTTCAACATCAGTCCTTCCAATGAACACCCACGACTGATTTCCTTTAGGATGGACTGTTTGGATCTCCTTACTGTCCAAGGGACTCTCAAGAGTCTTCTCCAACACCACAGTTCAAAAGCATCAATTCTTCGGCACTCAGCTTTCTTTATAAAGCCCAACTCTCACATCCATACATGACTACTGGAAAACCATAGCCTTGACTAGACGGACTTTGTTGACAAAGTAATGTCTCTGCTTTTTGATATGCTATATAGGTTGGTCGTAACTTTCCTTCCAAGGAGTATGTGTCTCTAATTTCATGGCTGCAATCACCATCTGCAGTGATTTTGGAGCCCAGAAAAATAAAGTCTGACACTGTTTCCACTGTTTCCCCATCTATTTGCCATGAAGTGATGGGACCAGATGCCATGATCTTAGTTTTCTGAATGTCGATCTTTAAACCAACTTTTTCACTCTCCTATTTCACTTTCATCAAGAGACTATTTAGTTCTTCTTCACTTTCTGCCATAAGGGTGATTTCATCTGCATATCTGAGGTTATTGATATTTCTCCCAGCAATCTTGAGTCTAGCTTGTGCTTCATCCAGTCCAATGTTTCTCATGATGTACTCTGCATATAAGTTAAATAAGCAGGGTGACAATATACAGCCTTGACGTACTCCTTTTCCTATTTGGATCCAGTCTGTTGTTCCATGTCCAGTTCTAACTGTTGCTTCCTGACCTGCATACAGATATATCAAAAGACAGGTCAGGTGGTCTGGTATTCCCATCTCTTTCAGAATTTTCCACAGTTTATTTTGATCCACACAGTCAAAGGCTTTGGCATAGTCAATAAAGCAGAAATAGATGTTTTTCTGGAACTCTCTTGCTTTTTCAATGATCCAGCAGAAGTATACATCTTTTCAAAGTTGTAGTTTGGGGTTCTTCAGATAAATATCTAGAACTGGAATAGCTGAATCATATGGTAATTCTACTCTTAATTTTTTGAGGAATTTCCATACTGTTTTACATAATGACAGCATTGATATACATTTATACCAACAGTGCACAAGTATTCTCTTCTCCATATCCTCTTACAAATCACATCCAAATGTTGATTTGTTATTCCTTGCTTTTTTGATAGTAGCCATTCTTACTGGCAAGAGGTGATATCTTGGGATTTTGATTTGTATTTCCTAGTTAAAATTTTGTGTATAGGAAAAACAGAGTAATATTTTAGTGACTCTTCTAACAAAAAAAAAGTTAATATACTAAATGTTATAAAAATTCAAAATCAGAAGATGCAAATATCCTTTATCCTTCTCTCCTCTCTCCCTCCCTCCCACTCTCCCTCTCTCCCTCTCTCCCTGTCACTGTTTCTCTAAAATAAAAGTAAATATTAAAGACCATAGTTTTGAGATTATTTGAAATATAGAAAGAAAGTCCTAGGTTAGATGTCAGGCATTTACTGATGTTATCTGAACTCCCAGATGTTAATTTCTTCAACTGACACATAAGAATAATAACACTTATTTCGAAAACGATGCTGAAAAGCAAAGTACACTAGCTTTGTGGCCAAAAGCTCTACTGACGCCCTGTTTCTAGCTTCTCTGAGCCTCACTCTCTCACCTACTTCTGGAGGTGGAGATGAGATGATACAAAACACATAGAACAATCTGGCGCACAGAGGACTCCCCTCACTTCCTCCCCAGTCTATTGCTGTAACCTTGATTTTTCTAAGCCAACACCATACTCATATGCTTCCCTAAAAGATGGTCTCATTGAAATCCAGCATCATCAGACTTATATCCTGAACACACCGCCAGGCTCCTCGGTCCACGGGGATTCTCCAGTCGAGAATAACGGTGTGGGTTGCCTCGCCCTCCTCTAAGAAGCTGATTAGGGGTGCTTAACTGATAAAAGCTAGGGAAGAGGTTTTTATAGAGAAAGCAAGGAAACAAAGCAGGAAATTATTTCACTGACTATAGCTGAGGCAGTTGTCTTATTTAGGAGAGACTTATTGGCTGTTTGTAATAGTTGCTGTTAAATTTCTCCGTCTCAGATTCCAGTGAACTGACTCTAGCTTAGGTTTTATTTACCTACATAGGCTACCAGAGTGTTAGAGCCATCTCAGTCTTTTTGCCATTTCTTGCTTAATTCCTTTAACAACCATTATCTTAAAAATATTCTCTGTATTTTCTTCTATCATTTAAATGCTGCTTTCCATACATAGGTCATTAATCCATCTTATTATGTCTCAGTGTGAGATGGGAATCATACTTTATTTCCAAAGAAAACAGAGTTGATAGATGCCACAAACTGAGTGCTTATGTACCACTACTCCCAATTCACATACTAAATTTTATTCCAAAAGTGATGGTATTTGGAGACAGAATATTTGGGAGGTGATTATGTCAAAAATTTTATGTTATTTATAAGTCATTCAGTCTATTTTTTTTTTTTTTGAGGACAGCCTAAGATAATAGGCTAATTAAGGTATCCTTTATTTTTTTAGTCACTTAGTATAAATTTTTTCTCTCAAAATTTTCCACATCGTCTAAGGCTTCTAATTTATTGTATATGTCCATAGTGTTATGTATCTATACCCTGTATCTATCATTCCTACTGTTGTTTATATACCTTCTTTTGGCTGTAATGAATCAGTATGGGTAAGATGTTGCTTATTTTGTTAGTCTCTGATATCAGTTTGGGTTCCTTGTTTCCCACTTCATTGCTTAAGTATATAATTTTTATTCTTTCCTTTTTCCTACTTTGTTTGACCTTAGCTGTGTTCTTTTTCTAACTTCTTAAAGATAATTTTCAACCTATTTTTCAAGCATATGGATTTAACTGATATATTTCCCTGTAAGTACTGCTATTTGCTGTTTTACATTCTGAAAAGGTAGTTCAATGTCACTCACTTCTAACTACATTATAATTATTATTTTTCTGACTTATATTTCCTATTGCTTAATATTTTTTTAATTTTCAAATGTATTTGCGGAATTATTTTCTTACTGATGTCTAATGTTAATACATTTTCTTATAGAAACTAGGGTCATCATTATTTAATACTTCCTTTATAAGATAGAATACAGTTAATTTCAGAAATGTGCTATGCTTCCTTGAAAATAATATGCATTACTTAATTTTCCCTAATGTTCTAATGAGCTCAGTGCGTGTATGTGTGCCCATTAAGCTAAGCTCATTAAGGTTTTTTTCAAATCTTTCTTGTCTTTATTAAATCCTTGTCTAATTGATCTATCAGTTCTGAAAAATGTGTTTTTAAATCCTCTTTTGGTGTCGCTCAGTCATGTCTAACTTTGTGACCCCATGGACTGTAGTCCTCCAGGCTCCTCTATCTATGGAATTCTCCAGGCAAAAATACTACAGTGATTGTCATTTCCTACTCCCACGGATCTTCTTGACCCAGGGATTGAACCTGGGCCTCCTGCATTGCAGGAAGATTCTTAACCATCTGAGCCAAAAGGAAGCCCTTAATCTTATCCAATACAATGATGAATTTGCATATTCTATCTTCCAGTTAACGATCATTTTACACATTTTGGTTGTGTTGCTAGAATAGAATTTAGGATTGCTATAACTTTCTGGCAAATTGTTCACCTAATTTTTATTTGACCTCTTTGTTTCTAATAGCAACACTGCTGTAGCAACTTGCTTTTTGATTAGGATTTGCCTGGTGTAACTTTCCTCTTCCTTACAGGCACCCTTAAGATTTTTGCTTTCAGACTTTGTTATTCAATTATTTTATAAACTTATCTAAAAAGGATGAGGACTGTAGGTCTCTGTGTTTGTTTTTGTTTTGCTTTTTTTTTTTTTAATGGCCAATCATTCTTTCTCTTTGGTAGTTTTAAAGATATATATATATTTGGTTTAGTACTTTCTGTGACACCATTGAATGGCTTTATTATGTTCAAGTTTTGCTATGCTTCTCCATTCTAAAGAAACAAATCTTTCATTGATTCCAAACATTCTTATCCATACAGATTTAAGTTTGGTTTTCCTTTTATGCTCTCTTCCTCGGGATATTCTTTTAGTTGCTAGCTTTAAGTCTTTTGGGTTTTTTAATGTTTTTTGAAGCTTTTTCTTTTTATTGTCTTTATTCACTTTTATTTTTTGAGGAATATTTTTACAGTTTATTGTATTCTGATTGGTTTTTTTTTTTGTCACCGTTTTACAGATGTCCCTTATTTGTATTTTGCTTTGTTTTGTTTACCGCACCTCCCAGCATCTGGAATCCAACCAGGGAGCGAACACACAACCCCTGCACTGGAAGTGCAGTCTTAACCACTGGACTGCCAGGTCTTTTAATCTTCAGGTCTTTTAATCATTGTTTATTTCTCTGTTCTGCATCTGGGCACTTTCCCCACTCCCTTCTCAAAGTCACAGCTACTTACATCAGCGAAGTCTTAACTTGTCAAAATTGTTCTTTGACATTTTAATTTAATTATTAATATTTCCTTTTTTATATCTTTAAGACTTATTTGGTTCTTTTAAAATCTTTTTTCTTCTTTATCATTTAATTTTAATGCTCTCTGCTATTTATTATCTTCAGTAATAATAAACATTTTGTTTTATAATATTTTATGTGATTCCATTAGCTTCACTCTTTATAGCCCTTCCACCTATTTTGTCTACTAGCTTTTCCTCATGGTGTATAGATGCCTTATGACCTTTGTTAGTGAGACAGTTTTAGAAGCAACTGATTTACCTATCGGTGCACCACTACCATAGGCCTTTGCAATGATCCCTAACAAATGGTATGTGTGTGTTTCTGAACATCCATAGATTTCAGCAATCCAGAGGCATATTTGACAATTCCTAAGGTAAGGAATTAAAACAAGCCCTCACTCTAAATTTTATTTCCATGACAACTCACAGTGCAGGCTTGGTTTTTCAGTAGAAAGAGTCATTCCAAGATCCCTATTTTAGGAAGAATCCTCAATTCTAGTTCCTCGCCTTTCTCAGGCCCTCTTCTGCTTTCATAGGGGTTAAAAGTTTGGGTCTGAGCAATAAGAGTTTCTAATATTTCAATCCTTTGATAAGTCACCTTAATATCCACCGACAAAACCCTCTTCACGACATTCTACCATCCTCCAAAATGTCATTGTGAGCAGTCAACCCTGTAAATACTTATTTACGGTATTAAAAAAAAAATGCTTACAAGATCACTGAAAAATTCCAAAGTGTGATTTTCTACCTTACCTTCAGAATTCCATGGGCTTCTATTATGACATATTTTCCTTGATTCCCTAAAGGTTTACAATTTGTCCAAGAGTTTCTCATTCTAAGTCCCAAAAGAGAGTTTTGCTTTTTAACTGTCTGCACTATACTAAAAATTAATTCAAGGAACTGACCACTGTGTCCTCAAGAACTGAGTAATAAACGCTCTTGTATCCATTAAGGCTCTCTGACTGTAGAGCTTCCCCAAAGCACCAAAGGGCCATAATTGTAAATCTGCCTAGACAGAACTTTCAGCACAGAGAAAATTTAGTTCTCAAAACTCACTCAGGAATGAAAAATAGCCTTACTGAGAAGAATCGCCTTTCTGAGAGCTCTGGCCCCATGTGGAGCACCCACATTTTAGTATCTTCCATCTAATAAGAGCAGTGTTTGAAACAGATTCTCACTGAAAGTATTTGTCTATGGTCCCCATTCAGCAATTTTTAAGATGGTAGGTACAAGAAAAATATGTATCGTCTAGATGGAAACATGAAAAATTAAGTGAATTAAAAATCATCTACTTCAATGGTTAATGATCTAGATTTAAAAATGAAGATAGTAAGGTTCAAGGAATTTGGAGGTAAAACTGAGAATGTCATATCAGACTTGTCTTTCCCTCAGTCTGCTTCAAATGAAGGGCAAATATTTCAGTGGTGAAGCCACAATGAATTCGTCATGTTTAGAACTTAGCTCCAACTTTAGTCAGCAAAAGGATCAGCTGACAAGCTACTTAAAGTTCAGCTTCACAAAGAGCAGTGGGTCTGATTCAGTGAATTTTGTAAGTAGCCCAGGAATCAGTGTTTATTTAACATTTCTGGTGACTCTGATGCATGTGGTCTTGGACCATACTCTCAATAACTGTGTCAGAGGTGCATGTGAAAAGTGAAAGTCGCTCAGTCGTGTCCGACTCTTTGTGACCCCATGGACTGTACAATCCATGGAATTCTCCAGGCCAGAATACTGGAACGGGTAGCCTTTCCCTTCTCCAGGGGATCTTCCCAACCCAGGGATCAAACCCAGGTCTCCCGCATTGCAGGAGGATTCTTTACCAGCTGAGCCACAAGCATATGTTAAGTCAAACAAAACACTGTATTATATACATCCACAGTGAAAATTCATCCACACACTATTAGAGAAAGCCCCATGTGGCTATCTTCATAGCAGGTGTCATGAGCAGGTGCACTTGCTTGCCATGAGTCATTGCATACGGAATCCTCTTGCTGAACCAGCTGACTTTTTAAACCATTTAAGCAGTTCATTCATGTATCAAGAATAACTTTATACTAATCAGTGGTTCTAAACTCTTCTGTCTTCCATGTATACCTGAAGGAGGTAATACTGTCACATCACTTACCATGACTACTTTCTGCATTCAATCTTGAACAGGGGTTGTCAGAACTAAGATAATCCTGGAATGACAAGGAAGAGGGGTAAATGCCATTTGTAAGAAACTCACAGTTGATTTTGATGTCCATTAAATTGTTACTTGACTTACTTTTCTGAACTAAGATTTACCATGTGCTCTTAGTATTTACAGGAAATATTTTTGTTTGTCTAATCTGTCTTAAATGCCTCATTTGTGAAGTCATTTCTGATCCTCACTTCTGAAATTATTCCATCCATTTATGCTCTGCCACTCTGATTTAAACTATAAAACATAATCTATATTGAAAATTTTTGTTTCCATGTTGCTAATAGACTAAATGCATGCATCCCCAAAATTCATATGCTGAAACTTAACACCAGATGTAATGGTCTTTGGATGTGGGTTAGGAGGTGATTACATCACATCATGAGGGCTTTGCTCTTATAAAAGAGGTTTCCGAGTATTCCCTTGACCTTCCTTTATATAAGGACATAACGAGAAGAAGTCATCTATGAACCAAGAAAAACTTTATCAGACATCAAATCTACTGACACTTTGGCATTGGATTTTCTAGACTCAAGAATTGTGAGAAATTGCTCAGTTGTTGCAGGGAAAATCCATTTCTTGCTCCATGTTCAAACTGTTTCTTTGACTTGCTTTTCATTGATTTTGTTATTATGAGCATACATAATGGCCTGTCTCAGAGAATCCTGCCCCATGCCTATTAAACTACAGTGCCTTTGTTCAGGACCCTGCTCACCTGTGGATGGCAGGAAGGAAGAAGTTAACACATTCTCTTGCATAAAGCTTGCCATTCTGGGAGATATTTGCAAGATTAATGGCCTTTTTTCTTTGTTTCCTCACCTTCCCTACCATCTCTGATCCATAAAATAACCTGGCATCCAGACCCAGATAAGATGGCTATTTTGAAATATTAGTCTGTCATCTTCTCAGTCAGCTGGCTCTCTGAATAAAGTCATATTCCTTACCTCAGCTCCTTGTCTCTTGAATGTATTGGCCTGTCCAAGCAGAGTGAGCTTGGATTCAGTAACACTATTGTTTATAAGCGCTCTGTCTATGATATTCTGTGATAACAGTTCGAACTAAAACATTCACACTCTTAGAGCACACATTCATGTGATCTAACAGAAGCCTTGTATTATTCATCTTTATATCATCAGCTTTCAGCAAATTGCCAAGTCTAGAATAGGCTTTCAATAAAAACATATGAAAGAAGAAGAGCAGGCAGGCTGGCACTAAAAAATGCCCTGGTACATATGTTAAGAAATCTCTGAACATATATCTTGGTCCATAAACATATACAAGAGTAACTGGAAACAAGATTCTTCTTAATACTGTCAACAAAATCTTTGTATTTTGTTAAACCTAAATATATGCAGGTCTTCTTCATGTTTTAAATTAAAACATTGTATTTTGTAAAAGTAGGACAACTTTGAATTATAGTAATGAAAGATACTTTGGATAAACTATATATATTTTTATGATGCAAGGCATCCAGCAAATAATGTTATTTGGTAAAGGATGCAGTTTTAGAACCTCTAAAGGTTTCAGTAAACCTTATTGAAAAAATTCAAGGTCTGAAAACATTTTTAAATGATATTTCAGAGTACCCAAAAGCCTTCTCAAACTCATACGGTTGTTGTCATTTTTCTCCCCACCAGGTAAGAACTCTGCAAATTTGTTTGTATTGATTAAAGTCTGCAAAGAAAACACATTTATTTAGGCTGATTCATGAAACTGACTGCTATAATGAAATACTGTACTACTTGTTTCCGTATTGGGCCCTGAAAATCAATTACAGAGCACTGAGACCATTATTTTCCTCTTATAAACAAAGGCTCTTTCATTTCCAGAACATTCCTTCTATGTAAAAGATGATGGACCAAGATATTATATCTAAAGGGGATATGCCAACATTTGCCTATTTAGGTTAGCTGGAAGCCGCAAAATTAATATTGGCTGGTTCTGAATTTTCCAGCTATGCTCAAATGAATACACCATTTTTGGAGAAAAACAAAACAAGCCCTGTGTTTACAATGGCACTAACTTGCATGCTGATTCTTAAAATAAGAGTCTTACTAAAGTCATTTCAAAGAAAACCTCAATTCTATGAAATATCTTAGTCTGAACGATTTAGAACTAGAAAGGATTCCTCCCTCAGTGTATACTGCTTGGATACAATTAAGGAATGTTATGGTCTTGTGGAATTTCCAGTTTTAGCCATTCAGAATCTAACCAAACCTTCCATCACAGAAGTTTCAGTGGTACTTACTAGATTCTTTCAAAATGGAGTTGTTCTTTTTCTGGAAAGATCACTTACAATTACATCCAAGAAACAATGCTTAGAGTTTATTTTTAGAAGGAAGAGGAAGTGTAGGTCAAGATTAAAGCATACAACCACCACAGAGGCTCCACCCCAAAAGACCTCTTATACCTAAGTTCTAGGCTCTTTTATTATACTTCTTCTGGGGGTGATTTGGAGTCCTTGGTTTCTTCCTCTGCAAAGAATGAAAGGAAACTTCTGGCAAAATTAGGCTGAAAACTTAAGCATTAACTCTTCAAAAATCTTTGGGAGAAGTCAACCGTGTATGTAGCTGATTTTTAAGTAGGCATAAAAGTTAAGAAAAGTCAATCCCATGTTTCAAAAAAGGGTTATCAGTAAAGAGTAGGACCCGTACACACCAGAGTTAACTCTAATAGAGGTGATAATTGGTAATGAGTTATTGTTTTACTTGATGTAACTCTGCAAACATATCAAAATAAAAAGTTTACTAAATAATAAAATAATCTGGCTGCACATAAATGTTATACAGATGATATCTATCTTGTTTGAATGAATTCTAAACCATTTCAACACTTGTTTTTCCCTAATCCCAAAGCTCTGTTCCTGTGACTTGATGTCATTTAATTCTCATTCAAATTTTTCTCCCTTTTCTGTCAGTTCTACTATATCAGGGCTTTGTGTGCAAAGTAGCTTCCTCCAGGCTCCAAGCCTAACTTCATTTCATGCTTTTCAGATCTTTCTTTATAAACAAAATTGTTACATTTTAAGACATGTTATTTGGATGACTTCCTATCCAAAATTGAGCTTCCCAGGTGGTGCTAGTGGCAAAGAACCCACCTACCAACTCATGAGACTTAAGAGACACAGGTTTGATCCATGGGTTGGGAAGATTGCCTGGAGGAGGAAATGGCACCCCACTTCAACATTCTTGCCTAGAGAATTCCATGGACAGAGGAGCCTGGCAGGCTACAGTCAGTGGGGTCACAAAGAATCAGATATGACTCAGCATTTGAGCAACTATCCAACATTTGATTGATTTGTATTTGAAAGAGACTTAAGACATTATTTATTCCAACTTTACCATAATAAAAGTAAGAATACTGAGGCTCAGAATGTGCAAATAATGTTACAAACTGCTCAGGCAAAGCAAAACTATCAGAATCTAGATTGCCAATTCTTCACCAAATAAATGGGCTTTTTCTTGGTGGGGGGAGGGGGATTGGAGGTGGGGAGGCTGTGATTATTCTTAGACTTCAAAAATAGCCACAAATGGTCATAAATTTAAAATCATTTACTCTTCTATTAACACAGATAATATACACAGTCCTTGAAATCTACAGTATTGAAAAATATCATAGAAAATAACTTGATTATCCTCTTCACTCCAAATAGCCTTTCCTCCACTTCTTTTCTTCAGAGGCAAAACTGAACACAGGTACGTACATGTTCACAAACATAGGGGCGCAATATAAACATTTTTTTTCTTTTCTCCGTAACATATCTCAGAAATTGGAGTAGGAAATGGCAACCCACTCCACAATTCTTGCCTGCAAAATTCCATAGACAGAAGAGTCTGTCAGGCTACACAGTCCATGGGGTCACAAAGAGTTGGACACTACTGAGCTACTGAGCCCCTCTATCTCAGAAATTATTCCCTATCAGCACACAAAGGCTGTGGTGGACAGACTTGAGAGTGTTCCCTTCATGACCCCTGACTCTTGGTATCATGCTCATGTATAATCCTCTCACTTGAGTATAGGCCAGAATTATGCCATGCTTTTAGGGACTTCCCTGGGTGGCTCAGTGATAAAGATTCTGCCTGAGATGTAGGTTCGATTCCCTGGAGGAGGAAATGGCAACCCACTCTAGTATTCTTTCCTGGAGAATCCCATGGACAGAGGAACCTGATGGGCTATAGTCCATGGGGTTGCAAAGGAGTCAGACTTGACTTGGAGACTAAACAGCAACAACACATCACATTTCTAATCAGTAAAATGTGACAAAAATGATGCTGTTGGGGTTTAATAAGACATAAAATTTTGCCTTGCTAGCAGATGCTTTCTAGAGAATCTTCTTACTGGCTTGATGAAATAAGCAACCATGTGGAAAGGAATGGGCTGACAGTCTCTGGGAATTACGGCCTCTGGGTGCTGAGGGTGCCTTCAGCCTACAGCCAGCATACGCTGGGCCTTCAATTCTACAACCACCAGGAAATGAATTCTGCCAACAACCTGAAAAGCTATGGATGTAAATTCTTCCCCAAATAACCTTCTGGATGAGAATACAACCCAACCAAACATTCACTGTAGCTTTATGACACTTGAGCAGAAGCCCTAAATAAACAGTGCCTGAACTCCCAACCCATAGACATGGTGAGGTAATAAATGTGAATTGTTGTAAGCTACAAGTTTGTGGTAATTTATTATACAGCATAGTAAGCTAATATAAATGTTTGCCTTATTTTTTCTCCTACATAACATTGCCTTTATTCATATACCATATGGTGGTTTAGTCACTAAGTTGTATCCGACTCTTTTGTGACTTCATGGATTGTAGCCCACCAGACTCTCCTGTCCATGGGATTTCCAAAGGCAAAAATACTGGAGTGAGTTGTCTTTCCCTTCTCTAGAGGATGTTCCTGATCCATGAATTGAAGTCACGTCTCTTGGGTTGCAGACAGGCTCCTGCATTGCAGGCGGATTCCTTACCCAGTGAGCTACATGGGAATCCTTAAATTTTTCTTATTGATGGATGTTTATAGTTTGTGCCTCTTTGCACATAGAAATAAATATATTTGTAAAGCTAATTCTGACTAGTAAGATTCTACATTAAATATATGTTTACTAATTTCATTGATATTACCAGTACATTCTATACAGAAATATAAAATTTTATGTTTTCTCTAGCAATGTCCAAGGTGAAGCAACTGGATAAAGAATCTGCCTACCAATGTAGGAGATGCAAAAGATGCAGATTTGATCCCTGGGTCAGGAAGCTCTCCTGGCATAGGAAATGGCACCCTACTCTGGTATACTTGGCTAGAAAATTGCAGAGTACCCTGATGGGCTACATTCCATGGGGCAACAAAGAGTCAGACATTACTGAACACTAGCAATATATGAGTCATTCATTCTCCTCACCTGTATTTTGCTGCTATTGTTTCTATTTTCCAAAGTATTGATAAAAGTTTTACAATTTTTCTTTTTTTGGTACTATTATTTCAATGCATTTTAAAGTTCAAATTAAAAGACAAAATTTTTATCCAAGATATATATCAATAAGTTCATTTTCCAAATCATCCTCCTAGGGCAATGGTTAAATCCAATCAAAAGTTTGAAAACCTAGCACAACATGCTAACTTATATAATTGTTCTATTCTTATAAAACATGGCTAAAATCTATCAGGTCTCTTGAACTACAATAGGAGAAAAAAGTCATATTTGATTCTTTCAAGAAAGCAATATAGCCTTGAAGAAACATAATGTTTTACTAAACTATTGTCATTTTCTATAAAACTGGAGGTAGAAATACCAAGCAATGTCAATACATATAACTCAAGACCACAATTTCATGGAGCATTTCCTGAGAAGATACACAAAACCCCAGTATATTTTCAGTGAATTTGTCTTTTAACCTTCCAAAACAAGAAAGAGCAAGAGTTTTGGATTAATGCCCAGAACAATTAAAATGATGAGTCATGAGTGTCAAGACAATATTTGCAGTGATATGCTGATGTGCACAAAGGATGTTTCTCATATTAGTTATGAACCATAGATCTTTGCACAGAGGTACCCAGGTTGCCTAGAAGATTTGAAGACTTCTCTCTCAGGACAGTAAGGACTAGAAAAACTCTGCCCCCAGATAATGGGTGACATCAAGCACTTTACAATAAGTTGGATATCTTTAAACATGTGTGCTCCTTTTTCAATCCTGTTGTGAACTGGGCATGAGGAGGTACAGATTCAGTAGATTTTACCCCTTGGGCAAGGAAAGGTCATCATCCTGGAGTGGTTGAGTGTTAATGCAGTAAGAAGGGCACACAGAATCTTGAGCATATGAAGGCATGCTTTTCACAGGATCTGTTAATATACCCTAGGCTACATTCTACCCTCCTCCACATTTTCTTTGCAATAGAGATTGTATCTCCTTTAGTTTTGGTTATGAATATGGGTTTGCCCTAGAGATGCATTTTGCAATTGACCTTGTAGCATCATGCAGTTTTGTGACTCAATTTCAGACAAAAAAATTGTGAAACTTTCTTCTCTCCATGGTATCTACTCTCTTCTTCTGGGTTGAAATACTGATCATAGAAAAGACTGAAAATCTTTAGTGAGTGTTGAAGATCCCCATGATTCAGAAATTAAGCTCTTTAATCTTCTATTGTGAAGTGAAGTGAAGTCGCTCAGTCATGTCCAACTCTTTGTGACCCCATGGCCGTAGCCCACCAGGCTCCTCTGTCCATGGGATTTTCCAGGCAAGAATACTGGAGTGGGTTGTCATTTTCTTCTCCAGGAGATCTTAGGTTGGTGCAAAAGTAGTTATTTAAACTCTTTGAAAAATACATCATGTGAAATGCCAGACTGGATGAATCACAAGCTGGAATCAAGATTGCCTGCAGAAATATGAACAATCTCAGATATGCAGATGTTATTTGAATGGCAGAAAGGAAGGGCTAACTAAAGAGCCTCTTATGAGGGTGAAAAAACTGACTTAAAACTCAACATTCAAAAAATGAACATCTTGGTATCAGGTCCCATCACTTCATGGCAGATAGATGGGGGGGGGAGTGGAAACAGTGGCAGATTTTATTTTCTTGGGCTCTAAAATCACTACAGGCAGTGACTGGACCCACTAAATTAAAAGGCATTTGCTCCTTGGAAGAAAAGCTATAACAAACCTATGTTAAAACTGCATATTAAAAAGGAGAGATGCCATTGTGCCAACATAGGTCTGTCTAGTCAAAGCTATGGATTTTACAGATGTGAGAGTTGGGCCATTAAAAAAGTCTGAGCACTGAAGAATTTATGCTTTTGAATTGTGAAGCTGGAGAAGACTCTGGAGAGTCCCTTGGACTGCAAGGAGATCAAACCTATCAATCCTAAAGAAAGTCAACCCTGAATATTCATTAGAAGGACTAATGCTGAAGCTGAAGCTCCAATACTTTGACTCTTGATGGAAAGAGTTGAGTTACTGGAAAAGGCCCTAATGTTGGGAAATACTGAGAGCAAGCAGAGAAGGGGGTGGTAGAGGATGAGATGGTTAGGTAGCATCACTGACTCAACAGACATCAGTTTGAGCAAACTCCAGGAGATAGTGAAGGACAGAGAAGCCTGACGTGCTATAGTCCATGGGGTCACAAAGAGTCAGATTCAACTTAGTGACTGAACAAAGCAAAACAAAACAAAACAAAAAAGTAACTATGGTTTCAGACCCTGAATTTTAAATCTTTATAACTAGGCTCAAGCACATCTTTTTTTTGCCAACAAGAAATAGGTTTATTTATTCCTGTAACTTAAAAATCTCTGCTTTGGGATTTGAGGAACTCTTGGAAAGCATCTTCTGTGTCCTGCTGGTTGGAGAAGCCTTTTCTCTGCAAAAAGTTGTTGAGATGATTGAAGAAGTGGTAGTCAGTTGGTGAGAGGTCAGGTGAATATGGCAGATGAAGCAAAACTTTGTGGTCCAATTCGCTTAACTTTTGAAGCATTGGTTGTCTGATGTGCAGTCAGGCAGTATCATGGAGAGGAATTGGGTAATTTCTGTTGGACAATGCTGGCTACAGGCATTGCAGTTTTGGGTGTATCACATCGATTTCCTGAGCATACTTCTCAGATATAATGGTTTCACCAGGACCAAAGAAAGCTGTAGTGGATCAGACCAGCAGCAGGCCATGAAGCAGTGACCATGACCCTTTTTTTGGGTGTAATTTTGCTTTGAGAAGTGCTTCGGAGTTTCTTCTCGGTCCAGTCACTGAATTGTTTGCTGCTAGTTGTCATATAAAATCCATTTTTCATCGTATACCACTATCAAATCGAGAAATGGTTTGTTTCTGTGTATAATAAGAGAAGACACTTCAAAACTATGATTTATTTGTGTTGAGCGTATGATGCACCCACTTACTGAGCGTTTTCACTGTTCCAATTTGCTTCAAATCCCAAAAGACACTGAAATGGTGGACCCTGAATGTTTAGGCAATTTTCTGTGTAGCTGTAAGGAGATTGACTTAGATGGTCCTGTCAGTAAAGCTGATACTTTCAGTTGGTCGTTGTCAGCTGCCAATAACCAGGCCCCGCACTCCTCATCTTCAAGGTTCTAGTCTCCTTTGCTAAACTTCTTGAACTACCACTGCACCATGTGTTTATTAGCAATTCCCAAGGCAAATGCATTGTAGATATTGCCAGTTGTCTCTGCTGCTTTATGATCCATTTTCAACTCAAATAAGAAAATTGTTTAAATTTGCTTTTGGTCTAACACCATTTCCAAAGGCTCAGCTCAGTTCAGTTCAGCCGCTTAGTTCAGTTCACTTCAGTTCAGTTGCTCAGTTGTGTCTGACTCTTTGTGATCCCACGGACTGCAGCATGCCAGGCCTCCCTGTCCATCACCAACTCCCGGAGTTTACTCAAAGTCATAACGCTTGACTCGGTGATGACATGCAACCATCTCATCCTCTGTCTTCCCCTTCTCCTCCTGCCCTCAATCTTTCCCAGCCTCATGGTCTTTTTCAAGGAGTCAGTTCTTTGCATCATGTGGCCAAAATTTTGGAGTTTCAGCTTCAGCATCAGTCCTTCCAAAGAATATTCAGGACAGATTTCCTTTAGGATGGACTGGTTTGATCTCGCTGCAATTCAAGGGACTCTCAAGAGTCTTCTCCAAAAGCACAGTTCAAAAGCATCAGTTCTTTGGCCCTCAGCTTTCTTTATAGTCCAACTCTCACGTCCATACACGACAACTGGAAAAACCATAGCTCTGCTAGACAGACCTTTGTCAGCAAAGTAATGTCTCTGCTTTTTAATATGCTGTCTAGGTTGGTCATAACTTTTCTTCCAAGGAGCAGGAGTCTTTTAATTTCATGTCTGCAGTCACCATCTGCAGTGGTTTTGGAGCCCCCCAAAATAAAATCTCTCACTGTTTTCATTGTTTCCCGATCTATTTGCCATGAAGTGATGGAACCAAATGCCATGATGTTAGTTTCTGAATGTTGAGTTTT
Organism: Muntiacus reevesi; assembly: GCF_963930625.1. NCBI lineage: Eukaryota > Metazoa > Chordata > Mammalia > Artiodactyla > Cervidae > Muntiacus > Muntiacus reevesi. The sequence goes on from NC_089251.1 coordinate 123,121,706, forward strand.
AAGCCAACTTTTCACTCTCCTCTTTCACTTTCATCAAGAGGCTCTTTAGTTCTTTGCTTTCTGCCTTAAGTGTGGTGCCATCGACAGATCTGAAGTTATTGATATTTCTCCTGACAATCTTGATTCCAGCTTGTGCTTCATCCAGGCCAGCATATAAGTTAAATAAGCAGGGTGACAATATATAGCCTTGATTTACTCCTTTCCCAATTTGGAACCAGTCTGTTGTTCCATGTCTGGTTCTAACTGTTGTTCTTGACCTGCATACAAATTTCTTAGGAGGCAGGTAAGGTAATCTGGTATTCCCATCTCTTTAGGAATTTCCCACAGTTTATTGTGATCCACATAGTCAAAGGCTTTGGCGTAGTCAACAAAGCAGATGTTTTTTGATGATCCAAGGGATATTGGCAAGTTGACCTCTGGTTTCTCTGCCTTTTCTAATACCACCTGGAAAACCTGGAAGTTCATGGTTCATGTACTGTTGAAGCCTGGCTTGGAGATTTTGAGCATTGAGTGGTTTGTTGTGATTTACACAGTCAAAGGCTTTGGTGTAATCAATAAAGCAGAAGTAGATGTTTTTTCTGTATTTCACTGTCTTTTTCTATGATCCAAAGGATTCCATAGTCTAAAATACATATAAAATAAACAGCAAGTAATAATTCATTAGCAAAAAGCATAAAACAAGAAATGCCCATTAAAATGAAGTATAATGCCTTTTATTTTGTATTCCAGTATCAAATGGCAAAGTTCAACAATGCAAAACAGGTTACAGCTGCATCAACTTAATAGGAGACCTCTCAGCATGTATATAAAACATATATACAAAAATGAAAAAAATGCAAAAGCATCACTTACAATAGAAATAGTTTGCAAACTGCCTGCTGCTGCTTCTGCTCCTCAAAAAAATAAATTAATAATTGTGTTTTATAAGTGTTTTGATTGAAAGGCAAGCAGCTGCATGTTAAGGGAAGAATGTATATGTATATATGTGATTATGTCATTCATTGTGGGTCAGGAATAACAGACTATAATGACATGATAGATAAGGCACATATCTTTAAATATTTAATATTTAAAAATAAAATATAATAAAAGCATCACTGGAGGAGGAAGCAGCAACCCACTCCAGTATTCTTGCCTGCAGAAATCCATGGACAGAGGAGGCCAGAGAGCTACAGTCCATGGGATAGCAAAGAGCCAGACATGATTGAGTGACTAACATTTTCACTTTCATGTTAAAACTTGTGGGATATGCTTAAGCAGTAATTAAAATAGAAAAATATGTGATCGTCTTAAATAAAACTTTTTAAAAGGCTAAAATCAAATGTCATAAATTATCTCATGAAATAAATTAAGATCAACAGATAAAATTATGCTTTATTTATTTATATTTATAGGATTATTATAGGAACTTAGGAAAAATAAATCTGTGTTATTTTGCTGTCAAAATTATCATTCGTTGAACTTTATAACTAGTAGATAAATTGTGTTAAATACATTGAAAAGGATTGTTTAAAAAAAATCTTCTCTCTGTGTTAGTTATATCTAAGATGAACTGTATGAAAAGATTCTTCATGTCATTAACTAGCATATATATTACATACTTCTCTATGAAAAATAGCTCCAAGTTATATCTTTCTCAGATCATAAAGAGTTTAAATTTTTTTTCCTACCAAGGCTTTAGAATCTCTCAGTATCTTTCTCCTATTGGCCTGGCTCTGAAGAAATATATAATAGTAACTTACTAGAATGTTGTGCTCCTAAAGATCATTATGCTTATTTTTGTAGCATCCAAACATTCCTATTAATGTTAGGAACACTCCACCCTACTGGAAACCTGACATTATGTCTCCTCCATAGAGATATCAAGTCATTCAATAAGCAGTAGGAAGAAAGAATGAGAAAAACTCTTTTTTTATGGAAATGATATTATTGCCTAAATAAAAAGTTTACAATATTCTCCAGAAAAAAAAAAAAAGTTAAAACTAATAAGAACAGAATTACTGTCAGGAAGGCTAACATGGGATGTTCTGAAAGAATAGCATTGAAACAAGTATACTATCAAGTGTGAAATAGATCACCAGCCCAGGTTGGATGCATGAGACAAGTGCTCAGGGCTGGTGCACTGGGAAGGCCCAGAGGGATGGGATGGGGAGGTAGGCGGGAGGGGGGATCAGGATGGGACACATGTAAATCCATGGCTGATTCATGTCAGTGTATGGCAAAAACCACTACAATATTGTAAAGTAATTAGCCTCCAACTAATAAAAATAAATGAAAAAAAAATTGTAATGTCCTCATCCCAACAATACCATTTATCAAATATGAAAGTAAAAACATATATTATTTATAATATTTAAAATATTATAATACCCTCAATATTACCAATACTGAGGAAAAAATAAATAATTTATGATTTGGGAAATATCTAAAAGAAACTGTTTTATATGCAAATGATACAGTCCTATTTTAATGGTAAAATCACTCCTTATTTGTGCTCAGTCATGTCCAAGTCTCTGCAACCCCATGGACTGTAGCCCAGCAAGTTCCTCTGTCCATGGGATTTTCCAGGTAAGAATACTGGAGCGGATTGTCATTTCCTTCTCCAGAGGGTCATCCCAACCCACGGATTGAACCCATGTCTTTTGAATCTCCTTCATTGGCCAATGGATTCTTTATCAACTGAGACACATGGGAAGCTCCATTTAGTAGTAAAATTGAATAAAACAAATACATATCTATTTATATATATATAACCATGGAACTATAAGTGACAGGGAGAAAAAGACTAAAGGGAGACATGCTGCTGATGGCCTCTAAGGGCTCAAGAAGCAAATAAAGAAAGCCTACAGTTTGGTCAGTAATGCTTTAGGTATTTTATTCATAATAACATCACACAGAAATATTACAAAGTTTTTTAATGTTAGGGAGTAGCTGTGCAGGTAATTGCTACATTATTCTCTAATCTTTTGTGTGCTTCTTACATTTTTCAAAGCTCCAAAATGATTTGTAAAGAAAGTAAAAGAAAAACCTGTAATTATAATCACAAACTTCTGTGTTTATATGAAGCATGCATGAATTATCTCATTTGCATAAATTGTATATGCACTGTGCAAATATAAAGATCCTGATAGTATGAAATATAAAAAGAGTGATTTAGAATTTCCATTTCAAATCCTTCAACCAATTAACTGCCTCATTTACTTAATATAAATGCAATTTCAGATTTATGTGATTGAAAAGCTCTTGATAAACAGAATTTCTCTTCAAAAGAGTTTTGGTTTTTCTTCTGTAAATTTAATCTTAGTAATGATTTTTCATTTATCTTGAAAGCATGTAATTTTAATTTTTATTAAAGAGTTAAAGAAGAATAACATACAGGTAGCAAATTATGCATTCAGTAGATTCCATATTTTTCCTTAACTTTTCAAGTTCTAGTGCAACTGCCCACTACAGATGTGAAATGCTTTGGAAAGCTCTTTGGAATTTACTACAAAGGTTGTTTATGGGTGAAAGTGAAAGTCACTCAGCCATGTCTGACTCTGCCACCCCATGGACTATACAATCCATGGAATTCTCCAGGCCAGAATACTGGAGTGGGTAACTGTTCCCTTCTCCAGGGAATCTTCCTAACCCAGGGATGAAACCCAGGTCTCCTGCATTGCAGGTGGATTTTTATCAGCTGAGCCACAGGCAAAGCCCAAGAATGCTGGCATGGGTACCCTATCCCTTCTCCAGCTGATCTTTAAAGGAATAAAATGATGGTGGCTCTGATTACCAAATCATGTGACACATGTTTACAAAATAATCCTAGAACAATGCCACCCCCTCCTCCATTATGACACATTCAACACCAAGGAAACAAAATGAAGAACTGGCCAATTGATTTTATTTAGATGCTCAAGTCTTAAAGACTTAAAGTCTTCAAGTCTTAAAGCCTTAAAGCCTTAAAGCCTTAAAGTCTTCACTGGGTGGGGAGAGACTTTTTCCACATGGCTAGAAAAGGCCTTACCAGTAACAAAGAACTTGCTTCAAAAGATAATCCCACCTTTCAGATTACGTCAATATATACAAAATGATAACAAAACTCTCCCAGATTTAAAAGCTATTCTGGGAAAATGATTTGGGTTCTCAAGATCATGGCTGAAATTCTGGAACAAGAGCTATGAGGTCTCTGTTTGTCTGTGCATTCCTATGTGTCTACATGTGTGTTATAGATGTATGATATTGCCAAAAATTAATTCATAAAACTGTTCTAATTAACTTAAAATAAATTAAATACTCATATAAATACTCAAAAATACAAAATAATCAGGCCAGAATGAATTTCAGGCTTATGTTCAGTTCAGTTCAGTTCAGTCACTCAGTCGTGTCTGACTCTTTGCGACCCCATGAACCACAGCACTCCAGGTCTCCCTGCCCATCACCAACTCCCGGAGTCTACCCAAACCCATGTCCATTGAGTCAGTGATGCCATCCAACCATCTCATTCTCCGTCGTCCCCTTTTCCTCCTGCCCTCAATCTTTCCCAGTGTCAGGGTCTTTTCAAAACAGGCTCATGTTATCTGGAAAATACTCAGGACAAAACTGATATCTGGTATTGTTTTAACCTTTTTGGTGTGGTTAAACTAGGCAAAGAGTACCCATTTTCAGGATTAATTGGGTAAATGGATTTTGTTAGGAATGGGCTAGGACAAGACTGGATTTGATTTTTCCCTCCAAAGTATTCTTGAAATGCTGCTTTGACAAACAGATTGAGATGAGTTTCTTTGCCTGTAAGTGATGTCTTAGCTTTTGAGATCTTTAGGGGAAAAAAAGTCTTTAGATTAGGATTAAGTACTGTTTCACAGTGACTTATGATCTTATGTGGCTAAAAACTAACTTTGGGATGTTTTAGAGGGCTTCTAAGGTATCTCAAAGAGAAATATTTAACCGGGGTTATTTGGTATGTTATGCTAATTGTGATCATTTGTAATTCTGGTTATTGTAACCAAACTTTATCTTACACTATAGTCACATGTTTGACCATGCCTTTTGAGTCTTTGTCATTTATAGATATTTCTGTACACTGGTGCTGATGCAAAAAAATGCTTCATCATCAAGAAGATACATAGGAAGACTAAGGAACCAGTTACAACAGTTATACATAAAGATAATGGCTATGTAGGGATTTCAGCCCACGTGGACTAAAACAAGGAGCTTCCCTGCTCCTAGGGCCCCTAGATCAGTCATCCAGAGATTTTTACTGCTGATAGGTAGGGTTGATGCCTCTACTCATCCTTGAAGCAATTACAGAAGATGGATCTTCACCCTTCTGCTTCCTATAAGAATATGGGAGTAAAATCTCTGAGGGGGGAGTGTAACAGGAGGGAAGTGGGAGGACACAACTTTTGAAAGAATGACATAGCCCGAGGACACAACATAAGTCAATTAGAATCAAGAGGGACCAAGATGGCAGACAAGACTAAACCTTGATCCTGGTTCAGCAAGTGAAATGACACATCCAGATGTGCCATGACAGTTCCAGTTAAGTTCAGTCAGTTCAGTCGCTCAGTCGTGTCCGACTCTCTGCGACCCCATGAATCACAGCACGACAGGCCTCCCTGTCCATCACCAACTCCCGGAGTTCACTCAAACTCATGCCCATCAAGTCGGTGATGCCATCCAACTATCTCATCCTCTGTCCTCCCCTTCTCCTCCTCCCCCCAATCCCTCCAAGCATCAGGATCTTTTCCAATGAGTCAACTCTTTGCATGAGGTGGCCAAAGCATTGGAGTTTCAGCTTCAGCATCAGTGCTTCCAATGAACACCCAGGACCGATCTCCTTTAAGGTGGACTGGTTGGATCTCCTTGCAGTCCAAGGGACTCTCAAGAGTCTTCTCCAACACCACAGTTCAAAAGCATCAATTTTTCGGTGCTCAGCTTTCTTCACAGTCCAACTCTCACATCCATACTTGACCACTGGAAAAACCATAGCCTTGACCAGACAGACCTTTGTTGGCAAAGTAGTGTCTCTGCTTTTTAATATGCTATCTATGTTGGCCATAACTTTCCTTCCAAGAGTAAGCGTCTTTTAATTTCATGGCTGCAGTCACCATCTGCAGTGATTTTGGAGCCCCCAAAAATAAAGTCTGACACTGTTTCCACTGTCTCCCCATCTATTTCCCATGAGGTGATGGGACCAGATGCCATGATCTTAGTTTTCTGAATGTTGAACTTTAAGCCACCTTTTTTCACTCTCCTCTTTCACTTTCATCAAGAGGTTATTTAGCTCTTCATTTTCTGCCATAAGGGTGGTGTCATCTGCATATCTGAAGTTATTGATATTTCTCCCAGCAATCTTGATTCCAGCTTGTGCTTCATCCAACCCAGCGTTTCTCATGATGTACTCTGAATATAAGTTAAATAAGCAGGGTGACAATATACAGCCTTGATGTACTCCTTTTCCTATTTGGAACCAGTCTGTTTTTCCATGTCCAGTTCTAACTGTTGCTTCCTGACCTGCATACAGGTTTCTCAAGAGGCAGGTCAGGTGGTCTGGTATTCCCATCTCTTTCAGAATTTTCCAGTTTATTATGATCCACATAGTAGAAGGCTTTGGCATTGTCAATAAAGCAGAAATAGATGTTTTTCTGGAACTCTCTTGATTTTTTGATGATCCAGCAGATATTGGTAATTTGATCTCTGGTTCCTCTGCCTTTTCTAAAAGCAGCTTGAACATCTGGAGATACCCCACATCCGAGGTAAGAGAAACCCAAGAAGACGGTATGTGTTGCGAGAGGGAATCAGAGGGCAGACACACTAAAACCATAATCACAGAAAACTAGCCAATCTGATCACAGGACCACAGTCATGTCTAACTCAATGAAACTAAGCCATGCCGCGTGGGATCACCCAAGACGGTCGGGTCATGGTGGAGAGGTCTGGCAGAATGTGGTCCACTGGAGAAGGGAATGGCAAACCACGTCAGTAGTCTTGCCTTGAGAACCCTATGAACAGTATGAGAAGGCAAAACGGTAGGATACTGAAAGAGGAACTCCCCAGGTCGGTAGGTGCCCAATATGCTACTGGAGATCAGTGGAGAAAAAACTCCAGAAAGAAAGAAGTGATGGAGCCAAAGCAAAAACAATACCCAGTTGTGGATGGAACTGGTGATAGAAGCAAGGTCCGATGCTGTAAAGAGCAATATTGCATAGGAACCTGGAATGTTAGGTCCATGAATCAAGGCAAATTGGAAGTGGTCAAACAGGAGATGGCAAGAGTGAAAGTCAACATTCTAGGAATCAGTGAACTAAAATGGCCTGGAATGGGTGAATTTAACTCAGATGACCATTATATCTACTACTGTGGGCAGGAATCCCTTAGAAGAAATGGAGTAGCCATCATAGTCAACAAAAGAGTCCAAAATGACAGTTCCAAGTCACTGTCAAAAGACCAAGGAGTGGGTGGTGGCCCAAATTCTGGAAATTTCCACCCCTTCCCAAAAAAACTTGGAATAACCCTCCCACTCATCAGCATATGAAATTACCCAGCCTATAAAGACTAACCACACCACATTTCAAGGCCACACTCACCCTCTGCGGTGGCCCACACTATGTCTGTGGGGTGCGCTTCTCTCTGAATCTGAATAAATCCACTACTGACCTATCACTTTGTCTCTTACTGAATTCTTTCTGCAAGGAGACATCAAGAACCTGAGCTTCGTTAGGCTCTGAAAACATGGGTTGTGGCTGGGTTTGAGTCCCAGCCATGTGGGTTCAAGTTTCAAGCTGGATTTTGGCTGGGATCGAGTCCCAGCACGTGGGTTCAAGTCCCAAGCTGAGAAACAGTTTCACTAGCATCTGTGGTTTTGACATATGGTAAGAGGACACAACTGAGCAACTGAACTGAAGAGGACCAATTTCTCGTTGACATTACTTGATGTAAGAGTAAGCAAACAGAAAGAAAGTTAGGAGTCACTGGAATATATACTGTTGGCTAATTCTGTGTCTTGGTAGTAGAACTTGTGGCCTTGGGTGACTCACTGATGCTGTTTAAAATTTAGATTTCACTCAAGAACAAGATTGAGTCTTTTGTTGACCATTAAGGGGTTGATGGATCTTTGTTTCAGTTCATTTCAGTTCAGTTGTGTCCTACTCTTTGCAACCCCATGGACTGCAGCATGCCAGGCCTCCCTGTCCATCACAAACTCCCAGAGCTTACTCAAACTAAACTCCATCAAGTCAATGCTGCCATCCAAACATCTCATCCTCTGTTATCCCTTTCTCCTGCCTTCAATCTTTCCCAGCATCAGGGTCTTTTCCAATGAGTCCGTTCTTCACATCAGGTGGCCAAAGGATTGGAGCTTCACCTTCAGCATCAGTCCTTTCAATGAATATTCAAGACTGATTTCCTTTAGGATGGACTGTTTGGATCTCCCTGCCGTCCAAGGGACTTTCAAGAGTCTTCTCCAACACCACAGTTCAAAAACATCAATTCTTCATCCCTCAGCTTTCTTTATAGTCCATCTCTCACATCCATACATAGCAACTGGAAAGACCATAGCTTTGACTAGATGGATGTTTGTTGGCAAAGTCAAGTCTCTGCTTTTTAATATGCTGTCTAGGTTTGTCATAGCTTTCCTTTCAAGGAGCAGTCACCATCTGCAGTGATTTTGGAGCCCAAGAAAATAAAGGCTGTCACTGTTTCCATTGTTTCCCCATCTATTTGCCATGAAGTGATGGGACCAGATGCCTTGATCTTCGTTTTTTGAATGTTGAGTTTTAAGCCAGATTTTTCACTCTCCTCTTTCAATTTCATCAAGAGGATCTTTAGTTCCTCTTCGTTTTCTGCCATAAGGGTGGTGTCATCTGCGTATCCAAGCCTAAAGAATGGTAAGCTGCTAGTGCTCACTTTGGCTGAAAATCAGAGGCAAGCTGTATTCATTTCCTAGGGATACTGTAAGCAAAGTGCCCAAAATTGAATGACTTAAAGCAAAGGAAATTTGTTATCTGACTGTGCTGTAGATTATAAGTCCAATATCAACACATTGGCAGGACCATTTTCCCATCTCAGCCTCTACAGGAAGTTCCTTCCTTGCCTCTTCCAATTTCTAGAAGCCCCAGATGTTCCTCGACTTGTGTCAGTGTAACTTCAGTCTCTGCTTTGGTCTTCACTCAGTTGTCTTCCCTCTGTGTTCTGTCTGTGTCTTACACTGTCTTGCAAGGACACTAGTCATATTGAATTGAGGGCTCATTCTATTCCAATATGACATTATCTTAACTAATTACATGCATAATGAACATATTTCCAAATAAGGCCAGATTTTTAAGCAAAAAAAGCAGGGAGACACTACTCAACCAAGTACACAAGCCTTAAGCAACTTAATTAGATATCAACTTGAAATAATAAGTTCCTCATAAACAAAGAAGAAATGACCCTCCCTTTCCAAGTTAATTTCATTTTTAAAGATTATTTTTAATTCCTGTACTAATTCTTTTTAAGCTTTACCCCCCTGTCAGAGGATGTAAATTTCATTCACTTTAGAATTACATCATTATTATCTTTGCAAGGTTTGGCATGTCCTTAGAAATCAGGGATTCCTTCAATAATATGTCTGTGCGCATGTATGTGGAGGGAACAGAATTCAAATCTCCTGGGAAGTCAAAGTTTTAATCTCCTTCAGTTGCCAAAAGAAAAATTTTGCAGCAAGATAAACGAAATGACCGGCAAAGGGATGAGAAATAAGTCTCATTAATTTTCTTAACCATTCAAATCTGATATCACCAATTAAGTTTCAAGACTAAAAAGCAAAGTCTATTTATAACAATAGGCTGCCTGGGTGGCTTAGTGTTAGAGTCTGCCTGCAATACAGGAGACTAGGTTTAATCCCTAGGTCAGAAAGACTCCCTGGAGCAGGAAATGACAACCCATTCCAGTACTCCTGCCTGGAAAATCCCATGGACAGAGAAGCCTGGCGGGCTACAATCCATGGGATTGCAAAAGCCTTAGACATGCCTTAGAGACTAAACAACATTCATAACAATCCTGTAAAGGGGTTTTTTTCTGAAGGGAGAGACAAGGGAAACTAGAAATTCTAGGTAAACTTTTTGTTTCCTGAGGTTAAGAGATTACAAAATCCATAGATAGTGATGGATCCAGAGTTCAGTTCTCATTTTCAGGGTGGAGAGAGGTCATAAGGCATAAGAATATCAATAAGAATTACTTGCAATTCAGATTGTCCTTGATATTGCCTCATTATCTCATAACTATATGCACTTCATTCCTTTTAAAGAATAAAGTTCAAGTTTCATTTAACTCAGAGAAATTCCCTCAAATGGTATTTTACTTTCTGTAGGCCAAATCCAATTCTTTGTTCTCAAGTAGCATATTTCTTTTTAAAATCTCAAGTCTTCAGGGCCCCCAGACATGTCATTATAATTCTCAATTGCTCCATATGTAATATCACCCTAAACTATTAAATCACAGCAATTTAAAAACTGCACCTGAAACTTACTTAAAAAAAAAAAAAAAACTGGTAAATACCATCTTTCATTGTGATGTTGAAGTTTCTAGGATATTTCTGATCCTACTGCTTTTAAGTGTTGCCTTTAAAGGACTGGAAAAGCGTAGATGAACTGTCACAACCAACCATTTATGTAGGAAATGTCTGTGACCTTATAAATTGTTCTTAATCATGATTTACAGATTTGGATACTGAAGCACTCTCATAATGCTTTCCAAGTGGTCAGAAATATGTACATGTTAGATAGTTTAATAAGTATGGGTCCAAAAACTGATCTCTCTTTACAAACACATACTTTCCATTTATGGATAAGAAAAGATGATTTGGAACGTGAATAATGTCTTTATTCATAAATCTTCCACCAACATATCCAAGCCTATTGATAACAGGGATATTTGGATGTGTGTGGTACTAATTTGCTATGCAATTGAAAGTACATATATTTTTTACATAGCATCAAATATAAAATTATGGTTAAGCAGACATGACTCAAAGTTTCCATGTGCGTCAGATAGCAAGGTCTATAGACTAGTCTCTGGTAATTCTAACTTCCCCCACATATAACATGTTCAGTCAATGAGTACAAGTATGAAAACTGAGGTGTGTGAAGGGATTTGATAATGCAAAGTAATATTCATAACTAAAGTTTTCTGTGTTTCTTAATCCTTGTTGTGCTCTACAATCAACTGGTAAGATTTTTAAAGTTTAGTGAATGGAGAAACTAGTGAGTAGAGAAATGAATTGTGGCGTAGATAGTCATACCATTGATTACTTCTCAGCATTTTCAATAGAACATAAAGAAATGAACTATGCTACTTTCAACAGTATGATGAATCTCAAAATTATAATGTGATATGAAACAAACCTGGTGCAAAAGACTAACAATTCTGGTTATATTTGTATGACATTCTGAAAAAAGTCCAACTGTTGGGATACAAATCACTTTAAAATGAGTGACACAACTCAGCAAAGCTTGGGGAAAATTAGATATCCAAGTCTCACCCCAAGAAATTAAACTCAGTTGTGTTAGAGCTCAGGCAAGGATAATTTTTAAACTTTCCCAGGTGAGTCTAATGTGGGAGCTGAAAACAAAACTCCATCCTGTTCATATTAGAAGCCCTGATCCCTTTTGACTGTGACATTGCAAGCCTATGCAATAATGGCTATCTACCCAAAGTATCAAAGCTACAGGCATCAATTTCTGTACTATAAATAGAACTATAATACAATTTCCTTTATCAGTGGAGATCTGTATATTGATTTACTACTTGATTTGATTTAATGGACTTCCCTTGTGACTCAGACGGTAAAGAATCTGCCTGCAGTGTAGGAGACCCAGGTTGATCCCTGGGTTGGGAAGATTCCTGGAGAAGAGAATGGCCACCCATTCCAATATTCTTGCCTGGGAAATCCCGTGAACAGAGGAGCCTGGTGGACTATAGTCCATGGGGTCGCAAGGAGCCAGACACTATTAACACTTTCACTTTCAGTTTATTTAATGCATTTATTATTCAGCACAATGGTTTGTTTTTACTTTTCCTTTGTGAAGATCACAGGCAGGTATTTAACTTCTTTCCAGAGCATTGTGAACATGGGTAGCCCTTCTCTCCTTACTAAACTGATTTACCTATGATAACACGTTGTTGCTTAGTCACTTAGTCATATTTGACTCTTTTGCGACCCCATGGCCTTTAGCCTGCCAAACTCCTCGTCCATGGGATTTCCCAAGCAAGAATAGTACAGTGGGTTGCCATTTCCTTCCCCTGGGGATCTTCCCAAGTTAGCGATTGAACCTAGGTCTCCTACACTGACAGGTGGATTCTCACCAGAGAAGCCCATAATTTTGACTGGATTCAGACTGAGACTTATATGAATCAAGATTTTGATGTGATTACTCAAATAGCTAAGGCAACCTCAGCTTGACAAGAAATAAATATTAAGCATCTACTCTTTAAAAGCCATCTAGGGATTTTCACTCTAGTGTGAGAAATAGGACATGCACATTGAGAATGAGAACACAGAGCAGGTATCCACCAGCACCAGAATCATGATCTCTACAGTTTAGGGAGGGAGGTAAAACATCCATCTAAGCATTAATTCTGTAATGCTCAGAATTAGCTTCCCACCATGTTTCTCCCACATCACATTCACCCACTAAATTAACACCAGAGTGAATCTTCTAATCTACAAATCTGGTTATGTGACATCACTCCTGAAATCATTGAAAAGTGCCTCTTCCCCCACAGGATAAACATCAAATTCCAAAATGTTGTATAAAGTCTTCCGCTATCTATGCCCTGCCTCTGGTCTTGGTTTCATTCCAGTGCTGCCCACATTCCCTTCCCCTCTTCTCCAATTTGTTAACATTTCAAGTTCAATTAATATTAAATTGGGGCAACAGAAATAAACCCATGCACCTATGGGTACCTTATTTTTGACAAAGGAGGCAAGAATATACAATGGGGCAAAGACAGCCTCTTCAATAAATGGTGCTGGAAAAACTGGACAGCTATATGTAAAAGAATGAAATTAGAACACTTTCTAACACCATACACAAAGAAAAACTCAAAATGGATTAAAGACCTAAATGTAAGCTCAGAACTATAAAACTCTTCCAGGAAAACATAGGCAGAACACTCAATGACATAAATCAAAGCAAGATCCTCTATGACCCACCTCCTAGAGTAACATAAATAAAAACAAAAGTAAACAAGTGGAACCTGATTAAACTTAAAAGCTTTTGCACAGAAAAGGAAACTATAAGCAAGGTGGAATGACAGCCCTCAGAATGGGAGAAAATAATAGCAAATGAAACAACTGACAAAGAGTTAATTTCCAAAATAAACAAGCAGCTCATACAACTCAATGCCAGAAAAACAAGCAACCCAATCAAAAAGTGGGAAAAAGACCTAAACAGACATTTCTCCAAAGAAGACATACAGATGGCTAACGAACATATGAAAAGATGCTCAACATCTCTCACTATTAGAGAAATGCAAATCAAAGCCACAATGAGATATCACCTCACACTGTTCAGAATGGCCATCATCAAAATGTCTACAAACAATAAATGCTGGAGAGGGTGTGGAGAAAAGGGAATGCTCTTGCACTGTTGGTGGGAATGTAAATTTATACAGCCACTATGGAAGACGGCATGAAGATTCCTTAAAAAACTAGGAATAAAACCACCATATGACCCAGCAATCCCACTCCTAGGCATTTACCCTGAGGAAACCAAAACTGAAAAACACACATGTATCCCATTGTTCATTTAAGCACTATTTACAATACCTAGGACATGGAAACAACCTAGATGTCCACTGACAATAAATGGATAAATAAATGTTCATATCCAATAAATGGATATGTAATGTGGTACATATACACAAAAGAATATTACTCAGCCATAAAAAGGAACACATTTGAGTCAGTTCTGATGAGGTGAATGAACCTAAAACCTAATATATAGAGAGAAATGAGTCAGAAAGAGGAAGATAAATATTGTATTCTAACGCTCATATACGGAATCTAGAAAAGTGGTACTTAAGTATTTACTTACAGGGCAGCAATGGAGAAGCAGACATAGATAATAGACTTACGGACTTGGGGAGAAGGGAGGAGAGGTTGAGATGTATGGAAAGAGTAACTTCAAAACTTACATTACCATATGTAATATAGATAGCCAACAGGAATTTGCTGTCTGGCTCAGGAAACTCAAACAGGGGCTCTGTATCAACCTAGATGGGAGAGGTGGGGAGGGAGATGGGAGGGAGGTTCAAAAGGGAGGGGATATATGTATACCTATGGCTGACTCATATTGAGGTTTGACAGAAAAGAGCAAAATTCTGTAAAGCAATTATCCTTCAATAAAAAAAGTAATCAAAAAATAAAGAAACAGGAACAAAATATTAAATTGGGGTGAGTATCATATGCTATCACATATATGTAGAATCTAAAACAAATGATAAAAATCAACTTGTTTGTAGGACAGACTCATGGAGAATGAACTTAACGGTCACAGAGGGAGGGTGGGGGTAGGACTGAAGGAGGAAAAGACTGGGAGTTTCAGATTGGAATGTACACACTGCTGTGTTTAAAATGGATAGCCAAAAAATTAAAATAATAAAGGTAATCAAGAAGGACCTACTGTAAAAAATAAACTAATTAAAAAAGAAAATTTTTAAAAATTGGGTAAAATAGAGATGAAAACTGAATGTTTTTGATCATACATCACTTTCTTCTATACTGAGAACTGTGCTAATGTGGAACTGATCTCACGGGCAGGAGACATATGTATTAGCACAAGGTCTTGTACTGAGAAAGACTCCTATGCCTGGTTTAATGATCTCCTGTTGCCGTCTTGAAATTCCTAATAATTCTATCTTTGACCTTGTGTTTTGGAAATGATATCTCACTGGAGAGTGGAGCAAGTGCCGCCTGAGTAGAAGACATAACTGGGATGGCATTGTGTTCCCAGAGCTGGGGTCCAGGAGCCCTGGGCACAAGGGCAGACACATAGAGCATTTGATCCCTTATGCTTGTGCCGCCTCAGGCAGTCCTGGACAGCCTTCTTTCACTTTGGGATGACATTTTCTCTGCCTGGAATGCACACTTGTAACCCCTTTCACACTTGTCAACTCACCTTCCTTTACCTAAATATTGGAGAAAATTCTATGCATATTCCAAGACTTAACTGAATGATTATTTTTGATAGGAAAGCTTTCTTAAATCCTGCAAGAATTCCATCATTTCCTTCCTTGAAACACCACTAGTCCTGGCACTTGGCTTCCCTGGTGATGCAGTCATAAAACAGAAAATCCTCCTGCCAATGCAGGAGATGCAGGTTCTATCCCTGGGTCGGAAAGATCCTCTGGAGAATGAAATGGCGACCCCTTCCAGTATTCTTGCCTGGTAAATCCCATGGACAGAGGACCCTGGCAGGCTACAATCCATGGGGTTGCAAAGAGTCGGATACAACTTAACAGCTAAACAATGAGTCCTAGCATTAACCTCTACTCCAACATGTACCAGGAATATCTCACAGTTATTCACAGGTAATTTTACCCTTGCTAAATTATACACTCTAAAGGAAAGAATGGCTTTTACTATCTATATTCCTGACACTTAGCACAGAGCTCAGATATCAATGACTCTCAGCGTTTAACCACTTGTACTTTTTTTAGCAAATGGGCTTTGTGGTGATGGACAGAGAATCCATGGCTAAAAGATCCTCTTGTCAGCTGAGAAGGTTCTAGGCAGAAGGGAATCTCAGTGTATCTGGGGTTTCTAAACTGTCCAACAAGCCACCAGTATGTACAAAGATGAGACACAGCTGGTTCCATAACAATGAGCCTTTTTATCTGTTTTCTTCTCTTCGCTTTGCCACTTAGTCTATTTTATGTGAAATTAAACAATGTCTCACATACACTTGGGAGTAGGTGTTTTCCCAGATGATTGAGTTTAATATTTCAGTGTTTACTTTCTGGCTTTTTGTTGAGTATTTAAATCCAGGTGTTTACAATATGGGGTTCTTCTGTAATTTTTGTTTTTTCCCAAGCAGATTTTCTAAAGCAGCTGGTGGTATGTATGTAAACAAAATCAAAATATTTGTTTAAATTTTCCTAGGACTTTGCATCTACTGGACTTACTGATAGAAGATGCTTATTTTAGAGTTGGCTGTGAATGATGTAACTGAGATCATATTGCTTGGGAAATATAAAACAACTAAAATAGGTTTATAAAAGCAAGTTGATATTACACTGTATTGATATAAAACAGGGAATAATTATTGATATTGGGTTAAACAAAACTGAAAAAGGCATGCGTACATCCACTCTAAGTTGCTTCAGCTGTGTCTGAATCTTTGCAACCCTACAGACTATAGCCTTCCAGGCTCCTCTGTCCATGGGATTCTCCAGGCAATAATACTAGAGTGGGCTGCCATGCCCTCTTCTAGGGGTTCTTTCTGACTCAGGAATCCAGCTGACATCTCTTTTATCTGCTGCATTGCCAGGCATTTTCTTTACCACTAGCACCACCTGGGAAGCCCCCCAAAAAGGTATATATGGGTGTTAATAGAGATGATACATTTTATTGAGCATCTTTCATGAATTAGAATATAAATTTCAAGCCAAGATAATATATAGAGTGTGGGTTAAGGAAACCAGACACATTTGGGGACAATTTGAAATTTGTTAATTATTTAGGCATAAATTAGCTAGATTATTCTCTAATTGTTCTTATTACTGTCTCATCATGACTAGATTTTCTTAAAATATCATAGTCAAATTGTTTTTTAAGAGAGAGTTTCTGGCTCAGTGGAAAGAATGGGTAGCACAAGAAAGACACAGGCAAAGGATATGTGTCAGCAGGCAGTGAATATGAGGGAAACTTCTTGGACATTATCTAAACCAGCATATCTTTTAAATTAACTGTGTGCCACGGCAGGTATAGTGCTGGACACTGGCATATGGTGTAGAATGAAACAGACATATTTCTTGTCTGTGAGTGTCTAGATTTGTATTAAGCAATCATATAATTCTATGTAAAAATGCACCTGGAAAAATACCATGAAGAAGAGTCATATGATGAAGTGGAAACATGTCTCAAGAGGAGCTGATATAATTGGGAAATCTGGGTGAGGGAATCAGATAAAAAGAAAAACATGTACAAAGAAAAACAGGTTTAAGGGTAGACTAGAGATATTCCTTGAATAAGGAGGCAGGGACCTGTAGAAGCAGAGTTTTTGTCTTTACGTGAAAAGTCACAGGAAGCACTTGCATTTTAGCAACAGAGTAAGCTGATCAGACTTGATAAACTTTATCTGGCTATGGGATTGATTGGAGATCAGGGGGACTGGAGAAAAGAAGACAAGAGGAGTCTCCATCAATCCTTGTTTTTCTCAGTGGCTCTCATCTTAACCCAGAATCCAAATGGAATGGACTGTGAAAGGGTTAGTATTAGAATATCATATGCTATCACTTCTTTGTGGAATCTTTAAAATATGATACAAATGACCTTATTTATGAAACAGACTCACAGACTTAAAGAATGAATTTATGTTAATCAGGGAAGAAAAGTGGCGGGGAGGGGTAGGTTAGGGAGTTTGGGATGGACATGTACACTCTGCTGTATTTAAAATGGATAACCGACAAGGACCTACCAAATAGCACAGAGAACCTTGCTCATTACTCTCTAACAACATAAATAGGAAAAGAATTTGAAAAAAGAATGGATACGTGGATAACTGAATCTCTTTGTTGTACATCTTAAACTAACACAATGTTGTTAGTCAACCGTATTCCAATATAAAATAAGAAGTTTAAAATATGCCACACATAGTATTAGTTATTCAACATTCTCTTCTGATGACCTAGAATTCATCCACAACCCTTTGCTGGCAGTGAAAAATATTCACATCTACACTCTTAAAGCAACTCCAAGGACAGCAGAGCCAGGGCTCTGTAAAGTCACGCAGCTGTTTAGTGGAATGTCTCTATCCTATAGGGCAAGGCCCTTGTATAAGAAACAAAAACAACTCTGGGTGTTCCTAGTTAGCCTTGTGGAGTCTGGCAGCCATGCACAAGGATAGGCCAGCCAGGTTCAAAAAGCATCTGTGTGTGTCATGGAACATATAGCAAAGTCAGCCAGCTGAGCACTTGGTCACCTTTGTATTCTGAATAAGGGCATGCATTTCTGCCTGACTGCATATTTGTGTTTCTCACTAATCAAAGGCACCTGAGTGGGAGAAACACAGAAGTCATTTCCTAATTGAAAACAGTTTGAAAATCTAAACACTGGAGTTGACCCACTCCCACCATCTCTAATAAGCTACTTGGAACCTTCCCAACATCCAGAAATAAGGTAAAATAAGATAACCTTCTGCTAGGTGAGATGTTAACCATTAGGCTTGGCAAGAAAGATGCAGCTCCTTCCTTGCTCTGGATTATGCAGAAGCCTTTCTGGGATAAATTACTAAAAATGCTGATAGTTTCAACAGAAAACTTACTCTGGTATGATTGAGCTTTGGGACATTTTAGTTTAATATATATACAATAACTGCCAAATTTACCTTTTGAGTCATTCAGCCTGTATATTTCTTGTAAAACACATGAATAGCCAAAATCCACGGAAGCAAGGAAACCCTTTCTCACTGATTTTATAGGAAAGTTCAAGATATGACTCCATTAATCACCTTCTCATCCTCTATCACCCCAACTCCAAGGACGATACCCATTATTTGAAAAGGAAGTGAAGTCATGCCAACAGAAAGTAAATTTAAAGCATCCTTCTCATAATTTATGGGCTATAAAATTTCTGGCTAGCCAATGACTAAAGCCTGAAGTCCTACCTTCTATTTTAATTATGTGATTGTATACCCATATTGTTTCTTTTAAAATTCATCACAAGACCTAGAAAAGACAAATGGAATAACTTCATTAATACATAATATAAAACTTCATTGCAAATGAATACCATGTAAAATCATCAAGAGAAAATGGAATGGCATGTTGTAACAATTCCTTGGAAATAAAATGTGAAAAATAAGAGCATCATCATTGCTATGGAAGAATCAACAATCATGTACAAATTGTTGTACTCCCTCTGATTGGGAGATTCCACATCCACGAACTCAACCAACCACACATCCAGTTTCACATGCCATTTTATATAAGGGACTTAACCATCTGTGGATTTTTATATCCATGGTGTCTCAAAACCAGTCCCCCATGGATTCCGAGGGATGACTGTGTGTGTGTGTGTGTGTGTGTGTGTGTGTGTATGAGGGAGAGAGAGCGCACATATGTGCAGACTTTATGTTCAATTTTTAATTATTGCTTCAACTCTCATGGCCTCTGTTTTTTAGGTAACCACTCTACTCCTCCACGTAGATCCCCAAAGTGAAGCAATCCTTCAGTCCACTTTGTTCTCTCCCACATTTTGAAAACTGAGTGATGCAAGAGTAAATGGCACTTGACGTACAGTTTGGTGTTGATACATCATGGCTATCAGTCTCATCTGGAGCCTCAATACCATTTGTCAATCTTGTATCCTGTTGCAAGGACTAGTCCCCCCAGAGCTATTAAAAACTTACCATCAACCTCAAGTATCTCTCACTCTAAGCCTATCTACTCACCGAAATGAATGAATGGAGTATATCAGGTGGGAGCCATGCCATCTGCTGTTCCAGGACCCATCTCCTCCTTAATTTCCACTTACTTTATTATACAGATTCTCCTCCTTCTTCTGCATCTTAAAGGTTGATGGTACCCAGAGTTTTGTTCTCCTCTCTCTTCTTTCTTCTCAGTTGTCCCTGGAAGGCTTTCCTGGGGAGCCAACTCTGAGATGCAGTTGAGGGTACAGGGGCTTTTATTAGGCTGTGTTCTTGGTCTCAACGCTGGTAGAAGAGAAAGGAGCAGGAATGTGCACAGAGGACTTTGAAGAATTCCCGAGGAGTGGGGGGGACAGGCTTTTATATCCTCTGGCCAGTCTGTCAGCAGAGGCTGAGGCCAGCTATTCTGGGAGAGAATACGATCTTACGAGAGGTGGATCGCTCCATTGGCAGAAATATCTAAAGAGGCTGCAGAGGAGGGTGCCAGCCGCCCTGCTAGAGGTTAGATTTTGAAATTTTTGTTCATGAAGAGAGATCTGAACCATGTGTCACATCATTGTGTCTGCCTCATATTGTACCCTGATACACACACACACTTATACACACATACACACACTTATACATGCACACACACAAGTTCTTGTGATTTTACTTTCTGTCTCTGCCTCAAATCTGACCCACTCTACCATGCTTTTATTCTCTTGAACCCTGAAGATGGAAAATATAAGATTTAGGGATTTATTTTCCTGTTCCTCTTTCCTTAGGGGAGAGTCATCCACGATAACGAATCCTAAGTTCCGAGAGAAGCAGTGTCTCAATGAGTGATCTGCGCGTGTTTGAGTTCTCGTGTTCCAGCTGTCTCTCAAGGCCAGGTCCCTTCCCATATTGACAGGGAACTTCCCATGTGTTTTCTTCTTTCCGTCACCCAATTCAAGTAGTGGACCCAATGCTGGGAAGGCAAGGAGCTCTGACTCATTCAGATGATAACCAAAGGCTAAGCTAAGCTAGATGCCAGTGGGTCACTGTGCCCTTCAGGTTAGGCAGCATCTGCCCTGAAATTTATCTTGGTTTTTGTTATGTCTATCTGACCTGTGCCAATATAATTAAGCCCTACCGCATTTTACCTACCCCCATGCTTGCTTTCTTCCTTTTATTTAATTTTAATATGCTAGGCTTAAACAGGAAAGCGCCTGCATTTCTGCTGCAGGTGACAGGATGATTCATTTCCCAGATGCGTTTATACCTCTTTTATCAGAAAGAAAAAGAGATGCAGGAAAATGCTTTGGAATTACTTTTAGACACTCACTTTCTTTTCCACTCCCAGCTTGTAATTGCTCACCAACACCCTTACTTAAAGAGCTATCCTTCATGAACACAGCCAAGGGGGAGGCAAGAAGAACTCAACTGACTCATCTTGCACAGGATGAGAATGAAGGAGAATGGGGCAAGTGTCTACCTGTGTGCGTGAGCTGAATGTATGCACAGTGATTGGGGATTTTCAGGGTGGGGAGGCTTGGAAGTGGACTGGTTGCCTTAACAAGACTTCTCCACCCAAAAGACCATCCATTCTCCTCCTTGAGATTAACTGACCCCTACGGAACCTGGGCAACCACTATCTTCAGAAGCAAGTAACTAATGCCTCCATGATGTTGACTGTAAAAACAACAAAGCAAAGTGATGTATGGCAGATACAACTTTAACTCATCAACTGATATTTAACTTGCATTCACTTTAAACTTGGCTTTCTCCCAGCTATTGAGGAAAACATTTTTTTTCTTAAAGAAAGGATTGATTAGAAGTATCTCATTGCCATTACCTCTGTTATTTAATTCTGAATTCCAGTTCATTATGTTTCTAGGAATCATAAAATGACTAACATTAATTAGCAGACTTTAAATTGCATCTTTCACATGTGTTATGCCTTCTTTCTTGTCAGAGCTATATGATATTTTGAGAAGTAATCATTAAGTTTCCCAAGTTAGAAAATTTTAAACTAAAGCCACATTATATGAAAACAAGGGTACAAGATCACATTAGTTAGGAAAGGAAAGGGTTAACATAACCTGGGTTAACATAAAAAACCGAGTTTTTTGACTCCAGAGACTAAAATTCATTCATCTAAGAGAATGTGGAGAGTTGAGTTTCTCTAAAATGACAAAGAATAAGTCAGACCAGCAATTCACTCATAAGGAAAGCAAAAAAAGTTCTGTTTCTAGGTAAAGAGCTGGAGATAATTCATTTAACAAATATTTATTAAGCCAGTTGGGTATGTCTAGTTATTTTATCATTGCCCACCAGTCATGAGCTGACATCTTTGACAGACTTTTTGTAAAGTCAAATCCACAGACCATTTGCTCAGAAATACCCTTGAAGCCTGTAAAAAAAAAAAAAAAAAAAAAAAAAAAAAGCCTGTTAAGTCTGAACCAATGGGGGTAGTGAGTAGCGAGTATGCACTTCATCCATATTCTAGGTAACATGTATTCTGGATGGTAAAGCTTGAAAAATCCTGGTTTAAAAATCTTGACTCAAATTCTCAGATAACTTGAATTGACACTTTCCTTATTCTGAGGGAACAAGCTAAATACTGCCAGAGAAATGAGTATCACTTTCTTTCTCAGTTATTAGCTTTGAAATAACATTTTCCCTCAAGTAATCTTTCTCCTAAGCAATGAAAATGATAGGGACTGATAATTCAGAATCACAGAATCAGGTTGCTAAGTACAGGAATACTTGGCTGTGTTTGCTAGACAAATCTATGAGGGTGGCCCAACTGTGAGATATTTTTTTTTCCTTTGGCAGCAATCCCATCAGTTTGTCTGACTAAAGTTTGTGCTTATGTTTTAATGACTCATCTTCTCCTGCACTATCCCATCAATTGCTTGGCAGAATTGCTGTTAGTTTGGAACATCGCATGTCAAGGGGCAGGTATTAGATTCTGTGTATGTCTATTTCAAGATGAGCAGATACAAATGTCTAAATTCTTTGCTCTTTTCAGACTTCTCAACATGACCTAATTTTCTCAACTTCTTAAATTTAGAATCAGAACCCCGACTTCATATTCTTTAATATCAATTTTAACCTTTAAAACCACCATAGAAATAAGTGGTTCAGGAACAAGTATTGACAGAGATTCAGAGTGACAAAATTCTGTGTACATCAAGAAGGGAAGACAAGGAAAGCCTTTATTGTTAAGCTTGCAACTCTCTCATCTGTGACTCCTGGGTACCAGGGATCCATTTCCATAGGGTTTGGGTCCTTCAAGTTCCAAGTAGGGGAAACAAGGTAAGAAGAACATGGACCAAGAACTCAGTAAGTGGAACTTCCCTGGCAACCCAGTGGTTAAGACTCCACATTCAATTCAGGGGGCACAGTTTTGGTCCCTGGTCAGAGAAATAAAATCCTGCATATCACATTCCCCACCACCCAGAAAGAACTCACTAAGAATGTAAAAATGCCAGATTCTTCCAGTCAATCTGAGACAGAACTACCCGACTGTTTAACAATTGTTCAGTAATTTAAGTAATCCTAAAGGTCTTTTTTGTAATATAAAATGTGGCCTCTTTTCCATGTCAGAGTCCTAGTTAAACATCAACCAGCCTTTTCACAGTTTGAGGTGGGAGGCAAGTTTAGAAGAAAGGGCTGGAAAAGGAAATACAAAAGGAGTTTCCCAACCCACAGGTTGCAGAATCTTTTAGGGCAAGGAAAAGGAAGACTTTCTAAAGTTCTATGTTAAATGCCAGAAATTTACATTGTATCTTGCTATAGCTAAAAACTAGCATATGTGACCTAAGGCTTCTGAACCTTGCTATTCATGTTGAAGTCAAGTAATTCTTAGTTGCAGAAGGCTGTTCTGTATAATATGGGATGTTTAGTAGCATCTCTGATCTCCACTCATTAAATCCCAGTGTAACTCTCTCCCTTTGTGACAAGAAAAAAAGGTGTCCAGATATTTCCAAATGTCCCCTTCTTTTTGTGGTTCAATCACTAAGTCATGTCCAAATCGTTGCAACCCCATCTCCTTTATCCTTGCGACACATATCCTTTTCCTGTATCTTTCCCTGTGTTACCCATTCTTTCATTGATTTGCAGTCACTCAGTCTTGTCCGACTCTTTGTGGACCCATGGACTACAGCATGCCAGGCTTCCCTGTCCTTCACCATCTCCCAGAGTTTGCTCAAATTCATTTCCATTGAGTCAGTGGTGCCATCCAACCACCTTATCCTCTGTCGCCTGCTTCTCCTCCTGCCTTCAGTCTTTTCTATCATCAGCATCTTTTCCAATGAGTTGGCTTTTTGCATCAGAAAGTGAAGTCACTCAGTCATGTCCAACTCTTTGTGACCCCATGGGTGGTAGCCTGCCAGGCTTCTCCATCCATGGGATTTTCCAGGCAAGAATAGTGGAGTCAGTTGCCATTTCCTTCTCCAGAGAACCACTGGGCAAACCGGACCAGATCTTCCACATGGGTCACCCTCCATGTGTGAGGGGTTACCCAGTCTCTACCCAGGCCACACCCCCCCTACAAGGGGTAATTGCTGTGATTCTTCACTGTCAGTTCATTCTTCAGTCCACTGGGGCTTCAGTCGGTGTCCTCTTCACACTGTATTAGAGATGAAAACCCTTTCCTAAAAGGTCGATGCAGGGCGCTGTTGCTACATCTCAACACAAAACAGGAAGCAAATTAATACTGAATATTCAATACCAACTTCAAATTAAATGCAATTAAATACATTGGCCAGCTCTATGACTCACAAGTTTTCCACTGCCATGGTCTGAGCTTCCTCTTCTCTTCTGATAGTCCTTCTCTGGCTCACTCTTGTCTCCTGACCCAGCTGGTAAGTTGCTCCCAGCTTTGCTTGTTACCACTATATAAAGAGTATGAATTAGTCAATACAGCTCCAGATTGCTTTCAGAGTTGTGCTTGTGTCTTATGGTTATTTTGCTTTTCCATTTTGTGAACTAAGGTTATCACACTGGGATTCTACATTTTAGAACTTTGAAGTCCCAAATGTTCCCTTATTGGTGCTTCTTTGGGATCTAAATTGTATATTTGGAAGATAGTCACAAGAAAGCTTTATCTCAGATAAACTCACAAGTCAGTCAAAAAATATATGCATACGTATATACCTATACATATCAGTGATCAGTGAAAGTCACTCAGTTGTGTCCAACTCATTGCAACCCCATGGACCATAGCCTGCCAAGCTCTGCTGTCCATGGAATTCTCCAAACCAGAATACTGGAGTGGGTTGCTGTTCTCTTCTGAATGGGATCTTCCCAATCCAGGGATCAAACCCAGGTCTCCCGCATTGCAGGCAGATTTTTATCATCTGAGCCATCAGGGAAGCCCATATATACATATAGATACATATATATATGTGTGTGTGTGTATATATATATATATATATATATACACAGATTATATCACATGTGTTATATATGGGGCTTCTCAGGTGGCTCAGTGGTAAAGAATCTGCCTGCCAATGCAGGATCCACAGACAGCACAGTTTTAGTCCTTGGGTCAAGAAGACCCCCTAGGGGAGGAAATGGCAATCCACTCCAGTATTTTTGCCTGAATAATCCCACGGAGAGAGGAGCCTAGTGGACTACATTCCATGGGGCCTTAAAGAGTCAGACACAACTGAGCAATTGAGCATTCACACACCCGAGGTATTTATGAATATGTAAGTATATACACATAATTTTATAGAAGTAATAATATTTTTGCATGTATACTTCATGACAGCTACACCTTTGCTCTTGTGACATGGAACAATCTGTTGTCTGAATGACTTCTAGTCAGAAAAAGTTACACCAATAAACATCCCATATGATATATATTCCTCATGGAAATAATCCAGAATCCTCGATGTTCAGGAAAAGAACCCAAGTCTTAATGCAGTATCTAACAATGGAGTCAAGGTTGAATCTTAAGAATTGCACCGAGTGGGATCATTTTAGGAACTTGTTAAGTACTGATGTCTTTGATGCTTGTCCTCCTATTTGTCTGCTGTGGGGCTCCCTTCTTTATCTTTATGTGAGAAGTCAAGCCTGCCTTCCCCTTTTACTCCTAGTGTCTCCATCCTCTCTACCTACAGGATCTTACAAGATTACAGGAAGATTACAGGTAAACTACTGGGTGTTTACCTTTTTTAATATTCTTATTTATTTATTCAGCTGCACCAAGTCTTGGTTGTGGTGCACAGGGTTTTCAACCTTCGTTGTGGCAAGCAGATTCTTTTAGTTGGGGCATGTGAAATCTTTTTAGTTGCAGCATGTGGAATCTAGTGCTTCTACCAGGGATCAAACCTAGGCCCCCTGCATTGGGAGCACAGAGTCTTAGCCACTGGACTTCCAGAAAAGTCCTTGGTCATTCACCTTTAAGTCAGGGCTTCCTGTCTTCAAACTTGGGAATGGTAAGTCCAGAAGTCTTCAGTTTCTCCCCATCTGCATGCCCTAGAGCCTCCAAAATTAACTCTTTGAAGAACTTTCTAACCATATATATCTTCTACTGCTCTGATCCCATAATGCACATCACCAAAAATCAGTGAAAGCTTGTCAAGATGAATTCTACATAGTTTATGTAATGAAATCAATAAGTAAACCAACTGAGCCCCACTCATCCTCTGGATATTCTCACAGTTCACCCCTTTCCCATAGGAGGCTTTTTTTTTTTTTTTTTGCTGTGGTGCAGATTGCTTCAACTATTTTTCCCAGACTCCAAGGTTGCCTTCCTTAATCCACCATCCACATGCTGCCAAACAGTGAACAAAAAATAAAAATATATTTTTCTTTTGCTTCAACCCTTCAGTGACACATGACTTGATAGGCTTGTTTCTCCCATGGCCAGTCATATGCTCTGTGGGCAAGATAGATATAACACACTTCTCTTCCTGGCTTAACCATAGCAGTGCTGAGCTAATGGAAGAGGCCGTGTTACGTTGCCTCTAATAGTATAAAAGGGGAGGGAGAAATACTCTTTTAACAAAATGTTTCACACTTTTTCTAAGAGGCAGTCACTCTTGGCCAGATAAAAGATGCTGGAAATGGAGGGAAATGAGTAAACTGGTATTTCTTTAATTTTTCTCCTTGCAGAGATTCACAACTACAGGGTATGGGACATCTCAGGTCAGAGCAATGGTGGAAATGGTGAGGAGAGGAGCCCATAGAAGAGAAGGACCCTTTTGAAGGCGTTACTGGAAGGTAGAAAATTAGGGCCTGCTTCAGGATCCAAGCAGTGTATGAGGATGTCAAGAAGATCCCTGAGATATTCTTGACTCCCCTGCCACAGAACATTCAATCTAGCCCATGGCTGAAAATCCATACTCTGTGGTCAATGGTAGTCTGAGTGTGAAAGACCCACAGAGTATCTTTTGAGGGGGAGGGAATGCTGAGATGTGTCATTCTACACTGTCAAGGATAAAGAACAGGGGTGACATAGTTTTGAAAATATTCAAGAATCTTAAGATGTATTTGAAAAGCTTTACAGGGACTTCCCTTGGGGCCCAGTGGTTAAGATTTCACCTTCCAGGGCAGGGGCTGTAGAGTTTGATGATCAGCTGGGGAGTTAGATTCCACATGCCCTGCAGCCAAAAAATCAAACCATTAAACAGAAGCAATAATGTGGCGAAGTCATCAAAGATTTTTTAAATGGTCATAGTCTTTACCTCTGACTCCTGCTGCTTAACACTTCTGTGACTGTCAATATACTCTGGACTCCCTCATTCCAGGCTATTATCTGTGCTTTTGCTCGTGTATCCACTTGTACGAAATGTGGTGCGTTTCACTACTCTCATCTGTACTGCTAAACCCTACTCATCTTTTAAGACTCTGCTGACATGAAGTTATGTCACATCTTGTCTCAGGTTCAATTCAGTATTCTACATTATTCATACCTCAATAAAGACATACATTGCAATATAATTGCAAGTGGATATATTTATCCCATCCACTAAGTTACAAGTAGATCAAATAACTGAATACTATTAATTTTTCAGCCATCTCCTCCTGGCCTGTGTGCTCAGGTGTGACCCACTCTTTGGGACCCCTTGGACTATAGCCCTCAGGGTCCTTTGTCCATTGAATTTTCCAGGCAAGAATACAGGAGTGGGTTGCCATGTCCTCCTCCAGGGCATCTTCCTGACCCAGGGATCAAATCTGCATTAGCAGGCAGATCCTTTACCGCTGAGCAACCTGGGAAGGCTCTACCTTCTCCAGGACCCACTAGTTATTCAGTATTTATTGAAAAAAAAATACTCCTAATATGCATTTTTGGTTGTTTTTCTTAATATAAATAAATGATAGTTTCTTTTCTTTATTAACTAAGTTTGACTTTGTGGTGTCATAGAAGCAGAAGCTTTTCTGGCACCCCTAAATTGTCACCATGATACAGGTCCATTGTTGGAAAGTAGAGGTCGGGAAACTTCAAGTGTCCTTCAAGAGACATTGACTCTCTAGCTGGAGCCAGGTCATCCCGAGACGCTCATGATCCCCTGGAACATCTGCCAAAAGTACACCTGAAACTGGATTTTTGCCACAAATGCATCATGTGGTTTCTTGGGCATGATTTAAATCTTTGATATACTAAGGGTGAGTCAAGTGTAAATAACATTACGAAATGTGGATGACTTCAAGGAAGCATTTGTTCCCAATGTCTTTGTTTTGACAAGCTACAGACCTCAGCAGAACTAAGTTATTTATGTGAAAACTATAACTTCTAGTCCATAGTAACAGTGAACTTTTTTCTGTTTCTTTGTAAAAGAAATTTATTTGTAAACTTTCTAATAACTTAGCCCTGACACTACTTTTTTTTCCTAATTTATATCATGAACACTTGAAGGGCAATTATCAAATTCCACTTAAATATTTAAATATGGGGTATATTGGATTATGTTTTTTATACACTGGTGAATATCAGCTATTATATTAAAGTTGATCCAGTCCTATTCATCAGCTGCCTTATTGTGGGTTGAAAGTTTTTGTGGAAGAGATCATGAATCCATGAACAGAGCAAACAATCTATATAATCCATCCTCATATCATTCAAAAATTTATAACTTAATAAATAGAAACCTAGTTTAAAACATTGGAAGGGAGGTCAAAATGAGAATTTCCCAAGTGAAATTCAGTCATGACATTAGGGTTTCCCAGGTGGGGCTAGTAAAGAATCTGCCTGCCAATGCAGGAGACTCAAGATATGTGGGTTTGATACCTGGGTCAGGAAGATCTCCTGGACTAGTAAGTGACAACCCACTCCAGTATTCTTGCATGAAAAATTCCATGGACAGGGGAACCTGGCAGGCTACCAACCATGGGGCCGCAAAGAGTCAGACACGACTGAGCAACTCAGCACACACATTAGGGCAAAAGGAAAAACAAAGGTGATCGCCTACTCACTCTGCCTTGATTCTCAAATACCAACTTTGAGGGTTTTCTGAAAGGCCTTGACAACATTACAACTTGCATGTTTACAACATTATAATTTGCACGACTCACGTGTTCATGCAAGCTCTCTCGTACTATGTAGCAGGTAGTTTCCCAGAAGCTGAGAACGCAACAGTGAACAAAACAGACAGGTACCCATGGAGTCTAAATTCTATTATGGAGTATCAGAGAACTAAATAAAGACTTCTGGCAAGCGCATTTAAGAAAACAAACACAATGATACATAGAGTATTCCTTAGAGCAGAAAGAAAGGACCGCACATCAAACAAGATTCTGAAAAGGCCAAGAAGGTGACTTCTGAGCTCAGATCTGAAAACTATACAAGCAACAGCTGCTAAAATGCATTTGAGGAACAGGAAACAGCAAACACAAATGGACTAAAGAAGAGTTAAACTTAGCAGAAATAAATTCACCGAGAGTGAACCTTAGTGATCAGGAACAGATGGGCATTGGCCAGGGCACACAGGGATTTATGAATTAAAAAAGGAAACTGGATTTTATGAAAAGACAAGAAGCTATTGGCAAGTTTTAAACCATAGAATGGCATACTCTTACTAAGTATTTTTGAAAGATTGCTGTTCTGCTAATGTTAAGCTCCAAACAGAACATCCATAGCAATAACATTTTACTTAATTACTTGCTTCTGACTGGCTAATTTGCTAATCCATAGCACATTAAGGGCAATTAGCAGCTTTAATTGTGGCTTAGCTTTTAAAGGCTATTTTGTTTCTTATTTTTATTTTTAGTCATCATCATAATCATTAGTGCCATGTATAATTATTAGGGAATTCCTTCCATGTTGCCAAAAACTCATTTCTAAATAACTCTAGCTTTACTGTACTTTTGTTCCCCAAATATTTGCCTTAATATCCTTAATATTTTAATTCTATATATAACAGTTTCCCTTTTTGCCTATCAATGGATGTTAATTTTTTATACAAACACAAACCTGTTTTCGAGCTAATGTAAATTATTTGAAGTTTTACAAAATCCTTTAATAGTGATTGACCACTGGAAATACAGAGATAATATTTGAAATCTCCAAAGCTCATACTGAGCAATAAATTTGATTCAATGAAAAATAATTGACAGAGCAATAGGTTATATACTTACATGAAGAAATATTAAGAATATTTTTAGAAGAAATACCTGTCAAGTTCTAAAGTAAAAGCTTTTGCTCTTTCTCTGCATTTGTTTGTTTTTAGTTTAAAAAATATTTCATACTTGTTATTAGAAGTAAGGAAAAACTAGAAAATGATCCAGGTAAGGAAGGAAAAAAATAACACTAGTACATCAAGTATACTTATCTTAAAACCTCAGTCACCTAGATCACTATTTTCTATAATAGAAAAGAAAATATAAAGAGAAAATTAAAGAGAAAAAGATCCCAGGTTACTTGTTTTGATTAATGAGAGGCATATTAATCTGCATTCTCCAAAGAAACAGAGCCAATAGGAATTGTGAGAATTCAAGCTGACAAGTCCCGGAATCTGCAGTTGGTAAGCTGAAAACGTTTAGTTCGAATCTAAGGATAGGAAAACCAGACGTGTCAGATAAGGATTCTTTCTTACTTGAGGGAAGATTAGCCCTTTAATTTTATTCAGGTCTTTACCTGAAATGTTAAGCTCATCCCAAAACACACTTGCTGAAACACCCAGATTAATATTTCATCAGATATCTGGGCATTTTGTGATCCAGTTCAGTTAACACATAAAATTATCCATCACAGGTGACTTTTAAAGCTTAGGCCAGGATTCAAGTATCTATTCATCCTACCAATATTTATGGGTACCCTGATAAGCATCAGGTCTACCCTAGATTCTAGGGATTCAATGAGATTTTAAAAAAATGATCTTTGACTTCAGTGGCCCTTGGGAAATAGGAAAATGCAAATTCAGTGAGATCGTTGCCAAAGGGATGGGGTTGGAAAGAGAGGGTGGGGTCAAGTACTAAACGGGTGTTCAAGAGATTTAACTTTAAAATTTAGGGATTGGGATGAATTGGGAGATTGGGATTGGCATATATTTGCTACTGATACTATGTCTAAAATAGATAACTATTGAGAACTGACTATTAGCACAGGGAACTCTAATCACTGCTCTGTGGTGACTGAATGGGATGAAAACTCAAAAAAGAGGGGATATATGTGTACATATTGCTCATTCACTTTGCCATATTGGGAACAATATTCTTAGATAAAGAAAATAAAGTAAAATTTAGAGAATAGTAATGAGATTACCTGCAAAAAAGGCGTAAGGATCCCAGAAAGAGGGAATGTCCTGTCTAAAGAAATATATAGGATCAGAAAGGACACTGTGGGGAGTGCAAGTGGGCTGGGGAACCAAGAGGAGACTCTTGCTGTTGTATTCAGTTGCTAAGTCACGTTCAACTCTTTGTAACCCCATGGGGTGTAGCCCACCAGGCTCCTCTGTCCATGGGAATTCCCAGGGAAGAATACTGGAGTGGGTTGTCATTTCCTTCTCCGGGGCATCTTCCAGAGCCAGAGATCAAACCCATCTCTCCTGCATTGGCATGCAGATTCTTTACTGCTGGGCCACCAGGGAAGCCCCA
Source organism: Muntiacus reevesi (assembly GCF_963930625.1). Classification (NCBI taxonomy): domain Eukaryota; kingdom Metazoa; phylum Chordata; class Mammalia; order Artiodactyla; family Cervidae; genus Muntiacus; species Muntiacus reevesi. Next base: position 123,153,331 of record NC_089251.1, read on the forward strand.
AGAGAAGACCTAGTGATTGGGAAAATCCCAAGTGACCATGGGAGGTTATGTCATAAAAGGCTGTGTGCAGTGAGCATTGCTCTTTGATTGTTACTGCAAGCCAACAGAATTTTCTCTAGATGAAAGGCAACTCCCCAGGGCACAAAGAATCTTATTCCATTTTCAGCAAACTTTACCTAATTTTTGCTTGAGTTTTGCCAAAACTTTTTTTTTTTTTTTGCTGCCGCCAATGATAGCTCAGTTGGTAAAGAATCCGCCTGCAATGCAGGAGACCCTGGTTCGATTCCTGGGTTGGGAAGATCCACTGGAGAAAGAATAGGCTACCAATTCCAATATTCTTGGACTTCCTTTGTGGCTCAGCTAGTAAAGAATCTGCCTGCAATATGGCAGACCTAGGTTCAGTCCCTGGGTTGGGTAGATCCCCTGGGGAAGGGAAAGGTTACCCACTCCAGTATTCTGTCCTTGAGAATTCCAGTTGCAGAGTCCTACAGGATTGGCGACTTTCACCTTCAATGATTAACATTTTTTCTGTCTTTAAATGACTTGTTGTGTCAAACACTGAACCTTCAAATTCACATCATCCCTCCTTTATACATCCATTAAAGAAGCACCATTCATGTCAAACACAGATAGATTACAGCAGACAGAACATATGTGGCCTTTTCCTTGGCAAGCTGAAAGTCTCCTAGAGAGGAAAGAAAATAGAGGATCACAAACTAAAATATATAACTTTTAATGTGATTTCTGCAATGAGTGCAAAGTACAGCTATGATTGGTTATTAAAGCTAAAGTCAAAATCAGCCCAGACAAAAAAAACCCAGAGCGACCTAGGGAAATCTTAGGCTATTTTATCTTACCAAATCAGTGATACAATCACTAAGGTCCAAACCAACTCAGAGGCCTGCTTTAAAGTGCACAGAAACCTATTTTATCTTACCAAACCAGTGATACAATCACTAAGGTCCAAATCAACTCAGAGGCCTGCTTTAAAGTACACAGAAACCCATGGTCTTGTCCAGGCATAGACCTATTATTTTAGCTGTCATCTCCAACTGGAAACAAGAAATAAAATTTAAGTTCCTTCTTGACTTCATGATCTGACTCATTCATTAATTGCTCCTATTGGTTACTATTAATTGAACCACTCCCTTTGCTGCATTTTGTTTATTTGACTTAATAATTATATCTGAACCTCTACTGTCAAAATCCAAGCAGTGGCATAAGAGAGAAAAATAAGGTTTCTAACAGCATTCTGCCTCTAGGCAATTATCAAGGTTTTTATAGCATCTTCTTAGAACTAAATTGGAAACATAAATTCTATAACTGGAATGAGAAGAACTCATTTGCTTATCTGAAGACCAAGCCATTTTTCTTCATGCCAACACCACCCAGAGGCTCCCAACACCCCTACACTCAAACAGAAAGTAGCAGGTACGCACCTCCTGTCTTCAGTGAATTACAACCAAGATGGTATTAAAGTGGAAAGGGTGAAGATAAATAAAAGAAACCTAAAAGCCAGAAGCTGGTTCATATCCACCAACCCTTGGTCGAATTCTCCTAGTTGGCCCCAGCATTAAAAATATTTGCAAGCTGCAGTAATTATAGCCCAAACAATTTATTGAGGCCTTTTCTTATTTGCATTACATATAGTCAGATCTGCCCACAGAATTTTTCTCTTAGTTGTCTTGCCATTCTTGTATCCTAGCCATTACCATGTACCATCCTGCATTAATCCCACACACACTTCAAGCTGCCTGGTCCTTAGCCCTCACTGCTTTAGAAAACCTCCACAGCATCCATGCTCCTGGGTGATGTGACTAAGACTCTTTACAACTCCTGGTGAGCTAGGATCTTCTGTGTTATTACCATAGCAAGAACAAACAAAGGTTGAAAAGGAGACTAATGTTTGGGGGTGAATGTTTTTAACAGAGAAAAAGCTTTCACACTGTGAATTACAATAGATAAAACATTGAATACCTGAGTTTTGGCTTCCATTTTGCATTTAAATATCACTTATTTTAAGAATACCTAGACATTTAAACTATTCTAGAAATTGACGTTTTTAATTCTAAAATGAGAAAACTCAAATACGGCTAGCAGTTAAATTTAATTAACTGTGTTTAATAGGAGTTCTTGGACTCAGAATGAACACATATTAATCCATTCATCTATTTAGCCATCCAAGTATTAACTCATTCAAAAAATATATATTTAGAATCAACTGTATGACTCTATTCTAATCAGAGTCTCAAACATGCTTGGAAAAAGTGGTTTTTATTTTCACATCAGATTGGATGTATAAGCCATAGAAAAGATTACATAAATTTGGATGCTCAGGAATAGAAAAAATACTATCTATTTCTGGAATCAAACAGCAGAGCTTTATGGCTTTATAATCCCATTCATTCATTCATTCATTCAATAAATGTGTGTCAAAATCCTGCTATCTATATTGGATGAGGCCCAACTCCTACAGAAAGGACTAATTATTTGAATAGGTTATTTTAGTAAGTGGCTTCCTTGGTGGCTCAGGTGGTAAAGAATCTGCCTACAATTGGGAGACCTGGGTTCAATCCCTGGGTTGAGAAGATCCCCCGGAGAAGGGAACGGCTACCCACTATAGTATTCTGGCTTGCAGAATTCCAGGACTAGACCGTCCATGGGGTCGCAAAGAGTAGATCATGACTAAGCAAATTTCACTTTCAGTAAGTACAAAAGCTTAGCATGGTTGCTCACAAGATGTCAGTTGGTCACTTTGCGAAGAAATGGGAACACTGTCTCTAGGCAGTTGGGACTTACTGAAGACTTTCATGGAGAAGAAGGGTGTAGTTGGGGTATACAGATCTTCTGAAGCAAGTATGAAGAATGAGATAGAGAACTGGATTTTATCTTGTGTGGGGTGGGAGTTAAGCAGGGAGAAGCCAAGGAGACTTCTTCAATGGGCCATGTGAGACATGATAGTCTCAGCCATGCACCTGCTGAGGCTATGAGATGACAAGGAAGTAACCCAAAGGAAAGAGAGTGTATGTCTCCATCAACATGTAGGTTAAAAGCCTAAATACAACTTAACTATGTAAATTTAGGTGTTACCATGATACAGGCAAACATAAGTTTGTTAAGGGTCAGAGGTACTAGGCAGGAGAACCCAGTATTTCTGTAGTATTTGCTATGTGTCTAAATGCTATGCACAGTTTAATTTTCTGAGATTAAATTTACAGGTTAAATCATTTCAATAATCCCCATTGAGAGGTTAAAGAAAATATTTCAAATCTCTGAGCTACTAAGAGTAACTGCTAGATATAAAATCCAAGTATGCCAACACTCTTGGATTTAACCATAAATGGCATTATTGTTAGTATCATTGAATCTTTACTGTAGTAATTCCTGACTGCAATACGTGACATCCAATGGCACAGAAGAATCATGCTGGTGTTTTGGAATTCTCCTTCTTTATTCCATAATCTCATCCTCTGTAAATTCTTTTTAATTTTGGTTGTTTCTACTTTTACAGTGGTTCTCCTCATCATTTAGATAGTATGTTTTTAATACTCCTTAATAAAAACAACACCCATTTTGGCCTCACTGTAAAAGATGGTCATTTAAATAAAATGTACTGAACTCTCATTCTCCATTGCTAGTGTCAGTGTTTGATAGTGATATGATTGCTCTTAGTTTTTATATGGACACTTTCAGCTCAATTCAGTCACTCAGTCGTGTCCGACTCTTTGCGACCCCATGAACCACAGCACATCAGGCCTCCCTGTCCATCACCAACTCCCAGAGTCCACCTAAACCCATGTCCATCAAGTCGGTGATGCCATCCAACCATCTCATCCTCTATGGTCCCCTTCTCCTCCTGCCCTCAATCTTTCCCAGCATCAGGGTGTTTTCAAATGAGTCAGCTCTTCACATCAATTGGCCAAAGTATTGGAGTTTCAGCTTCAACATCAGTCCTTCCAATGAACACCCAGGACTGACACTTTATGACATTACTAATATATGTGAGTCCCTATTTCTTATTCTATAGGATTTTTATGGCATAGACCTATCCACATTTCTTATGGTGTAGACCTATCCACATTTCTTAAGATGAAGTTTTCACTACACTTACCCTCTCTTACTTCCCTTGCTTTTTCATCTCCCACCTTGACAGTTAAATTTTTTCATTTTTAAGTAATTAACTTTATCATCTTTTACACTTTATTCTGCACTCACAACCAAGTTGGTCATGATTTGTCTGTAGACTGGCTCTAGATATTTAGGGCATAAGATAGTTAGTTAAGTTGCTCAGTTGTGTCCGACTCTTTGCAACTCTGTGGACTGTAGCCCACCAGGCTCCTCCATCCATGGGATTATCCAGGCAAGAATACTGGAGTGAGTTGCCATTTTCTTCTCCAGGGGATCTTCCCGACCCAGGGATCGAACCCAGGTCTCCCGCATTGCAGACAGACGCTGTAACCTCTGAGCCATAAGTAGCTATGCTATTATGATGGTGCAGATAATGTCATTGCCTCAAATACTGCATTAGAATTACATTCTTATCTCAGAAATTTAATGTTGGGACCTCTTTCAAAGCTGGAAGAAATGATCCTCATATAGAGGTCAAGTTGATTTTATTTTACTATGCCAAATCATACCACATTTTAATTTGCTTCTATGTAAAATTCCATTGGACTGCAAGATCAAGTCAGTCAATCCTGGTTAATTCATGTTGATGTTTAGTAGAAATCAACACAATACTGTAAAGCAATTATCCTTCAATTAAAAATAAATTTAGGAAAAAGACGGTTAATCCTTAAGAAAATCAACCCTGAATATTCATTTTAAGAACTGATGCTGAAGCTAAAACTCCAATACTTTGGCCACCTGATGCAAAGAGCTTACTCATTGGAAAAGACTTTGATCCTGGGAAAGACTAAAGGCAGGAGGAGAAGGGGACGGCAGAGGATGAGAGGATTAGATAGTATCACTGACTGACTCAATGGATGTGAGTCTGAGGTAACTCTGGGAGATAGTGAAGAAGAGAGGAACCTGGCATGCTTAGTCCATGGGGTCACAAAGACATGATTTAGTGATTGAACAACATGTAAAACTATGGCTTTTTGAACAGTTCAGTTTTATCACTTCCAATTGCCTCTTTATTTGTTTTCTTTCCCTTTTCCTTCCTTCTTTTGTTCCTCTCTTTTCTCCCTCCCTCCCTCCCTTCCTTCCTCTTCCCTGCCCTCTCTCTTCAAACTATGTGCCTTGATACCATCCTATGCTCTTTCAAACCTCTCATTCAGAGGAACAGCAGTTGCTTCGTGATCTTCCCTAGCAATTTGAGTTTCCCTCTCATTCTTTTGCCGGTGGACACTAGGATCCCGGTGGCTCCAGGATGATCGAAGCATGAGAGGGAAGGAGGTACGCTGGTCCTCCTTAGCATCTGTCTGTATTGTCATCAGCTGAGAAAGCGTGACCCTACTGGTCCTCTTCCATGTTTTTCATCAGCTTATCTCCCATCTTAGATTTGGACAACATTCAGCCCTTCTCCTGCCTCACTCTATGGTCGGGAAAACAGCAGTGCTGTAGAGATCTGTCTTGAAATAACTACACACCTCCATCTGACTCTTCTATGCCTTGGTCAGGCTTGAGGATTTCCATGAAGGTTGCTAGATTCTGAGGGATTTAAGTAGAAATGATATAAAACCCTTTTCTGTTTTTGAGTTCCCCAAACTCTATGGGAAATCTATCCTAATGTCTGCCTCTCATTGCCACTTAGGAATTTGACTTCAGAGGAAAGTAGAGAGCGGGAGTCCTTTAATCAGGGATCAATATGAGAGATTTACTGTCCTGCCTTTTTTTTTTTTTTTTTTTTTCTGAACGATAACCCTTTTTCCCTAGCCCAAACCATTTTTATCTCCATTACGGTTAGAAAGACCCATTCTCAATGATTCTTCCTAGTCTTTCAGGCCAGCATCTCAATAGATACCTTATTTATTTCCATTTGTGTTTTCCTTTTAATCCTATCCCATTTGTAAAATATTCTTTAGGCCAAACTTCTCTGAAAACTGATTCTTCAAATAGATTCCTGGTTATCCATATGCTACACTCCAGGGATGTCTGAATTTCAGTTCAAACTCAAGCTGGATAATGGTTATATGGACTACTCTTTACCTTGCTATTTTATTGCATACTAGACCTACACATTTCCTAAAGCAAAACTGGATGATCAAAAATATTTTCAAAATTGTATATGATGTGAACTGATATATCTTAAAGGCTCAGCTGCAGAAATAAAATTATTTTGAATTTCAGCCTCATCTCAAGATATTTGAAGACAAAAAAGTTAAAGGCACTCAAGTCTATTAAAACTAACTTCAGATCTCCCACAAATTCTGGGACATTTATCTGAAGTCCCGTTGGGTTTAAGCCATGATTTTTACTTCAGATTTACAGTGATATGCTAAAGAAAAAAGCTCCTAAAATATTCTAAGGAGTCAGCATTCTGCCACCAAGGAAGTTGGTTCCCCTGAGTTGCGAACTTCTGTTCTCTAGTGGCCCTTAAAGGCCATTCAAATTAATGTTCAACCCTCAGGGGGCCTGCATTTATCAGATATTTTTCCCCATTTGTTTTCTCCTCTCATTGAAAGAGCATTTAAATGGGTTAAATATGAGTTGTGGTTATGTTTAAATTGATTTCTAACAGTTCTCATTAAAGTTGAAAAAAAATCTTCTAGAAATAAGAAAGTACCTATTAGCAGGTATTTCATAGATTTTTAAAGTGAAGACAGATGAATCTTTGAAGCACCTCAGCTTCATGCTTAAAAATATCAAGAACATATTTTATTATGGTTATGTGCTGCCATACAGCTTCCGTGGTGGCTCAGATGGTAAAGCGTCTGCCTGCAATGTGGAGGACCCAGGTTCGATCCCTGGGTCGGGAAGATCCCCTGGAGAAGGAAGTGGCAACCCACTCCAGTATTCTTGCCTGGAAAAGTCCATGGATGGAGGAGTCTGCTGGGCTACACAGTCCATGGGGTTGCAAAAAGTCAGACACGACTGAGAGACTTCATATACATGATGCCATACAATAACTTTTTCATAATAAATCCTTAAGAAATCCTGAGGGATTTTAAAATGAAAGATTCATACAATTTGGAATCGTTAAGATCTAAATACAAGAAATTTACTGACTAAATAGGGTGTCCCAGTTGGTCCAGTCACAAAAAATCTGCCTGCTAATGCAAGAGACTCAAGAGACACAGGTTTGATCCTTAGGTTTGGGAGACCCCTTGGAGAAAGAAATGGCAGTGCACTCCAGTATTCCTTTCTGGGCAATTCTATAGACAGAAGATCCTGGTATGCTGCAGTCCATAGGGTCACAAAGGGTCTGCCACAACTGAGCACTCACACACGCACTGGCTGCATACTCTTGCAAGTCGTCTAATGTTTTAGGTTTTGATTGATAATCTGATCTGATACCACTTTGTTTCAAGCTTCATGGGTTCATTGACTACTAATCAGGTATAATAAATGTAATTTCACTTGAAAATATTGAGTACCATAAAATTATTACCTTGATGATTTTTAACTTAGTGTATCTATAAGAATTTCTGATAGTTTTTTATACAACCCATGTTCATTGAGCAAAACTGTTCTATGAATACAATATACCACGTTCCATTTACTTATTATATTTTGAGAGATTTCCCCATTTCAGCTATAATTCAGAATGAAAAATTAACTAAACAATGAGCAAAGCTTCTTAGTATGACACGAAATAGAGGCTTGCAAATACTTGTTCATTTACTTAACGATCACTTATTCTCTAAAAGCGACAATAAAATTTAAAGCGTAAAAAGTCAGATCTATTTTTATAAATATACATTTGATAACTAGATGGCCTACAGAGAAAATGATCCTGACTTAAATGAAAATTTAGAGAATCAACAGCCTTAGTGCTTAATGTCACCCATAGGAATTTCAAACAAAAGTTCTCAAAACTTTTCATAATTTATTTAAGAATCAGATTAATTACCACACCGAGAACAGTAGAAATGAAGCTCAGAGCTTACAGATTTGTCATAACATAAAAATAGTTGCTAAAAAAATACACTTGTAATACAATTTGGAGAAGATAAGACTAACTTATTATAATGTTCCACAATAAAATTTTAGAAAGTTAACATCTAGGAAAATTAACAGTTCCAGAAGCGAGTTTGTTGTATTGAGAGGTTTTTTATGAAGGCTAATTTTATGTATCAATTTGACTGGGCCATGGGATGCCCAGATATTTGATTAAACATTTCTCTGAGTGTGTCTATGAAGGTGTTTCTGGATGAAATGAACATCTAAATATGTAGACTGAGTAAAGCAGATCGCCCTCACCAAGAGGGTGGGTCTCATTCAATCTACTAAAGTCCTGAACCAAACAAAAAGTCTGATCCCCCACCGTGGTTAAGTGGGCTTCCCGGGTGGTACAGTGGTAAAGAATCCACCTGCCAAAGCAGGAGATGCAGAAGATGCTGGTTTGATCCCTGGGTTGGGAAGATCCTATGGAGGGAAGCCTGGCATCCCACTCCAGTATTCTTACCTGGAGATCATGGACAGAGGAGCCTGGCAGTCTACAGTTCAAGGAGTCACAAAGAGCCGGACATGATTGAGTTTACACTCAGACACACACACACACACTCTTAAAAGAGAATTCCTCATACCTGACAGCTTTCCAACTAAAGCATCAGCTTTTTCCTGTTTAATGCTCCTTCCTCTATAGGAAAGCACAACTTTCATTAATAATTATGGAATTAAACTAATAAAATAATAGTCAGAGAAGCAGTGCAGACAGTAAAATATTTCTTTTATTGAAATTTGCATAAATAATTATGTTGCTAAAAGTAAAATAAAACAAAATAAAGTGATTTTTTCAGTATAAAAGCACAATTATTTATTCAGTAGTTTTTATGTCTAACTAGCAGTTTGAGCACTGATCTTCAGGGGACATTCTATGTAAGCTATATAAATAATTGTTCATTAACTTTGTTAGTTACTATTAGTGAAATATAAGCTAATTACAGTAGTAGCATATGCTAAACTTCTGCTAATATAAGAGAAGGAAATGGCAACCCACTCCAGCGTTCTTGCCTGGAGAATCCCAGGGATGGAGGAGCCTGGTGGGCTGCCGTCTAAGGGGTCACACAGAGTCGGACACGACTGAAGCGACTTAGCAGCAGCAGCAGCAATATAAGCAAAAACGTACAATTTAGGCAATTACTGAATCATACTGCTCTTGTAACATTTGTCTTTAGGAACAAAAAAATATAACTATTAAAGAAAAAGTGTAAATTTTTAATTATATGCATATTTATTGAAATATAGTTGACTTACAACATTGTATTAGTTTCAGGGGTACAGCAAAGTGATTCAGTTATACATGTATATGTGTATATTTATATTTTTATTCTTTCTCATTGTAGGTTATTAGAAGGTTAAGTTTATTTTTACATATGTAAAAGTCATATAAATTTTATTTCTATGAATGCAATGTATTATTTACATTCATTAAAATATGTGCTACTTAAAATTCTCCCTTATTAAACTAAATACTGTACAAATTATGTGTACTTACAGTCAAGACTGTTTTACTGTTTTACCTTCCAAACACAGTATAAATTCCATTTGCCATGTGACCTTGAATGACAAAGTTAAATAACTCTATTTCTATTTCTGTACTTTTACAGTTACCATGCAAATTATTTATTTTGATCAACTAACTGTTTTAATGCAGGACTAGGTAGTACCATAGGGCTGGAGGCACAAACTATGCTCAAAATAAACTCCAGTTATAATGAACCACTGTAAACTTTTTCTCCAGAGAGTCATCTATAGCTGTGTCTATGTGTGTTGGGAGCTGTATAATCGGAGGTTCTCTGAACTAACCTCCATATAAAATACAGTGTTTTTTAAAAGTAACAATGGCTAATTTGATGTTTACATGTATACTGCTAATATTAAAAAATAACTACAAGGATGGTTTAGAACTTAGACTGATAAAATATATTTTTCAGGAAATAAGTAGTTTATCACTGACATTGACCAGCCCCTATCATCTCAAACACATGGTGATAATAAAAAGCAAGTCAATTACTGGAGTAAATTATTGTATGAAAGTTGGCTACACTAATACACACCACTTCCTTATTGTTGACTTTGGTCACCTCTGCCACCGCACCCTAGACATACCAGGAGTTGTAGTGAATGTAACTTACTTTCAAACACTTCAGCAGAGGCAGTGGTATTGTTTAAATCTGTACCCCGTAATGAATAGTAAATATTTTATTTTCCTGAATAAAGCACGCACAGTCCACAAGAAGGGGATTACGCAGACTCTAATCAGAAGCCACATTCCAGAGATAGCCACAAGAGCACGTCAATCAGCTTTATTTCCATTCCCATCAGAAGGCTGTTAATTTAGCAGAATGGGTTTCAGGAATGTTCTTCCATTGGTGAAAGGAGTCATGTTTAAGGTGCAATCATGACCAGCAACTACACCTTTGCAAAACTGTGATCTCGAAATCCAGCAAGACCAGGAGACTAAGCTTTCCAGAAGGCTCTAGGCTTAAGGGCAACTTCAGAGTGTAGCCCTGTGTCTGATTGTTTTCATAGGATTGTGTCATCTGAGCTGATGGAGTAGCTGACACCTATCCTTGAATACCTCCTCATCTCACCCTTCTCATCTCACTCTCGCCAACCTTTCCTACAAGATGCTCTTCAGAGCTGAGCCTTCAGGGAGCTTGCGAAACTGATTGCAAATCAATTACATGACCATATTTGGGTCCACTTGTTAATCGCTATTTGCAAGTGTGGCAAATTCCAAAGACTTGTTTAACAGGTCACCTAGCAGCAAGGTGTGAAGAAAGCTGAGTGCGGAAGAATTGATGCTTTTGAACTGTGGTGTTGGAGAAGACTCTTGAGAGTCCCTTGGACTGCAAGGACATCCAACCAGTCCCTCCTAAAGGAGATCAGTCCTGGGTGTTCATTGGAAGGACTGATGCTGTAGCTGAAACTCCAATACTTTGGCCACCTCATGAGAAGAGTTGACTCATTGGAAAAGACCCTGATGCTGGGAGGGATTAGGGGCAGGAGGAGAAGGGGACGACAGAGGATGAGATGGCTAATGGCATCACCGACTCGATGGACATGAGTTTGAGTAAACTCCAGGAGTTGGTGATGGACAAGGAGGCCTGGCATGCTGCGATTCATGGGGTCGCAAAGAGTCGGATACGACTGAGCGACTGAACTGAACCGAACTGAACTGAGCAGCAAGGTGTGGGCAAGGGTTTCTCACCTGCCTTTAACTGCAGGAGTTACTTTTGCCCATTGAAGCAACCTAATAATTGAGAAAGGCCACCAAATTAGCTTAGGACAGTAAACAGCTCTGTATATGTGTATAGAAAATGATGATTATTAAGTTAAATGGGTCACAATTGTTTTCCTAAATAACTCTTGTTTTAAGAAGTGGTGGGCCACCAGGAAGAGACTACAGTTTACTCTCAGATATACTTTGGTCTGATAAAAGAAAACGATTAATAACTCTTTCATCTGGGAACAGCTAATAAAAGTTTAGCATCTTCAGCAATCTACACAAATATTTCTTGGGACACACAAAATGTAGACAGTAATTGCTTATTGTTCCAGATTGCTTTTTGACATATTTTTCCCATCTGAAGAAGTGGGAGAAGGTTCAAGAATCTGTGGTACTTTTATTTTTAAATCAAACAAATAATATATAGATTCATTCCTACAATTACATGTTGAAAACTATATTGCCATATATAAAGTCAAAATAAAAGTACCCTTCCTTGTTCTTGATCAGCAAATGTACCACTTCTTCTTTTTAATACATTATGATTTCAAATCTTTGTCTATTTACACCAATATATATGCACATATAGAAATAGGGGTTTTCAAAATGGCAATGGAATTTTTAAATATAGTGGAGAGGTGAATGGCTTTTTAATTAACATATGGATGTACTTATTTGCCCCGTTCTTTCTAGTTGTAAATATTTTATTCCATTGTATGGTACCTTGGTAGTTTCTAATAGTCTTTACAAGCATTGTATAGTTTGGGGTGCCCTTGAGGTTGTGTGTGGCCCTGTGAATAAAATGTGAGTGAGAGAGAACTGGATAAATTTTAACAGGAAGCCAGGTGACAGTCTAATTCTCCAAACTGACATCTGAACCCCCTGACTGGGTCCTAGGTGAGGAGCGCTCAAGACAGAGCTCCGGTGTGTAAGTAGAAATAACCTTGTGTTTCAAGCCACTGGGTTTCTGGAGTGATGTGTTACTCCTGCAGACTCCAGCATTTCTTGACTCATTGAAAGAGTATCTATGTATTAATATGATTTTTAATTCCATCACCTCATCGATATTGTTGCTTCCATTTGTCCCTGTATATAAAAGTGACAAGAGACACTCTTAACATTGGTATCTTACATTTTTGTACCCAAGGCAGATTTTATGCAAAGTCTGTTTTGGTAGATTTTGCTGAAAGTGTCCTATAAAAAAAGTTGTCAGAATAGATACTAGTAGAAATATTCATGAGAACACATTGACCCATGTTGTAGCCTATATCGGAAATGATCTATCAATAATTTAATTTTCACAGGATTTGATTAGTTAAAAATACCTACCAGTGTGTTTAAGTCGCTTTTTCTGAGTATTTATTTGGCTTTATGTATATTAGCTATTTTTATCTACCATGAATACCTGTCAATAAGCTTCATCTATATTTCGACCCTTTTTCTTTTACATATAGATTTATAGGGACTCATGTGCTATACATCCTTTATAGTGAGTGTGTCGTATATGTTGCAAATATTTTTCTCCAAGTCTATCACTGCCTTTAATTTTATTTTTGGTGTCTCTTATACACAGAGCTTTCACTATATATAGTAAATTTTGTCTTCTTGGTAGATATGGAATTTGGGCTTAAGAAGCTTTTCTCTACTCAGCAAAGCATTACAAAATGAATTATGTTTTAGTATAACTTAAATTATTTATAAAATGCCATTTTAAGTTTTGGAGGTTGTTTCATTTTTAACTTTTAAATCGAAGTAGAATTTATTTTAGTGAATTACGTGATGAATTTTAGTGAATGGACATATGTTTTTGTTCAAAAGAGTGAACAATTACCCCCACGTGATTGGTTGGATAACCTATTTTTTCCCCACATGCCACACTCATTTTAGGTTTATTTCCAACATGCACTGCACTCTATTCCTGACCTTTATTCTGTCATTTTCTTTTCCTCTATTATATCCTTTCTTTCAATATGAACCTATTTCATTACTGTAGTTTCATAGTATATTTTTAAATCTGATAGAGCAAATTCTCCTCTATTGCTCATTTTAAACATCATATTGCCTTATCCTCACACATTTTTCCTTTAACCTAGATGAATTTAGAGTCAGCTCTTCAAATTTGATACAAAATTTATTTGGGTACTGAATTTTATTTTATTTACTTGCTGGTTTATTTGGCTGCACAGCCTGCAGGATCGTAGTTCCTGATCAGGAACTGAACCCATGCCCCCTGCAATGGAAGTTCAGAGTGTTAACCACTGGACCACCAGGGAAGTCTCAAGCCTGAATTGCAGATTAATTTGTGTGATAGGGCCTGTGATATGCTGTCGGGCAGCCGTTAGGAGAGACTTCAGCCTTTCTGCCGGGGTTGCAGGCAGCAGACTTCTCCAGCTAGTTACCCCAGAGGACCCGCTTCCACTGCTCCTGCCAGGCTCCTCTGTCCGTGGGATTCTCCAGGCAAGAATACTGGAGTGGGTTGCCATTTCCTTCTCCAGGGGATATTTCTGACCCAGGGATCGAACCCCAGTCTCTTGCATCTGCTGCATGCACAGGCTGATTCTTTATCACTAGGGCCACATGGGAAGCGGGAGGGGTGTAAAGGTCAAGCCATTTTGGCCCAGCGTAGGATTGTCCACGGCTTCAGAGCTCCCTCCAGGTTGCCCATAACTGTTAAGTTTTGTTCTCCACCCAGTTCTGTTTCTATCTCCTCCTTTCACATTTATGGATCTCTGACACACATCTTGCACCCTAAATTCTATTTCAGCATCTGCTTCTGGAAGACCTGAATCTGGGAAAATTTGGAAAGAAGTGACATATTTACATGATTGGCACTCTGTTTGCTAATGAGTGAATTTTCTTCTTGAGAATGGTCAGTCATTATCCTCATAAAAACAAGTTTCATGAAATGAGTCGATGTCCATGGTGTTTATTCATTATAAGAATGCACACCATTCTGAAGGAAAACCAACAAAGTGCCTGAAACAGAAAGTTCAAGCAGGTGTCAGGCTATTAACATCTCTGAATGAAGGGGCTGGAGTCAGGCAACAGGGAGGGAAAGACCACGGGATAAGTGAGAGAGGATCAGCCTTGCATACAAGATGAGCTGCTCCGCACCAGCCCACTCCTGCTCTGTAGACACATGGACCCAGGGTGCCCCCTTTTCCAGTTTTATTTTTTGCAAGAGAACCCTTAAATACATGTGTTATATAAAATGTCCTGCTTCCTGATCTAGAAAATGCACAAGTATGTTTCCAACCAAAGATCTTTTTCAAGAAAAAATAAGGTTTGTGAAGCCGAGAAGAAAAGATTTACTATATCAAATATGAATTAAACTTTAACTTACCTTTAACCATATGCAAGTTTTCATAGTCATGAGAAATGAGATAATTATCTTTAAAGCCAAAAGTCTCCTTCCAGATTCAGTGAACTTCAAACAGTAGTAGATGAGAATGCTTGCCTTGATGGAAAAGGCCTGTGAGCCAGGTGTTAGTCCCAAAGTAAAAATCATATGTTATTTCTCCATCCCTAGGGAGGGAGTAAGTGAGGCCAAAGAGAGAGAGAACAAGAAGCTTTTGGAAATCCCACCAAAGGAAAGAAATATTACAATGGAGAATAAATTGTATGTGCTATATTTGTGCCATTAAGGAAATGACAACCACTCCAGTATTCTTGCCTAAGAAATCCCATGGACAGAGGAGTCTAGCAAACTATGGTACATGGAACACAACTTAGTGACTAAATCACCACCACCATGATATTTCAGAAAATCGTGATATGTCTTAAAATTTATAAAGTGTCACAAAAGGAAATGTCCACCTCCTGTATTTAAAAATTATAAGTTATAAAATGTTTGCATTCATTTATTTCATAAAATGTAGACAGTAATTATGAAGTTTTTGGTACCATCATGGAGTTTTGTTTTCTCCAGGATAGAAGCTCACTGGAATTTATTATCTATGTATTCATTCATTTTTATCTTCTGTAACAATTTACAATGTATAATAAAAGAAGCCCACTTGGTTTTTCTGTTGAATGACAGAGAAAATACAGATGCAGTCCCTTCATCATTTTCACTGTCTCCTATGGAAGCTTTAACTCCCAAACCAGTTACATTTGTTACAGCGAGTTAGAATGGTTGCAACAAACTGAATATTTTTTATCCCAGCTAGAGGTCAATTCTTCTATGTGTTCAATTTCATTAAACATCAAATGTGTTAAATTTAATTTCAGTTAATATTAACAAAAAATAATAAAACAGGAATGAAATCAGATTGCTTAATGAAACTCAAATAAGTGTTTGCTTTTAACAAGAAGAGATTGAGTATTCTAATAAGATATACTCAGAATTTATCAAGCTACTTATGACAAATAAGTGGCACCAAAACTGACCAATTTAATTTTGGCTCAAAAAGCCCACCACCAGTTTCAAATGTCTTGCTGTCATCAATATTAACAAGATGCTGTAAGTTTTATGAAATACATATTTATTTTATTGGCATTCTAGGTAAGAGTTCAGAAAAGTGTTCATGAAAAATGAGCAACTTAAAAATAGCAAAGAAGAATAGAAAATCATTGTTCCAATGAGGAGATCCAATCACAAAGGAAGCCCAATCAGAAGACAGCAACACATAATAATTTGAATTGGCAAAATTTGATGTTAAGAAGTATCAACTGTAACAGAGGAAAAGATATATAGCACTCAAGAGAATTTTAAAAATTACCTTGGAGATGAGAGATATAACCTAAGGAAGGAACAGATGTGGATGATGGGATTTCCTTCCGCAATACTGGGATTCAGAACTCATTAGAGTATGGTTGTGGCTCAATGGATAGCAGAGTAGTTTACTGAGTTGCCTTGGGCCAGAGATGGTCTACAGACCCTGGGTAAGCTGGAAATATCCCTCTGAGGTGCCATTAAAACTCTGTGAAGGTGAGCCTCACTTACATTTGGAACTGAGATGAATGAATTGATCATTTTCACAGTTGTATTTAACTTTCTATTATCTAGTCATTTCTGTGTGGACATATGTCCTTAAGATTTTAAGGAGTTTATAAACAAAAATAACCTTATGTTTAACACAGGGAATTCTATTCAGTATCTTGTAATAGCCTATAATAGAAAAGAATCTGAAAACATTAGATATTATATACATTCTTTCTAGATTCCTTTCCATTATACGCTATTTAAATACACACACACACACACACACATATAATATATAATATACTCAGTCACTTTCAGTTCAGTTCAGTTAAGTTGCTCAGTTGTGTCCAACTCTTTGTGACCCCATGAATCGCAGCACACCAGGCCTTCCTGTCCATCACCAGCTCCTGGAGTTTACTCAAACTCATGTCCATCGAGTCGGTGATGCCATCCAGTCATTGCATCCTCTGTCGTCCCCTTCTCCTCCTGCCCCCAATCTCTCCCAGCATCAGGGTCTTTTCCAATGAGTCAACACTTCACATGAGGTGGCCAAAGTATTGGAGTTTCAGCTACAGCATCAGTCCTTCCAATGAACACCCACTTTAGTAGTGTCCAAATCTTTGCAACCTTATGGACTGTAATCTGCCATGCTCCTCTGTTTTGGGGATTCTCTAGGCAAAAATAATGGAGTGGATTGCCATGCCCTCATCCCTCTCCCAGGGACTGAACTTGCACCTCCTACATTGGCTGGTGAATTCATTACCATTGAGCCACCAGGAAAGCCCCAAATATTACAATAATCAGGAGATCAGTCCTGGGTGTTCATTAGAAGGACTGATGCTGAAGCTGAAACTTCAATACTTTGGCCACCTCATGCGAAGAGTTGACTCATTGGAAAAGACCCTAATGCTGGGAAGGATTGGGGGCAGGAGGAGGAGGGGATAACAGAGGATGAGATGGCTGGATGGCATCACTGACTTGATGTACATGGGTTTGGGTAGACTCTGGGAGTTGGTGATGGACAGGGAGGCCTGGCATGCTGTGATTCACAGGGTCAGAAAGAGTCAGACACCACTGAGCGACTGAACTGAACTGAACTGAAAAGATATGAGCATATCTAAGATATGGGTGGTAAATATAACATGTAGCCTGTGGATCTAAATGTTTCTCAGTAATCTAAATCAGCATTTTCTAAAATGTTTCATAAAGTGTCTCTCATCTCTTATCCATAGACTGTTTGCTGTTTATTATTTATTCTACTTATTTTTTGGTTTGAAAAGATAAGGGAAGGTCAGGGAGCTCAAGTACTTCATACTTTATAGCTGTTATTTTTTTCTGACTTCCAGATTATTATCATTGGAATAATGATAATAATGGAAATTATTTTTTTCTAATGGAAATTATATTCCTTTTAATATCTGTATATATCTGTAAAAATCAGTGCTACTCCAAATTTTGCAAGAACTGAAGCTTATACAAACTGTGGAGGGGTGTTCTTTAAGAAAAAAAAACAAATTATTAATTCTGTGATTTCTATAACAATACTCTACTGAGCCTAAAGTGATTGTTCTTCCAACCTAATCTCTTAGCCAAATCTCAAAAATTCCCAGAAACACTCCAATGTTCCCAATCAAGGAGAAGTAGGATGGAAGGTAAACTAAAGTAGAAAAAGACATCACTCTGAACTGATTAATTATAATCCAAAAGGACTATTTTTGCAGACTTTGCACAATTGTATGATCATATGAAACCATTGCTGGGCTTAGAATGGTTTTTATATAAGTGTGTGTGGCCATAAAATTGATGTCATTAGTTTCACATTAAACCTATCTTTGGCGATCAACCTAACTATAATTTATTAAAATCTATTTGTGTTTACTTACCTCTTCTGTTGGATTTTCTTTTTTTGTTGCATATTTTCAAATATTTGATGAGACTTGATTTTCTGCACACGCATTGGCTAACGAGAAGTGGGCCAATCAGTTTAGGAAGGTGTCATGGATATCCTTTTTACTAGACCCATGTATTCCTAAATTCTTCCTTTTTTTAGATATTGCTTTTTCTTAGATATTGCAAGTGATACATTTTACATCTTGCCTGGTATATAAATTCTTCAGCACCTACATATCTGGCCCTTCCCCTCCCTGATCTCCTGTTCACTGTTATTTGTGGCTGGTAGGGTTCCTCAACACATCAAAATCTTTTTATTTCAGAGGTTTGACAATCCCGCAAACACTATTCATTGTTTATATCTCACCTCACCTCTTTAGATTTAATTAGTAATACATCTACAAAGCAGGAGGAAAAAGCTATAAGGAATCATCAGAAAATACTGAGTCAATAATTTTTGGCCTTACCCTTTCCTTCCTTCTCTGTGCTCACTTTATTTATTTCTATGCCTTGATTCACTGTCTTGTTTCCCTTCCTAAATAGTTTTGATCAAGTTTCCCAAAGGACTTTTTTGTAGAATCCTGATATAAATGTGAAAGAAAGCCACACATTCCAAAAAAAAAAGAGGCAAATTTCCTTAAAAGTTCCTTCTTAGCCATCTTTGGGATAAATTGTACTTTTTCCAAAACTAAATAATACTACAAATGTTATTTTAAAAATTTACTGTATTCCTACTCTTGTGTTTTTCCCTTACAGACTCCTTATCCTCATATCTAAGTTTATGGTGCAGTCTACCATCCCCTTCATCTTCCATTTTTTTTTCAAGCCCAACCTTATTATTGACTGTTTCAATACTTGACAATAGAGACTTGTCTTTTTCTTTTTTTTTTTTTCTTTTTCAGTGGGTTTTGTCATACATGAGACTTGTCTTTTTCTTACCCAATGTATACAGTCTTTTGAATTTGAGATTGTTGATGGATGATGCTGGGGTCTGGGAAGCAAAAGGGCCTTATCGTTTGATACTGAAGCTGGAGGGTTTCTGGAAACAAGTGGAACAGTTTGGAACCTGGACAATGAGATTAGCATTGTAAACTAAAAGAAACCAAGAATTTTCTAGGGTATGACAAACATTTGGATGCTAGTCTTAGGTAAAGTCTGGAGGCTCCTCAAGCCAGCAGCCCATTTTGACATAATTATCATCAGAGATGTGTAATCATCACCAAGTGGTCTCAGTAGTCTTTTTCTCTTCAGAAACTTTCCACTGTAAAAAGCAAAGTGTGTATTTAGCAAGGAAGCAATATGTGTACATGTGTGGTCTCTAATACAGAAGTATCAAACCCCAAGGCAATGAGGAGGGGGAGGAAAAAAAGCCTTCCTTGATAGTATATCTAGTATAATCCTATGGCCTCACAGCAGCTGCCTTTCAGCCTTTCAAACACTTCTGAATGTTGCCACATCTGAATATCATCTCAACACCACACCTTGTAATTCTGGAGGTCTGAGCAAGGGGCTAACTTGGTGGTTTAGTCGCTGACTCCTGTCTGACTCTTGCGACCCCCTGGATTACAGCCCGTCAGACTCCTCTGACCTGGGAAAATGGAATTTTCCCAGCAAGAATCCTGGACTGGGTTGCCATTTCCTTCTCCAGGGGATCTTTCTGACCAGGGATCAAACCTGGGTCTCCTGCATTACAGGTGTATTCTTTATGGCTGAGCCAGCTAGGAAGCCACCAATTTAGTAAGACTAGTAATCATATCCACTGTGTAAACTCTAACAGGAGAAGAGTTGTCCTTTATTCAGTACCAAATTCCCATCATTGGTTCAATTTGCACAGGAGCACTCAAGAATAATTCCTTCAGGTCTTCCCTGGCCCTCCAGTGGTTAAGACTCCAAGTTTCCACTGTAGGGTGCATGGGTTCCATCCCTGATAAGGGAATTAAGGTCCCCCTCATGCCACGTGGTATGAAAAAAAAATTATTTATTCTGTGAAAGAAGTCAAATGTTTTAATATGTTAGCATTACACTTTAAATGTACAAAAACTTCTTAACTATATAACTAAAATAATAATAAAGTTTTTTTTTTTCTATCCTAGCATCATGAGTAGCATATTTCATGGATCTTTGTGAGGAAATGTGGCTGAAGAATCTGGAGGTGTCAGTGCCTAGTTCTTTCAAAACCAGGTGTGACTCTATTATCCTTTTCCCCCATCCCCTCCATTTTAAATGACCCAGTGTCTTCCCAAAAGAAACAATAAGAAAATTTGGATGAATGCATTCCCTAAAACAAAGTACATCCTTCAGCCAATAAACCTTTTGTTGAATGGAGTTGAGAAGGCACTTTGAAACATATCAAGAAAGTTAACAGTGTGGCTGTAGTTACCCTAAGGAAAATG
This sequence comes from Muntiacus reevesi, assembly GCF_963930625.1. NCBI lineage: Eukaryota > Metazoa > Chordata > Mammalia > Artiodactyla > Cervidae > Muntiacus > Muntiacus reevesi. The sequence continues at coordinate 123,173,879 of NC_089251.1, forward strand.
TACAGGCAAAGTCCATTTAAGAGCCAATTTAGTATTTGACCTTAGTGAACTCATTTGACTCTCCCTGCAACCAGTTAAAAAACTGATATGAAATTATCAATAATGGCAAAAAAACCAAAAAACAAAAAACCTCTAGTCCTCTACACCGAGCCATAACTGTGAACTTTATCCCACTGTAGGAGAAAAGATGGCCTCTTTGGTGTTAAAATAAGTATATCAAAGTTAGATGAGTTAGTTCCATTGTTGTCACATTTCCCAGGTGGCACTAGGGGTAAAGGACATGCCTGCCAATGTAGGCGACATAGGAGACGTGGGTTCCATCCCTGGGTCAGGAAGGTCGCCTGGCATAAGAAATGGCAACCCACTCCAGTGTCCTTGCCTGGAGAATCCCATGGACAGAGGAGCCTGGTGGGCTGTTATCGATAGGGTTGCAAAGAGCCAGACACAACTGAAGTGACTTAGCGGGCAACTAGTGTCTAGCTTTTGTGTAGTGTTCAAAATGTGTCTGAATTTCTGCAAACAGTGAATAGCAAACTGACACTAATTTAAACGAGAGGCTCTGTTGCCATGGCTTTGTTTTAGAATCAGATAAGCTTAGCTTGAATTTTCAGAATCTATAAATACGATCTATTTAAGTTGGGGCAAGTTCTACAAATTTCAACAAGTTTACCTAGAAAATAAATATAATCATAGAGCTGAGGTAGGAATTAAGTAAAAGAAATTCATCAACAGTTCCATTTCTACCATGAAGTGTGTAATAATTGTGTTGCTATTATGATTAATTATGAACTTATAATGAGTAATTACATAGAGTATCATTGTATTCATTTTGTGAACAAAAATCATTTCTGGATACTTTTAATATCATGCCCTAATCTTTTATTTTTCCTCTTATAGTTGTCATATAGTTTCACCATATATCTTGCTGTGTTTTATACTTTAATATGAACTTCTTTAATTTATGTAATAACAATGCGGGGTTTAAATAAATGTGTAGGTGGATTGTTCAGTCTCTAAGTCATGTCCAACTCTTTGCAACCCCATGGAGTGCAGGACACCAGTCTTCCCTGTCCTTCACTATCTATTCGAGTTTGCTCAAACTCATGTCCATTGAGTTGGTGATGCCATCCAACCATTTAATCTTCTGTGATCCTCCTCTTCTTTTGCCTTCACTCTTGCTCAGCATTAGGGTCTTTTCCAGTGAGGTGGCTTTTCACATCAGGTGACCACAGTATTAGAGGTTCAGCTTAAGAATCATTTCTTCCAATGAATATTCAATATGCAATGAATGATTTCCTTTAGGATTGACTGGTTTGATCTCCTTGCTGCTCAAAGGGTTCTCAGAAGTCTTCTTCAGCACCACAATTTGAAAGTGTCCATTCTTCTACTCTGAGATCACTGGAAACAATGAGTCTTAGGGAGAGCAGGGAGAATAGAAGAGAATTCAGAATGTGGGGCACACTTGTCATGAGCTGAGATGAATGGAAGTTGGAAGTGTTGACAATGGAAAGTATGGTTAGTTATTTCTTGTTCAAACAAGAGATAGGGTGCATAGAGAGCCTTTGAGTAGCTAGAGAAGTGGAAATGAAGAGTGAGAATAAATTAGATTCCTTTTGAGAATGAACATGGAAATAATTTGTGAGAAATTTTGAAATTATAATGAATTATGCTAAAATTCAATGTATAAGAGATGTAAGTAGTTGATTAAGTAACCATTAGACTATTAAAAGAGGTTGCTATATGACAAATGCACATTTTTTATACGTTTGCTAAACTCCAGAACCTTGCTGTATATATTTCAGATACTCAGTGGCACTTTAGTTACCAACACCCCAGTAACATTAAACATACTGACTTGCTCTTTATTTTCTTATTATTGTTGTTTAGTCACTAAGTCATGTCTGACTCTTTGTGACCCCATGGATTGCAGCACACCAGGTTTCCCTGTCCTTCACTATCTCCCTGAGTTTGCTCAAACTCATGTTTCGTGGGTCGGTGATGCTATCCAACCATCTCATTCTCTGTTGCTCCCTTCTCCTCTTGCCGCTAATCTTTTCTAGCATCAGGGTCTTTTCCAATGAGGCAGGTCTTTTCCAATGAGTCAGCTCTTCACATCAAGTGGCCAAAGTATTGGAGCTTCAGCTTTAGCACCAGTCCTTTTAATGACTATTCAGGATTGATTTCTTGCTCCCTGTTTAAGCCAGATTAATTCTAGAAGTATGGCTGAACAAATGAGTGTGTTAAACACCTTTTAAATAAATGAATCTCTTTCTTATGTATACCAGTCTAGAATTGCTGGATTTTTTTTTTTTTTTTAGTGCCTCCAGAACACTTTAGATACACACTGAATCATTTAATTGGAATTAGGTGCATATGAAAGAAAAAATGTAGTTTCCTCTTATTTACTGGATCGCCCATTTGAAGCAGAAGCCAGAGGGTGACTAAGTACAATTGAGGGTCACATCACTAGGGTGAAAGTCTCAGTCTTGCCAATAACTCACTGGCAAGAGTTGTTTACCATACAAACAATCTCACAGGCAACTGGAAACATGGAAAAATATGTGCATTTTTCTTTAAAAGATTTCTTACTAATCTTGTTTCTTGATGAATAAATACCAGCAACAACAAAGTCAACTAATTTAAACTATTGCTTTTATTATAATTACACGGGAGCACAAATAAATAAGCACAAAAGTATTGTAAAATATTGCCAATGCACTAAAGAAAACAATTTGTTTTCAAACAACATCTGGTTACTTCAGTAGTATCAAAGTACATTTATAGTTACATATTACCTAAAAAATCAAGTACAAAAATTAAAAGAAATTAAAACATCAGTGTTTATATTAATGTGTATATAGAAATGGCTAACAACACATGAGTAGAGAAATCTGTTATCTAATGCTTATTTGCACAACTTTTCAGGCACATACCTGACATTTTTAATGAGTTATGAAAAATGCAATATGACATTCAAATTTTTAAATACGGTAAACATGTGATGTTGGAATCGATGTTAAATGGTTTCTTTAAAAAACCCTGTCTTTTAAAAGTGTAGTGCCATTATCCACTAAAAAACATATTATTTGATATCATTTTTCTCAATAGCTATTTGTTTCAATTTCTTGAAAACAGCAAGAAAGTAAACATACAACTGCTAAATACGTAAACACATTTTTAGTGCAAGATAACAAGACCTGTGACTTTACTGTGCTTTATCTTTTATAATCACAGTGCACTTCACACAAATTGCTACACCATAAATGTTAACTGAAGGAGTTCCAAACAGAAGTGCATACTAAACACTTTCATATATATTATATACAGTATGTATACTGTATGTGGGTGTATACATGTGTAAATGTAAATGCTTTTAGGGTGGGCAAACCCAGTCATATTTGGGAATAATTGAAAACTTCAAGAAGATTTTCACATAGGTTTGGTTGAGATAAATCCAACAATATTACTGTAAAGATGTTTTCCCTTAAATTTAAAACTTTATAATATTTAAAGGGAAATATACTCAGACATTTTTTCCCAGGTAACACATATCTTGCTACAATGTCATTGACCCAAATATCAAAAGGTTTTAAATCAATCCAAACCCCAAGCTATAATGTTCAAAGTCCAACATGGCAAAATGCATTATTCTTTTATTGATTTATATAGACAGCATACATATCCTATGTGTACACATAGAGGTTTACACATAAACATATTTTATATTTAGACATCAACATTAGTATGTTTAACATTTTATTTTGACTATACACTTGATCCTGGAAAAACATATATAAACACATATATAAACACATAAGAGATGTCAAACACATATGATATGGTATATCTTCTTAAAAACTCTGTTTTGAAACTACTAATGATTGTATAATGAAGCTCCTTGAAGGCAGGGACCACATTTTTCTTAATGCTTAATGTCAAATGCTTTAGAAATGCTTTAGAATAGCTGATATATAAGTTGCTCAATAATGAACTGTTAAATGAATAATGGATTAATAGCAAATTGTTCACATTCCAGAGTTAACTATAATTTTTCCCTTACAAAGAAGATTCATTGAGTTAAGCTTAAGTACATAAGTACCATTTTTTTTTTTTCACTTCCATTTAAGCTTGGGATGCAATGAATGGTGAATTGCTTTTCTATTCTACTTCTACTTCTTTGCAAGGGTGAATTCCCTCTCATCTCAGATAATTTGCTGTTAATATCATAGAAATTTTTCCTTAATTTTATAGGTAGCCATAATTAGCTTACAATTACTTTTCAATTTTAAGTAAGTAAGTCAACTTAACATAGAAGTAATATTGAAATTGCTTTGTATGTGCATTGTTCTGATGTCTCATTTAATTAAAACAATAAAACAATAGAGTTGTTTAGTTTTATTAATCTGATCACCAAACTTGCTCATTAGCGTTAAACCACTTTAGATATAAGGATGCGGCCTAAGCCAAAATATAATGAGAAAAATGTTTCTCTCCAGAAGAATTGCAGGAAACCCGTTTGAGACCTCGGGATCTCTGAAGTCCCAGTGTCACTGCTTTGAAAAGTGAAGTTGTATCTGGCTATATCCTTTCAATTACCACATGTCTGAATACGTACAGTCTTTAAAACTACACATTCTAATCTCTTAATATTTTGCATTGTTTCATTTTAACATCTATTTTTGTGGAGTGGGCATTACCTTTTCCACAGATCAATCAGTTTTCACTCCAAACTTGCTTCCATAGTATCAACATTAGGGGGAAATGTTGGCAGTGTTTACTTAAAAAACTACTCTACTGTTATACTTCAGAAAATGCTGGCTTCTGAGATTGGATAGAAAACAGGATTTGATATTTCCCTTCCATCAATTCTAAAGAAATGTGTGTCTTCTAAGATGTTGTTCACATATAAAAGCATCTTGCTGACAGCCAATAAAGTTCTGTTTCTATAAAATTTGCTCTGAAACGATCATTTTTTATAGGGCTGAGCTTTCAACTGGTAACCATACAATGATATGATTTGTTCTTTGGCACTGCTAAGAAAAAAAAAATAGCATATGGAGTTTTATCACTCCATAGTGTTCTGGCTGTAGGTGGAATTTTTTATCATTTGACTAAATTCATAGGTGTAAGTGCCCTAAATGGCTACCATCAGAGAGTAAGTTTATTTTTCTTTTTTTATCCTAATGACCTCTTTTTTTTCCACATAAAGAAATGTTGCACAAAAAGGAAATCCATTATATAATAACTATTGCCACATAGGCTAAACTATAGGGAAGAAGTTTATAGGTATAGAATGTCATTTCTTAAGTTAAATATCAGTGAAGCTGCTTTTCCAGATCTTTCAGTTACTTCCCACTGAAGGCAAGATTTGGAGACAGTAAATGGAAATGGTTGCCTAAGGTCAGATTTTCAAAGAAGCTACCTTCTCAGAAAATAACTTGTTGAAAAGGGTGTACGAAACCTGGTAACAGCATTCATTTGGCAGAACAAATGGAAATGGCTGAACCCAACACAAATCATTTTGTTAACTCTATTTCCTTCTTGACAAGTGGCCAGCATTAAAAAAATATCTTCTGCCTAATTCCAAGAGATATGGTAATGATGGGCATTTGAAAAACACACCTGTGTGTTTTACCTAAATGAAAATTTCAAGGGAATTATCCAATTGTAATTAGATCAAGCTTGACATATTCATATGACATATATGTATGTATGTGTATCAAGATCATCATAAAGATGTTAAGCATTGATGGCTTACATATATCTAATTCATGGGCTTGAGTATATGTGGTCATAATAACTTAAATCAGGATAATAATTTGGGTCATAAACACATTTAATGTCAATTCTTAGTTTTACCTTAACACATTTTCACCACTCTTAGATTTGTATTCCATTGATTTTGGGGTTTGAAACATAATCTATAACTGGTGAAATATGACAGCAGGATCTATTTAAGCTAGTTAAGATCTCTCCATGATTTCATGTACTACCTTGCGACTCTGCTTTTGTTTTTTTCCACCTCAACGATACAAGCAAAATTTCAAACATCAGTAAGCATTTTATGTATACAGTTCCCCCACTGAGTACTCATTCACGTGTAGTGTACACAAACACACATAACAGATACACATGCTCCCACTCACCTTATTTCCCTTATTCTTTCAGAATTCTAGTTGGGCATCAAAATATACATTAATTATAAAATATTAAAAAATTATTTTATAACATTTCAAAGGCTTGAAAGAAACTATTACTGATAAAGCATTACTAGGTCTTTAGCAATATAGATTACAAAATTCCCCTACATCCTGTTATATTTGGTTATATTGAGCAGCACTGTGCTATTGCTGTCAAAACCCTTACAAGGAAAACCACTATGACAACAACTTCAAACACATACCTTTTCTCTCAGAAATATAATACTAAATTGATTGTTAAAGAAGAATCACATACTGTTCATTTTTTGGAAGCATAAATAGTAATTTAAATATACAAAATATATATGATAGTTTCCTTTTTATTCCTCCATGGGGTTATTTATATTCAACTAACAAGTTACTCTTAAAAGATATATAGGATTTGTTTAACTTAAACTTTACCACCACAAAAATTGAATCCACCCCATCTCCCATCCCCTGCATTTCCTGTTTCTTCCTTGAAATAAAATAAAATAAACAATTGGTCATAATTCTTTGGTCATGGTGTCATCATCGGTAAGAATGTGATGAACATACACAAAAGATTAACCTCCCAAATAGGGTGATAACTCATTGAAAAATTAACATGAAATACTACTCCATTCAGGCATCTAGATTTTGAGAAAGCTTGGCATTTAGTGTACTGAAATATGCAAACTCATCTGATTGAATGTTAATTGATCATTTTCTAGGGGAAACAAACATACACGTGAAAAGTTACTCAAAAGTAGCGATTGCAGCAGCTCTAAAGCCACTGGTCTCACCTTCTTGAAAGCAGTTGTGCTGTTTCACCTTCTATTACTTGTCCCTTCCATTGTCACAGTGAACCCTGGTCTCCTCCAATCAGATCAATGATGCAAGGACATGTGTCCCTAAAGTCATTTCTGAAAGAAATGTTTTCTGCTGGGATGTCCAAATATACCCTAGTAACTTTCTCTGGAGTCTGACTCACCATTGCTTAGTATAAACAAGACGACATTTGAAGAGAAATTCTTATAAAGCCAATGCAGCAAAAATATCAGTGTTGATGTAATGTGGATGTCCAAATTCAGCATCACATTGGCATTCATTTCCCATCAAACCCTTAAAAAGGTACAAAGCAACAAACAGATGTTCTTAACAATGTGATATTCAACTTCTACATTACTAGCACCAGATCATATATTATGTGATTGAACATAATTCATACATGAGCTAGTGTACAGAAACCAAATGTGGGAAGAAAGAAAAATATTTTAAATGCAAAAATTAATAATCAAAGGCATCAAGGGACATATAAAAGAGATAACAAACCAGTTAATACCGAAATTGTATCATATAGTAAAACTCTTGGTATTTCTATCATTTGTATACGTATAATGTGTATTATTTCAGGTGTCACCCATAAACTAGTAAAATATTTACATCTCAATATCTTCTGGATTCAAAATAATCCTTGATAAATAAGTGTGCCTTAAATGCAAGGAAATACGCATTTTATCTTGAACTCGCCACGAATAGGCGTAGCTTCCCATGGGCTTTCCAGGGAACCACTGGCGTTCCATTCTGACTGAGAAGATGTGTAACAGTTACTTATCACATGACCGAGTCGACCTCCCTCTTCGTGTTCAGTAACGTGGAGCTCACGCCATCCTGCACACAGTCATATGGCAGTATCCCAGAATACCGTTTGCTGTTTAGAATAGGGTGGAGGGCTGTACTTCTTTGCACCTGCATTCTTCTTCCAGCTGGGTAGGATAGGCATGCTATCCTGTTTGCAAAGCCCCTTTTCCGTTTTCTGTCTAGCTTTTATTTCCTTGCACAAGCAACGCTTTTTCTCAATCATCTCAAGCATTGTATGGTCTCCATGAAACCACTGCATGCATGCCACCTAGCAAAAAAGAAAGAGTGAATACAGAAAAAAAATGGAAAGAAAGCAGATTTGTTTTGCACTGTGCTAGTAGTTGTTTTGAAAAATGTCAGCCATTTCTATATTTCTGAAATTCTTACAAAGCAAAATTAAGGCATATAAGTGCCAAACAAAATTTGTACTTCAATTATTAAACATTGAGATATTATGAAACAATAATTTAGGAGTGAATATTTTACCAATATGTCCTAAAAGTCCATGCTATGGAAATAAAATCTTCTGTAAAATTTTTAAGCCATTTGCCAAATATTGGGCTATTATTTTTATGTTAACTCCATTGTCTTATGGGTCTCAATATTCTAAGTTCAATTATTAGCATTACTTTTAAGAGAGACCTTATATGAATGTGATATGCTTTCATGAACATTTTTATTAGTAAAATAAAGCTTAACATTTGTTTATAAATAACATGGAATTTATACTTTTAATTATTCTTCTACCAAAATGAATTTCAATGTACATCCAATGCTTGGAATATAAACACTTAAGTAATTATTCTGCAAAGAAGTTTCACTATACATCTTGATGCTACAGCAAATGTTTAATTAGAATCATTGGTTTCTGCAATAATACTGATCCAGATCCTGAATAGTTCCAGAACTTCAAAGAACCAGATTTATCAGGTCAATTGGATACCAGGAGAAGATTCAGTGATGACTGTATATTGATACACATGTACCTACTACTGAACTGGTAAACACGGCTCCCAGGTGTGTGAGACCATGTCCACCAGTAACTGTTCTTTAGCACAGAGCTAGCAGGTTGAATCTGTCACAGAATAGCAGTGTGATTGAGACAGGAATCCAGGATGGAGATGCTTGCACTTAGTCATTTAAGCAAATCTAGTGTATGACTTCAGAGTTAAAATAGCTCACTTGGAGACACTAAATTTAATGATACAATTTTAGGAAATAATTGACAAATATTTATAACACTTTTTCTGGGGCTTCCCTGGTGGCTCAGTGGTAAAGAATCTGCCTGCCAATGCAGGAGACATGGGTTTGATCCCTGGGTTGACAAGATCCCCTGGAGAAGGAAATGGCAACCCACTCCAGTATTCTTGCCTGGGAAACATGAACAGAAGAGCCTGGTGGGCTATAGCCCATGGGGTCGCAAAAGAGTCGGACATGATTTAACCACTAAACAACAATTTAACGCTCTATACCGAAACCCATTCTAATTACTTGGCATAGTTTAATGCATTTATTCCTCACAAGGACAATGCTCTGAATTAAGTACTATTGATTACCCCATGTGTATGTTAGTTGCACAGTCATGTCCAGCTCTTTGTGATCCCATAGACTGTACTCACCAGGTTCCTCTGTCTATGGAATTTTCCAGGCAAGAATACTGGAATGGGTTGCCATTCCCTGCTCTAGGGGAATCTTCCTGACCCAGAGATTGAACCCAGGTCTCCTGCATTGCAGGCAGATTCTTTACCATCTGAGCTATGAAGGAAGCCCCTGTAATCCCATAATGAGTAAAATGAGACTTGGAGAGATTTAGTAATGCGCCTACGTTTACAGACACAAATGACAGGGTCAAATGTGAACCTAAGAGTTTATTTCAGCACCTGTGCCCTTAAAAACTACATGCTACTGGCTCTAGAGCATGTGAAACTGGAAAGGATTGAGAACGGTCAGTACGACACCCTCCATGAACGGGTGAGGAAGCTAAGTTTTCCAGAATTTATATATCTTGTCCAAACCAGGCAGGTAGGTTTTAATGTGAACAAGGCCAAATTGAATTCTCACAATTCTGAAGTCTTTATGGAAAGGACAAAATCTTGAGCTAGAAGTCAAAGATTCAAATTCTGAAACTTGATGAATTTCCATTGATCACCCCATTTCTCAGTTTCTTTTTCTGAATAACTGAATTGATAACATCTTCTTTTCAGAAGTTAGTTTAAAAATTAGATTGGGTAATGAAGTGAAGTAATTAAATAAAAACAAAACAGTGAAACATTGCCCTAGGATTATTATCCTAATACTGACAAATACCTAGCAACGGTTTTCCATACATGCTCTCTGCCATTCATGTGAAAAGAGCTCTACATATGTTATATTAATATTAAAGCCTCCCAGCCACACTGAAAGTTAGGGTCTAGTTACACATCACAAGTAAGAAAGATGAGACTTAGAAAGCTTAAGAAACTAGTTCAAGGAAGGTCATAGGTTACTATGTGATGCAAGTCTATATCAAATTCAGATCTGCTTGATTCCACAGTAAATCATCTTTCTACTACAGCAAGCTCCATCTCCTGAATATTATTTTAGATATTTTAATAATAATTGTTGTTGTATGTCCTACCATTTCCAGATGCTATTCAAAAATGCAAATGTATTTATAGCCTTATGAGTGAATAAAAACTGTTTGTCACGTAAATAAAATCAATGGCTTAAATTGATTAGCCAATAGCTTAGATTCCAGAGGGTGATTCTCTTGGGTAAATATCTTGTATGTAATAAGCTTAACTTGACATAGAGTTTCTTGAAAGGATGGGCTGTGTTTGACACCTTTTGGTGTCCTCTGGCCCCAAGCACAGGGCCCCGGCTATGGCTGTTCACTTTTTAAGTGAATTTCTGGGACAACAACCAACAGGTTTTTATCCCAACATGAGATTGTCAAAGTAGCTCATAATTTTTCAAAAGATTTGTAATATTTTAAAACATGATAATCTAAGCAATAAAAATACGATAACTCTATTTGGGTGGAAATACAAGCAAAATTTATTGAGTGACTATAAACTGTTATAAATGGAATTTATAATACAGAATTCTCAGAGGGCTAGCCCCAAATAGCATCCAACACAGTAGCCCCGACATGCAGAACAGAATCATTTAGCGCTCAATAAAAGTTTTAGAAATGGAGTGAAGCCACTATCACTGTACAGTGTTTGCTATTCTCAGAAAACTCTCAAGATAATTTCCTTTTTAGTAAATTCTCACTGGATTTCACATATCCCAATGAAATCACAAAACCTCCCATCTTCTTTAAGGTAAGATAGTTACAGCATCACTTCAATATTTGCATGGTATTTACTTGTCCATACAAACATTAAATCACTTATTATTTCCTTTAATTATTTTAGGGTGTGAATCAGTAGATGTAACTGAAAAATAAATTTTTTTCTGGATTCCTCTGACAACAGTGCCACCAATATATTTCATTTCACTTCATAGTTGTCATTACAGTTCATAAATGCATTATATTATTGAGAATAACTGTTTTCAGTCAATTAGTAGTTTATGCTATATAGGTATGTCAATTTAAGAATAATCCATTCTTTAAAAATCTAAAGAATAAGAATTTAAGAACTGAGTTATAAAATATGCTTTTTCATATTCATTGCATTTTTATTTTAGAATACTTACATATCACTTGATTGAGATATAATGGTTCAGAAGAGTACTAGTAGACAATCACTCTTGTTTTCCAGACTGACTCTGCAATATTAAACTATTTTCTTTTGGGGGTCCATTACACAGTCAGTAAAAATTCCATGACAAAGCACTGCCCAATGTATGAAAGAGGGAGAGGTATTCTAAGAGAATTCAGGTTCTTAGAAGATAGTAAAATTCATTTTTTAATTTTAAAGTTTAACAAATCTAACAAGTCTGGTACAGAATCTTCTCATGTTAAATTTGCTATCAATTTTTTTTCTCATTTAAAATACCACCCCCAAGTTGTTATTATGTTGCAGTAATATGACTAAATGAAGAATGAGATTCAGTTTGGGGGAGATAAATCTGCTTCTCATATTTACTTTTAAAGAAAACATGTTTTTGAAAATTTTGTCCTGAAGAGTACACATTCTTTTTAAATCCCCAAATTAAACTCAGTGTTAAACTCAATTGTCTATTGACATGGCCAAATTCCTTCCCCCTAAAATGTGTCCAAAAATTGTATTTCATTCTGATAGTATGTGTTAATTCATTACTTTAGGCATAACAAATAGCAAGTTTAGGCATTATATGAAGTGTGTGAGGAGTACTACCCATGGAAGTTATTGAGACTTTCCCATTTTTTTGGTCATCTAATTCTTCATATTTAATTTAAATTTAGCTGTAAAATTCCATTCCACTTCATACTATAGTTGAAAGAATTTTATGCTAATTTATAAATATTAATATTTAAAACTAATCCTAGTAAATAAACTCTAGTAGTTTAGTTCTTTAGGGGCTTCCCTGGTGGCTGAGATGGTATAGAATCTGTCTGCAATGCAGGAGACCCAGGTTAAATCCCTGGGTCAGGAAGATTCCCTGGAGAAGGGAATGGCTACCCACTCCAGTATTCTGGCCAGGAGAATTCCAAGAGCAGAGGAGCCTGGCAGGCTACAGTCTATGGGGTCACAAAGAGTCAGACACAACTGAGTGACTAACCATTCCTTAGTTATTCAATCAAGTGGTCTGTTTCTTATCTTTAATCCAAATGCATTTATTGTATGAAGAAGGAAGGAAAGAAAAAACAAATACACAAGCAAGTAAGCAAGCTCTGGGAAACAATTATTCAATTAGTATGAAAACACTTTTATATCTTGGACAAGATTTTCCTATTAGCAAGATTCAATAGAGACAATATTCTTGCCTAATTTCATGGAGATCAAATCAAATGAAGCTCCTCCTCAAGAAGATGAATCATAAATATACACCCCTCATGTGTAGGCTATACACATGACTTCTTTCCAAAAGGTACAATGTGGAAAGGAGGAGAAAATGAAGTTTACATGAAGAAACCTGTCAAACACCACCTACACCACACCAGGTCATCCACACTGATCAGTAATGTTGAGAGAATGCATCCGTGATATCACGTGATGAGAAGTGCACTTAATCTCTGTGGTCTTCCGCCTCTAAACCATAACTCCAATAGAATCATGAGAAAAACACCAGACAAGCCCAAATTGAGAGACATTCTACAAAATACCAGTCCAGTAATCCTCAAAACTGTCAAAATCACATAAAATAAGAAGAGTCTGAGAAACTCTCACAGTCTAGAAAGGGTCAAAGAAACACGATTGAAATGAATTAATACGGTATCATTGAAGAGATCCTGAAACTGGCTGATCAAATCTAAGGCAATTCAAATAAGGTATGGTTTTAATAACAATGTATCAATATTGAGTTTTTAGTTGTGACAAAAACACCCTAATACTGTAAGGTAACAACAAAAGGGGAAACTGAGTGTGGGGTATGCAGGAATCCTCTCTGGGTTCTTTGCCACTTTTTGGTAAGTTCAAAACTATTCTAAAATTCAAAAAATATATATTTTAAGAAGTGACATGATAGGATCACATTCTTTCCAAAGAATAAGTAACTGTATCTTTCATTCTTTAGAGGGAAGCAATGCGGTATAATAGAAGAATTAAATGACTTGACTGGGATCTTGATTGTTGTGCAACCTTGAAAAGTCATGTGTCTTTCTCAAGTTGTATGTACTTCCTATACACATTATATATGTATATATGTACATAATTCATATATACACAGTATGTACACTTGAATATACTTTATATATATATATAAAATGCATATTTATGCACCACATTGCACAAGGTTACAGGAGGCAGTTAACTATCACATGCAAGAGATTGAAAAACAGTAAAGTCCCATACATCATTCATGGTCTTATCTACTGATTCTTCAATGCATCGAGAATAACATAAATGAGGAGTTTTAATTCACTTCAATAATTACTTTCTCTAAAAGAACAATCAAGTACTTCCTGATATTGAGTACATTTTATCCCCAAAGCAAGGAAATAGTGAGACTATCCAATAAACAAATCTCTATAATGTTTAACTAAACTATTCAATTTTTCAAAACATGTAAACCATAAGAGAAAATAATACTCTGAGTAAAGACATGGAACATTTTAATATTAAAAATGATACAAGAATTAAGCTGATGCAAGCATATCTATCTCTACTGATTTTGATTTTTATACTTCATGAATAAACACATTTAAAAAAATCATTGAAGATTTTTGAGCAGGTGTGATGTTCGCTTTGACATAAAGTTTGGCTGTAAGCTTGAAGATTTGAGAATTAAATTTAATTCCTTAAATAATAGACACACCATCAATACTAATTTCCAAAAACTCTGGTGCAGGGGGAGAGGGGCATTTATCAGTTCCATGTTGCTCTCTTTGTCCCAATTTCTATTACCTGGGTAGCTCATTTTCTAAGAAATCATTGTTGCCAACTCTGTAATGACCTATATGGTAAAATATTCTAAAAAAGAGCAGATATATGCACATGTATAACTGATTCACATTTCTGTACAAGAGACACTAACACAACACTGTAGAAGTAATATACTCTCCAAAAAAATTAATTAAAAAAAAGAAATTATCGTTTCCAGTATGAGGAGTATAAGCGTTAGTCTAGCTGAAAAGGAAGTTAGATTCTCAAATTTATCTGAATTTTCTCTTCACCTTGGAGAAAAATTTCTCCAGGAGAGCACGGATAACATTAGTGGGGCCTCAAGAAAGAGCAGGCATGAGGCCAGCTGGTATGATTTGAGAAGGGGAAGCAACTTCTTCCGGAATTACAGAAGGGAGAAGGACTTTCACCTCTGCTGTTTTCTGTTCTTCGGAGTCACAGGTCAGCCAGAGGTGATAGTGCTCTCATTGAAAACATTCTTCCTCTCCCATTTAGTGGGCAAAGAGATTGATTCTTTATTTAACACATGTACATAGAATAAACATGCAAGTAGCACGGATTTTTTTATATTATCTTCAGGATAACAGACAGAGGTTGGCCAACTACAGCACATTTCCCAAGTAAAACCCATTGCCTTTTTTAGTACAGGACATGTTGGCACCCTAAAGAAGGCTAAACACTGAAGAATTGATGATTTCAAATTGTGGTGCTGAAGAAGACTCTTGAGAGTCCCATGGACAGCAAGGAGATCAAACCAGTCAATCCTAAAGGAGATCAACCCTGAATATTCACTGGAAGGACTGATGCTGAAGCTGAAGCTCCAATAGTCTGGCCACCTGATGTGAAGAGCCGACTCACTGGGAAAGACTCTGATGCTGGCAAAGATAGAGGGCAGGAGAAGAGGGTGACAGAGGATGAGATGGTTGGATGGCATCACTGACTCAATGGACATGAATTTGAGCAAATTCTGGGAAATAGGGAAGAACAGGAAGCCTGGTGTGCTGCAGTCCATGGGGTCAAAAAGAGTCAGACATGACTTTCCAACTGAACAACATGTTGGGACTCATACCACATGACCCATAAAGGCCAAAGTATTTCTTGTCTAACTCTTTAAAGAAAAAGTTCTCTAGGTTACTAAGTAAATGTCCAATTAATGCTTACAGTGCCTAAAATGCCTAATATTAACCTTAAGAAATGCCTGATGAGAAACCAAAAAAGGTAAAATCAATATTAGTACTATAAAAGGGCTAACACAAAATCAAGAGCATTGACTCATATGCACTTACAATATTTTTCATATCAAATGTGGCCCATTTGGTGAATCATAAAGGATGAGACAGATTTAAAATCAACTCTGACAACTAGTGTAAAGAAATTATCTGGGCCCACTGACTACACATTTTACCATTTCATCATTATAAGAAAGGTCAAACTTTTCTTTTAATAACCCTGAAGTAGTTATTTGTTTGTCTGTGATACGTCACACTGGTGATTCAACTTCAATATAAAAGTTGCCTAGAGAACTTTTTAAATAATATTTTGGTGAACTGTACTTCTTTTCTACTTTTCCAAACATATTTTAGAAAGAAGGGATCATCCTTCCATAGCATAGGCAGCAACATAGACCCTAAATAAACCTTTGGAAATTGATATAAAACAAAAATTAGAAAGGTTATAATTATCTGCACTTGTCAGCAAATTCAATAATTGTTTTATTACTTATTGGCTAACAAGTTATCAAACCCATGTTCCTTGATCATTATACAGAATGGAAAAAAAATGTATTTTTCTTTGATTTAGTAAGGCTTACTCATGTATGTATGTATGTATGTATGCATCTACCTATCTCTGCCTATGTATTTGTGAAAAATAATTGAAAGCACACAGAGGTGACCCAACATCACAGAATTTTCTATGGTAAATATTAAATGGTGCCATCAAATAATGCGGCTCACCTCACTCTGCATAACAGTTCTAGGTTCATTCACCTCACTAGAACTGACTCAAATGTGTTCCTTTTTATGGCTGAGTGATATTCCATGGACACATGCACTGAAACTTCCCCATCCATTCATCTGTCAAAGGACATCCAGGTTGCCTTCATGCACTAACTATTGTAAACAGTGCTACAGTGAACACCGGGATACAGGTGACTCTTTCAGTTATGGATTTCTCAGAGTATATGCCCAGTAGTGGGGCTGCTGGGTCATATGGTAGTTCTATTCCTATATTAATGCATATATGTGGAATCTAGAAGGGTGGCACTGATGAACTATTTGCAGGGCAGAAATAGAGGAGCAGACCTTGGACACAGTGGGGAAAGAAGGGATGGGGGTGAATTGAGAGTAGCACAGAAACATATACATTACTGTGAGTAAGATAGCTATTGGGACGTTACTACCATAAGTAAAATAGATAGCTATAACACAGGGAGCTCAATGCAGTGCTCTGTGACAACCTACAAGGGTGGGATGGGATGGAGGAGTGGGAGAAGGTTCATGAGGTAGGGGACATATATAAATGTAGAGCTGATTCATGTTGTAAGGCAGAAGCCAACACAGTATTGTAAAGCAGTTGTCCTCCAATTAAAAACAAATTTAAAAATTAATCCATGTGACTTTATGAGTACTTATGTGCTGCACGCGGAATCGCTTCAGTTGTGTCCGACTCTTTGCGACCCTGTGGACTGTAGCCAGGCTCCTGTGTCCATGGGCTTCCCCAGGCAAGAATACTGGAGTGGGTTGCCATGCCCTCCTCCAACAGATCTTCCTGACCCACTGATCAAACTTGCATCTCCTGCGGCTCCTGCCCTGCAGGCAGATTCTTTACCACTGAGCCATCAGGGAAGCCAATAATTACTTAAAATACTATTAGTTCTACTTTGAAAATTACAAATTCAAGGTCAGGAAGATGATTCCACCCTAAATGAATTTGTTTCTCTTTTTTCATGAAGGCTGGAATGAAGTTAATTGAACAGGAAAGTATGAAATATCAAAAGTAAAAAAAAAAAAGTACATAATATAATTGTGCAGAACAAAAAGAGATAATATAGATGTGCAATATTTTTTAAAAAGCAGATAATGTAAGTTTACAAAACCAAAAAAGCAGGTACTTGTCAGTTCCATAGACCTGGATTTTATCTTGACTTTTAATCTCACTTGGTGATGTGCAAGTTACTTATCTGGTTCTTTTGCTTGAGATATTCTGAGAATTAAAGGTTATATTTGAAATATTCCTAGCTTTTAAACTTCTATGACAGCATTTGAAATGATAGCACCCTTAGGATAACTTAAGCATTTCCCATAGTTTTATGCCTATGCTTTTATTCATCTTTAACTCTGATATGTTATTTTTTAAATTGTTCCTTTGTACTCTTCCCTCACTTGTCAGCACTGTTGATTTAGAACCTATGGTATATGAAAGAGTTATTTAAAAAGTGTATACCTAAGGTATATGTAAAAATTTCAGGTTTTATTTAAAATGGTCTAAATTTAGCTTTGAGATATCTATTGATAAAATTAGAATAATCTCCACCTTTCTTTTTCTAGATCTGAAGATCTGCCTCAGTATACAATCTCTGATCAGCTCTAAGATACATCACATGCTGGTATTTTAAACCACATATGCTATTTTACATATCTGTGCTGGTTTTTATGACCAATTATGTAAAACTCACTCATCATAAAGATTTTTAAATTGTAAGTTAATAAGCCTTACAATTGCAAGTCTATAAATAGAGTTTCAAGTTAATATAGATTGTCCATGTCCTCTGCCCGCAAAACGAGGGAAACATCTAACTCTTCAGTTTTAATATGATGTCCTTTAAACAAGACCCACAGGTCACTTTTAAGGACAGAGGTTGGTCTGAACTATTCTGCTAAACAATGACAATCACAGCTGTCCCCAAGCTCCGCCAATACACTGTGCATCCTTCTACAACACACCAATACAATTTTTATGTGCATGTTTGATTTCCTTCTTTCTTAGGGGACAGCCTAAGTGGGTAAAATGAATATCATGGCCTGGTTTTACCACTTATTACTTATGAGATCTGGGACAAGTCATATAATCTTCCTGAGACCTTGGTTCTTTAGCTTTGAAATAAAAATAATAAGACCTTAGGTTTGTTGGGAGAAGCACAGCTAATAAGTTAACATCTACCTCAAGGTGAATACAAAAATACAAGCTCCTCTACAAGGTGGCTCAGTGGTAAAGAGTGCGGGTTTGATTCCTTGGTCGGGAAGATCCCCTGAAATAGGAAATGGCAACGTGCTCCTGTATTCTTGGCAGGAGAATCCCATGGACAGAGTCGGACACAACTGAGCGACTGAGCACCCACACCCCTCATAGACTGGGTACAGACACCGCTAGTGAGCTCTTTGGGGGCAGGGGAGGGTTCCGCAGTAAATCACCACACCCTTAGCCTTTAGCACTAGGAAGTATGTCATAAAAACTCATGCAAGGAACGAATGAATAAGCAAGGGGATGACTAGAAGACCAATGCTCCGGTCGTGTCCAGCTCTTTGTGACCCCATGGGCTATACAGTCCATGGAATTCTCCAGGCCAGAATACTGGAGTGGGTAGCCTTTCCCTTCTCCAGGGGATCTTCCCAACCCAGGGATTGCACCCAGGTCTCCAGAATTGCAAGTGGATTTTTTACTAGCTGAGCCACAGTTGAAGCCCAAGAATACTAGAGTGGGTAGCCTATCCCTTCTCCAGCAGATCTTCCCTACCCAGAAATCGAACCAGCGTCTCCTGCATTGCAGGTGGATTCTTTACCAACTGAGCTATCGGGAAAGCCCTATTTCAGGAAAGGAGTTTTGGAAATCTTTGATTTATTGAATGATTTGATCCCACTTTGGCTCAACTGAATCCAATAAATATCCCAAATTTTACAAGGTTTAAAGAATATATTTCTTGGGACTTTTCAGCCATAGAAATCATCTAATGTTAAATTCAGTCCTCAATGTCATATGAGTCACAGTCTGGGTGTTCTATAGTTGAAATTATCCTGGGGTGTTTGAATCCTTGGGGTCTCAAGGATTTGAATTCTGGGGTCTCAGAATCCTTGACACTTTGGCTCAGATTAATGATGAACTGAGGCTCCCTAAACCTTAATATGCTTTCAGCTCCCCTTAGGAATTCATTAAAATCAAATTCTTAGGCATTAAGACCCTGATGCTGGGAAAGATTGAGGGCAGCAGGAGAAGGGGACGACAGGGGATGAGATGGTTAAATGGCATCACCGACTTTATGGACATGGGTTTAGGTGGACTCCGGGAGTTGGTGATGGACAGGGAGGCCCGGCGTGCTGCGGTTCATGGGGTCGCAAATAGTCCGACAGGACTAAGCAACTGAACTGAACTGAACTGATACCTAGAGATCCTGAATCTAAGTTTTAGATAAGGCGGGTTTCAGACAACTGCATTCAAATGACCCAAAATACAGTTAATTCTGTTCCATAAATTTTTCTCAAATTTGCCATCATCTTTTACATTTTCAGGTCATTTCCTGGACTCAGTTCAATTCCTCGACTAATAAGATTGTCTCTAATGTTCCATTTCTTGGCTACTTCTCATCCACCATCCACACTTCTGCCCAAGTGCTCCCTGCGAAGCCCCCACCGTGTCATGTTAACTCAATGATTCCCCCTTTACCTACACAAAATAGTAAATGCCCCACATCCATCACAATGAGCTTCAGTGTTGTCTTTGCCAGTTAATTAATTTCGTTGTCCTTGTTTAGTTGCCCAGCCATGTACTACTCTTTGCGACCCCATGGATTGAGATTTTCCAGATAAGAATCCTGGAGTGGGTTTCCATTTCCTTCTCCCAGGGATCTTCCCAAGCCCAGGAACAAATCCATGTGTCCTACCTATGTCCACTGCATTGCAGGCAGATTCTTTACCGCAGAACCCCAGGGACGCCCCATCCATTTGCTTCCTACTCCAGTCATAAGCAACTGCTCAAAACTCACCCAACACCACAGGCATGCTACTTGATCATATTTTTAGCTCAAGCTGTTTCCTCATTCTGGAACTCTCATTCTCCCAGCAGCCTCATCCTTTATGTAAAATTCCACTGACACTTTTAAAGTTGAGCTAAATGTAGCAAGAATCCATTGAGAGATCCTCTGTGACTCACTGCCAGGCTGGCTTATTGCTGGAGTACATCTACTCATTCATTCACTTACTGAAATCAGCAGCCCTCTTACACCGTGCTATGAATACTGTGTTTATTACAAGTTTTGCACAAGATTCTGAACTTCTGAAAAGTGGAGATCTTGTTTACACTATTTTTGTAACCCTAGAATCCTGAGTTACTACTGAAAAAAATTCCACAATGTTTTAAATAGTTAAACTTCACTGAAATAATACTTCAAAGTGATAGTTTGAGAGGTACATTTTTTTCACTACATTTTTCTGATTATAAAGGTAATACACATCTATTCTACAAAAGAGGGTAATAATAATATAACAAGGAAAATTATCTGATGCCACCATACAAAAAAGTAGCATATTTCTTCACATAAATTATATATACATATAATGATATTTGATATGATAAGCTCCCCTAGTAGCTCAGTTGCTAAAAAATCTGCCTGCAATGCAGGAGACATGGGTTCAATCCCTGGGTCACGAAGATCCCCTGGAGAAGGAAATGGCAACCCACTCCAGTACTCTTGCCTAGAGAACTCCATGGACCGAGGAACCTGGAGGGCTACAGTCTATGGGGTTGCAAAGAGTCGGACACGACTGTGTAACTAACTTTCACTTTTTTTTTTAATAGGGATATTTATGTATGTATAAAATATCTTTTTTTAAACTTGGGATTATAGAGTATTACTATATCCTCACACTTTCCCCAATATTACAGTCTTAAATTCTTTTTTCAAGACATGTTAATAAAGGCAAATTATTCACTATGAATATCTTTATTTAGTCATTTTATAATTGCTCACATCTGATTGACTTTCCTTTCTTAAATGTAATAAATAATGTTTCAATGCTTTATGATTTTTTCTGCCATGAAGCCATTCAAACAGTAATTCTCAAGTCAAAAGGTCAAAACATTTTAAGGTTCTGGATATAGACATAGCCTATTTGTCTTCCAGGAAAGTTGAACTATTTTCCATTCCCATAGCAGGATGGTACTCATATCACATTTTTATTTGCATTGAGTTGTGCTACCAAAATAAAAAGCAAGGAAACAAACAAAAATATTTTTTTCTGCATTCTATGCATCTAAAACAATGCTTTGATTTTAATATTTACTTTCACTAATATTGAGTTGAATGGATATAGATATTTCTCAAATGTTTGATAATAGAAGAGTTAATCTATAGCCTTATTTTCTGTTTTCTTCTATAAAGATAGTTTTACTTACTAATTTTTGTATTTTAATTTAGGTACTTATATACTATTTATATTAATAATATCCAATATTTAGCACTTTTAAATTAGTCATTTATGTTATTACTAAAAGAATGTGAATGAATGTGAAGTCACTCAGTTGTGTCTGACTCTTTGCGACCCCATTGACTGTAGCTTACCAGGCTCCTCCATCCATGGGATTTTCAGGCAAGAGTACTGGAGTGGGGTGCCATTTCCTTCTCCAGGAGATCTTTCCGACCCAGGGATTGAACCCGGGTCTCCCACATTGTACGCAGAGGCTTTACCATCTGAGCCACCAGGGAAGCCTCATTATTATTAAAGATGCTTCTAATTTTAAGTAGTAAAACCTGTTAATTTTTTCAAAATTTCTCCAGTTTTTATTCTTCAAATTTCCTGACATTTTGATAACATATAAATATAACTGTTACTTTCTTCAGAGTTTATGGTTTTATTGTATTCTTCAATTCACTTTTATTTCATTTGTTTATGTTCTTCTTTGTTACCAAAAGTACATTGCTTATGAAGAGAAAATATATTTAATAAGAAAAATGATACAAAAGGTAAAACAATAAAAGGGAAAATTTTGCATTTTAATTTTTCATGAAGTGAGAATCTACTTTTATTTATTCCATGTACCTAATCAATTGTTCAAGCATATATATATATGTGTGTATATATATATATGTGTGTGTGTGTGTATATATATATATATATATCCATCATAGTGGTTAAGTCATATTTCAATTTTTAAAATTCTGTACTATAATCTCATTTTATAAGGTACTAGCTAATATAAAACTTTCAATCACTACAATATGTATATCAGTTCTACCTTAAGGAAAATAATATCTAAGGGGAAAAAAATTACTTCTCCTCTTCAAATTACCCTGGTATAATCATTATCTTTTTGAAACATAAATCTATATGAATGCACATATATACACACAATCCATCTTTTGCAAAAAATACTCTTTCATTTCCTGGCTTTAAATGATTCATATAATGGAAAACTATAGTTTTCCAGGTTGCAATGTATTACACCAAAGTCTTCAGAAGTGTTTCACTTTGGAAAATATTTAGCAATTGTGTTTAAAAAAGTCATTGTTTGTCATTGCTTAGTCACTAAGTTATGTCTTATTCTTTTGCGACCCCTTGGACTATAGACAACCAGGCTCCTCTGTCCATGGGATTTCCCAGGCAAGACGGCTGGAGTGGGTTGCCATTTCCTTCTCCAAAAGAATCATTACATTTCATTAAAAGAAAATAAAAGTCTGTTTTGAAACTGTTTGGCATCTGACCATATGATCAAACACATGCACACATGAATATATATGCACACAAACATTTTATGTATAGCCATAAACATAAATATGTATATATGTATAAAAGTATAGATCATACATTTTTGTGTATAAGTATGTATCTGTGTATTTGTGCATATGTGTATATAACAGACAAGTATGATTAAATTATTGAAACCTATAGGTTTCAAAAAACAAAAGAAAAAAATATTGCTGAAATAATATATGTGTCTTTAATGTCACTAAAAGGCTTCCCTGGTGACTCAGTAGTAAAGAATTCGCCCGCAATGCATGAGACTCAAGTTTGATCCCTGGGTTAGGAAGATCCCCTGGAGGAGGAAATGGCAACCCACTCTGGTATTCTTGCCTGGGAAATCCCATGGACAGAGGTGCCTGGCAAGCTACAGTTCATCGGGTTGCAAAAGAGTTCAACGTGACTTAGCGACTAAACAATAACAATGCTACCGAAGAAAAAATACTATGCTAAAGTTAATAAAATCTCATATGTTAAGATTCTTGATTGATCTCAAGGAATGACCTCAAAAAATCCTTGAATGATTTTTAAAAAGTTCAAAAATAAATTAGCAAGTTATACTAACCTTTGATCAAGTGACTTTGGAATGAAGGATTGTCACAATCTAAGTATTAATCATAAGAACATCAACAATGTAATAATAGCAGCAAGCATTATTTATTTTACATAAACTATGTTCCAGACACCGGACTGGCACTTCACATATATCAATTCCTATAGAGCTTAATAACTATATAAGCTTGTTATTTGTTAGCTGATAAGTTGAGGCTTAAAGTGGTTGAATAATTTGTATAGTATCATATTCCTAACAGAAGGCAGAACTAGAATTAGAATTCTAAACCAAATATACCAAATGCTTAAGTCTGTGCCCTTACTAGTACACTGGATTGTCTCACAGCTAATTCTGATTAAAGTGGCCCACATTGAAAACACACACACACACACACACACACACACACACACACACACACAATCGTCAGGGTACCCTCACTTCACATAGCCAGTAACATGTGAAAGCATGCTGTATTAAATAAAGGTGGTAAAATTTGCAGCTGAAATATTACAGGACTTATACACGATCAAAACTTTGGGGGAGGGGTGAAACTCTGATCTTATTACTTGTTATACGTGTCATAATTGTCATCATACCCCCCTCTCATCTATATGATTATCAAGACCATGGGCACAATAACCATAGCACCGCATCTCAGTGAGAAAAGCACTGTGTGTTTGCTTTTTCAACTTGCTTCATTTCACTTTAGCCTCACAATAGCCCTGTGAGCATCATATTCTAGGTGAGAAGATCAAGTTCAGAAGAGGTTAAAGCTCACTTAGCAATCTCTAGAGACAGATTCCATATGGGTGTGAAAATTATTAATAGAGTAGAACACGTCATCTTCTTCCTGGGTGGGACCCTCTACCCATAGCTCAGGTTCCTTGCCTCTAATCCATAGGAATACATTCATTCATCCTCAGAATACTTTCACTTGGTTATATTTAATATCACAGAGATAAACTGCAAAGATAGTTCTCTGTCTTCACTTCCTCCCTCCTGGCTTCCTTCTAAAAAAAGTTATTTCTCAAACATCTAATGGATGGAGCATTCTGGCTGGAGATGTGTCCAAGTGATAAATAGTAACAATTTCATTAAGGATAAGAACAATGGGTGAATTCCCTGGTGGTTCAGTGGTTAGGACTCCACGCTTTCACTGCCAAGAGGGCAGGTTCAATCCCTGGTCAGGGAACTAAGTACCAAAAGCCAAGTAGCATGTCCCCCCACAAAAAAAGAAGTGCTCCTTTCTCGTTATTTAAGAATACCTCCATCTCATCTCATTTTCAGACTGCTTACTCACTGGTTGTATTTCTGTTTGTGTTTTGAGAATATATTACCTGCTCTGTATACTTCATCAAGGGAAGCCTTCTGAAGGTATTTTCTTTTTTACTTCATCAACCACAACTCAGGTTCATTTCAGGAAGCACGTTACCCTCAGTTTCATGGCAACAAACAATATAATGGTCCTTCTACACACATTTATATACCTCTCCAAGTATATTCACAAGTATAGTAAAATGTTAGTGTCTCCTTATTGAGTTACATAAAAGCGTTAGCTGATTCAATGAGTGGCATTAGGAGGAAAAGTCCAAGAAACACTGCACAAAGGGAAAAGACCAAAGGTGGTTTTTCATAACACCATGAAAGAAGATGCTAATTGCATCAAACCATCATTTAATAAATTTTTCACTGTAGCAGAAGTTTGAGAAGAATAAAATTTCAACATCAGAATGAAGGCTTAAGCATTTAAAATGCACCACATTTTTATATAACAAGATGACAGCTATGTGCAAAGCAAATTGTCAAAAATTGGATGCTAACTTTGTATCTCTTATGAACACATACAAAATGCTCAGTGGTAACTGAATGTGATTTGGCACACACACGTTCTGTGGTGAAAGACTATGGTCAAATATACAATGAAAAACTGCCCATCATCCATTCAGGTGTGTGAGATGTGGTACATGCATCTCTATCCATATGTAGAAGCACATATATACAGGTATAAGAAGTGGATTCATTTGTGTAGGGTATAGAAAAATGCAATGACTTTGAGAAATGTTCATAACATTGCATGAGAAAGAGTTGATTTATGATATATTTCTCAAATGTCTGAAATTGTCTTAAAGTGTTGCTACATTAAAATCTGTATACACTTGTAAGGGACATGTAACATAAGCTTAAATCATATACGATTTGATATATGACATTCCCATATCAAAATGCAAGAAGAGGCTTTACAGAGGAAAGTTGATTTATGTCCAAATATCAAAAATATTATGTCTGTGTCTGCAAGCAGGACCATGTATTATCTTAAAATACAGATATAGACACAAATATATAGACATATATATGTATATATAACTTGATTTGACTTTTACTATTTTGTGATCATGAATTCTTTACCCTTAGAAAGTAAAAAGACTATAGAAAAATTATGATACATTTTTCTCAACAAAAAAGGCACAGCATATTCCTCAGCAATTAAATCTAATAATGACTACAATCTTAGCTGCTAATTGATTAAATGAATTGTTTGTAATAAGAAAACCTCTGAGCAGGTTTCAGAATTAATTTATGTTTCTAAATGAGCAAGAACTTTCTAAGTAGAACGCCTTAAAAAGACATTCCCTGAAGGAGCAAACAGTATTACAAGATAAAACTCAATTACAACAAGTGTATTGATGTTTTTCACAAAGTATATTCTCTTAATCACTTACATTAGCATTAAGTTAATTTCAAGTTTAATTCCATTAGAAAATATTGGTTTTTAATTGTTCAGACTGACTTGACCACAGATAAATTAAGGAGTGTCACATCTCAGTAGACATTTGTTTTATCTAGCAAACGAAAGGGAAGTTCAGAGACAACCAGAATAAATTAATTCTCAAAGAACAGTTTTAAACATCCTTGGCAGAGCTAACATTTTCATATCTTGTAACTTTGGCTAGATCTGAGAAAGTATGTAAAATATATTTTTCTTCTGTAGAACACATTGCCCAAAAGGAGTGTAACTTTGTCATAGAAAGAGAAATGAGTTGTGGATCCTAATAATTCCATCCTGAAGTCAGCTTTGCTGTTTACTCGCTCTGGTAAGTCACTCACTTGTCTTGGCCTCAGGTTAGAAAGGACTGGGAGGCAAAAAATGTGAATGCAAGGTCGCTTCAGTTTCACAGGTGTATGTTACATACAGTGCACAATATTTTAAAGTTTTGAAACTATAAAAAATCATTAGATTATAAAGAAAGAGAATGGGAGAGAAAACAGAGGAGAAAAGGAGATGGCCGGGGAAAATTCACCTGGAATGTGGCTTCTCTTGAAAAATCAGAGAAACATGGTAACAACTGGCTAGGGCTGTTTTCTTTCCTCTCTTTAAATAGGCTGGAAATAGAACTGCCATATGACCCAGCAATCCCACTTCTGGGCATACACACCAAGGAAACCAGATCTGAAAGAGACACACGCACCCCAATGTTCATCACAGCACTGTTTATAATAGCCAGGACATGGAAGCAACCTAGATACCCATCAGCAGACGAATGGATAAGGAAGCTGTGGTACATATACACCATGGAATATTACTCAGCTGTTAAAAAGAATTCATTTGAATCAGTTCTAATGAGATGGATGAAACTGGAGCCCATTACACAGAGTGAAGTAAGTCAGAAAGATAAAGAACATTACAGCATACTAACACATATATATGTAATTTAGAAAGATGGCAATGATAACCCTATATGCAAAATAGAAAAAGAGACACAGATGTACAGAACACACTTTTGGACTCTGTGGGAGAAGGCGAGGGTGGGATGTTTCAAGAGAACAGCATCGAAACATGTATATCATCTATGGTGAAACAGATCACCAGCCCAGGTTGGATGCATGAGACAAGTGCTCGGGCCTGGTGCACTGGGAAGCCCCAGAGGGATTGGGTGGAGAGGGAGGTGGGAGGGGGGATCGGGATGGGGAATACATGTAACTCTATGGCTGATTCATGTCAATGTATGACAAAAACCACTACAGTATTGTAAAGTAATTAGCCTCCAACTAATAAAAATAAATGGAAAAAAAAAGTGAAAGCGAAAAAAAAAATAGGCTTGTTTGTCCAGCTCAACTGCCATGCGTGCTTAGTCGCTCTGCCGTGTCCAACTCTTTGCAACCCCAAGGACTGTAGTCCACCAGGTTCATCTGGCCATGGGATTTCCCAGGCAAGAATACTGGAGCAGGTTGCATTTCCTTTTCCAGGGGATCTTCCCAACCCGAGGATTGAAACTGTGTCTCCTCTGTCTCCCGCATTGCAGGCAGATTCTTTACCCACCGAGTCATTACGGAAGCCTCCAGTTTAACTTGGTCCCATGTAATTCAAAGCTGAGACAAAACACCAGTTGTCATTTTTCACTTCCCTAGGAAGAATACTTTCATTTGAAAGAAAAATATTTTCTGTTCTGTTGATTCTATCAAAGTGAGAAAGTACCCATTGCCAATGCCTCCTAGGCAGCTGTGGGCATTGGGGTCTATGACTCTGTAACTTCACCATCTAAATAAACTTCTTTTCATTCTATGATTTCAAGTCTGAGCCACATGGACCTAAAGTCTAAAGCCTTTCATCCTAATTCAAAATCATCACTTATGCCCCAAGTAATCAAAATAACCTGTGTAATTAGACTCCAATTACTCTGTGGTCAACATTACAAGGATTTATAATCGGACTCTAATCCAATTATAATTGGATTTCCTCAAAAGAAGTTGGCCATTTTCCTTTTAGCCAAATTCATCCAAATCTTCATGGAGTCAGTATGGAAAGGCAGGAAAAAATGAGCACCTTGTACAAGAAACCCAAAATCAGCTTAAGAGCAAGCAGTTTCCTTGCAAAGCCAACAGTTCAGTAGAGGGTTTCCTTCTTTGTTGCCTAATTCATGTCCTCCACCTCAATTTCTTTTATCCTGCTTCCCACGCTGCTTACTGACTGCCCAAGGAAACATCCTTCAGGGCAGCTAAAAACAAGGTGTCATGGAATCACCTAACTAAATTCTGGAAGAGGCATGGGCTGTAAGATGTGCTCTAAAGCAGTGGTGCCCAAAGTTTTTGGCACCAGGGACTGGAGCAGGGTGGGGCAGGATGGGGGGTGGGGTGGGTGAGAGGCAGTTTCCAGCTGATTCAAGTACATTATATTTATTGTGCACTTTATTTCTATTATTACTACATCAGCTCCACCTCAGAACATCAGGCCTTATATCATGGAGGTTGGGGACCGCTGCTCTACAAAGATAACAAGCAAGGGCTTCCAGTGGAGGTTCAAGTTGAGCGTCATGAAATCTGATTTCCGGAATTAAAGTCTCTTATGTGCTGTTAACTCACTTCTCGGGAGGGCAATTTGGTCATTTTTGCTCATTTGAAAACTAAAGGAAATTTCTTTTATTCAATGGTAATTTATGTTATAACAATTGAGGAAATCAGCTCATTTAAAATCACCTTTTCTAAAGTAATATTCAAGAGGTTCTCTAATTGTGAAAAACATACACTCTTTCAACCTGAAAGCTATTACCTATAAAATGGCTCTGCTATCCCAGATCTTCTCAGCTTCTGTATTTCAAAGAATCACGAATGGGCTGCAGTATCATTCTCCACTGTACATAAGGAACAACTTATGCTCAGAGGTAGAATCAAAGCTAAAACATAAAGCAATAAAATCCTTGTGGGTGAGAAATGGAATATTTCCTGCCATATTAGTAAACAAAGAATGTCACAATCATCAGTGGTTGCAGCCACCATGGATGGTGAGCTAGAGAACCCTGAGGAAACTCAGGAGGGCAAGAATACCTGCCATCTAGCAGACACCAGACTACAGCCGCTCCCTAAGGTGAGCCCTGAGAAAACTCAGGATGTGAAAAATAGGATACCAGTCCCAGATAACTGAGGTGCATATCAAAGGAAGGATTTTAGTGAGCCCAGATTCTTGTATCTTCCCATACAAAGCAAAGCACTAAAGTCCTTAAATTGAGATATCTGCTTTTTCCTAAATTAATAATAATCCTTTGACCACCTGCCCTTTGTTGCAAAACTTCCATATAACCTGTCTCTCCCCATCACCTCCTCAGAGCACTTCTCCCAGGATTACTTAAGATGCTGCTTCCTGGGCTTGAAGTCCTAAAAATTCCCATCAAATAAAAGATAACTCTCAACTTTCGGGTTGTTAATATTTTTATTTTGTTGATACAGGAAATGGTTCTAGGATTGTCCCTGCATCTCTGCCATATCATGCTGCCCTCATTCACAAGTCACTGTAGCATTTGTCATCATAATGTCCTTCAGCTGGGGGTTTCAGAGAAAGGAAAGCAAGTCAACAGGTTTAATGCTGGAGGCAGTGACAAGGAGACCAGAATGGGGAGGGAATTATCAATACTACTGTTCTAATACTTTTGTTCATAGACAATTGCTTTAATCATGTATTTTACCTTCCCAGAATCTCAAAGTGCTTCCATTGTCAGCAGAATTATGTCTCCATAATTCAGGGGTGCATTGAAACATGTGGACCTGATGGCCACATATATCCTCATGATCCCATCGCCTACAACTCCCTCATTGCTAATAGAACCCTGGGTTCTCTCCAGCTTGTGGTAGTGTACCATTCCTGATTCAAATTGGAATATTATATTTCTCTCAATCAAGACTGCTCTCAATTCAGATTTCTAGATGGCCAAGAAGATGACATACCTGCTACTTTGCTAACATGGGGGCTTTCCTGGTTGCATGGTGGATAAGAATCCTGCCAACGCAGGAATATGGGTTCAATCCCTGGTCCAGGAAGATTCCACATGCTGAGGAGCAACTAAGCCTGTGCACCTCAACTACTGAGCCCACACATTTAGAGCCCTCGAGTCACAACTTCCGAGCCTGAGTGCTGCAACTTCCGAAGCCCATGCACCCGAGAGCCTGTGCTCCACAAGACAAGCCACCACAGTGAGAAACCTTTCTCTGCAATGAAGAGTAGCCCCTATTCACAACAACTAGAGAAAACTACTGCAAAGCAAGGAGGACCCAGTGCAGCCAAAACCAAATAAATTTTTTTTTAATTTTAAAGAAAACATGAGGAATCACTTTTAGTATGCTGCTCTAAGTCCCATTTCTAACAGCCTTTGGAAATAATTGATACAACTTTATAAGTCCATGCTTTCATAAAAGCTATGTGAAACATCCCATCCCCACCAGTTCCTACTCAAACCTAACCAATAAGCCACTCAGAAATAATAAGGGAGTGGGAGGTGGATGAAAATCAGAAAGACAAAGGACAAGCAAGAGGATACTGGTGTTTTGTAATAATTCGCAGCTATCAGAAGAATTCAAATGGAATCGAAGTGGCCAAAAATATACTAGTTAGCTTACATCTCTTCTTCCCTCTTTAACTGCTCTTCCTGTGGCTCCTCATACCTGCCAACATAATATAATTCTAATTGCATTTGCCTAGGAAAAGGCCTTAGGAAGCATTACTACAAACAAGTGGAGTAGAGATGACAGAATTCCAGCTGAGCTATTTCAAATCCTAGAAGATGATGCTATTAAATTGCCACACCCAATACGCCAGCAAATTTGGAAAACTCAGCAATGGCCACAAGACTGGAAAAGGTCAGTTTTTATTTCAATCCCAAAGAAAGGCAATGCCAAAGAGTGCTCAAACTACCATACAATTGCACTCATTTCACATGTTAGCAAGGTAATGTTCAAAATCTTTCAAGCTAGGCTTCAACAGGATGTATCTGATAAACTCCAGATGTATAAGATGGATTCAGAAACGGCAGAGGAACCAGAGATTAAATTGCAGCATCCATTATATCATAGAAAAAGCAAGTGAATTCCAGGAAAAAAAAAAACATCTAATCCTGCTTCTTTGATTATGCTAAAGTCTTTGACTGTGTCCTCTCTGTCTGTGCTCGTTGCTCAGTTGTCTGACTCTATGCAACCCCACAAACCATAGCCAACAAGGCTCCCCTGTCCATGGAATTCTCCAGGCAAGAAAACTGCAGTGGGTAGCCATTCCCTTCAGGGGATCTTCCTGACCCAGGGATTGACTCTGTGTATCACAGCAAACTGCTGAAAATTCTTAAAGAGATGGGAATATCAGATCACTTTACTTGCC
Source organism: Muntiacus reevesi (assembly GCF_963930625.1). Classification (NCBI taxonomy): domain Eukaryota; kingdom Metazoa; phylum Chordata; class Mammalia; order Artiodactyla; family Cervidae; genus Muntiacus; species Muntiacus reevesi. The sequence continues at coordinate 123,205,567 of NC_089251.1, forward strand.
TCTTGAGAAATCTGTACACAGGTCAAGAAGCAACAGTTAGAACAATGGACTGGTTCAAAATTGGAGAAGGAGTACATCAAGGTTGGATATTGCTTGCTTATTTAACTTATAGGCAGAGTACATCATGTGAAATGCCAGGCTGGACAAATCACAAGCTAGAAACAAGATTGTCAGGAGAAATATCAATAACCTTAATTGTGTAGATGATACCTTTCTACTGGCATCTAATGGTAGAAAGAAAAGAGGAACTAAAGAGCCTCTTGATAAGGGTGAAAGAGGAGAGTGAAAAAGCTGACTTAAAATTCAACATTCAAAAAATAAATATCATGGTATCCAGCCCCATCACTTTATGGTGAATAGATGATGAGGAAACAATGGAAACAGTGACAGGTTTTACTTTCTTGGGCTCCAAAATCATTGTGGATGGTGACTGCAGCCACGAAATTAAAGATGCTTGCTCATTGGAAGAAAAGTTATAACATATTAAAAAGCAGAGACATCACTATGCTGACAAAAATCCGTCTAGTCAAAGCTAAGGGTTTTCCAGTAGTCAGGTACATCTAGATGTAAGAGTTGGACCATAGAGAAGGCTGAGAGCAAAAAAAAAAAATGCTTTCAAACTGTGATGCTGGAGAAGACTCTTGAGAGTCTCTTGGGCAGCAAGGGGATCAAACCAGTCAATGCTAAAGGAAATCAACCCTGAATATTCATCAGAAGGACTGATGCTGAAGTTGAAGCTCCAATACTTAGGCCACCTGATGGGAAGAGTAGACTCACTGGAAAAGACCTTGATGCTGGGAAAGATTGAGGGCAGAAGGAGAAGGGGGAGACAGAAGATGAGATGGTTGGATGGCATCACCGACTCAATCGACATGAGTTTGAGCAAATTCCGGGAGGTACTGAAGGTCAGGGAAGAGTTGGACACAATCTAACAACTGAACAACAACAAAAATAGTTGCAAATTTCTCTATAGTGAAGATGAGGAAACCGAGGTCCCAAGAGCCAGGTGATGAAGGACAGAAGTTTTAAGTCATGGCTGACTGATTCTACAATCTGTCATCTTTCTACCTATCAAATTATTCTCTCAAATTAGAAAAAAAAAATCAATAGAAAAATAGCTTTGAAAAAGAAATTAAAACCAGTAGAAACTTCACTCTTCAAATGAAAATGGATTACCAACCTGTCTTCAAAATTTAGATGTTATTCTAAGTTACATCAGTTGCATCCAACTCTTTGCAACCCCATGGACTATACAGTCCATGGGATTTTCCAGGTCAGAATACTGGAGTGTGTACCTTTTCCCTTCTCCAGGGGATCTTCCCAACCTAGGGATTAAACCTAGGTCTCCTGCATTGCAGGTGGATTCTTTACCAGCTGAGCCACAAGAGAAGCCGTAGTTAAAGAATAGAATTCCTTAATTCAATATGTTGAGGATGAATAAATTTTCTTTCACCCTTCTAGGTTCTTTTGGCTGGCCTAAGAATCAAATTGACATGAGACAGATTAGTATGATAAAGGCAAACAGTAAGTTTCATAACATGCATACCTGGGAGACACCTACGGAAACTGAGTAACTCACCAAAATGACACAAGCCCTCCCCTGAAATACCCTCTCAGCTAAAGACAAAAGAGCATGAAGGGAGCAGTGTGTTGGGACTTCTAAAATGCACCCTGTGGAGGCAACTCACATGGAGATGAAAAAGCAAATGTGTGTCAAGTGAATGCTCGCTGGGCCAGGCAGAGACAGTGGGACAACAGAAGAATTTAAACACAGGAATTGGTTGGGTTCCTCCCTGTTTGCACACCTACTTCATATTACACTTATCTCTGGTGATAGCTCCCTTCCTGGAACGAGTCCTTAAACTGCAATCTTGTAGGCAGTTAAGAGGAAGGTCAAAGGTGATTCTTGAGTATTTCAGGCCTTAAAAATTATCAACTTAAATTAATCCTTCTGCCAAAAAGACACAATTAGGGGTAGCAACTTATGCTCCCCTGCAAATATAACTATTAAAACTTCCATAAACATGTAGAAAATGTTTTAAAATACCAATGTCCTCTCTGTATCATATATGGTAAATAATGCAAAATATCTCACTCATTACTATGTTTTTCCCTAGGACCAAGGTTTCAATTTACACAATGTTTTTTCATGGTTTCTCTTCTACCTTCTCCTCCACAGAAATAAATTATTTGCTTTTCTAAAACATTCCTCAAAAATGAGAACATGCAGTTGTAATGGTGTCCATACTTGTTAAGCTACATTTTTCCCTAAACATACTTGCCAAGTTTCTCATACAATATATTTAATATATTTCTCTTAGCTGGGATAGAAATAGAATAATTTATTCATTGTCTTTAGAGGATTGTGTAATGATAACAAAACCAGTGATGCCGTCCACTTCATCATATATTACAATTATTGTATACCCTTTAGAACTATCATTATAGCTTATTTTAATTGCTACCATTTTTCATATAAGAACCTGAGTCAGAGAAGTTAAATAATGTGTCCATGAAATTCAGCCAGGGGATAACTGAGCCAGGATTAAATCAAAGATTCCACACATCTGCACATTTATATCCAGTCTCACCATGATTATGAGCCATGCATTCCATAAATGAAGCTATTCTGATTGAGATTTCTCTGAACCCCCCACGCTTATGTCCTACATCTTTTCATGCAATTCAAAAATATACTGTAATCATGAAAGAAACAAATGGTCTTTATAGTTCCTCTTCTTCATAAAATACCACAACCTCAAGGAAATATTGCCTCTTTCCCATGAAATTTTAGAAAAATTTCTGAAAAACTTTGACCTGTGAAGATGAAAGCCCTTAGTTTGTTCTAAATTTTCAGAAGAGTAACTGAAAACTCTTTCATCCATTGTAAACAGCGACTAATGACATTAATGGAACCTAGGTAGATTGTGGGAAAAAAAAAAAATCTTGTCAGATGATTTGAGAAGGTAGTAGTGATTAACCATTCAATTTACCATAGAAATTAATAATCCCATATTTCTCTCCCATTAACAGGTAAGACTGAAGTTTTTTCCCTCACTTTACTAACACGTGATCTCCTCTAAAATCACTATGTTACTAGAAATACAACTTCCAGGTTATACCCCGTGATCAAGTTCTCTGAACCTCAGTGATCTCTGTGCCCTTGGCAAACAAGTAGTCTCCAGGACACATCCCCTGGGACCAAATATAACCTCTGGTTTTCTATCAACAGATTGTTCCCATGAGAACCTGCAAAGAGATCAGACTCGGGATATGGGATGGAACATATGTTCCACTTCTCAACTGACTAATGGCAAATAGGCAGGGGCTTCCTGGTCTCAAATAGCGAACGGAGACCCAGCAATAAAGCAATGACAGGTCAGGGGTCATTGTCATAGGATGAGCCTTCTAGACTGCGGCAGCCGTCCACCCTGCTCTGTGCACTGATTGGCTTTGCACATCTCGGGTTTCTCCAAGAATCACTGGAGCACCATCACTCACGGCTACCTCCGCACACTCGCCTGGAGCAGCCCCGGGGGCAAATGTGGTCTCAAATATTTCTTGTCAACTATTCCACAAGCACTAACCTTCCCCACTCCTCACCAAAACTTCTAAAGGGATAGTAAATTCTTCTAAGAGGGACTCGTAAACTCTCCGATTATTCATATGTTAGGTTCACAAAGTGTTGCATAAGCAAACAGCAGAAAACACAGCCCTCCTTAACAAGGCATGTCAGAATACTTTTTAAACCTCTGAACCCACACACCACAAGCTAATATATAATCAAAGCCCAGAACCCTAGGCAAGTTACACTCTCTTCAAGAGACTAACTCCCTCATCAAAGTCTTACTGGGAGAAGCAAACGGTTTTCATTTACTTTTGCTCCTTCTCTCTGCCCAGCAGCCCTCTGAGCAAGAAAACCAGTTCAACGGGACGCAACGCAGGAACATTAAGACCCCAAGTTCTGTGGCTCCACCCGACCTCCTCAGCCTTAACCTTGTTTTGTCATTACACCCAAGACAAAGGGGGAAAGGAGGACTGTTGGTAGCGCGTACAGAGATGGCTGAAGATCCCTTTGGCTTTGTCACCCTTCCTGCCAAGAAAGAATGAACAGGAGCAAAGACTGCTGGTGTCCCAAGTTGTTCTTGTTTCACTGACAATTAGTTCTCAAAGGAGACTGAGCTTTCTGATTATCCTGCATGTCTAATAATTGCTCATCCATTGGTACCAGAAATATATTATCATCATCATTATATGCTCTCAGCATATGACATGAATTTGATTCATAAGTGCCTATATTGCCTATCAGTGCCTGGAAAAAGTGACGTTTTCTACTGATTCATAGTAACAACCCAAGAATCACATTTATTTTTCTTAAAAAAGAAAGAAAGGTTATAACCAGACCAAACGTATTTTAGGAAAATTGACTTTAATCCAAATCTCTGTCATCCTAAAACATAATTTTTTTTTCAATTATTATTTGATGCTCCCAAAGTGATTGCAGAAAACCTAAAGCATTACACAGGATTTTGAGAGAAGACTGACAGCAGTTTGGAAGAGATAAACTAGCCAATAGCACCTCCTGGCGGCAAAGGACACTCACTGCTTGGGAATCTGCGGTGGTTTTAAATGTCTTCGAAGGGGCAATTTCACGACCTCTTCCTGTAAAACATCCCAGGATCTTACTCTCAGGTCTGTTAAAATGCTTTGAACAAGAGCATGCACCCATTTCCTCTAACCTGCCTCAAACCTGCCTCTGCGGCTGAGATCAGAAACAGATGGTCTCTACTCTTTATTCCTAGGTGACTATATGAAGAAGGAGCCACATCAAAATTTAATGAAACAGATTTAATCAGAGTAACTCATCGGGGTCCGCCTATACGTCTGTCCAGAGTAAAACCTGCAGATACTAGGCTCACCATTCAAAGCAGAGGGGTGGTTTAAAGGGCCAGGATGAGTTTTATTATCTTACAATTTTAAATTTGTTCTAATTGTACTGCCTTTTGATTTTTTCTCTACTCGAGAGCTGTTTACAAGTGCTTACAAGTCTTACAATAAATTTCAGTCTATACTTAAAAAAAAAAAAAAAAAAGGACCAGGATGTTTGAAGCAAAGCTCTCCATCTGAGAACTGCTTCAAAGGTGCTTCACAGAAGGTGAATCACTCTGCCCCCGACCTCTGCACGTGCTCACACCAACTCCCACCCTTCTCAGAGGCGATACTCAAAATGGATTTTAATCAAGAGATTTTTGAATAATACTGTCTACTAATGTTTTTACTCTTTGCAAGTCAACTATGGGACAAAACTTAAAATGTTTTTTTTTTCTTTTTGAAGTCTAGCATTTTACTTTTTCTATCACTGAACTGAAGGCTATTTTATATTTTCCTCACTTAACACTTTAAATATTAATAAACTTTGATTTTTTTGTTCTTCATTTTAGAACTTCCCAGTGGTTTTCAAAGTATAGACCAAGCTTATGTCTGCCCAGTGCATTTTGTTCTTACAGAATTGCCATGAGACTTTGTTTTCTTTTCTGTTTATTCCCCCACTGAATAATTACTATTGTATTATTATTGTTACTCCAGGTGATTAAGAAAGTATCCTTCTCCTAGGTCTCTAGAGAAGGTTTGTTCTTATAATCCAGTCAGTGCAAAGATAGCTTTTCTCCATATTTTCCTATGGGAGTGAGTTTTTAAACAATGAATTAAATGTGTGATAAGAAAAATTGAAATGTGTTGAGACTCATTTGGGAGCCTTTCATTTTTCAAAAACACAGTATAGTAAATGCCAAATTCACATTTCATAATGATTTTTATCTTCTGTCTATAAAGGAAGGGGCAAACTCGTGATAGGTGCATGCAGTATGTTTATTCTTCCAGGTACATATATATATATATATATATATATATATAAAGAACAACTAATTGCATATTTTTTCTTAAACTCTCACTAAATTATACGTGGGCCATATACTCATTTTGTATTTTGTTAATAATCATATACTTGTTCTTAATCTTATTCAATAATGTCTGTGCTTAATGCACATTATATCTATTTTAATTTAAAATAAGCAAAAAAAAAAATAAGTTGGGACAGAATAACTTTCTTTTCCTTTATTCTTTCAAGTGTTGCCCAGCATTCAATTTGATAACTGTCAAGATTTCTCAATAAATGCAGTTATATTAACTTTGAAGGTCCTCTCTCGCCCTCTAGTGGTGAAAAGCAGTGCAGACACCTGAACGGCTGGGTTTGCCCTGAAATACCCAGGGGATTGTAGACAAGACCACTGCGGGAAGAGGGACTGCAAAGGATTCAAGTCCCATACCTGCCACTGACAACTATGAACTTGAAACTTCAGGTGGTCTTTTGTTTTTCAGTTTTCTCATCAAACAGAGTAATGATGATGATTTGCAAAATCGTTGTGACAGTCACAATGGAAAATGTTAAGTCAAAAGCATTTAGAAATTGATCAAATAAAATTAAATTTGTTTTTTAATTTAAAGAAAATGCAAAGGACATAATATATTTCATCGATGGATCTGATCCTACGGGGAACACTCACAGCAGCTTCCATGGCCCCTCCCTCCCGGTATTGTACTTAGAGCATTGAGTGGAGAAATAGCCTTTAACAGGTGATCAAACATCGATCTCGCAATAAGGAAATAAAACATCATGGGGAAAAAAAAAAAAACATCATGGGTCAGGTGACTCTCTGAGAAGGCTTCTGCATGTCATCTTCTTGTTCAGAATGTTTAATTCAAATCTAATCACAAAGGAACAATCACACACATTGAAACAGGGTTTTTCTGGGGAAAAAACAGAAACCTGTTCTTATGTCTGAAAACTTCGGTATCTTGAAAAATCAATGAGGCTAAGAACAAAATCATAATTAAAGGGATTGTTTTGAAAAACTGTGAGAAACAAGTATAATATATGATCCTTGACTGAGTCCTTCCTGAATAGGGGAGGCACATAACATTGGCTCATTTGTAGATATTTGAAAAGGCGCTTTATTTGAAAACATGATACTGAACCTTTCTAATTTGTTGACTATTTTTTGCATGTGATTGTTTAGAAGAATGTCCTTGATCTTAGGACATACAGGTTTAACTACTTAGAGATGAAGTGCCATGATTAAAATATATTTGCGTGTTGAAAATTATACAAGTGTGCTAGCTTTCCAACTGAAGATTTATTGGGGTTAACAATTACCTCTTTGCATTTCTAATTGTCCAGGGAAAGGCTTTTCTCTACAACCATGTCCACCTTCATCTGAGGCTTCCGTGACATGATCTCAGGTAATTCAAGTTTGAATTTTAAAGAAATAGCTCCTCTGCAAATTTCTGCCCTGCGTGGATCACTTTCCCTATTTGTAAAATGGGAATTATAAGAATAATTATGTTTCTGGTCCTAAATTCCCCAGGAATGTTACTACTTGTTATTCATCCTTTTATAATTCTTCCTTCAAATTTTCAGACCTCAACTTTTGTAACTACTATAATGCTAAATTGCTTGCATTTTTTTGTACAAATGGTGTGGTTTCAGACACCTTATTCTTCTGCAAATCTTTTTTCCCTGTCTGTAATGGCTTTCTACCTTCTTCTATTAAAATATCGGGAAAGTGAAAGTCTTAGTCACTCAATCATGTCCAACTCTGTGTGACCCCATGGACGGTAGCCCGCCATGGGCTTTGTCTGTGGAATTCTCCAAGCAAGAATATTGGAGTGGATTGCCATTCCCTTCTCCAGGGGATCTTTCTGACTCGAGGATGGAACCTGGGTCTCCTGCATTATAGGCAGATCCTTAACCGTCTGAGCCACCAGGGAAACTGTGGCCATTTCCTCATCTGTAAAATCACGCTTGACCACCTTCAATGCCACTTCTCAAAACTCAGTCCCTTTGTCTTCTGTACAGTTTCCTCTTAATTATACTAATTGCAAATGTGCGTGTGTGCATGCATGCTTGGGGGGGGGGTGTGTGTGAGTATCCTTTACTGGGCTGAGGTTTCCTTGAACACAAGCCATTTGTATCAACTCTTGAACATCAGTCAGAACATCTGCTGTTGATCAAGTGGGCAAGGAGCATTTGTTGAGGGAAGGTATGAAAACAGTTAGCATATCCCAGGGTCACGTAGATCCCCTGGAGAAGGAAATGACAATCCCCTCCAGCATTCTGGCCTGGAGAATCCATGGGCAGAGGAGCCTGGCGGGCTACAGACCATGGGGTCACAAACAGTCATACACGACTTAGCAACTAAACACCACACCAAAGAGCTAATGTGACTACTGCAAGGAGTCAGCGGCAGTCACAGCTGGACGAGGCATCAGCGCGGGCACTTATAACAGGTTATAACAGGTGAGTTATTAGGATTCAGTTGGTGGGGCAGAGATGGCAGGGTACATAGGGAACATGGGCCGCAGGAGCTGGAGAATCTTGTGTGAAGTATTATAGGATATTATATTATATTACAGGATTATAATATATTATATTATAGGATTTCCCTGGTGGCTGAGATGGTAAAGAATCCACCTGCAATGTGGGAGACCTGGGTTCGATCCCTGGGTTGGGAAGAGCCCCAGGGGGAGGGCATGGCAACCCACTCCAGTAATCTTGCCTGGAGACTCCCCATAGACAGAGGAGCCTGGCAGGCTACAGTCCTGGGCCGCAAAGAGTCAGACACGACTGAGCGACTAAGCACCCAGCACAGTATCAGAGGATATTTAGAGCACGGAGGCCTTGGAAAGAGAAGGAAAAGGGAAAATGGCCAAACATTCATTTTATCCACACTACCTTTCCCCCCACCAGACTCCAGGTGACTGTTAGCAGAGCTGTGAAATGTAAGGTTGTCAAATCACTATTAGAAATATCTTTCAGGGAATTCTGTTTCATTGGGTCCAGCCCCTCTGCCCAAAGCTCTGGCATCAGTGAGGAGGGATAGCAGATGATGGACAAAGATGAGGAGGGGAAAAAAAAAGACATAATGTGTTCTGCTCCAGATGGGACTCTTGGCCTCATTGCTGCACCTCATTTCTTTTCATCTCCATGATCAACACTGAAATGAATCACTCCTGCTTGGACCCACTTTTAAAGCAGGTCAAGAAAGATGAAGTGCTGCCCTCTACTGGTAGCTTCAGCAAATCCTCACCCTCAGTTCATTAAGCAGTTTCTATAAAACAGTCCCCTTCTTCCAACTCATTTTGCCAAGACAGTGCAACAAAAAGGCAGACTTTCTTTAAATTCAGTATACCATAATAGCAAATAGCTCTTTGGTTTTTACATCTTTTACAGTTTATTTTTAACTATTTGCCCCTGTATTTATTAATAAATTTGGCTGCAGGATTAGTTGTAGAAATTCTTTGGGCATGTAAAGAGTACTGAATCACCCAAAGTTCTCATATGTTTAGGGCTGTGCCGTGCTGTTTTTAGTCGCTCAGTTGTGTCCGACTCTTCGTGACCCCATGGACTATAGCCTGCCGGCTCCTCTGATCATGGGATTCTCCAGGCAAGAATACTGGAGTGAGTTGCCATGCCCTCCTCCAGGTGATCTTCCCAACCCAGGGATCGAACCCAGGTCTCCCACATTGTGGGCAGATTCTTTACCATCTGAGCTGACCAGGGAAGCCCATGAATATTGGGGTGGGTAGCCTATCTTTTCTCCAGGGGATCTTTCCAACCCAGGAATCAACCTGGGGTCTCCTGCATTGCAGGCGGATTCTTTACCAGCTGAGCTACCAGGGAAGCCCTATGTTTAGGGCATCTAACCAGCAAATACAAAATAAAACGATAGGAAAAAAAATAGAGAAAGCAAGAAATAAGAATTCAGCTTCAATAACCTTAAATAAAATTTTGTACAGAGAAAATCTAAATGAAGTTAAGTAAAATACAGTAGAACATATAGAAACTGTGATACGTAGGGAAACAAAGTTTGCCACCCCAAAATGTCTCCTTGGCATGCAGATTATTTCAAGCTAGGGGAAAAAATCAAGTTTTAAAACACTCAGGAAGAACTTTTGACATTTCCCCTGCCTTAAAGAATGTAGACAGAGGACCTATTCCAGGAAGCAATGACTGCGGTAGATAAACTACGTGTGTAGACAGAGAAAAACCCAGTAAAGTCTGTTAAAATTCTCTCTGTGTCCCATCGTCACTGCCTGACCCAGAAAACACTTATTTACCAAACGTTGCTTTTCCATACCCACATGAATTGCCTCCATACCCTCTGAAGTCCCAAATCACGACCCCAACACCCTCTTCTGTCTTTAGCAGGAACTGACATTTAAGATGATGATTTCGGCCATTTAGGTATGTTACTTAATTCCCCTCGGCATCTCCCACCTTTACAAGTGATTAAACTTCTGTTTGATTTTCTCCTGTTAATCTATCTCATGTGCACTTGATTCTTAAATCAGCCAGAATAACCTAGAAGGGTAGAGGAAAATTTCCTCCTCCCTGACAATACTGTGATTTATGAAAAGAAACATATATTTGGTCTTCACCCCTGTTCCTGGCCCAGAGCTACTAAAACCTTTAGACTTTCCTGTGATGAGAGCAGTAAAGATGCTGTTTGTTAACTTAAGGCGGTTACCTCAGGGCAGCACCTCAGATAGGGGCTGGCTGCCAGAAGAGCCAGTCCTGTGATTACAGGCTTGGAATTTCCAGTCCTATTCCCCTGAATCTCCAGGGAGGGGAGAATGGATGAAGATTGAATTATATCACCAATGGCCAATGATCTAATCAATCATGCTTAAGTAAAAAAGGAAATCAGTCCTGAATATTCTTTGGAAGGACTGATGCTGAAGCTGAAACTCCAATACTTTGGCCATCTGATGCGAAGAGCTGACTCATTTGAAAAGACCCTGATGCTGGGAGAGATTGAAGGCGGGAGGAGAAGGGGAAGACAGAGGGTGAGATGGTTGGATGGCATCACTGACTCAATGGACATGAGTTTGAGTAAACTCCAGGAGTTGGTGATGGACAGAAAAGACTTGCATGTGGCAGTCCATGGGGTCACAAAGAGTCAGACGGAGCGACTGAACTGAACGGAACTGAAAGTAACAAAGCTTCCATTACAACCAAAAAGAACGGGGTTTGGAGAACAGCCTGGTTGGTGAATTCATGGAGATTCAGAGAGGATGGAAAGTTCGGAGGGCAGAGAAGCTTCACGCCCTTTCCCCCTACCTGGCTCTGTGCGTCTCTCTCATCTGGCTGCTTCTGAGCTATAACCTCTTATAATAACGGGTGAGCTAGTAAATGCTCCTCTGAGTTCCGTGAGCTGTTCTAGCAAATGAATTCAACTGGAGGAGACAGTTGTGGGAAACTCTGATTTATAGCTGATTGGTCCCTGGACTTTGACTGATGTCTGAAGTGGGAGCAGTCTCGTGGGCTGAGACCTGGACCCGTGGCCTGGGGCTCTCTCTGGGTAGCCAGCATCAGAACTGAGTTAAACCGCAGGACACCCAGCTGCTGGTGGAGAACTGCGAGGTGGTGTGGGGAAAAACTCGCACACACCAGAATGTGAACTGATGAACACATACTGTCGTTGGCGCCAGAAGCACAGATGTGAGGTAAACTTTACATTATTGAAAAGATAAAATGCATATTGAACTATGCACAAGAGGAAGGCTTTAATAATCACTTCTGTTACAGCTTTGAAAGGTCTTAATCTGCTCCAACCCCAGTTTATGTTCTGTCCTAAGTACACACTTTCATCATTAGAGTTTATCTGTCTAAAGTAATCTCCATGACATGCTCTTTCATCTTCTATTAATAAAAGCTATATTTAAAGAAAAAAATCAATGTTTAGGAGTGAGTTTAACAGAGGTTTCTCTTTAAGTGTAAATTGCAGTCGTGGGGTTTCCTCTCTCAGGAGCACTTGCATTTCGATTCTCTAACATTTGGGTCTCATCCTCCGCCAGAAGGTAAAACTAGTTCATTAACTAGCTGAGGTGAGCACACGGGATGACTGTGTATAGGGCGACCTGTCAGGAGCCCAAACGCTTCTGGAAATTGTTGTAACAGTATTACAGTGAGAAGACATCTGTTTCCACCTTCACCATTAATTTATTCATTCAATGCAGACTAAGACAGCAGACATAGAGATCAGACTTGTGGTTGCTAAGGGGCAGGGGAAAGGGCAGTGGGGAAGGGATGGACGAGGAGACGGGTTAGCAGATGCAACGTGTTACACACAGAATGGATAAAGAACAAGGTCCTAATGTACCACACAGGGAACTCTACTCAATATCCTGTGATGAACTGTAATGGAAAAAAATATGAAAAAGAAGATATGCATGTATATGTATACACATCCGAATCACTTTCCTGAACACCAGAAATTAGCACAGTATTGTAAATCAACTACACTTCAACGAGATAAATTTTAAAAAATATATAGACTGACAGGGCTTCCCTGATAGCTCAGTTGGTAAAGAATCCGCCTGCAATGCGGGATACCTGGGTTCGACCCCTGGGTTGGAAGATCCCCTGGAGAAAGGAACGGCTACCCAGTCCAGTGTTCTGACCTGGAGAATTCCAGGGACTGTATAGTCCATGGGATCACAGAGAGTTGGACTAGACTGACAACTAGAGATGTCCAAGTGAAAATATGCATTCCAGCCCTCCAAGAGCCTACACTTTCATGAAAACCATTGAAAACCATGAAAAGAGGGGTTCTCTGGTCAAATATACTTGAGAAGCATGACTTGTGAAATCCTCCTCTTTGCAATTTCTAATGCACATCTATAAATATAGATATCACTGACTCAATGGACATGAATTTGAGCAAACTCCGGAGACAGTGAAGGACAGAGGAGTCTGGTCTGCTGCAGTCCATGGGGTCTCAAAGAGTTGGACACAATTTAGAGACTTAACAACAAAAATATGTTGAATAGCTCTACGACTAAAAGTAGGCATTTACATTTAGACATTCTAGCTTAAAATGTGCTTTCATATGAATCATCTCATGTCACATGGATACAGAAGTCAAAATACCTAGAAATTCCATGAAACCCAGGAAAGCACATCATTGGATGTAAATGCGTCCCATGGAAGGCTTCTTCAAGGGTTCCTGCTCTATTGTTGAGATTTCTATCAGATAAGTGACAGCGAGTGTGTTTCTTCCTGGGGTGTATCCTAAATGATGTGGCTTTCGCCCTTCTGGTTTCTCCCCAAAACCCTCTGTTCTTGTCTAACTCAAAGTTGACTTAACTTTCCAAGTTGACTGATTTGGGTAAGATGACTTTTGATACCTTCGGGTCCTTCAAATAACTTACTTATTTTCTGGAAAGAAAGTCATTCTATGCAGCATTCCACACACCACCCGTGTCAAAATAGATGACAACCAGGGATTATTAACTAACTCTGCTGCAGCTTGGCGTGCTGCAGTCCATGGGGTCACAAAGAGTCGGACACGACTGAGCAACTGAACTGAACTGATTGCAGCATTTACTTTAGAAAACAGAGGCTGGCTTCTTACCCCACCCCCACCCCCATTTTAAAGTGTCTGTTCATTAGTTGGCTGTGGAAGCCCAGAGAAATCTTGTTGAATGTATTATTTATCTTTTGTGTGTTGTTGGTTAAATCTACAAGAGTATTCTAGATGCTGGTGTTTGGATGTGCATGTTTGTGAGAGCGGTGCATTTTCTTTTCAGAATGTGGGAAGAGGTAGATGTGTTCAAGGGCTGATATTCTCAAGTGTGCCTGCCTGTGCACCCCAGCATACACACAACAGTGTGGCGAGCTCTCACGACACCAGCCTGTGGTCTTCAGGAGAAGGACGCCACAAGTGACATCAAGTTCCTTCCAGGAGTTACAGTCCCACCCCATCTCACTCTTGCAGATCCACTGCCTTGGTGATGCCTTGTTCAGTTGAAGTCTTAATTGAATTCATCCCGCTACTAAGTAGCTTTAATCTAGATGAATTATAAGGCAATATCAAGAAAATCAAAGAATGATTAAACAAATGGGTGAAAGAAAATGAAGGAAGGTGAGTTTTACAAAGAGATTAAATTCAGAGAGACAGCTATTTCTAGTAGAAAATAAAGCAGAAGATAAATAGCTAGACCCTCCTACACTTACAGTCACTTTTGAGCTCTAAACCTTTAACAGGTAACAGGTTCTCCAGCCTCAATTTTCTTGAGTGAAATGAGGGTATATTACCTACTTCTTAAGTATGTTGTAAGAATGAAATTGTAGGATATAACATTCTGAACACCGTGCCAAGCACAAAATCAGCCTTCAACAAAAACAATTTTAGTAATCTGCTTTATTGGGGTAAGGAGATTTCAACCTGAAGGCTAATGTATACTTGAAACACAGAATAAAGAACAAAGGTTTGTCCAGCAGGTGAGCTGGGTGGAGAAACTGAAGCTGGTAAAGAATCTGCCTGCAATGAAGGAGACCCACTTTCAATCCGTGGGTCAGGAAGATCCCCTGGAGAAGAAAACTGCGACCCACTGCAGTATTCTTGCTTGGAAAATCCCATGGACAGAGGAGCCTGATGGGCTACAGTCCATGGGGTTCTAAAAAGTCGGGCATGACTGAGTGGCTAACACTAGAACTTCCAGAATAAGGCACTCACAATGTGGATGTATAATATTTGTTATTCTGAGTCAGGTATAGTCTAACTCTGAACCAATATTAATAACATGTAAACCAATGGTCCCCAAACTTTTTGGCACCAAGGACCAGTTTCGTGGAAGACATGTCTTCTACAGACCAGGGGTTGGAGGGATAGTTTTGAGATGATTCAAGCACATGACATTTATTGTGCACTTTATTTCTATTATTATGACATCAGCTCCACCTCAGGCTGATCAGCTCCACATTAGGCATTAAAACCCAGAGGCTGGGGAGCCCTGATGTAAACATTTCTTGCTAACCCACATATAACTTAAGTTAGAAGTAAACTTGTCTACTGGTCAAGGGAGACTGCTCTTTTCAGGAAAGAACCTTAAGTCAGGTGCGCTAAACACACTGTTGTGTGTTAGTCAATGAGTCTTGCCCAGCTCCTTGTGACTCCATGGGCTGCAGCCCACAAGGCTCCTTGGTCCATGGGATTTTCCAGGCCAGGATACTGGGGTGATTTGCCATTTCCTTCTCCAGGGCTAAACACGTTAAGGTCAAACAAAATCAAGAAGGAATTCTTCCAGTCAGCCAGGCTTTCTCTGCTCCTTGACTTTTCAATCTGCAAAATAGGGGTAATGATCCCCCTTCCTCAAGTCTCAGCCTGGATTAAGGGAATCACAATGCACAGAAAATGTCATAAATCCCAATGAAAATAGCCTCATCTATTCATAAATAATATATAACCCTCAGAGATCACTATCTGTGATTCATCATCTATTCACACAAAAGTAGAGAAAGGTGCATTTAAAAGTTAGTTTACAATTACAAAGCTAAAGTAATGAAAAAGGTCCCAAACAAGGTCCAAGAGTTTTTCCTGGATTTCTATAAGCATTATGTTCATTATCCAAAACTGCATAACATCTCTGACAGAAGGCGATTTTGCGGAATTAAATTCTTCCTATGTAAATACAGATTGCAAAGTGCATTTGAGACACTAGGTGGCGCCACATGTACACTCAATGTTACTTCATTTTCCCCAAACTAGGTTGGCCGCCGCCCATCTAAAGCCTGATACGCGCGTTAATAGTTTGAGCTTGTGCTGGAGAAGGTTTCAAAGATGTGACGTCTGCTGATAACTGGCAGCAGATTACAAGCATAGCATTTAGTTCTCAAGTGGAGTTCTCACTCTGTAAAAATTTAATACTCTTTCAGTAGGTCTCTGTGTTACAACTCAATCCAGACCTACAGTTAGGAATTCTTGATTTGTCCTCTAGACTTGGAGCTAAAGCTTCACATTCAACTCTACTGACATTTTGAATAAACTTAGCAGCTAAATAGTTTCAACTGCCTCCCAAAGCCTCTATTTTCTAAAAAAGAAAAAAAAATGGACATGGAAACTTTAAAGATAGGCTTGAAAATGCATGGCATAAACTAATGTGACTGTAAATGGATTTAAAAACAGCTTCACTTCCCCAGACACATCCATATTATTGTTAGCTTAGTTAACTACACCACCCTTGGCATTTGAAGAGGAACAAATGGGAATTCCAAAAATGACAATAAGTAAAAATAAATAAATAAGTAAATAAATCCCATTGCCTCTGATTTTGCCTAAGAAATACTAAACAGTGGCAAGTGATCTCTATATATTGGGACTAGATTTGGCACACATTCATTTGGCAAGCCTGAATGTTGTTAAAATTCAGGCTGCTTTGTTTCCATAACATTTATAATGCAATAGCCTTAATGCTTTCTTCATTGAAAAGGAAAAAAATAAAAATTAAAAACAAAAGCAAGTGACATATAGTGGGCATATAAAAGTTAAATTGATATAATGGGACGAAATATCATAATGAACAAGCTTGTGGGCAAATACATGTGCAGCTAGGGAAACAAAGCATCTCAAACTGAGGTCCCCAGAAGCTTTAAGGAAAGCCGAAGTTGGCAACAAATGTATCCTGTGTCTTTGCAGATAACAGCTTTTTAGCACCTCTAGCATTTTCATTAAGTTCATTCACACCTGAACCCAAACAGCAGAGAAAAGCGGGGTCAGAGGACTGGTGACATTTCTGAATTGATACTGTTAGTCAACTTCCACTTGCTTTGCTTCCAAACCACAGGTGGCACCTACCAGGTGAGAAGAGATGCCAACGACAACCATCTAATAAGATGCATCCTTATTAGATGTTTGCCATCTTATTAGATTAGATCCCCTGGAGAAGGAAATGGCAACCCACTGCAGTATTCTTGCCTGGAGAATCCCATGGACAGAGGAGCCTGGCAGGCTACAGTCCATGGGGTCGCAAGAGTTGGGCCCGACTTAGCAACTAAACCATAAGACATCTTGTTTGATGTTTACCATCCTCATTAGATGGTAAACAACTGAATACCTAATTCTCTATTTGGAGGAGAAGGAATGAGAAGGATAATCCTATCCAGTGTACCTAGATGGGGTGGAGAAACCAATCTGTCTCAGACGCTGTAATAAAGAGATGCACTGTCTAAAGAACTTAAAGTCAGTAATAAAACTCCCTACAAAATCCGTCTGCTTTTTTATTATTACCACATGCTAGCTGTTCTATACAAGGTCATCAATACAGGGTGTACAGAGCCATCTCTCTCTGCCCATCGTTTTCGGAATTTCGCTGACTACAGTGACTCCTCCTTAGGACTTGTCAGCAAGCAGGGAATTTGCATTTTGGAAGAAGGAGAAATATAAGGGAAAGAATTCTTATTTTCCTAACAGGTATTTTCTGTCCAGGACTTTACATACATAGGTTATCTTATTAATCCTCACCAGCAACCATGGGCTGTGTGTTAAGTTGCTTTAGTCGTGTCCAAGTCTTTGCGACCCCATGGACTGTAGCCCACCAGACTCCTCTGTCCATGAGATTCTCCAGGCAAGAATACTGGAGTGGGTTGCCTTGCCCTCCTCCAGGGGATCTTCCCCACCCAGGGATCCAACCCACTTCTCTTCCATCTCCTGCGTTGGCAGGTGGATTCTTTGCCATTAGCGCCACGGGCAAATAACACTGCTTTCATTTTACAGATGAGAAAACAGACTCTGGAAAGTTGAGCAACGTATTCAAGGACACACAGGGACTGAGGGGGTGGAGCCAGAATTCTAATGGAAGTTTTACATCCTCTAAAACTCACGCTTTTAACCATTGACTAGTTGGGATCAGACTGACACTTAATAGGTACAAAATTTGGACAAGGTATGTAACCTCACTTTAATATCCTCATTTGTAATTAATGGGATGATCACAGGGCGGGGCTGTCGGAGGCACACCTTCAACAATATAGGAAGGCTCTCATCACTGTCCTGGCACACAAGACGCTCCTCGGAAATGACAATGAATGGAACGTAATTTTCATCAGGCAGACTTCATCTAAGAACCCTAGAGATCCCCGTATCCTTCCCATGGATTAAAGAATGCTAGATTATAAACCTAAGCGACTTTACACCTTTTCCTGTATCCCTGGTGGTTTATGGCAACAACTTTGACGCTGAGCAGGGCATACACAGATAAGGGGATCTTGGCAAAGTCAGGTAGCAGGCACTCTCAGAGTTCATTTTTCCTTTTCCTCACTCTAATTTGTCAATTTGTTCAAGATTTCTCAAAGAACATTCTCTTGTTTTGTTACACTCTGCCTCCTGCGCCAAGGGTGTATGTAAATGCAAGATCACTGAGGGGAATCGGGGCAAAAGGATGGGTTTCTTTAGTTTGATACTATTCAATATTGGGGTTATTGAGAGACTGATCTTGAGACAATTGACCTTTAAAAAGTGATCCTAAATATTCTGCCATGTGAAATATACACAAGCACACAATTCTTTCATAATATGTCGAAATTTCTCAATTCAGATTGTGGTCCATCGCAGAAAGCAATCTGAGTTTCTGCCCTCTGAATTCTTGTATGAAAATGGAAGCTAAATCATGCCAACATTTCATGACACAGATTACTGGATTTGTCTGTTATTGAAAGGTAATGACAAAATCTTCTTTATGACACTTATTTAGGGAGGTCCACAAAGCACTAAAGCCTACCATTTTTTATAAATCAACCAGGCAAGACTGCGAGGGCACACATAAGCCTTTGTTTACTTTTTGGCACTTGCATTATTTTAATACAATGATGCTATAATATACAGCAATAGATCAATACAACCACTGACACTCCTATTTGTCACATGAATTTATTCCACTTTTCACAAGCCTAGATCCAATCTCTTTGGTGAATAATATTATCACAAACAACGATAAATTCTTTGTAACATAATCTTTGTGAAGATGGCATTTTATTTTACAGTTTGAAGTTTGTACAGATAAACCCTTCTCCAATAAGATGTTAGCATTGCACGGTAAACTTAGTGGGGGGTTTTCCAAGCACCTCCCATCAGGCTTTAACATATTTGGAAATAAATGTCAGGTTAACTTATATGCAGAATGAAACAAACAATAGGAGTCATTTAAAACTCGATTGCATAGCCTGAAGGAGGTTCTGCAGTGGGGGAGCTATATGCAAAGAATGAAGTGAGTTCAGCTTCCCCTGATTGTATGTTCTGTTTCTGTTTTGCTTGTTTTTGTTTTTGTTTTTGTTTTTACCATCTCTACTATGATGTCATCCCTGAGCATACAATCAAACCAGCTGTATACAGGTACAAATGCAATGTAAACATTCTTTTAGTTCAGGTCTAATAGGACCTGGAAAATTACAGGGTCTCAAAAACAGAAGAAAAGTTTGTTCAACACCTGAGCAAGGGATGGTAGAAAAAGGGCCCCTTCATCAGCTTAAGTTGGGGTGCCAAGTACTCTCCACCCACAAATTCTGTTCCTTTCTCTACTAATACTACTTTCTCCCATCTCACACAAAACCTTCACTACTCAACGGAGCACTTAACAGTGTATGTGAAACTGATCAGGGAAAATTTCACAGCATACATGTCCCAGAACCCAGGGCTGGACTTTTGGTCTTGGCAAAACAAGCCACATCTATGCTAATGGCAACACAGGGATTCTAAAGAGGATTGAAAATGTTCTACTCTCAGAACTTGTGAAGCAGGGAATATCACCCGGCCTCGGGTAATGCCATGTAATGATGAAGTCATTAGCCACTGTCACCGCTGACCAGCAACACACTCTGAACTGCTTTCAGGGTGAAGATCAGAATGAGACACTCCGTGCCCTGGGAAAACAGGCAAGTCAGCCCTGTAGAAATAAATACTTAAAGACAAACTTTTTATGAACCTGGATTCTTGCATCTTCACTTTCTCAGCGAAGCACTAAAATCATTAACTGAGATATCCATTCTTTGGAACTAGCAGTAGCGTTCTTCTGAGATGTTTCCTAGATGGCAAGTCCCCCTCTGCTAGAATCACATGTGTTCTGGCCCCTCCGTTTTCCTCTTTGGAGTAGTTCCTCAGAGTCATCTGAGGAGCTATAACTCGCAGATATAGATCTCAGTAAGTCCCCGAATAAAACTAAAACTCACAGCTCTCACGTTGGGGGCTACTTTAACTTCAGTTAATCGAGAGCTTTGGTTTCATTTTCCTACCTGATACAATGCACACAAGCTGACACGACCTAAGAACATGCCCTTTAAGTTCACATTATTGAGAAACGCGGGTGGGCAGCGAGTAGGTGAAACTGGGATTCCTTGCTCTGCCCTTGCTGTGGGTTTATGTTACTACGTTCAGTCTTCCTTTGTCTTTAGTCTTCCTCATGCTCTCCAGGCTCCTGCAGGCTCTGTGTGCAAGTGTACTGATTGTCTGAGGGTTAAGTGAAAGCCTAGAACTCACACACAGTCCGAGAAAGAGCATGGGTCTTCTCAAAGCTTTAAGGCAAAGCATCGCTGAGGCTGTGGGACCAGCAGAAACACCCCACGACTCTGAAGGTACTCAAGGCCAAGCGAAAAGATTACATCGGATTGTGTGAGAAACACATTTTTTCAAGGCTATATAGAAAGAGACATTTATCAAGAGAGGTATTTAGTAGGTCAACGCAAGCCGCTGGGTGTCACACTAAGTTGGGCAAAGTCCTTGTTACAGAATCTACTTAAATCCTAAATCCTAGTCTTTTATAGGTACTGATTCCTCATCTCCATCTTTGGGTGATTTAGGCTCTTTCTTTTTTTACTGTATCTAGAAAATAATTGTGACATGAGTGACATCTAGAAACACACATGGACACACGTCTTGCTGTAGACGCTAACACATTCATCTTCCATGATCTCAGAAACCTGGCCAGATGCCTGCAGACAGACACAGCCGTGCAGCCCCTGGGAAGTGAAAAGGAATTCTGCTCAGCAAGCAACCCCGGCAGGCTCTCATTAGGCCTCAGCAGGGTCATCAAGCTCAAGGAGGATGTGAGGAGCTTGGGGGGAGTCCAGAGGACTGCATCAAAAGAAATGAACGTTTGAGAAGTGATCCTGAAGGGGCAAGTTGAAAGGGACCAGGCTTGTTTGCCTGGATAACAGTTTGTAAGCGCACAGCAGGTCTGGGCAATGGCTCGACTGGAGGGTGAGAAGGCAGCTCTCATCCCACACGGGCCCAGAGAACAAGAGACAATGGCTTTGGGGGGTGAGTTTTAAATTTCCATGGAAATTTGGGACCTCCAGATTTCAAACTGTATGTCCAAAGGAAATGACAGATGGCCTTTTGTCACCCTCTCCCAACATCAAGGAAAATCAGAGATGATCTAGTTTGGAACAATAAGCCTTAGAGAGAAAGTGAGTTCCCTGTTCAACACTTAGGTCACTGTTAGCTCTGTGGGGAGCTGGTTTGATGTGGGGAGTTGTTAATTAACAAGTGCATATGTTTGTGAGTGTGTGTGTGTGTGTGTGTGTGTGTGTGTGATTGTGTGAGTATGTGAGAGTTTCTGTGGATGTGTGTGCATAAGTGTGTTGCAAGTATGTGTGTGTGTGTGTGTGTGTGTGTGTGTGTGTGTGGGTGATGGAGGATATGGTTCTCAACTCCTTTGTTCCCAGAAAAATAAGTACAAACATTTCTTAGGAACATTTTTCCAAAGACAGTGGCAGGTGTTTTTGTCTGAAGACACACTCTAGCCACTCCTTTCTTGAAAGACAGTCTGATTTTCTCATGGCCGTGCTCCTTATTCTATTCCTTCACCTGCTGCAGTAAGACTGGAGGTGACCCATTTCCAATGAAATGGGGGTCACTGATGACACAGGTCAGAGATGGAGGGATAATGTGGACATAATCTGCTGTCTCTAATAGTGCTCACACTTCTTCCCTCTGATCACAGGCTTTCTACTTCACCACAGAAGAAAGAAAAAGAGAAAGTGATAACATCCAAGTTCAAAACATGACTTCTAAAGTTTTGCTTTTATCAACAAGAAAAGAAAATAGCTTTGTCATTGCAATTGCAGAAATTCAATCTAATTTCCAAAGATCTGCCTTATGACAAATGCCAAAATATGTGGCTGCCTTGCTATGAAATTCCAAGGAAACGTCACTTTTCCCTAATTGTCCCATGA
This sequence comes from Muntiacus reevesi, assembly GCF_963930625.1. NCBI lineage: Eukaryota > Metazoa > Chordata > Mammalia > Artiodactyla > Cervidae > Muntiacus > Muntiacus reevesi. The sequence goes on from NC_089251.1 coordinate 123,227,633, forward strand.
CTGCTCTATTTATTCAGGAATGAATTAAGAAAGAAAAGATCTATTTTTCATCTCTCTGAGTTTCAGGAAAGAGTATCTGTTGTGTAAAAATTGTAAATGCTTTGGAACTCATGTTTCTTTCCTGAGTTTCCCATCTCCTCTTTTAAACATTTTTTAAAGTTCCAGTACATTTCTGCAAATCTTGTGTCTGTTTTACTGCCTGAAGCCAAAACAGACTGCAAAACCAAGCAAACACTACCTCCACTTTTTATATAAATGGCCTTGGAGGGCAATCACCAAGGGCCCCAAACTCCTCTGGGGGTCAGTCAATCACTACTCTCTCTAGATTCTTTAGGGTGGTCCATCATCTTTGGTCTAGGCTCCCAGGGCTAAGGGTCAATCCCTTTTGGTCACCTCTGCCCATCTCTGCTGGAGTAAATTTAGGCCCTTCTGTTTCTTCCTGCAATCCTTCTCAGAAAGCTCTAACGATGATCTGAAGTGGTAAGTGAAAAACCAGTACTTAGAAAACTGAAAAGAAGTAAGGTATTAACAATCACACACACACACACACACACACACACACACACTTCCTTCTCTATGAGCAGAAAAGTCCCATCCCTTCTTAAAGCCAGGTTCATCAGTAGATGAGCACTACTGGAATTATTTCAGGGCTCACTGATTATTTTTGTTTGCTTGACAGTACGAGATGAAAGTACAAGACCACATGGTCTTCCAAAAATGTCCTAGTAAGAAGTCTATGCATCTTCTATTAATCTTTCTGTGTTTTAATAACTATCAGGAATTCTGGTGTTGGAAAAACACTTTTAAAAAAGTGACCAGGGTAATGATTTGTGTGACAGTGCTAGGTGTTGCATCTCCTAATTTGTGTACGAATATCCAGTGTGTTTAAATGTCTCTCACCTTGGGTGAAAGCAAAGGACTTGGGCGACTAAGCAAAGGACAGGGTCATCTTTGTTGTAACTGAACATGTCATCTCAGTCAAGAGCATGGGAATGAGGTGAGAGGAGGAACTTCAAAAAGTACTCAACTTCAGTGCAGTTCCAATTTGTAGGAATGCAGAGCAGGGTTCTTCTAAGCCATGTTCACCTCATTAGCTCCAGAGTATGCAAGAGGTGGATGCTACGTCTGTTCACAAGACTCGGAAGTCACAGAGGTCAGCCTTCTAATTTGCAGTCCTGACAGCCTATCTACGACATGGCTGTGTGCCAGAATTTCTCCTGGTTGGAAAGAAAACGTGCAGCAAACAAGTATCCGGAGGGACCTTCTCTGGTTGCTGTGTTTTGAAGAATGAAGAACATCCCATCAGATAAATGAAGAGCTGAGAAGCAAAGGCACACAGACTGTACCTGTCTCTGTCCTGGAAGTTACCCCCCAGAACCCTTTCATTGAGAACTGAAGGGGCTCAGGATGAAACAGCTAAAAAGATGATAAGGGGAAAAAAGCAAAAGAAAACAAAGACCACAAAGCCTCTCTATGTCACCAAAGTCATGCAATACGAAGGTATAAGCACTTGGAGAATTGATTGTATTGATGCAATCCTCTGCCAGTTAACTAAAGCTCTCTTCTTTCTGGATCCAGTATTTTAAGCTTTAAAAATCAATAAATGTAATATTTTGCAATAGTTTTAATCAACTAAGATGGCAGTTTATCTTAGTGAGGTTAATTGTGTTATTTACTTATTTATTTCTTCATTGTCTTCTTGTTTCTACTTCTTTTATACCCAAAAAGCATTTGAGGTGGATTCATTTAGTTATAAAGGCATTTAAACTTTTAAATAAGACACAAAAAAGTCTAAGTGGCACTTGAGACACCCCCTTGAGAGAAACCTCTCATCTCTTGGGTTTGTAGATATCGCATATATTCATAAATCAAATCCTGTGACTACTTAAGTGAGGCCAAAATACTAAAAAAGCACCCTGTATTCCATTAGAAAAAAATGCAATTAGTTTGCTTGGTTATGTTTTTAAAATAGCTTGACATTTTACATAATTGATGAATATGTAATTTTCTAATCAGTAATGGACAGTTCCCATGGAGATATCATTATTAGTCTTTTAATTTACAATTTCAGAGAGTTTTATGAAAGTGAAGACTAAAGCTAAGAAGCAGAGAAAAACCACTCCAGGATGGCATTATCCTATTTAACACCAATAATATTTAACAGTAACCACAATTAAGCTTCACAAATTAAGTCATTGTATTGCATTCCTATTGGATGAGTTATAGGTAGAGAATTTATGTGTAGTGATTTTTTCCCCATACTAAATTTCCCATACAGAGTCATGTAACCAAGTGAACATCAGAGCAACATATTATACTATAAAGGGTTAAATGCTATTGTAGCTTATGTCTTTATTTCTTGTCTCTTCTCCAATGATAATAGAGATCTCAGTTACCATGCATAAACACTTAAATTCCCTTACTGAGAATATTTCTGATACTGTTGGTATAAGAGAGAAAGTAATTTATTTAAAGATTGCCTTGTTTGTCTACAGTTTTTGGTAAGTATCTAGATTATGTCATTGGTCAGTTTGTCCTTATGACCTAAGAAAAAAAGACTAGCTGCCATGTTCAATTCAAATGACTTGTTATAGGAATATTTATAAGGACATCAATATTCATTGTATCTTACAGTCATGCTCCAAGCGAAATAAAAATAAAAGTTAAACGGCCACAAATATTACAGTATCATAGGATAAGAACTAAACAATATGTACAAATTCATTGACAACATCTGCGCGAGTGTTGTGGACAAAACATTTAAAAAGAAATCTACATAAAACAAAGTTGATAAATTTATCAAATGTTGATAAATTTTCAGAGACAGTATAAAAGTACACAAAACATAGAAGAGAAAAAGAATTTTAAAAAAACAACCACTAAGCCAGTACATAGAGTACAAGTTTACATTTATATTACAGAATGATGGGAACCAGAGACAAAAACGATTTGATAACAAACAGCAAAGAAAGTTGCACCAATCACAGGGAAGAAGGACTCTCTTTTTTAGATGAAAACGCAGACGGCCACAGCTCATCCCGACCCCCACCCATACACACAGAGAAAAATAAAAGCAGATGCAAAAGTCGTTACAGCAACACACGACAGACAGAGGTGGAAAGCATTTGGCATGTCGCATCACAGGAAGTCAATCACGATTGGCTAACGATGATGGTACCTGGCTCTGGTGCAGGTCACCGGCTTGCCTGAGAGGAGTAACAGATGGAGGGGGCACACCTGATGTGGATGCGGACCGCCCCAGTTTGCAGCTTACTTTCGGTTCTGTGAACAAGGAGGAAAGACACAGTGTTAGCTGAGCAAAGTCTGCAGCCATCAACCGGCTCTCAGACTTTCCTTTGGTTTTGCAGCAGGTTCTTTTAATGCACCGAATTCTTCTGCTGTATGCTAATCATTGGCAAGTGATGAAACAATTTCATAACAACGGACTAAAACGAAATTTGTTCATGAGGATCAGCTCCTGGGAATAAAGAGCAAATCATTTAAGTTCAAGGCCTTGTTCCCTTGTGCTCTTTACCCTATTTGCAATCAGTTTCTACAGAGTGATTAGGCTGGGAAGATCCCCTGGAGAAGGGAACGGCAACCCACTCCAGTATTCTTGCATGGAGAATTCCATGGACAGAGAACCCTGGCAGGCTACAGTCCGTGGGACTGCAAAGATTGAACACGGTTAAATGACCAACACAATATCCCATTGGGAAAAAAAGCCAATTTTTGGTGCTTTATTTTCAGCTTTGGTCCATGGTTCTCCTATGTCCTAAAATGTCTTTCTACCCTCTCCAAATTTTTCTTCTATCCCACCCTCTTTTCATTTTATCTTTTCCTCTTTCTCTTATTCTTTCCTTCTTTTTCTATTTTCCAGCTTTTTGATTTTCAAGTTGTCTTGTTCTGGCTATTTCCACGATACAATACTTTCAACGTATCATTTCCCTAATTTAAACTCATTTGCTTTTAAGTTTATAGATACTTCTAAGACCTTTGCAATCTTTCATAATAATATTATTTTTCAAAATTAAAAAGCCTTCTCCTAACTCTTCCTTTATTTAAGGAACCTAGATTGGGCACCTAGCTCACTGTCAGGATACTCTGGAGATTAGAATTTGGGGGATGGATAGAGTTACCTTCATCCAAGAAGTGCAGAATGTATGGTCTACAGAGGACACTAATTTTCAGACATATTTGAGGGTATCGTGCAGGTGATTCTAGTACCTACACACCTACTCTTAAAAATATAAGCGTTCAAATCTAAGTGTACCACACGATGACTTAAACTATCTAACTTAAAAACGAATTTAACTTCCCAGGAGGCATAAGTCCTTACATGTCTTAAAGAATCATCTTTTATCATATAAAATAAAGGTAAAGGTAAAGCATCTATTGGAATCCTGGTTGACATGTTTTTATAATGAGCCAGTGTTTCTATATATCCCTTTATGGCAGTAACACATTTAGGTACATGAAGAAAATTAAGCAATATTTTTTTCCTTGGAAAGGATAGCAAATAATATTTTTTCCTATGAGGTTCCTTTAAAGTGTATGTTGAAGAGATTATCCGATGAGTGACACAATCCCATGCCTTTCATATTACCCGACGTACCTATGGATTAATTTCCCCTGCTAGGTTTCCAGTCAGACTCTGACTTAATCAGCATCTTTCGAGCACAGGCGCTGATATCTCTAATGCACAGAACTGAGACTTACCAAAATCCAAGCAAACTCCCAATTTCATCATGACCCAGAAAGGCTTTGCCTTACCCCCATTGGACAGTGGTCCCGATCATGTCTTGGTTCATCCACCGCCCCCTGAGGGACTGCAATTTAGCCATTAACCAGTCATCACACATGGTGGCTTCCCTTACGGGCCAGCAATCCTGTGACTTTAAAGTCCAAGCCCAGCGTGGCTCATATGAGTTATGACTTCACCTGCAGTGGCAGGGATAGGCTGAGATGATTACTTATACATTCATTATGCATACATGCATATACAGACAATAAACACATTTCTGTGTTTACACACACACACACACACACACACACACACACTCAAATACACACTCCGTTGTTACTTAATGGTATAATGTCATAGGGACAATTTTGTTCATTGTGAGTTTTCGGTTTATCTTTAGCATACTCATTTCACTCTTGTTTTCCATTTCACCGGTCCTTCACTTAAATGCATTTGTAATCTATTATGGTGTTTGTGAGACCAGGTTGGTGAAACAAACCATTATGATCTTGGACCCACCAAGGTTTATTTTGGCCAAAAGAATGTTTTGATAAAGTCTTGAAAATTCTACAAAAGATACTGTTTTTATAACTGAATCTCTTAGAGCTATGATATCGAAGTTAAACTGTCCAGTCACTCACCTTTGGAAATACACTGCGCTTTAAGTCTTAAACAGAGAGGCTTAGGATCAATAGTACTGAAAACAATATGTTTTCATCCTGAACTCTGCTAATATAAAAAATTGCCAAGGCTTAAGAGGATCACAAATAATGGACATATGCCTCAAAAGAGATCTAAGATGCGGCTTTCCTCCCCGTAAAAAAAAAAGAACTCATTTCATTTAGAGATTCATTATGAGCTAGAAATTACTTATTCTTTGTACACTTAAGGAAAAACCTCTCTTAGTGTAATAAACTACCTAAAACCTAGAGGTAAAAGTTGATGTTATTTGTGCATATAAAAAAAAAAAAAGAAAGAAAGAATGAGGAAGGGGAGATACACAGAGACAGAAAGAATGGAAGAGGAAAATGGAAAAAAGGAAGAAAGAGGGAAGGCGAGGGTGAGAAAGTGGGAGGGCTGGAGGAAGGAAGGAGAAAGAAGACATTAACTTTAACTCCTTAAAATAAACTATCATCAAGATATTCTGTGATGTTTCCAGGCTAGTAATTCATCATCATCTTATGATATTATTAAGGAAGTACCAACTGGAATTTGTTACTTAAGAAGAAAGAACTAGTATCTTTCTTTTTATTCTTATTGGATACAATCTTTCATTGCATTTTTAAAGGATGGTAATTTCTCCATCATTTTTCATCTTCCCGTTAGGGTGAATTTAATTTCTGTTCAGGATTATGTTCCTTGGTGTTGTTACAGGAGAATCCCCAAGGCATCCACAGCTACGAGTGTTAGCACTGGAGTTCTCTTTGCTTTCAGAAAGAAAAGACAAATGACTGTTCTCAACCTCTGGATCTACACAGCAATAAGAGATTAGTGCATTTTCACTAAAGAAAACACTTTCATCTAGCGTCAAAGAAATAAGATCAGTCAAATTCTGGGGAGACATATTTTTTCCCCATCTTGTTTTATTTTTTCAGTACACAATATTTTCCTCTACTGGCAGAGGCATATCATGATTTTCCCTAGTCAATCACACTGCTGAAAGTTTCTAATCGATGACTTTGTGCTACATGGAGGTCACAGAAAGGCCTTTTATTTAATACACCAAGGTATGCTGATTGCAAACTCTACTTTCATTACTGGAGAAGGCTTTTTTTTTTTTCATAACACATATGCTATTTGAGATAAACTGATGCCTGAGTAATAAAGGCACAGTTTTGCCAGGACTATGCTAAATCTTTAACCTTCACAGATTTCAAATGTTTTGTTTTCAAGCTTCCCTCACACATCATAGCAAACATATCCGATGCCCTCATATCCTACATCAAATGTAAATTTTATTATGTAAAATTGGAATACATTTTTATAATTTTGCTTTGAAATTACTGGACTGTGAAAATCCAATTAATTCATGATTCGCTATGATTTCTAGATGGCAATCATGCACACTCAGGAATCCTTATAGAATTAGACAATCTAATCTGGAATTTATTTTCAGGTGTAATGAAACTGTTTTAATGTTAAACTTAACAATTAATTAAATTGACCTAATGTTACATTTTGTATTGATTTAGTTAAATATCCATTCATGTTAATGTGGCAGTTTCATTTGGAAGTTTGGTGCTACTAATTTTTTTAAGTATCAAATATTTGCAGCCATGAAATTGAAACAGACTTGCTTCTTGAAAGGAAAGCTATGGCAAACTTAACATATTAAAGAGCAGAGACATCACTTTGATGACAAAGGTCTGTATGGTCAAAGCTATGGTTTTTCCAGTACTCATGTATGGATGTGAGAGTTGGATCATAAAGAAGGCTGAGCACTGAAGAATTGATGCTTTTGAACCGTGGTGCTAGAGAAGACTCTTGAGAGTCCCTTGGATAGGAAGGAGATCAAACCAGTCAATCCTAAGGGAAATCAACCCTAAAGATTCATTGGAAGTGTTGATGCTGAAGCTGAAACTCCAATACTTAGGCCACCTGATGCAAAGAGCCAACTCATTGGAAAAGACCCTGATTCTGGGAAAGACTGAAGGCAAAAGAAGTGGGTGGCAGAGGATGAGATAGGTTAGATAGTATTACTGATTTAATGGGTGTGGATTTGAGTAAACTCTGGGAGATAGTGGAGGACAGAGGAGCCTGGCATGCTGCAGTCCATGGGGTCACAAAGGGTCAGACATGACTTAATGACTGAACAACAGCATTTGTATAGATCTGTGAGATCTATACAGACCCAGGAGCCCACAGACCCAGGCACTGTCACTATGAGGCTGAAAGATGAAACAAATCTGATCACTTCTGTGATCACTATGTGGCTGTGGAAAAAGAATATCAAATGTAAAACTCTATCCTGGGAGTAGACATGCTTCTCTCTCTCCATCTCCATGAGGGGCATTCCTCTAAGCCAGCATTCATATAGTATTGAATGACTCCTGGCATCCTTTAGCTATGGACCAAATTCTAGTGTTATCTGAAGGGTCAAATAGTAAAACTATTGATGCTGGAGTAATTGGTGATTATCCTTGGGAATACTGGAATTCTGGTAAAGATCTAAAACCCAGATAAAAGTGAGGTGGCAACCTGATGGATAAAATATATGATCCAATGTCAAAAGTAGAAAATTAAAGAATCCATTGCATACAGGAGAAAGAGAATCCCATGCACCTGGGGTTAGGAGTACCTGTTGTATTCCTTCTGAGTATCTGAGGGGTGGGCTTTCCCTTGCTTCCACTTTCTTATGCAGAGAGAATTTAAATCACACTGCTCATACACAGGGATGCCCTCATGCTGTAATGCACGATCTTCTTACATGGCAACATGGCATATTGTAGCATTAACAGCTTTTTAAATTTGAGAGCCTTTTTTATTAAAACACATAATTTCTGAAATGCCCTTAAGATCTTCATCACCTTAGCTAAATATGAAAGTGTGCTTTTAAAAAAAAGATACTTGATTCCACATAAAAGAGAACTAAATTATATGTTTATAAAGGAAGATATTTTATCTATTCAACAAGCAACATATGCTAGTTAATCATCTTAAAAATTATTACATAAAAATTCATCTGCCAAGAAATAGAGGAAAAGGCATTTGATATGCAGGATCAACTATTACCATGGGAATAAAAATTTAACTTCACGTTATGATGTCAAAAATAGTATAAACAAACAAAAAATAGAACAAAACTCTTTCATCCTCTGATATTAGGAATGAATGCATGGCATAAATAACTTCATGTATTTATATAATATATGCCATATTACTTTTAAATAACAAAAACAAAGAAATTCCAGGCTTAAATTTTTGTGTAATCACTCACCTTATTAATGCAAATGACAATCAAAATTGGACATAATACTAGCAATTCTTCTTTATACAATTGATTTTGTGGTTTAAAAAAAGCAAACATCCTGCGACAAAGGGTGACCAGATACTGAAATTGTGCGTGGTCTTGTAGCATGTTTTACTATAAATACAATTCTCTTTATATATAGAAAATACAATGTTCTTATGTTTATATATATATATGCAATGTTATTTTTATATATAAATATGATGCTCTTATGATTCTGCCTTAAATACACTGTATGTTAGAGACATAAACTAAACAGTATGTGTCTTAGGTCCTGGGGTGAATTGGGAAATTGGGGTTGGCGTGTGTAAAACAGCTAGCTAGTGAGAACCTGCTATAAAACACAGGGAGCTCAGTCTGGCGCTCTGTGAGGGGCGGGATGGAGGCTGATGGCAGGGAGAATCAAGAGGGAGGGGATATATGTGGACAAATAGCTAATTCACTTCATTGTACAGAAGAAACTAACTCAACATTACCTATACCCCAATTAACCAAAAAAAAAAAAAGTGGCTGTAAGACTCTACATTGACATCCCCACGGCAGGGACTTCAATCTGATCTCCAGCAATGGTTATGTTTATTCACTCTGTAGTAGAACTTCTGAGCGGCTCTGCCACCCTTTGAGGAGATGGATGGCATAAGGTAAAAACTGCTCTCATAAAAATACTAAGACATCACTTGGTCTCCTCTACTCAGAGAAACACACTCAGAGTATAAAAACAAGGTTGGATGAATCTGCTGACACAGTAGAACCTTAAACAACAGCACCAAATTGTACTAGTAATTATGCATTTTTCCACTGCCACACACTTTCATATTTGGCAGATATCTTTTCCAAAAAAATGAATGAAGTTAGCTTATTGTTTTAAGGAAGACAATTGGCTGTATGTGTTGACAATGATGTATTTGAGCTTTCAAGCAAAAAAGTAAAATCTTGAAACACTTGCATTTCTCACTCTGAGCTTGACAGAACCCTTATACATAAAGACTTTTTACATATATAAGTGGCTATATTAATGAATGTGTTGTTTTTGATTTTTTATAACAAAATGTGTCAACGTATGGAAGATTTGCATGACACATTTCCCAAAAGCCCTATGTTATAAATAACTCACTGATAAAGATACACTTAAGTCTAAGATAGACCAAGGTATTTTAATGTATTTAAGAGGTATTTAAGAGCATAATGAGTTTATTGATATGTAGCTAACCTTAACCAAACTGCTGTTAGTTGAATTTGGGGAAAGCATTAAAGAAGAATAGCCACAATTATATGAAATGCTATTAAAATATCCCTCCTCTTTCACATATGTTTAAGTCTAGATTCCCTTGATACCTTTTAACCAAAGCAACACATCACAACAGACTGAATCCAACATAGATGAAATCCTATGTTCTACTGAATCAGATATCAAAGAGATTTGTAAAAATGTAAAAGATGTTCTTCTAAACATTTGCTTAGATATAATCTTCTAAACATCTGTTACAATTTTGGAAAACAGTGTCATTTTTCATGAGAAAAAAATTTTATGTTAATGTATAATGTTTACAATTTGAATGAATAGATAATTTTTAATTCTCAATTTTAATTTCTAGCATGAGAAATAGTAGACCTAACCCAGATAAAGGGGAGCTCTTTAGGGTTCTCGACAACTGTGAAGAACATAAATGGTTCTGAGAATGAAGAGTTTAAGCAATGTTGTTTCCTATGGACTCTGAGCCCCCAAAGAGTTCTCTTAAAAGGGTCATTTTTTTATCCTATTAATCATCCATTTGAGTATTTGTAAAACAAAAATTTGAAACAGTGGAAAATATCATGTTGAAGCACAAGAAACACGGGAAAACCTTTGAAAACTCCAGAGGATTTGGGAACTACTAGTTGTAAAATGTTGCCCTAGAAAAATCTAGACAGCAATGTCTAAGAAATGCTATTACTGTCCCATGAGACCTGAGGGAAGACATCCAAATTCTCAGGGTGCTTTTTCATCACTTATAATAAGAAGCACTTGCCACGGTTCACTGATTCTTGGATGTTCATAAATTAAATCTGTTGGAATCATTGAAATGACCTCAAAAATACTCTTGATAGATGGTGAGTTAGTTTACTAAATTCACTTCTTTTATTCCTACTTTTCGTTTGTTTTTCATGGTTTATTATTTATTTATTTAGATAGTTATTGTCAAACAAAGTTTAATAACACCACACATGGAGAGATCCAGAAGAACTGAAAAACTTCTGTGCTTAATTTTTGAATCAGTGTTGGTAGGATTAGGCATAACTCAAGTGTGCTATGTGCTAACATTTGTAAAATTGTTGGTGAAAGCCTTGGCAGTAAATGGTTAAACACTGAAAAATAAGCATTTAAAATAAAATTGAGGAGGTATGAAGGTCATCTGTCATTTCCGCCTATCTACAATCCACTTATTCTTTCTTCTCGAATAGTATGAATTCCCTTTGGAGAGCACAACCATCAGTAATCTCAAGTTTCATGGTTCCCTATTAGGGGCTGACAACAACTTCCGCTCCAGAAGCGGTCACATGATTCTGCCCTGTCCAATCAATCATTCCATCCCTTGCTTCACTGACTGGCTGAGGATTGAACATGTGACCCAAGGCAGCCAATGAGAGTTGCCTTCATACTTCCGCTGGCCTCTTGGGAAAGATATACTACCAGTGATGCTAAGCTCTCAACACTGACTAGCTGAATGACTATGGACAATTTGCTTGACATCGCTAAGCTTCCGTTTGTTCACAGGTAAAATTGGAGAAATAAAGGTAGCTGCTTCAGAACATTATTTTAGGAATTAAATAAATAATAAGTGTGAATTTCATCGTAGTAGCCAACATGTCATAAGTTCTCAATAAAAGTTAGCTGTTTTTATTTTATTGTTTAAAGCACGTATGATCTTTCAGTTCCTCTGCTTATAATATAAAGAAATATAAATTGCTTCCTTTCAGTGGTACACCTGGCTCAACTTACATAGCCAGCCTCACCTGCAACCTTGCACCTGTCACATTGCATTAAATTCTCCTAAAGGCCCATGTGTTCCCTTACTCTCGAATTTTAATCATGTTGCTCACTCTGCCTGCACACTTGTTCCTTCTCCCTCCCTCCATCTCCTTCTCTACTAAACTGAATGCTTTGTGAGGACAGGAGCCATGCCCATCTCATTCTCCACCTGAGCAACAGGAAAACTAATCCCTGATAAGGACTCATGCCGTCTTTATTAAATGAATCATTAAACCATATTTTAAAGAATGAAGCCAGTGTAAAAGATGACTTCTTTGTGTATCTCTCCAAGTTCTGAGAAAACGTGTTCTTCCATTGCTTCATCTTTCCCAAGACTCTAACAAAAGAGGCAAAAAATTGTATTGGCCAGAATATAGTTGAATTTAACTTTAAAAAAACTTATGATGGGGAAAACTGCAATGCCTATCTTGGACAGGAGATGGCAGTGCAAACGCAATTTGCTATGTATTCTCGTGCGCCTACAAGCTCCCAGAACTAGTTTCTGTACACTCCCAGCCTAAGTCAGACAGAAACTTCTTTTCTGTCATGTCTCTTATGGCTTCTCAAAGATACAGAAAGAACATGCTTCGTGAAAACTGGTGGCGTGCTGTACCCACAGCGCTTTTCCAAAGAAAGCCAACTGTCAACTGGGAGCGATGTAAGAGCTACTTCTCCCCAAGCGGGCAGAGGGTGGGCAGGTTTCCTGCAGTGAAAGACCCGAGGAGCTGGGGCTGCAGTCAGAACTCAAGCATTGGGTCATCATGATGCTCAAACAGGGTTAACCTACTGAGAGGCGAGTGAGGTGAAGGAATCTTCTGCATTCTCTGAATTATGCCCGATAAATGACCTTTTTTCCCAAGAGAATCAGAGAATAGGTAGAAATTCAGAATTTCTCTAACGAGAGTGAACTACTATCAAATTGGATTTTTTTCCAGCAGCTCCCAGGGTATCTGTATGGTATGCAATGTGATGGCCTATGCATGGTGCTTATTAGAAATCAAGTTTAAGGGAACTTTATGTGTGTGTGTGTGTGTAGTCACACGGTTATGTACAAAATATGATAATAAGCTAGCTGACTGCAAATCAGACCACATAAAACTCAAGTTTAAAATCTATAAATAGCTATAGATAGACACACACAAACACACGTACACCAGTTAATATCATCCAATTGCTTGACTCCAGAACTCTTCCCATAGCTTTAACAAGTCATCTTGCTAGGGAAAAAATGAGAAAAAGAATGTAAGTACTTTAGGGAAATCCTTACAACCACTGAAAAACAAAGTCCAATCTGCAACAGTGATGCCCTGTCGTAAAAACTCAAGCACCATCATAAACTGGCATAGGCTCCTTGAAGGCAAAGGTCACTTGTCACCACCTAATAGGGCGCTGTTCAAAAACAGGTATTCTCACAAGCCTGCTTGATGAGTAAATAGCTGAACCAAAGAACAACAAGGACAGATCATGTTGCTATTTTATTAGCGAAAAAAAACATACACGTGACACAGTTGCCCAGGTGCTTGAGAGTTAATGTTTAGATACATCAAAACAAACAGTTATGAACAACTCTGAGTTAGTCAGAAGAACAGAGAAATTTCATGGGCTAGCGAGAAGAGAAGACACTTCTTTGAATTGATAAGGCAGGTTATTTGGGGCAGCGTATTTATCTTCATAATTCGGTTCCCCTTGGTTTAGAATGAAAGTACATCAGCTGACTTTGTAAACCTGATCCCTCAGTTTATAATCCCAGGAGTTTAAAATCCATAAACGGCTTCCTGGCACTTTTAGGTAAGACTTGAATCAGTGACATGGCCATCTCAGCCTCACGCCGTCAGGCAGCCGCCCTTGGCCACTCTCTCACACGTGCCCCCACGTTCCAGAGTTGTTACACCTCCTGGGTCCTCTCCCTGGCTTAGTTTTTCTCCTAAATCACGTGAGATCTTAGCTCCCAAGGGACCAGGAGGCCCTGTGACTTCAGAGGGAGTGTGGTGTCATTTTCCTTGGTGACTTTAGTCACAGATTGTAATTACACTTTTAACTTTTGTGATTTGTGGTTCCTCACCGGCTCATGCTCAGTGCCTGGGAACTTTACATTGGAAAAATAGAAGAATAAATGAATCCATAAACAAGTGAATTTATGAACATGGAGGTGGAAATGAGGAATCAACCTAATTCAGTCATGGGAAGGGAACTGTACTATGATTCAGAAACTTGAAATCCCATTCTTGATTTGAACCCACTACTTACTGATGGGTCTGGGCTGTTTAACTGATTTCTCTTGAGCTGCAGTTTGGTCACCTAAATAACTTGGATCATAACACTAATCTGCCGATGAATGGGTTTTTGTGAAGATCAAATGAAATAGCAATTATTTTAAAAGTTAACACATGGTATATAAATAAAAGCACTTTTAAATATGTGTTAGTCATTCAGTTGTGTCTGACTCTTTGTGATCCCATGGACTATAGCCTGCCAGGCTCCCCTGTCCATGGAATTCTCCAGCAAGAATACTGGAGTCAGTTGCCATTTCCTTCTCCAGGGTATCTTCCCGACCCAGGGCTCAAACCCGCATCTCCTGCATTACAGGCAGATTCTTTACCATCTGAGCCCCCAGGGAAACCCATTGTTTTAAACGGGTCACAGATAATCAACAAAGGTGATAAACTGAAATTTCATAACTTGGGCTAAATTTCATCTGCAATAATCTTACAGCAAATTTTGTAATTACATCTGATTTTGTTTTTTTTTTTTTTAACTTGTTCCTTTAGCTAGTAACTTGAACATAAAGAATCTTAAAATCCTTTGGCTTTTTCAAGTCACAAAAGTCTTATTGTAATAATCATTTAAATGCCTAGTTCCTTACATTAATTACAATTTTGAACTTTCTTTCAAGGAGACGCTTCTCTTCTGGTCCATTCTGGTCGGCTCCTGGCACACACTGTCATTTTGCCTGACAAGGGTCTAACCCCAGTGCCGCCAACCTGATCCTCACTCTGTCTGGCTGAGGTAGGAGGAAAGAGGGGAGGTGAAGGGATAAGAAAAGCCTTCTTGCCTGGCGCTACCATCAGCTGGTGTGCCTCACACTGCGGTGTAGCAGGGAAGGAAAGAGAGGGGAATACTCTTCGTGGGGTGCTTTCAAGAACACCCTGAAAGCCCATGTGGTTGGCCATCTCTCACCTGAGATCTCCCGTTTGCCCAGTGGGCATGTGGCATGTCCTCCAGAATCCTTGCCACTCTGACTAGTCACACAACCTAAACGACCTCTATGGTTTTCTCTCCATGGCTTAATCAGGTCAACAGAAAACACACTTTGCACACATCTTTAGCCCATCATCAGTGGCTGGATAGGCAGCTGTCTGCTCTGTGGTCATAGGCTATTCAGGTAACCTCTTGTACTTTTTTTTCTTAATGGTGCCGCTTCAATGACTGGGAAAAAAATAACAAAATTCCCAGGTGGTCCTGTGAAAGTCTCCATCACTTGATTTTTCACTGGGGGAGACACTTTTCTCATCCCTCGTCTATAACGAATGGAGATTCATCTCTCTCTCTCTCTCCCTCCATGTCTCTGCCTCTGTCTCTCCTCTTTCTCACACACACACACACACACACACACACACACGCACACACGCACACACACACACTCTATCGCAAAGTCTCTAACGGCTGGTTTCTAGCTTCCCAGCCTCTAGCCCTTTTCCTAGGCTAGAGAAAGGAGTTCAGTTAAGAACACTCACTTCCATCACCTCCTTTGCAAATTCTGCTTCTGTGGTTTAGCTTTAGGCCTTGGAATGTGAGTGCAATCACCTTCTATCATTTTATAATTAGCCCGCTGCACATTCGAACCCCAGAAAGACACATTTGGGCTGTTTACAATGGTTAAGACCAACTTCTCCTGTCCTGGTTGTTTCTCAAAGCTGTATCACCAGTATCAAGAGAAAGACAAATAAAACCATTTCTCTGGCGAACACAACCCTAGCAGCGAGAAGTCACAGTTTTCCACAGAGAAGTGAAAGTGGGACGACTGGGAATATGACTTATACTCTCCAAAGACTCTCCACTCGAGAATTCTGTTATGTGTTTACTACTAGAATTCAGAAAGGGAGCGTTAAACTCTGGAGTGTGAAATTAGCCAGCAGAACCTAGCAACCGGATTTGGCCAGTGTTCCCAGAGGAAATAACCCAGCATCCAATTAGAACCGGGAAGGAGAGCAGATGCGGGGAACTGAACTCTGCTGCCTGAGCTGACAGTACAGAATGGCAGCCTTGAGGGTCATAGACGCTGAAGCCTGCAGCTGCCTGCGGCCCATATAGAGCCAAGCAGGAAGCTAGTCAATATCCTACAGCGAAGCCGGAATCACCATGAGGCCTGAATGCTACCCAACTGGTTTGTGGTTCCTGTTGAATAATAACAATGAAAATAATAGAAATGACAGCTTCTATCTATACACAGGCCCCAAACAGTGATGCAGCCTTGACAGTTAAAAATCATGCTTTGAAAGGGCTAGAGACAGCAAGAAGAGGGTGAGATGAATGGAGAGAGTAGCATGTAAGCATATGCACTACCATATGTAAAATAGATAGCCAATGGGAATCTGCTATATGACTCAGGAAACTCAAACTGGGGCTCTGTGACAACCTAGAGGGGTGGGGCAAGGTGGGAGGTGGGAGAGAAATTCAAGAAGTAGGGGATATAGGTATACCTATGGTTAATTCATGTTGATGCATGACAGAAATCAAACCAATATTGTAAAGCAATCATCAATCAATTAAAAATAGATAAATATAATTATGAAAAAATGATGCTTTGAAAAGTGGAATGGTAAAGCAAAAGGTGGGTGGGTTTTCACTTTTTTCTGTGATTTTTTGGGTTTTCATGAAGCACACTGCAATCAAATAATAGTAATTAAATAATTCCATTTGATGGAAAACCAGCAAAATTGAAACAGACCATGGCAGCTACAGCCAGTTCATGATTTCAACTGCAACCAAACCCCAGTGACTTAAAATGACACTCATTGAGTTTTGTTCTTGAGTTTATGGATCAGTTGGGTGATTTTTCTGGTCTGGGCTGGGCTCACTCATGCATCCATGGTCAGCTCTGGGTCAGGTAAGCATTTCTGGTATTTCATGCTGTGCTTTCTCACATGCTTGGGGGTTGGCTGGCTGAAGGCTGAAGACTCTTGGCTTTCTTCCATATGTGTCCCGCTTTCCAATGGGCTAGTTCAGGTTTGTTTTCATGGTGGAGGTAGGACTGGAAACATTCATGGCCTCTTGAGGCTCATGATTGACACAGTCACCTCCATCTTATTCTGTTGGTCAATACAAGAAACAAGGATAACCCAGATTTAAGGGGTGAGAAACAGACCTTACTACTTGATAAGGAGTTATTAAAGCATGTTGCAAAGAGTGTGCATTCAGGAAGATGGGAACGATTGGGACCGTTGTTGCAACTATAAGGTGTCAAACCATAAGAAAAAATGGAGAAGAGTATAGAGTTTGGGAATTACACAGCCATATTAAACAGTTTACTACTAATTGGCTTTTAACAATAAATCTTTTTCATCCATACTTCAGTGAGTGAGCTGCACAGAACACTTTATCCCCTCTTATGTGCCTAGTTCTTACCCATCATGCTAGTACCAAATTTAATATCACTTTCTCAAGGAAGCCTGTCTGAATTACATTACTTTTTAGATGAATAAATCATGTGACTGTGCCCAGAAAAGACCCTAGAAAAGACCCTGATGCTAGGAAAGACTGAGGGCAAGAGGAGAAGGGGACGACAGAGGATGAGATGGTTGGATGGCATCACCGACTCAATGGACATGAGTTTGAGCAAGCTCTGGAAGTTGGTGATGGACAGGGAAGCCTGGCATGCTGCAGTCCATGGGGTCGCAAAGAGTCAGACACAACTGAGTGACTGAACTGAACTGAACTGTGCCCAGAATTTCCCCCTCATATCATTTATAAGAATCTGTTAAACTTTACTCTCCATCTTTCCTGTTAGAACATGAGTTCTGGAAGGGGGGGATCAGGTCTACCCCACTTACCCTGCGTCCCCAGCACCTAGTCCCTGAATGGCACAGAGTAGATGCTGAATAAATGTTTGTTAAATATACACAAAGGGAATGAATGACTGAATTAATAGATGAATGAATGTCAAGTTGAGTATTTATTAAAGAAATGTGTCCCTCTGTGGATATCAGTGTTTTCTTGTGATTCCTACGTCCTTACTAATCTGTGTTTTTAAATTTCATTCATTGCTATGAAGCAGAAAAGAAACACTATGAGAGTTTAAGATTATTTTTTGATAAGTGTGTATAATGCAGCAAGCAAATTTTAAAGCCTGAACCTGATACTTTCTCCAAATTTTATAAATGCAGACTCAAGAGAATCCAAAAATGGCCTTTACATTGACTTACAGTCTTTGTCAGAAATGCACAAATAAATGAAAGATAGGCTGTTGTGGTTGTGGTCCTATAGTAGTGGTCCTATAGCCAATTATATTCTGTGTGACTCAAGAAAACCTTATATTTGCAATGAGCTGAGCTTTCCAAAGGAAATATTCAGGTTTTGTCCTAGAAAAAAAGACTTGGAGATTCTTCTAATAAAACTGAATAGGAACAGAATAAACCGTGGTCTCCTCGCTATTACAAGTCAGATTTATACCAGACCTTCCTATACATTTCAGAGTTTAATCCTCATAACAACCTACATGGTGAGATTCCCTTTATCTTTTTTATAAAGATAAACTGGGGCATAGCAGTGTTACAAGTTATTAACACCGAAATATTAATTTATTAACACCACTGTAAAGCATGGTTTACATAAACAAAGAGGGAAGACCACATTGATTTATTGTGGTTTGCCAGGAATTATTGTCATAAATACTGTTCCACTATCCTCAGTCCTGCAGCCCAATGCATGCTTCTCACATGTTTTTCATTCTCTGAATTTGTGTACATGAGACTTTCTGGGTAGAAATATTTTTCAGTTATGGTTGCCTGGAGGTTTATCAGCAAAGTTACCAGGTATCCTAGGTTATCAAGTAAGGTATGTTTCAGAACTTCAAGAGGAAAGCATCTTTCTTATAAATCAACTAATAATCATCAATTTTCAAAGACTACACTCTTGGGTTCAATTGTATATAGTTCCCTTTCTTGAATCCTATTTCTCATTTGCTTATATTAAATGGTTCCCATTCTGCCAAATCTTCTTCCCAGATATCCTATATACTCTTAGGCCTTTGCCTAAAACACTCACATCTTTGTGATCTTTCCAGTCTTCAAAGACATGATTAGAATATGAATTAGAGTAGAAAAGGACACTTGATCCTTGAAAGGAAAGCTATGACAAATTCAGACAGCATATTAAAAAAGCAGAGACATCACTTTGCCGACAAAGGCCCGTATAATCAAAGCTATTGTTTTTCCATAAGTAACATATGCATGTGAGAGTTGGACCATAAAAAAGACTGAGCACCAAATAATTGATGCTTTTGAATTGTGATGCTGGAGAAGACTCTTGAGAGTCCCTTGGGCTATAAGGAGATCAAACCATTCGATCCTAAAGGAAATCAACCCTGAATATTCAGGGTTGAAGAACTGATGCTGAAGCTGAAATTCCAATTCATTGGCCACCTAATGAGAAGAGCTGACCCATTGGAAGAGATCCTGATGCTGGGAAAGATTGAAAGCAGGAGGAGAAGGGGACGACAGAGGACGGAGATGGCTGGATGGCATCACTGACTCAACAGATATGAGTTTGAGCAAGCTCTGAGAGATGGTGATAGACAGGGAAGTCTGATGTGCTACTTATTTCTTCATCCCATGTAGAAAGTCCTCATTCTAGATTTCTACTCAATTAATAATAAGTGATTTTTTCAAAACAACTGATATAATCCTGTTTAAAGACTCAATATCTCCCATTAATCCCTCTATCCTTCATCTAGCTTGCCCTCATTTTTTGTTCTCTGAATGATTAAAAGTAGAGATAATAAGAAAAATAATACATTCAATTAATAGCTAATTAATTTACGTTCAATAGTTTGTGTCAAAAGAAGCATAGTAATGTTTTAGAGTGGCAGAGACCATGTTTATATTTTATATACCCTATAATGTGTGTATGTGTTTGTCCCCCATAAAACATAACAGAGATGGATACAAGCTTAGAAACTACTTGCTGATTGATTTAGCTTTTGAAATCTAAGTTGCTGTTAATACAATATATACTGGCATGATTTCTACTTTTTCTCATTGTTTTCATGAGCATTGGGGTCCCAGTTCTCCACTACCTTCAAGACTCTCCCCCCTGAATTTCTTATTTACTAAACAACAGAAACTTGAAAACAGTGTCACAGCAAACAGTGGTACCAATAATTAGAACTGAGATCTCCTGATACACTCCTCTGCTTTACTTCACATTCCCTTTATTCCTCAGGAGAGCTGTTAAGAACCATTCCAAGTGGCTAAACTACTTTTGTTAAAGCAAATAGTCTGTGACTGGTAGCAGTTTGTGTCTTTGTGTGCGTGTGTGTGTGTGTGTGTGTATCTATGTGTGTGTCAGTGAGAGAGAGAGAGAAAGAACCAGAGGCAGAAAGCTGACTGACACAGAGACGGGGGATTTAAAGCTGGAACTGGCGGAATTTTCATTCCTTTTGAGTGTCAGGTGTGGAGTTGTGTAGTTCCTTGTTTAGGGAGGAGGGTTATCACTTGCAGTTCTAGTGTAATGCGGGAATATTCCTCATCCAGTGGCCCCATGTCAAGGATACAATAACGAAGAGGAAGTGTGAGGAGAAGAGGGATAAAGCGTAAATACTGAGTCACTCTCTTCGGTTCCAAAATAGCAAGTTCAACATGTTCTATTCACATAGCTATTTACCAGACTAGCTATTTACCTAGTCTGGATGAAGGCCATCTCACTGATGGAGGTGATTCTTTAAGGAATGCCCCATTTGTTTAAAACCCCAAAGGTGAGTGAACTTTATAATTCAAATAGTATACCTCTCTTTGCTAGTGGAATTATACCCTTTTCTAATATGGAATTGGCACATTTTAGGTCCTTTCTTTCTAGAAAAATTATAACTACCAACATAACAAATATTTTCCTATTCTCCTTAGTATTCTGGCCTGGAGAATTCCATGGACTGTATAGACTATGGTGTAGTAATGAGTTGGACATGACTGAGCAATTTTCACTTTTCCTTTCAAAATTGGAATATGAGTAGGCTCGACAGATAGGATTTCAATGCCCTATAGGGTTGGCCAAAATGTTTGTTCTGTAACAGCTTATTGAAACCCAAATGAACTTTTGGGCTAACCCAGTATTTGTGAGGCATGGACTTCTAAAAGTTCAATACTTGAAGTGTTCTTTCAAGCATTATATCATGCTAATATGTTTCACTATCACTGAAGAAGCCCTAATTGGCACGGACACTGTATATGTAACTCTATATTTGCCCCTGCATTTCACATATCTTGCAAAATGGATAAAAAATGTCTTTATCAAAATTGTAACAAAAATCTTTTCTTCCACCTTATTTACTTCCTTCATAATCTAAGATGGAGAGTGTGCAAAACGAAAGCTATTTGTGCTATTTCTTCTGGTCAGTAGACAATTTATCACTCTACAAACAGAGCTTAAGGACCTAGAAGAGGAGATTTTTAGGTGCCATCAACTGAAAGAGATGCTTCAGTTTTCAGTTGAAGAAAGTGAAAGCACATTATAAATTCAGTTTACACTCTGAATCTCGTAGAACAATCATGTTAGAGTGTCAGAGACATATTACAGCTCACCCTTTTTTATGCAACATGCTGTGTTCAGTAAAACTTCATTTGTGTATTATTTGATGGTTTTGTTTTCATTTGTTTCACAGGTTCTTCTTTCTCTGCCCACACTTAGAAATGTTTGGACTCCCCAGGGTACAGTTTCAGTCTCCTTCCCATCCCAGTTTCCTGCCCTCCTAGATTGGAATCATCCAGTTTTACAGTACCAGCCATGTCAAACAGCCCTAGTCTCATTCTCTAACATCATTAAATCTCTTTAGCGCTAGACGTACAATTCCAACTGTATGCTAACTTCTCAGTTAGACAACCAAGAGCATTTCCAAATTAACATCATCAAAATGTAAATACTGGCTTTCCCACCTTAACCTTACTCCACATCTCATGTTGTCACAGAGAAGAGCAAACCTGACTCCTTATTGGATCTATTCCTTTAGCTCTGTGCTCTGTTCTGTCGTCTGTGCTCAGTCATGCTACCTCTGCACCTTTTGTAAACTAATTTTGCCTATGGGACAAACATATTCAGTGCTAAGTCACTTCAGTCATGTCTGACTCTTTGTGACTCTATGGACTGTAGCCCTCCAGGCTCCTCTGTCCATGGAATTCTCCAGGCAAGGATACTGGAGTGGATTGCCATGCCCTTCTCCAGGAGATCTTCCTGATCCAGGGATCAAACCCAGGTCTCTTACGTCTCTTGCTTTGGCAGTAAGGTTCTTTACCACTAGCGCCACCTGGGAAGCCAAGTTTGCCTATAGCCTGAAATGTATATACAAGATAGGACATTTTCAAGTATCTGATAATAGCTGCCCATTCATACAAAGGTAAAAAGTTACAGAACAGAAAATAACACTTGTCTTATTGGAGGTTTATAGGAACACATTACCAGACCTATCTGGATAGCTGCAAGTACATAGGATTCTGGCACCAGGAAGCTGACAACAACCAGTCACACTCCCTCTCTTTTCAGAATAAAAAAAGCCAGAATTCTAACTTGGGGAAGATGGTTCTTTGGGACACTAGTCCACCATCTTCTGGGTCTGATGATTTTACTAGTAAAGTCACTATTCCTTGCCCCAACAACTCATCTCTCAATTTATTGGCCTATCATCCAGTGAGCAGTACAAGCTTGGACTCAGTAACAACGCTGACTATCTCTGTCTGAATAAATGGGCCTCCCATTCACCAATGCTTGAAGCCTTGGCGTTATCATTAGGCTTTTCATGATGAAAACTAAATTTATATTTTATCTATCTTAAAAATATACAGATGACTACAAAAGTCCACCACATAATGTGTCAAACCTAACCACAATGGGACAGATGTCCATTGCTTATGCTACACTCCCAGCAAATAGACTGTTGATTTCATCTTCAGGTATAAAGCAGAGGTCTCTTTATGTAAGGGAAAGAAAGGCCCTCTATAAGCTCGTGGAAGTCCCTTCCTCTTCACTCAGTGATTGATCTAGAGGATGCTTCCCAGATTTGCCCAAGTAGATCAAAAAGAGAGTCTGCTGGAACATGATACTCAGAACCATCTCCTCAGCTTGGGATCACAAAGGTACCATCCAGGGTAGCAAAAGAGAAGTTATAGGACAGAAAGTTTCTGGGGCCTCGATGATATCACTAAACAGTTACAAGAATCCTGTAACCGCTTACCTCCTGTTCCAGGGCTACAGGGTCTTACAGAACCAAGTGTTACTTCAGCCACTGCTAATTGGTACTCTGTGCCTGAAAGAATTTCTGCTTAATGCACAAGGCCCTTCACGATTCTTGCTATCTGGTCCCAACCTACTTTGCGGTTTCTTCAGTAAACCTTCTGTAAATCGTCGCAGCCTAGATTCCATCCTACAGTATTTCAGATTTTCATTTAGAAGGCAGACATTTCTTCCGTGTCCTCCTGGAGAGCAGGTTTCTGACAGTTCAAGCTCTAGCTCAACGTGTTACCTCTTTAAGCAATGATGATTTCATCTATACACCAAAAGCCTCTCATTGTTTTCCCTGAAATCATACCCTCCCAAGAAAAATTAACTTATTTCTCCCTACTAGGTTTGCACATTATTTGTATACAATACATTCTATTGCAATGATCCACTCATCTGTCCTGCACTTGCCTTTGAGACCCCAAATATGAAGATGTCTTACTCATCACTGTACTCACAGATCCTCAAACAGTGGCTGTTACATAATAAGCATTCAGCTAATGCTTCTGGATTTTATAAAATATCTGTGGTGACAACAGGAGCAAATACTATACATGTTTTGTTTTTGTTTTTTTTGGATAGTGGCACAAACTTAATCACTAAAAATATACTAATAATTAAAAACATTACTGATCCTAATATATTAATAATCAAATAACTAAAAACAATACAGCTAATAATATACTAATAACAAAATAACCAAAAATATACCTTAATAACACACTAATAAATAAACTAAAATGAATCACAATTCCCAATAGAAAAGTGATGTCAACCTTCTTTGGAAGTGGCTTTTATCCTACAAAATTCCATTTGTTTCCTGTGTTTTTCTTCTTCATGACAAAATGAATAGCTATCTTCTCATATACCTATAGATATTTATATTTTATGATCAAAAATCTATTTTTAGATTTCTCCTAAATTCACATGTTCCTTCTCTGAAATTTGAACTCACGCTATTAAGTTGATGACCCATATGATATGTGATATGGCAATATCACCAAAGCTTTTAGTTACATTTAAGTCTGAGGAAGCTATTGTTCTGCCTCGCCTGGCTAATGTTCTGGAAGCATCCTTTTCCCAATACATATATCATTCATCCTGTTCCAATTTTAACTTGTGCATGACAGTCAGAGACCCCAGGCAAAATTCACGCTAATTGCTTTCCAAGATGACTATCAGAGTTGAAAAGAACATTAAAGGATTGGTCTTTTCTTCAGAGTCCTAACACTCTTAAAGAATAGAAACCTGAAAACTACAGGCGTCTGCCTGATTGTTGTTTATTTCAGTTGACAGTTCTCTGTGAATCCACCATGTCAATCAATCAGTTCAAAGCACATATATTCTGTATCTTTTAAAATGTTGTTTAATAATATTTATCTATTAATATTGCTGCAATCCACAAGGTTGCAGAGAGTCAGATAGGACTTAGCGACTAAACAACAAAAATTAACATTGCAAAATTGCATTTCAGATTTTATTTCAACTTGTGAATTTAAGATGTATTAGATTATAATTTTGTAACTCTTTCAACTTATATGGAAACATATACTACCCTGCCCAATGACTAGTTACTGTCTTCATCTTATGACATCAGATGCTTTATAATATTTACTCTCTCTACTGCCGTCCAATCATCTTTGCTACATTTTTATTCTCCATGTTACTTCCTATTTATTTTTTCCAGTAGTCTAAAATCTTTTTTGAAGCAAAAGGGGCATAAACTCTAAATTACTTCAACTTTATAAATGAAAACTGCTTTAGATGAGCCCCTAGGGTTTTTTGTTTTGTTTTGCTTTGTGTTTTTAAGAAATTTAGTACAGACGGTTGGAATTGTCAGGGTTGCTGCATTGTACAGCCCTGAAAAGCACCATTCACTTCTCCATCATCCATGTGAAGAATGTTCCCTGGGGTGTACCACATACTGTTCCCTTGTTTTGTGCGAAGGGCTGCTTACACTGTCTCACAGAGATATCTGCAGTTATGGTTTTCTAAGGGATAATTGCATAAAAACAGTTTCTAGAGCCATGAGGACTTACCATTCAGGGGATTACTCTCTTTCTTACCTGAGCTGTGGTTTCCTGCTAGTAATGTGGGGCTCACGGAGCATCTTCCCAGTCTGCTGGTGACCACAGGTGGTCCAGGGGTCCCATCCCATTCCTGAGCTTTGATAGGCTCTCTGGAGGACGATGCCCCATGATGGCCTCTCTCTTTGCTGTCCAACTTTGGTATTGGCTCCGTGCTGTGGCTCCGAACCTTCAGGTCCTCTGTGGATTCTGTGTATCAACCAGAATTATACACTCTTAAACAAAAGTCACATCCTCCCCAGATTCCTTTAAAAATTAAAGAATATTTAATTTTTTTAATTTCTAGAAAATATTTAATATTTTATAAAATATTTTAACGTATTTTTGGAAACTTAGGTGTGTTGGAGATGATAACATTTAAATAAATCAGGGACACATCACACAGGCCTGTTTTTCTCAGCTTTGCAGGTTATCATCAGTGAGAAACAGTTATACCTTCGGAATGGAGAACCTCAATGAACCTTGAGTATTCTTCAGTAACTGCTCCCTGGTGCAAATCTTCAAGGAAACTTCATAAAAAGCACTTTTACACTCCTCTTTACGTTCTCATCTTCCATTCATTCTGCTACCCCCCTGGGACATAAATTCAGCCCAGCCACTCTACTACAAGTACTTTTGCTAAAATCACCTAGTGCCTTTTAGTTGGCAAATTTAGAAGACACTTCTAAGCCACTACTCTCTTTAAGTCATTACAATAAGACAGTAATCAGATTAATCTCTGTTTGCTCTCTTATTGATAATTTCAATTCTCTTGGCGTCACTAATGGCCATTTTTCTGTGGTGTGTTATCTAACACCTTTTCTGTGTCATTCACACCTTCTCTTCCTCCAAGTGTCCCTTCCATTTGGGTTGTATTGACTAAAAAATACAGTCACAATCTGAAAGAATATATTCTTTCTGTGATTTCATCCTCCAGGATTCTACTAGCAATTGTCTGGTGGCTGGTGGTTTCTAAATAGTTTATGGGAAGGCTGGACCATTCTCCTGAGCTGTAGACTTATTTATCCAACTGCCTACTGGATGACTCCATCTGGATGTCCCTTAGATTAAAACAAATTTAACATTTCACATACTGTGCTGAAACCATTTCTAACTAAACTAATGATTCCTTCTGTTCTGCTAACCATCTAAGTTAGAAACTTATCTATCTCTTTTTTAACTGCTACTCTCCAATCCATCAGTCTGCAAATTCTACAGATTTTATTTGTGAATATCTTGTTTTACCTTCTTTTGCTCTTTCTATCATGTCTATCTCAGCTGCTCTGGTTCAAGCTCTAATCATCACCAAACTTACCTCCTTGATTGACTTCTCAAAAAATAAGCTCCATATACTGCCAAAGTGATCTGTCCAAAATGCAAATTTGATCAAGTGTTTTTTCAGGGACTAGATGTGATAGCCATTCTGTAAGTCATATACATTAGTATTTAAAAGCACATATAGTTTGGAATTAACAGATACACACTATATAGTACTATAATATTATACAAATTATATGCATTGTATATAAAATATATACCAACAAGGATGTGCCAGATAGCACAGGGAATTATATCAATATTTTGTAATAATCTATAAAGGAAGACACTCTGAAAAGAATATATATGAATAGATAGATAGACAGATATTATATATGCATGGCTCCCCTGATGGTCCACTGGTAAAAAACCTGCCTGCCAATGCAGGAGACGTGGGTTTGATCCCTGGGTTGGGAAGATCCCCTGGAGAAGGACATGGAAACCCACTCCAGTATTCTGGCCTGGGAAACCCCATGGGCAGAGGAGCCTGGTGAGCTACAGTCCACCATGGGGTTGCAAAAGAGTCAGACACGACTTAGCGACTAGACAACAACAAATATAGAGATACATATATATAATATAACATATATATACATAGAAATGCATATAAACATTTCTATACATATACATTTCTATATGTATACATATACATTTCTATACATATGTATTTCTACATATAGAAATGCATGTACATATATAAATGTATATATGCATATAAATTATACATACATATATAAATTTCTATGTATAGAATGTATATACATATATAAAACTGAATGACTTTGCTGTACATCTAAAACTAACACAACACTGTAAATAAACTACTCTTCAATTTTTAAAAAAATAGCCTATGGAAGACTTTTTTTTTTGGAAAACTTTTTTTAAAAATATAATCACTTCCTAATTTTTAAAAGAGCACATGTAGTAAATAAATATGCTTTAGGAGTGATACCAGCTTGCTACATTCAGAATAACATTATTTCAGAGAACTGATGTGATAGTCATTCTGTAGTGCACAGAGATAAGTATTAAAAAGACAAAAAACAAAAACAAAAAAATGCAAATCTATTCATAATGTATCCTTGGCTAAAATCCTTCCAGAAGCTTCCTGTTACAGAAGTATGTCTAAGCTCCCCGTGACCCACATGATTCTCCATCTCACTTTTTTGTCTATTTAACTTTTTCACTTCCTACTTGAACACTATATTCAAGAAACATCGATAAATTAGCTGTAGCTTCTTCCTCTCTACTTCTTCTCCGACGAAAGCAATGCTGGTTTCTATAGCTACTATCTCCTACCTCACCTGCATTGAAAACCCTTATATCCCTTCCTTTCATTGGAGAGCTCTTTCCTCAGTCATCTTTACTGTTTAAGTATCCTTTGAAGCCACCCTACCCCAGACATAGCCCATGGTGGGATAACATCTCTGTACTGACATTGTCTTGTATCATTTTTTCTGTGTACTTGCTCTTCTTAAAAGGCCCCGAGTTCTTTAAAGGCAGGATCTGAGTGTTGATTTTTGTTTTTTTTTCCATTGGTGCCTCTAGCTCTTAGCATATTGCTCAGTGGGTATGTAACTAACTCATTTATGGAGTGGTTTTCCTAAATCCTCTGGCATCTTTCCAATGTGTGTAGGAAATACAACATTCCTAATGGAACAAGGGGATCCGGTGAGTGATACAAATGTATTCAAGTGGCACAGAGCTAATGGTATTTTCAAAAATCTAATTACCTGACAATCATAAGCTGTAAAATTTGCCAGGTTGAAAGTTTAATCCAAATAAAGAATCTTTGAGAAAGACTATAGTGAACAGTGACAGAATAGGTTCAGAGAATCTGTATTTTGTTTTCTTGGCATGTAAGTTCAAACACTCATCATCTTCCAGCAGTGTGATAAGACAAATGTCACACTTTGGTTCCCTGTTATTTGAATCTGTGGGGCAGAGATGGAATAGTTTGTAATTTAGTAAGCAGCTGGGAGAGGGATCTGAGAGGCCCAGCTGGAATCCTTAACCACTGTGGCCACATGGCTGGTGACCCATGACACGGAGCCCTGGGCTTTTTCTTTTGGAGCTCTGCTTTGCTTAACTACAAAATGGACATAAGACCAGCCCTGCCTAACTTTCCCAAATTAATTTGAAGGATCTAATCATATCCTACGTTTTTAATATTTTAAAAATGAAACAGGGCCACACAGGTAAAAAGCTGTATTCATTTAAAAAAAACTGTGGCAATTCGTCCTTCATGAATTTATTTATTTTCTGTTTGTTTTGGGTAATCATTGAGAGACTGAAGATACAGATGTAAACTTGCCAGACCACATATAAAAATATCTACAATATTTTCTACAAAATATCTACAAAAAATTATCTACAATAATTAGTCTAGACAGCTAACCTGCAATGCATAAGTCAGACTTGCAGAGAATTTGAACTGCTATCTCTTGCAAACTGTAATAAGAATTGGCCCAAAACAGACAGGATTTGATTAAAAACTGTCAGCTTCCCCAGTTTTTATCCCTGCTTTTAACATAGGACCAAACAGAGAAAGTCAGATATGTTCCCCTAACAATAACATATGATACCCTGCTTCTGGGCTTCCCAGATGGTTCAGTGGTAAATATCCACCAGCCAATGCAAGAGACATGGGTTTGATCCCTGGGTCGGGAAGATCCCCTGCAGAAGGAAATGGCAACCCATTCCAGTATTCTTGCCTGGGAAATCCCATGGAGAGAGGAGTCTGGCGGGCTATAGTCCAGGGGGTCACAAAAAGTAGGACAGGACTTGGCAACGAAACAACAACCCTGTTTCTAGGTTAGGTTGCCTGCAACTCGCCTATGCCAACTGCCTCCACTGGGGGCATACCTGAAGCAATCCCTTTTTCCCACTACAAAGTGTTGCACTTTCTCCCTTCCTTGAGTCTCTGCCAATCCTGGTGGCTGACTGCCTTGCTACAGCAAAGTCTGAATAAATAGCCCATGTGTTCTCATTTGTCTGGTCTTCACTAATTTCCACATTACTGTAATCCCTTACAGCATCAAGATGCTATGCAGTTGTATAAACACTTGTCAAAAATATAATTCTATGAGACAGAACCTAAACCAGGAGGGCAGTTCCATAAAACAGCCTCAGAAAAATCCTTGGACCCATATATAAGCTTCAGTCCCAGTCATACTGAAATCAAATATAAGAAAAAATATTTTCAAACTAATACATCCCAGCAATTAATTACAGCAAGACAATTTAACTGACAATTGCTATTCTGTGCCCTGAGTCAAATGGAATAAAACGAGTATCAGAAAAGAACATCCTAGACTATTTCCAAGCTGTTTATTCACAGTTTCAAAGAAAATGTGACTCTGGCTTCCAAATGTCACAGCCTCAGAACCTAATGACCCATCTGTTTGAACTCACTTTCTCTTCCAGATTTCAAACTTAACGTTGAGATGTTTGCCTTATTATCACTTTCTAGGTTTTATTCCCCTGCCATCATTAAGCAGTTAAAACTTTTTCTTTTCTCTTTCTCTCATGCGGCGCACGCGCGCGCGCGCGCACACACACACACACACACACACACACACACACACACACACAGAGTCTTCCACCACTGGAATTGAAACTAACCAAACTTAAAAAAAAAAAAAAATGCTCTAATTCATCATTGGGTTCAATACTGTTCCTACAGGTTTGGACACTATTTTAAATATGAAAGGCTGAGGATGTGTGTCAAGCCTCTCCCCCTACACCAGTTTCTTTGTTCTCATTCAAATTACTTACAGGCACCAGGGAAGGGTCACTTTGGTCTCAAACCTCAACTAAATAAAAGTCCAATACAACTTTGGGAACAAAAAGGGTTTTTTTCTTTCTTTTCTCCTTTCTTTTGTTTTCAGGTCCCAGAGGTTAGACTTCAGTGAATTTTGGCAGGTATATTTAGGGAAACCTGAACAAGAAACTTGCAGAAATCATATTATTCAGCCGTGTGCCCCTGTACATTCACATCTAAGTAGAAGGCAAATCTGAAAAATCAGTAGGAAAATCATAAATGTATTATTGAACCTTTTACTGGTGAGTAAACCAGGTTTGCCATGGATGTTCAAGAACAGCTTCCTACAAAATGCATTTCCTAAATAAAATAAAAACAAATCTTTAAAATAGCTGTTGAACAGAGACAAATGGAAAGTAGACAATTAGACTAAGGAATACTGAAACCCAAAGGAATAAGGATGTGTTTATCCATATCCATATCTCTCAATGTTTTCTTAATACCTATTGAAAACACAATTGATTTTAGTAACAATCTTTCCTAAACAAAATGAATCTTAGGTACCGTGGTACATTTTCATGTGGAACCTAGGTTCTTTCAGTGATCACAGTTAAGCTCCAGCATGTAGCAAGAAGTCAACCACAAAGAAATTGCTCATCTTCTACCATGGGGTGCTGACTATTGATCTAAACATCTGATTTTCATACTGAAATCTCATCTTGCTATATAAAAGCATATATTAATGCATTGCATTGGTCTTTCAGACTATGTGTTTTACATATTATTGTCTTAAACGTTTTACAGTGTTTTGGTTGAAGACTGATAAATAAGGTTAAAAGATCAGGAGTCATCAGTTCATGACCAACATGTTCTCTATAGGATGTCAATCCATCACTCTTCATGCTGCTAACTCTGAAGTCCTTTCTCAAAGTTTTCCCATTTCTCTGCTGTTTATGTTGTCTAATGGCAACCCACTCCGGTACTCTTGCCTGGAAAATTCCACGGATGGAGGAGCCTGGTAGGCTACAGTCCATGGGGTCGCAAAGAGTCGGACACGACTGAGTGACTTCACTTTAACTTTTACTTTATGTTGCCTCTGAGTCTATCTTTGTCTCTCCAGCTTCTAATTCAACCCTCTCTTTTCTGCCCTGGGCCACCTGCAGCCTCATGGCTTCCTGGATGGGTGTCAAGGCTTTCCCCCAGGTCTGCTGCCCACCAGACACTGAGTTTTCCCTGAATCTTTGTTCACTCTTTCTTATCAACATTCAGTCTCTCAACAGTGACACAGCACTAAAGATTCTTACAAATTTCCACTGCCTAAAAACCCCTTTGAGGCTCTAGAGACAAAGAAAACAATTTGTTCTGGTGGACCGTTACCTATGGCTGTCTGGGGAACCACAATGGGTTCAAATGGACAGTTTTGTCATCTCTCCAAAGTTGTTTTTTTAGGTTGGAAAGGTCATGTAATTACTAATATACACACATGATCTTCCCACCAGACCATAAACTTCTTAAGACTAAAGACTACATCTTTATGTTGGTACTCAATATCAAATAGACATCAATGAAAATCAAGGGGATGAATGAATGCATCCCTGTTTCTTCACTGAGGACAGTGAGCTTATTAGCGCTTAAGTCCCAGATGAAACCCTATCTTAGACCATGACTCAGCCTCCCCACCAACCTTTCCAAACTCAGCCAGCACGTGGACCATGGCAGGAACCAATAACCCTCACTGACAAACAAAAGTTAATTCCTGTAGCCAAAGTTATTATTTTTTTTGTTAACCTATAAATGTTTTTTATTGACTTGCTAATGATAGACCAGAAAATAAGTAATCTGTTTGGGAAAATGAATATTTATTTATAAATATGAGCAGTAAACACTGTTTTCTTGGGGAGACATAAGATTACTTTGACTTTTTTTTGCAATATTTAAAAAGATTAATTTACCTTGTCACTTAACTGCTTCCATGAACATCTACATGATTCAGATGACTTAGACAAGAGACTTTTAAATTTGTGGTTTGTGACTGCTATTGTACTCAAAATTTCACACTTTCATACAGGGATTCCTCAATACAAAATACCTACTTAATGTTGCTTGGAAATATAGGGAGCAAAGCTCATGATGCTGATGAGAATTCAAGTTTGCTATGGGCATAAAGAATGCTTTAGAATTATCCCCTTATATCAGTATAATCAAGATTGAAGTCTCTCCATTCTATTCCCACTGCTGAACCATGGAAATAATGAAAGGTGATAAAGGCAACTTAATTAAGCGGAAAAGACAACGCATTTGGACTCTAAAGGAAGCACTACACTAAACTGTATTATCAGATGTATATTAGATTCAGGCATCAAATTTCAGAGCTGAAAGAGATCCCAGAAATCCTAAATACAACAACTCATCAAAAGGGAGGTGTGAGTGTATGGAATTGCTGATGGCCATCTTACCTAGTAGGGAGGCATCCCAAGATGGTAGTGTTCCCATCTCATGGGAAAGCTTGACTCAACAGAAAACATATTTAAGTACTAGAAAGCTCCTATATGGAGCTCAAGTTGGCCTCTGTCCAAGCACCATCATTAGCTGGTTGTTGGTCATCCTGTTTCTGCAACAACTCAGAGAGCTAGTCTAGTTCTCTTCTTAAGTAAATATCTTTTAGAATCTAGAGCAAGGAGTCTGTCTCCCCTTAGTCACATCATATTCAGAATACAAATCCAGAACTCTCGCTCTCCCATTCTCTCTGTCCTGGACAATAACTGCATGTCACTGTGTCTTATAAAACTCTGGCGTCTGGAACTGATCAGAGCCAGACAGCCTGACATGTTTTAGCTAAGAGTCCAGGTGGGCTCTGGGATCCTCCCCTTGCCCTTCTATGATTCCACCTCCCAAGTCCCCAAGGAAAACAAGGCAAAGGCTCCTCTGTCTGCACAATGAAAGGGCACCGAGGAGCAGAGGTGAGTTTTAAATTTTTTATGACTGCTTCTCTCTCGTGTGAACTCTGTCATTTGGGGTCAGTTATGTCAATTCTAACATCTAAGGGATGCCTTCTATTCAAATATATGTAGACAGAAAGAATGATAATAGCTCAAGCAGCTAGAGAGAGATTCCATGGTTTTAAATAAAATCAGAAACAAAACCCATGGTTGTGTTAAGAAGAGTGGTAAAGTAAAAGCTTTTAATAAAATAGATGAGGCAGATCATTTAACAAGTAGGCTCCCCAGGTGGTGCCAGTAGTAAAGAATCTGCCTGTCAGTGCAGGAGTGGTTGGGAAGATCCCCTGGAGGAGGAAATGGCAACCCACTCTAGTGTTCTTGCCTGGGAGATTCCATGGACAGAGGAGCCTGGCAGGCTACAGTCCCTGGGGTCACAAAGAGTCAGACACGACTGAGCATACACACACACACCATTTAATAAAGTAATAAAACAGATGACACGCACAGAACTAAGAGAGACTATACAAAGAATCCTAATTATTTTAAACATCTAAAGACAGCTCAGAGCTTTTACAAAGCTTGCTCAAGGTCACACAAATGGCAACCAGTAAAGACCTGATGAAGCAACAGGTTTCTTGATCACTGCCCAGCAGGTAACTCTTACCCTAAGACACAGAAACTCACATACTGACTTATATTCAAAAGTTATTCTTTTATGGTTGCAAAGAATGGTACTTATTCATAGGGTAGAATAATAAATAGAATTTTAAAGGCTGTGTTTGGTCTTTAAAAACTTTCAAACAAATATCCACATGATTTAATTACTCTCTTTTCATCAAGAGATTTTCTCTACCTAAAAAGCCTTCAGTGAAGTCATCAGGCATAATGCAAATGTTGACAGATTTTAGTAACACTTTCTTTAAAAAATTCTAGCATTGCAGGCCAACGAGAGACAATTTCCTCAACATATGTAATCTAAGATTTACTTATTTATTTATGGCTCTGCTGGGTCTTCAATGCTGCTCAGGCTTTTCTCTAGTTGTGACAAGCGGGGAGTACTCTTTAGCAGTGGTGTGTGGACTTTTCATTGTGGTGGCTTCTCTCGTTGCAGCTCCTGGGCTCTAGAATACAGACTCAGTAGTTGTGGAACAGGGTTTGGTTGCTCCGTGGCATGTGGGATCTTCTCAGACCAGGGAATGAACCCATGACTCCTCCATTAGCAGGCAGATTCTCTACTACTGAGCCACCAGAGAAGCCCCCCAAATAACGTAATCTATGCTTTTGTTTATTCTTGTAATGCAGAAGTCAAATGGGCCTGTGGGCACAGACTAGTTAGATGCTGACCAAACTCTTCTCTCTGAGCACCTAGAAAAGTCACACTTTCCAGAATTTCTTGCAGTCAAGGAGAGCCATACAACTGAGATCTGGTCACTAGAATGTGGGTGGAAGCAACGTATGCCAGCTCCAGGTCTAGTCCTACTCCCCACAGAATCCTCATTCTCTTGTATCCCTCTCCTGCTGATTGGGATTTCTTTCTTTCTTTCTTTCTCTCTTCTTCTTTTTTTTTTTTTTTTTTTTTTTTTTGAGGTCCTGAGTGCTGGAAGAGCTACCAGAAGGAAAATTTCCAATAACCAGGGGGAAAATAGTCCATTTCCCACTGAACCCATTAATTCGTCATCACATGTCTGTGACATATGTTTTGTCCATGCCGTGAACAAGATCTAAGTCATACTTTACTAAGCCACTGAGGTTGTGGAGTTGCTTGCTGTAGCAGGTGAATTACTCTAATACAGATTTCAATGGGCAGTATTTCTCATTTTGTCTCCTGTAAAATATATTCTAAGTATAAAGTTCCTGGGGATTCCTCCAGGGCACAGTAGTTAGGACTCAGTGCTTTCAATGCTGGGGGCCCAGTTCAATCTCTGGTTGTGGAACTAAGATCACCCCACAAGCCACATGACGTGGCCAAAAATAAATAAACAAAAGGTCGTTCAGTTTCTAATGAGGGCAATGTTGTTATTGGCATACTGACAGAAAAAAGGAGGACAAAAAGGTGAGTTAAATTGCCAAATGTGGTATAGGTATTCAGCAAGCAATGCTTCTCTCTAAGCTCTAGTTATAATAAAACCACTTTATAAAACTGATAAATACATCCCTATTGAGTGCACAGTAAATGTCTTAAATACTATGGATTTGAACTCAGGTTTCTCTGAACTAACAGCCCACCAGTGCAGCTTTGCTTTCTTTTGCTTGAATTCCTATAAGGAGGATTATTTACCTTATTTAAAAAGAATCAATAATTTTCTTTTCAGAAATTTGGAGATTGAATAAATAGAAAATCCACCGATGATATTTGGGAGAAATCAGTTGTCAATCTAAATAGTACAGATTACAAACAACTCAGGGCCTTCCGGGTGGCGCTAGTAGTAAAGAATCCACCTGCCAATGCAGGAGACACAAGAGATTCAGATTCGATCCCTGAGTTGGAAAGATCCCCTGGAGGGGTGCATGGCAACCCATCCCAGTATTCTTGCCTGGAAAACACCATGGACAGAGGAGTCTGGCAGGCTACAGTCCATATAGGGTGGCAAGGAGTCAGACAGGAAGCATGCCCAAACAACTCAGCTTCTGATATCAACATTCAAGTAATGAAGAAGTTAACAGTAGTTTTCAGATGGAATGTAGATTGTATTAGTAAGCCATAGCTATTAAGAGATATTTATCAGTTACACTGAAACAAGTCAGAAAGTCAAAGAAAGAGCAATTTTTTAAGACTGGTTTGACCATTTCACTCTGAAATATTTTTTGGATTGCTTTGAAAAAAGTGTCAAGTAAAGTACATATTTTTTCCTCATTTTATTCGATCAATGATGAAATGTACATGTCTTGCTCCATCTGTATAGACATTTTCATGCCAGGCACTGTGACAGTGAGAGAAAAGGACAGTGAACTAAAACATCATATGACTTCTACTCATATGGGGCTCTCTACTCTGAGAGAGAGAGAGAGAGAGAGATAAATTACATGAACTAATGCAGGTGGTATTCGAGCTCTGGTATGAACAAGGAGAGATGGTGGAGCCTAATGAAAGGGCCTGACACCACATTTTCTTAGTAGAGTGATCAAGAAATCTTGATTGAATAGTGGTTCAACAAGTGGTAAAGGGGAGGATGAGGATGGGCTAGATGAGTGTTGTAGCCCAGGGTAAGCTAACTGTCCACTATTCATGCAAGTTGAAATAGGGAGGAAGGTCTGCATAGCTAGAGCAGAGAGGAGAAGAGGTGAGAGCTATTGCGTTGGCCAAAAGGTTTGCTTAGGTTTTTCCATAGATAGTATGGGAAACTTGAACAAACTCCTTGACCAACCCAGTACTAAGTGAGGTGGAGAGAGAGACTTGGATCAGATATGCAAGATCTCCTCGGGGAAAGAGTTTCATCGCAAATTCTGAGAGCAAAGGAAAAGAGTTGAATGTTTTTTTATAGGGATAGACAATATGTATGTGTGTGTGTATATATATATATATATACAAAAAATATTATTCTAGTTGGAGCTTAGAGGTGGGACTGATGCTTAGCCTTCTAATTAATTCTTTGTCCTTGATTAAAAAAATCTGAAGAGGGAAATTTCATGGAAATTAGGGTTTTGAGTGGTTCTTGCCAGATATTTCCTTATGTGATATAATGTTACCCTAGCCTAGATTTCACTTCCGTCTACAACATATTCTAAAAATTTGCTTCTAGCTCAGCTCCTCCTCTCTCTGCATCCCAACACCAACCAACTTGCTGAAACCTCAAACTCCGTCAACAAATGTGTTCACACGGGTGAAACACAAATTCTGCATGTAATACCTACAACTCTTAAGACTGTAGGTATTATTAATAAAATGTTTCTACAGTTAAATAAGTTGGGAAAATGCTGGGCTAAACATTGTTAAATAGCTTTGCTCTCCCAAGATTTCTTCAAGTCTTTTATCAAATTTTTGTACATTGTCCCTATCTAGGAGGCTGGTATAATCTGCAGTTTCTTAAACTTATGAAAAACTTAAACTCTGGTATATAATTGAAATTTCCAGTTATTTACTATTTTCCATCTCTCTTCTACTCCCACAGCTACAAACCGGGACTGTGCCCTCCTCTGTTGTTGTTGTTCAGTTGTTAAGT
This sequence comes from Muntiacus reevesi, assembly GCF_963930625.1. Classification (NCBI taxonomy): domain Eukaryota; kingdom Metazoa; phylum Chordata; class Mammalia; order Artiodactyla; family Cervidae; genus Muntiacus; species Muntiacus reevesi. Next base: position 123,265,083 of record NC_089251.1, read on the forward strand.
CCTGCCTGACTCTTTGCAACCCGACGGACTGTAGCATGCCAGCCCTCCCTGCCCTTCACCAACACCTGGAGTTTGTTCAGACCATGTCCATTGAGTTGGTGATACCATCCAACCATCTCATCCTCTGTCATCCCCTTTTCCTCCTACCTTCAATTTTTCCCAGCATCAGGGTCTTCTCCAATGCCCTCTCCTGACCTCAATTCATTTGTTGAAGCTTAACACAGAATGTGTCCATCTTTGGAGATTCAGTCTTTAAATAGGTAATTAAGGTAATGAGGTCATAAGGGTGGGATCCCAATCCAGTATGACTGGGATCTTTGTAAGAAGAGGAACAGACACCAGGGATGCATACCTACAGGGAAAAAGCCACGAGAGGACAGTCAGAAGGTGGCCGTCTGCAAGCCTAGGAGAGAGGCCTCAGGAGAAACCAAACCTCTTGATACTTTGAGCTTGGACTTCTAGCCTCTAGAACTCTGAGAAATAAGCTTCTGTTGTTTACAAGTCTCCCTACCTGTAATATTTTGTCATGCCCTAGAAGACTAACATACAGACTGTACATGAAATCTTGATCTAGTTCCATCACTCTCTGGAATTTTCTTAGGGTAGGGAGAGATTTGAAGAAATTAGTGGAAGAAAACAGATGTTTGTTGAGTAACTGCTCTGTGATTACATAATTCTCATTTTACTGATGAAGAAACCAGTACACACTGGTAAATAATAAAGTTGAGATGTGATTCCCAATCTGTCTGACTCTAAATACTGTCTTGACTCCCAGTATGGCACATTCTCTTTCTGAGATCTTCTTTATTTTTAAAATGTGAGTATCATGCTGTTCCCTTACTCTGGGCTAGAGAAGAGAAATGATGTGCATAGACCAGCTCTCAGAAATGACTGTTTTAGGCATTTCTCTTCAGTCAATGCTGTGGTCTGCTTTGTTCAATGAGAATTATTCATGAAGGCAATCACTGTCTTTCTTGTCTGCCACAGAGGAAGTGTGGGCTGTGAATATGATCAGTAGAAGCCCATATTTATCAGTCACCCATAAAACCCTGGTCAGTATAATAATAGGTTTCCCAAGGAGCTCAGTGGTTTAAAAAAAAATTCCTCCTGCCAATGCAGAAGACGTGAGTTTGAGCCCAAGGTTGGAAAGATCCCTTGGCGGAGGAAATGGCAACCCACTCCAGTATTCTTGCTTGGGCTATCCCATGAACAGAAAAGACTGGTGGATGATAGTTCATAGGGTTGCAAAGAGTTGTATGTGACTGAGCAACTGAGCATGCACGCATTATACAACATAAATTCACTTTTAAGGACATTTCCAAATCTCAAATACCATCATGTAATTAACATTTTAATATCATTGAGTTCTATGTCTTTTATTTGGAGCAGATTTAAATAAAGACAGTGTCACCCTTAGCCCTGGGCAACTGGGGCCCCTGTACCTGGGCATTACTCCTTAGAGGATCTGATTCTGATTCTCCTCCTGCTGCACTCTCACCATAGGGCAAGGGGTCCAGGAGGCTAACAGCCTGTGTCCATCCAGACCCTGCAACCTCCCCTTCTAGAACTTTCCTCACACACCTTGAACCCCTGAAGTTCCTGTGTTAATAGCCCCAAACTGGCTCTCAGGCTTTTTCCCTGGGTCTATCCTCCCCAAAACTGATTCTGTCTAACAACAAACTTTCAGTCTGACAAAATAGCACAAGCAAATGCTTTCAACAAACGGTAGACAGGAACAGTGTTTCGGGTTCTATAATAAGTTTAATCTGCCTAGCGAGGCCTTATATTAGAAAAGAATGGGGTCTGAATTTACATAGAAAAGAAGAAGGAGGGTTTTGAGTGACAGCCTTTGAGTTTGTATTTCTTTCTGAGGAGAAGAGTAATAGTGATGCCATCAGTATTAAAGGAAGATTCTCCAGGAGAAGTGTGCAAGAACCAGGAGAACAATGTGTAAGGAGTTCCCTCAGGTCAGTGGCTTATAATCAGCACCATCTTATCTCTCACACAGGAAATCCCCAGAACTCCAGAGATCACTATCTTAGCATTCTGATGTCACCAACTTCTTAAACATCTTTTTCACTGAATTGTACAGACATAGATACAAACATGCAGAAACATAAACTATTCCATTGCCTATTTTTTATAAACAATTTTTAGAGTTTGCATCCAACGCAGATGAATTTGTGACTATCTACCAGATGAAGATCATTTTTTAATTCAAAATATATCATCTGTTCAATGACAAGATAATCACTTTTTTTTTAAATCAACCTCATTGTCTGCTCTTAATCTGATGTCAAGATATAAAGAGAGAAACGCCAGACAAGGTTACTTTGAGATTTCATTAAATAACTACTCTGAACCCAGAGTCAATCCTCTGCATATTAAAAATGAAACATAATTACGGAAAGTGTCCTTATTGTTCAACAATCCTTTTTACTTCAGAATAGTGCATAAAATGCAAATGTCTCCCTATAATTTACTACATTAAATATTTATGCCCACAGCTCTCTACAGCACCCATACTGTCAATGGAGGTCTTTCCATTCTTTCCCATTTAAAATCTGACAGGACTGCAGCTCAGCTTAGTTCCCTCTACATCCAGTTCTTCACATATTGGATAGAGAAGCTACCAGTAAAATCTCTTAGAGGACAAAGGGAATACTAAAATAATTTGACAATTCTAAAATACAGAGTTCTAGGGTTATAAAATCTTTAAACCTGGATCAGCCACAGATTTTGGCTTAGGGTGCTTTAAGCTATCTCTATCTTTGGCAAATTCCAAAATCATATGCAGTTATAGAAGATCTGACACCAGTGTCATGCTTAAGTGGGACACAAGGCAGCGAATTACCATAAAGCTAACAATCTAAAAAAGAATCTTCTTGAAGAAAGGAGGCCACAGGGACACGAACATATGTTAGCTTTACATTTTTCTCCTCCTACTGTCCTAGTCACAGCCATGCTGAATAGAGGTTGGCATAGAACAGAGATCTGTGGATTTAATTATTTGGGAAACTTGGCCTAGGAAATGGTTCTGCCATCATCAAGGTGACCCTAGGCATGCTATTTTACTTTCCCTGCTTCTATGAACTCATGTCTCAAATACAGGATTTAGACCACAGCATTTCTAAGATGCCCTCTGAATCTGAAATTCAATGGAAAAAAAAGAGTCCAAAATCATGCACTTGTCTCCTCAGTTTAAAGTGAAATAGGGTTGAAGTGCACCGAAATACATTACAAAAATGCTATTTGATGATAATGACCCACTATTGAAGAACAGTATTCTTAAAATATGATCTGGGTATGTTTTAAAGAGATTTTTCAAATTAATTAATGATACCTTAGTATACAACAAAAGAAGGGAGGTCTTACATACAAAATATCCTTAGGTCCTACTGACAGCATGAAGAATCGCACAGCCAAAATGTGGAAGAAATGATGCCAAGTCCAATCAGAAGTAACAATGGGAAGAGTAGAATAAAGAAACCATGGCTATAATTTGAATTGCCCTTTATGAGATATTCAAGAGGATGTGGCTTTGTAAGCAGAACCGCTGCTCATTAAGACCACTGGGAGAAAGTAGACCAGTTACCTACTAGATGCAATGAATCCACATTCACTTTTTCTGGTACAAGAAAGAAAAATGTGAAATTCTATTCATGCATCTACCATTTTTGTTTCTATTTTTTAAGTGGTTAGGTCACAATAACCCTTTGAACAATAGAAAAAATGAATGACTAGCAAGATCCAAGCCATACTCTGTTACCAGACACAAGAAGATTGGGAGGACTTTTGTAATATAGAACATTTTTATGTGTCCTTGAGACTGAGTTAACGTGCACAGGAAATTACTATTAGACATTTGGGAAGTTCCTGTTACATGGGTTATTACCACATTTTTAGAGAAATGGTCTGAATGTTGTTGGAAGATATAAAATCTATACTAATAATGCAGTGCCTGGATTCATACCAGCAATTTGGAAACCAAGTACAGAGGGTTCATAGCTCTTAATGTCATGATCTGGGAAGTCTCAGCCAAAGCATTTTACAGTGTAAACAGAGTTGTCTTTGGGATTATGAGACCCTGGGTACCAGTTCAAACTAAGTCCCTAATTAACTGTGAGGCCTTGAGCAGATCACTTTCCCCTCTGAGCCTATTTGCTTGTCTTTAAATGAGGCATCTAAACTCAGGGATCGTCAGGTTTAGGAGTCTATTGATAAATACAGAATACTCTCTATACTGCAGGTTTCAACCCTGACTGTCTGTTGGACACTCTTGGAAAGACTTCAAAAAGTATCCATGCCTGGGCTACAATTAAATCATCACTGAGTGTGGGGCCAAGAACTTAATCATTTTTAAAAGCTCCCCAAGAGTTTTAAAAGTAAAACTGGGGTTCAAAATCACTATTCTATACTTAACTGAATGTTTGTTTGTTTTTAAAGCAACATTTAATATACCTTCCATTATTCTTTTTGTGAGTTCCCAGGTGGCTCAGTGGTAAGGAATTGGCCTGCTGATACAGGAGACGCAGGTTCGGTCCCTGGGTAGGAGAGATCCCCTGGAGAAGGAAATGGCAACCAACTCCAGTATTCTTGCCTGGATTATCCCATGGACAAAGGAGCCTGGCGGGCTACAGTCCATGGGGTTGCAAAGAGTCAGACATGACTAAGGGAGAAAACAGCAGCAGCTGCATTCTTTTTGTAGACTAGTTTGGTCCTTTATTTCCCCAGTTTCGCCTATTTCGACTGAAAGCATTTTCATTATCCTTCTTTACCCAAGAGAAATGAAAAAGAGCTGGAAAAAAGACACTCATCTTTTTTACATTTATTAGAATTCTTTGGAAAAAATTTGTAGGTGGAGAAAACCATTTGATCATGTCAAGTTTTTAGATGATTCTTATTTTTTTAAATATCTTTCTTCTGTCATTTCTTTCCTTTTCTTTCTTTCGGTTATGATTATTTCCTGTCTTCATAAATAAGGAAAGATTGAATTGCCAAAGCTAACAACAACACATACAAGCAACCAGCAAGTGGGTGAGAATTTGTTGCTGAATTTTTATTCCTTTACTTGACTTTTTCAGCTAGGCTGCCTTATAAATGACACAGAAACCAGCAATTTAAGGAATACAACCAACTTTTTATATCACCCACTGAACAATATTAAAAGATTAAAAAGTAATCAATCGAAGATATCCAAAACCATCACAACCTACTTCACAGGGTTTTCTGTTTTCTATAATTTTTTTTCTTAAAGATCATAGTTCCCTTTTTTTTTATTTTTGAAGGAGATACAAGCTTTTTCACTAGTAGGTGGGAGGTGTGTGGGTAGCCGAATATATGCACAGGTGCAAATGACTTTAATTAAGACTCAAATCATTTTAACAGGCAGATGGAAAAATGCTTCAGTCTTCTTTTAAAGTAACAGAAGCATTCAGGCACTAAAAATATTAACGCATGGGAAGAGAAAAATATAATTTCTATTTTTCCTGAAAGGTATAATTCTGAAAATACATTCATAAATATTTCTGAAGCAAATATTAGATGGTATGACTAATCATCTCTTCATCAAAAAACATAATAATAATAATTAATTTCTATCAAAATAAATGCAAAAGGATATTGTTGAAACCACAGCTACTAATAGTCATACTTGGGGGATTAAAGGAGTTAGCTATTAGTTTCAAAAGAAGAGCATGGTAGGAATAGCAATCTTCTTAAGGACAATATATGATGGCTACAGAAATGAATGCATATTGTACATTCTTGATTTTAAATCACAGAGTCTTTAGATAAACACACAGAGAGAGATTGTGTTTGGGAAACATTGTTGGATAATCTTGCATTGTTCATCGTACTCTCGATGAAAATATACATAATTTGAAAAGAGAAAAAAAAACTTGTTTGGGGATATTATCAGTTATCTAGGTTTGGTTTTCCCCCCTAAAATGTTATTTTAAATGTAGTTAGTCAAGAAGATGAAGTAATGCTAGAAGGAAACTAGTAGAAATACATGTAAACGTTGCTTTCTTAATGTTTAGAGGACACAGAAAAAAAGGTGAAATTCTTTTCAGATTATTTTCGCACAAAATTAAATCTTTGCTCAAGTAATTAATGCTCTTGAACTGTGGGGTTGGAGAAGACTCTTGAGTCCCTTAGACTACAAGGACATCAAGCCAGTCAATCCTAAAGGAAATCAGTACTGAAATATTTATTGGATGCTGAAACTGAAGCTGAAGCTCCAATACTTGAAGCCACCTGATGCGAAGAAATGACTCATTGGAAAAGACCCTGATGCTGGAAAAGATTGAAGGCAGGATAAGGGGACAACAGAGGATGAGATGGTTGGATGGCATCTCCGACTCAATGGACATGGGTTTGAGTAAGCTCCAGGAGTTGGTGATGGACGGGGAAGCATGGCGTGCTGTAGTCCATGGGGTTGCAAAGAGTTGGGCATGACTGAGCGACTGAACTGAACTGAACTGAACCTCTTTGTATTTTAGCTTGTTTGTTATATGGAATTAAGTAAGATTATTTCTAAGACCCAGCAAAATTTTTTATTGAGCACCTACTGTGTGATTCATGGTCTAACAACAAGAAAGTAGAAAATCAATGATTTTCTTCTCCACTTGTTCTTTTTGAAGCCAAGAAAGGTAAGATATAAAAATTCTTCTCTGGAATTTTCCTGTGGCAACATCATTGCATTTCTCAGTTTCTCTCTTTCCCTCTCTTCCCTTCTCCTTCCCTCCCTCCAGTCCCTCTTCCTTCCCTAACTCCCTTTCTTTCTATTTTGTTCTAGTTTCAGCCAATCCAACTGGTTGGTGCAAAAATAATTGTGGTTTTGCATTGTTGTACCTTGCAGTTACTGGAAGACATGCTTAAATAAATGTGGTTATTTTATACCATTTTAATGCACATTTCTTGCTTTATTTATTTTTTTGCTAATGACTTATTACTTGTTGTTTATTTTATATTTATTTTAGACTGTAGAAATGATGTTAGACAAAAAGCAAATTCAAGTGATTTTCTTACTCCGGTTCAAAATGGGCCTTAAAGTGGCAAAGACAATTGCAACATCAACAACACATTTGGCCCAGGAACTACTAATGAACACATAGTGCAGTGGTGGTTCAAGAAGTTTTGCATAGAAGACAAGAGTCTTGAAGATGAGGAGCATATCGGCTGGCCATTGGAAGTTGACAATGACCAATTGAAAGCAATGACTGAAGCTGATCCTCTTGCAGCTATATGAAAAGCTGCTAAAGGGCTCAATGTTGACCATTCTGTGGTCATTCAGCATTTGAAGCAAGTTGGAAATGTGAAAAAGTTCGATAAGTGGGTGCCTCATGAGCTGACTGCAAATCAAAAAAACTGTTGTTTTGAAGCATCATCTTCTCTTATTCTATGCAACGACAAACCATTTCTCAACCGGATTGTGACTTGCAATGGAAAGTGGACTGTATACGACAAACAGCGGTGGTCAGCTCGGTGGCTGGACCAAGAAGATGCTCCAAAGCACTTCCCAAAGCCAAATTTACAAGAAAAATGATTATGATTACTGTTTGGTGATCTTCTGCTGATCTGATGCGCTACAGCTTTCAGAATCCCAGCGAAACCATTAACACCTGAGAAGTTTGCTCAGCAAATCAGAGATGCACTGAAAACTGCAATGCTGACAGCTGGCACTGGTCAACAGAATGGGCCCGATTCTTCTCCAGGACAATACCTGACCACACATAGCACAACCAACATTTCAAAAGTTGAATAAATTGGGCTACAAAGTTTTGTTTCATCTGCCATATTCACCTGACCTCTCACCAGCTGACTTAGCACTTCTTCAAGCATCATGACAACTTTTTGCAGGAAAAACTGCTTCCACAACCAGCAGGAAGCAGAAAATGCTTTCCAAGACTTTGTCAAATCACAAAGCATGGATTTTTATGCTGTAGGAGTAAACAAACTTATTTCTCGTTGGTAAAAATGTATTGATTGTAATGGTTCCTACTTTGATCAATAAAGATATGTTTGAGCCTAGTTATAATGACTTATAATTCACAGTCTGAAACTGCAGAGGTTTGTACCAACCTCATGGCATCCAGTCCCATCACTTCATGGCAAATACATGAGGAAACTGTAGAAAGAGTGACTGACTTTATTTTTGGGGGCTCCAAAATCACTGCAGATGGTGACTGCAGTCATGAAATTAAAAGACACTTACTCCTTGGAAGGAAAGTTATGACCAAACTAGACAGCATATTAAAAAGCTGAGACATTGCTTTGTCAACAAAGGTCCGTCTAGTCAAGGCTATAGTTTCTCCAGTAGTCATGTATGGATGTGAGAGTTGGACTATAAAGAAAGTTGAGCACAGAAGAATTGATGCTTTTGAACTGTGGTGTTGGAGAAGACTCTTGAGAGTCCTTTGGACTGCAAGGAGATCAAACCAGTCCATCCTAAAGGAAATCAGTCCTGAATATTCATTGGAAGGACTGATGTTGAGGTTGAAACTCCAATATTTTGGTCACCTGATATGAAGAGCTGACTCATTTGAAAAGACCCTGATGTTGGGAAAGATTGAAGGCAGGAGGAGAAGGGGACAACAGAGAATGAGATGGTTGGATGGCATCACTGACTCAATGGACATGAGTTTGGGTAAACTCCAGGAGTTGGTGATGGACAGGGAGGCCTGGTATGCTGCGGTTCATGGGGTCACAAAGAGTTGGACACGACTGAACTAAACTGATAGTAACCAGTCCCTCATAGGACCACCCCTTGTGGCTCTATGACTGCAAGACACCTTCAGCAAAAAACCATCATGAATCCTTGAAGAAAAAAAAAAGTTTATTGCTCACAGGTCCCTGAAAGCACATGGCAGCGTGTAGGGGCTAAGTTGCTATGGTTGTGTCTGACTCTTTACCCTATGGACTATAGCCCACCAGGCTCCTCTGTCCATGGAATTCTCCAGGTAAGAATACTGGAGTGGGTTGTCGTGCCCTCCTCCAGCGGATATTCTGACCTAAAATCAAAGCCTCATCTCGTATGTCTCCTTCTTTGGCAGGTGGGTTCTTTACCCACTGAGCCACCTGGGAAGCCCTATGGCATCAGACATACAAGAAAGAAAAAGCACCAGCTTGGGGTTGAGAGTGGGGCCTAGGGTTTTATGGGCTCACTCTTATTGGTGAATTTAAAACATAGCAGCTGCAGGAGTTTGAAGCCCAGGAAGAGAGAAAACAAGTGGGTCTAAAACAGTTATGAGATCAACCAAGATCTCTAAAACAAAGGAACTTGGAGGCAGTGGGAGTGTCTGGCTCTTCAGTCCTGTGGCCAGCAATACATTTATTTAAGATAGACATCTTTGAAGTGGGTACCTCTGCCATCAAGGCTTAAGTCAGTCACCTGTCCCCTCTCTTCAACTCTGGTCAACATCTTCACATACTTTCACATAAACACACATATGACTCATGTATGAACTCTTTAATCACAAAGCACCTCAGGAATAGAGGTACCTTTCTCATATTTTGTGAATTAAATTTAAAAATCCCTAAAACTGGATGAAATTCCATATTTCTGATGTTACCAATACTCTTCATTACTGTGATACTAGTTGTCTAAGTAATTTAGGAGCTGAATTTTTGAACCAAAACCAATCTGAATGATTAATAAGGCCTCAGGGAATTCCAATATCCATTGTTCTGGGTTAGACTCATAAGTAAAAAAAGAAAGAAAGAAAGAAAGGAAAAAAGGCAAAACGAAAAAAGGGAAAAAAATTAGGAGGAGGATAAGGAGAGAGCAATATTTGCAATACTAGATTCTTTAGATGAGGCCATGATTATGCCTCAAATAAAAACCATTTATCCCTTGAGGCTCACCAGAGCCAGCCCACTGGAGTGAATCCAGAGTGCCCAGGCCTTTATGACCTCCAGAACCTAAAGAACTGTTGTGACATAAGCCAGGAGGGTCAGAATGGCACAATGCAGGGGGAAGGGAGAAAGAGAAACAGTCTTTTTCTAAAATGTTCAGTTCTAAATGCTTAGTTCTACTATTTATGTCTTCGTAACAATATGTTGTTTATTTATTTGACTGTGCCGGGTCTTAGTTGCAGCATGTGGGATCTAGTTCTCCAACCAGCGATTGAACCCAGGCCCTCTGCATTGGAAGTGGGGAGTTTTAACCACTGAACCACCAGGGAAGTCCCGAAAATGTGTTTTTGAGTGCCAAGGCTCCACTCAAAAAGAACCCTCTCCCTTAATAAGGGTGTCCCTCATCTTCATTTGAATTATTAGGTTTTATTGTTCAACACTTGGGGAAGGGCATAGCAACCCACTCCAGTATTCTTGCCTGGAGAATCCCAAGGGTTGAGGAGCCTGGCGGGCTGCAGTTCATAGGGTCGCAAAGAGTCGGACACGACTGAACCGACTGAGCACGTAGGCATTGATCGACACTTCAAAATAGACATGCTAGTTTTCCCAGCACCACTTGTTAAAGAGATTGTCTTTTTTCCATTGTATATCCTTGCCTCCTTTGTCAAAGATGAGGTGTCCATAGGTTCGTGGATTTATCTCTGGGCTTTCTATTCTATTCCATTGATCTATATTTCTGTCTTTGTGCCAGTACCATACTGTCTTGATGACTGTGGCTTTGTAGTAGAGTCTGAAGTCAGGCAGGTTGATTCCTCCAGTTCCATTCTTCTTTCTCAAGATTACTTTGGCTATTCGAGGTTTTTTGTATTTCCATACAAATTGTGAAATTATTTGTTCTAGTTCTGTGAAAAATACCGTTGGTAGCTTGATAGGGATTGCATTGAATCTATAGATTGCTTTGGGTAGAATAGCCATTTTGACAATATTGATTCTTCCAATCCATGAGCACGGTATGTTTCTCCATCTGTTTGTGTCCTCTTTGATTTCTTTCATCAGTGTTTCATAGTTTTCTATGTATAGGTCTTTTGTTTCTTTAGGTAGATATACTCCTAAGTATTTTATTCTTTTTGTTGCAATGGTGAATGGAATTGTTTCCTTAATTTCTCTTTCTGTTTTTTCATTGTTAGTGTATAGGAATGCAAGGGATTTCTGTGTGTTAATTTTATATCCTGCAACTTTACTATATTCATTGATTAGCTCTAGTAATTTTCTGGAAGAGTCTTTAGGGTTTTCTATGTAGAGGATCATGTCATCTGCAAACAGCGAGAGTTTCACTTCTTCTTTTCCTATCTGGATTCCTTTTATGTCTTTTTCTGCTCTGATTGCTGTGGCCAAAACTTCCAACACTATGTTGAATAGTAGTGGTGAGAGTGGGCATCCTTGTCTTGTTCCTGATTTCAGAGGAAATGCTTTCAATTTTTCACCATTGAGGGTGATGCTTGCTGTGGGTTTGTCATATATAGCTTTTATTATGTTGAGGTATGTTCCTTCTATTCCTGCTTTCTGGAGAGTTTTAATCATAAATGAGTGTTGAATTTTGTCAAAGGCTTTCTCTGCATCTATTGAGATAATCATATGGTTTTTATCTTTCAATTTGTTAATGTGGTGTATTACGTTGTTTGATTTGCAGATATTAAAGAATCCTTGCATTCCTGGGATAAAGCCCACTTGGTCATGGTGTATGATTTTTTTAATATGTTGTTGGATTCTGTTTGCTAGAATTTTGTTAAGGATTTTTGCATCTATGTTCATCAGTGATATTGGCCTATAGTTTTCTTTTTTTGTGGCATCTTTGTCTGGTTTTGGAATTAGGGTGATGGTGGCCTCATAGAATGAGTTTGGAAGTTTACCTTCTTCTGCAATTTTCTGGAAGAGTTTGAGTAAGATAGGTGTTAGCTCTTCTCTAAATTTTTGGTAGAATTCAGTTGTGAAGCCATCTGGTCCTGGGCTTTTGTTTGCTGGAAGATTTCTGATTACAGTTTCGATTTCCTTGCTTGTGATGACTCTGTTAAGATCTTCTATTTCTTCCTGGTTCAGTTTTGGAAAGTTATACTTTTCTAAGAATTTGTCCATTTCATCCAAGTTGTCCATTTTATTGGCATAGAGCTGCTGGTAGTAGTCTCTTATGATCCTTTGGATTTCAGTGTTGTCTGTTGTGATCTCACCCTTTTCATTTTCTTATTTTGTTAATTTGGTTCTTCATTTGAATCAGTTCTAATGAGATGGATGAAACTGGAGCCCATTATACAGAGTGAAGTAAGCCAGAAAGATAAAGAACATTACAGTATACTAACACATATATATGGAATTTAGATAGATGGTGGTGATAACCCTATATGCAAAACAGAAAAAGAGACACAGAAGTACAGAACAGACTTTTGAACTCTGGGGGAGAACGTGAGGGTGGGATGTTTTGAAAGAACAGCATGTATATTATCTATGGTGAAACGGACCACCAGCCCAGGTGGGATACATGAGTCAGGTGCTCGGGCCTGGTGCACTGGGAGGACCCTGAGGAGTCGGGTGGGGAGGGAGGTGGGAGGGGGGATCGGGATGGGGAATACATGTAACTATATGGCTGATTCATGTCAATGTATGACAAAACCCACTGAAATGTTGTAAAGTGATTGGCCTCCAACTAATAAAATAATATTAAAAAAAAAAAAAAATAGACATGCTAGCACCTGGAATAGTGGCTGGCACAGAGTAGCTATTTCATAAGCATTAACTGAATGAATGAAAGACTGAGTGAATGCGTATACATGGTTAAAACACTATGTGTTAATAGCTCTGAAAAGAATGAAATACTTAGGAATAAATTTAACCAAGGCAGTAAAAGATATGTACACTGAACACTCCTTCTCCCATTAATTTTACTAGCTCACTCCACTTTAGTTTAGTATTCTAGCTTAGAACTCTGGAATTTACGTGAAGCCAGCCAACCCTCCACTTCCATCAGGTTGCACAGTGACCCCTTCTGAGGTTTCATGTTAACACCTGGCAGGAACTTATCTGATCTTTCATGGAAGTCCCTCTCCAGATGGAGACCCACTGTGCTCTTCCATACCCCAAGGGACTATTGATCCTCTGCCTAGCTGGTTTTGATTCCTGTTCCTATTTCATGCCCTACAATTCAGATCCTTAACATACTAGTCTTCAAAAAGGTTTGACATATACCCTGGATTCTTACTTTCAAAATTGAAACATAGGTGTCTGACGACCTTATTCTGGTGCATACGATTTTGCTTTTCTGTGGATTATATTTCAGTGCAAGTGGGGGCCTTTTAGACCTTTCTTTCCCTTCCTCAGTCCCAGATCTAGGGGTTTCTGCTAATTTGAAGCCACTATAGATGTATCTGACACAGGAGCTCAAAATCTCCCAGGGGCACAAAATGCAGGTCTGGCTCCACTTCTCTGACTCAATAGCTTCCACGGTCCTCTCTATTCTTAGAAGGACTTTTAAAATGAATAAAAAGGGAGAGAATGTTGAAGCCCAAGGAAACATACATTTTACACCAACCCGGATGATGAGCTAGCCTCCTTAAATGTCAGCTACTCATGAGTCTCTCTAAGTCATCCATTGATTTCACATGGAAGTAGGTCAGGACTGCTTTTAACTAGAGGAGCCTCACACTGCAGGTTTCATTTAGCTATGTGGAGAGAATATTAAAAATTGATGTGAAAAGCAAACCTCTGCTTAATTAGCATCTGGATAAAGACTTTACTAGGGAAGCCACGCAAGTTAATATAAAATGAGAAAACTGACAATGAAGTCTTTCGACAGCTATTTTTGTGTCTGTAGCCTTTCATTTATGAGAAGTATAGGGATGGTCACCTCATGCTCTGTCTATTGATGCTAGTTAATCTGTATTTAGGAGGTTGGCATTATTCCTCTATCTGTGGTTGCACACATGTTTTTATACAAAATTTGTGTTTATTATTGCTTTTCTCTGATTTTTTTTTTCAAATGCTAACCTTCAAATCCGTTTGCATGTTGACCAATCACTTTAGAAGGAAAAGAGATTCTTTTTGAATCTGCTTAGAAACAACACTTCACATATCACCCTGCAAACAGTCCTCCATCCACAAACTATTTTTTTTTTATATTAAACACTTAGAGTCTTTGGCTTCGACTAATTCATTGGTTAATATTAATACTTATATTTTTTTTGGAAGCAAGATTTTTATTTTAAATTCATAACCAGAAAAGAAAAATATTCATTACATTTGAAAAACACATCCATAACCCAGTTATACTGAATTTTTTTCCTCTGCGAAGAAATCATCTTTCACAATCATGTTGCCATGTTTGTCTGCCCTTTGTTCAATGAGGAAGAGCTCTTTGTTCTCAGCACTGTTCTTTCTCGGGTCAGGGTAACTGTGCTCTCTCAGGTATGAGGTCTCTCCACCCTCCAGGCTTAGATATCATCTAACCCTGAAACAACTTGCCTCCAGAGGGAACATTCTGCCGAGTGCTATATGCTCCTTTACATCAGGTGTGGGATCCACTTAAGATGTCAGATCCTTTACCCAAACCCGACTGAAGAGAGTTGTGGGAACAGAGTGCACTGCCTAAAAATTTAATTCGTTTAGACTTTGCTGCAATTTTTGTGTATAAAATATTTATTTTTCCCCAGATATCTAAAAATCAAACAATCACCCCTTAGAGTTCCGCAGCTATTTATATTTTACGAAGTTTTTTCTAGAACACAATTTTTCTTTCATTTTACACAATGATCCTCTGAGGTGAATATGAAAAAGCTGATACTGGGAGGATTTGACTTGCTCTGAAAGAACAACTGTTCAGTGATAAGTCCATCTTTTGACCCCATGATATCTGATTCCTCTCTCTTTTCCATTTATATACATTTAGTGATTCCCCCTCCCATCTACCTTGTATTATACCAAGATGGCTTTTTAAGCTGGTCAAATAAAAGGATTTTTTAAGAACAAATGAAAGTAAAGAAATGAAGATTCATTCTAAAACTCCTCATCATCTTCTGGAAATCAGATAGTAAATGCGCTTCACTTCCCTGGTGGTTCAGACGGTAAAGAATCTACCTGCAGTGCGGGAAACCCAGGTTGCATCCCTGGGTCAGGAAAATCCCCTGCAGAAGGGAATGGCGACCCACTACAGTATTCTTGCTTGGAGAATCCAGTGGACAGAGGAGACTGGCGGGCTACAGCCCAAGGGGTTGCAAAGAGTCGGACACAACTGATGCGACTTAGCACACAGCACACACATAGTCTTTCCTTGCAAAAACAAATCATTCAGTTGTAGAGGTTGGACACACATTCATTCAATTTAGCCAGTCATTTGATCATTCAAGGAACACATATTGACAAAAATGTCCTCTGTGGCAGAAAATGTGCTAACTGTTCAGGTGCTGGGGAAAAAAACAAAAAAAGACTTACCACTGTGTCCTGACCATTTAGTTGAAAAGGCAAAAAGGAAGCTGAATGGATAGAGTTCAACATTAATTGTTAATACTGACATCATATTGCGTGAGAACCAAGAATGCCCTCAGATGGAGGATTAAGAATATCAAATGTTCTGTGATGTTTCCTCATCCAAAAGAGGAAAGGTCCAGAGCCAGAGGCCAGTGAGGAAGCTCTTAGTGACTCTGGAGTGAGAAGAGGAAGCCAGCTTGTAGGAAATGAAAAATGGGGTGGGAGACAGGAAATGAAGGCAGCAAGTAAATATTCACTTGACTGTCTTGGCCATGAAAAGGAAATGCAGTATCATGGCTGGGTGTAGAATCTAGCTGCTTTTTCTGAAACATTGATGGACAATTTTATTATCATTTATATTCAGTGGTCACAAACAAAGCATGGTCTAGAAGTCAAAGTGAGTTTTGCAGGCTTGGAATGAGATTAGCAATCAATCAAAGAAGGACGACTCTCAGGCAGTCTGTTTTAATTTCTTAGATTTGAAAGTTCTTTTGGACAAAAGCTCGGTCAAGTTTCTTTGACAAAAGGCTTTCATCATTTTGACAGAGTTCTCTTGTCCTTAATCATAAGTGGTTAATAACTTATCAATCAAAAAACGAAAGAGGTAACTTTGAGATTCAGAATCTGATAATATAAAGAGAATAAAGCTTTGTTTCAGCTCTGACCCTTCTGTTGGGGGCTCCTAACATCTAAAACTTTTTCCAGTTTCTGAGTTCCTAGAAATATTGATTTCTTATTTGTGTCAGGGGAACAAAGACCACTTTAGAATTACCCACCCATAGCGACATGGGTGGATCTAGGATTGGACAATCTTTACTTTATGATTTTATAGTTTTACTATCCTTTTTCTTTCTCGATTTAATTATATCAGTTCCACCTGTAACAAGGGCACAGATGCAAAACATTTTAAAAAATGATATATTTTTGAATGTAACTGAAATTTGACCAGAAGAAAATCTGGGGAAAGTATTCTTTCTACTTCAATTGTTACAAGACTATTCCAGACTTGTGTATTTGAATTTTTTCCTTTCAGTTCATATATTCAGGGTATATCTGACTAGACAGGATATTCTGCTTCCAAATCCATGTTACTAATCCTCCCTCCTCCCCTCTTAGATTCTTTATGGCATTTTTACTCCTTTCATTTGGGAATAGCAATAGCCCAGATTCTTCAGTTGATTGGTTATTCTACCAGGAGTGGAACATTTAATTAAGCCAGCTCCCATCAACTAACAACAATAATGAGTTTGCTTCAGCCGAGAAACACCATGCACCACTACAGACACTTCATTAAATTCAGAATTGCCATCCATCTATTGAATTCTGAAAATTGAACTTTCTGAAAATTAAAAAGAAAAAGCTTTTCAAATATTTTATAATTTAAACAAATTCTTACCTGGAAACACACTCATTTAAGACCAGTGGTCCCATAATAATAACTCCCTGGGTTTAAGCAGTGCTTTTTCACCAAGGAGGTAAAATGACTTAGCTGAATGTGTTCTTACTCTCTTTACTATTTGAGTTCAATAATGCATAATGTTAAGCAGATTGGAATTCCTTCTTTAAGGTGTCAGTCTCTGTTATTTCTTCATGAAAAATGCATCTCTCTATCTCCAAATGTTAAAAAGTGATCAATTTTTCTCAGCTATCCATTTGTACAGGAACTGGTGATGATCTGACATCTACAAAATGACCCACATTTAAATGCTTTATGGCTATATTCTTTATATCTTTCCCCTAATAAATCTGCCTAGAATGAAATGGGCATTCTTTTAAATAGTACATTTAAGTGCAGAAGCAATGAATTCCGCATTTAGCATAGTTCCTTTTTGGCTGAATGACTATATTGATTTCAGTGTGGAATTTTCTAAGTCATAGGATCTGATTTTTTCTTTTTTTTTTTTACTTAATGGTCAAACATTTCTCTTACGGCTTTTGTTTCTTCAGTAGCTCTCTCAAGTCACTATGCCTATTATTTCAAGTTCAATAAATACTTATCCTATATCAACTTTGGGAAAGATTGCTTTGAGCCAAGTGCTACATGAAACAAAATGATGAAAAGGTATGGCCCTTGATCTTCCTAGCCATATGTTTGTAACAGGGAATAAAACAGAAAAAAAAAAAAAAAGCAACTTTACAATAGGTCAGAATAAGACACATACCATTACAGATGTATAGAGCACTCCAAAGAGAGATTACTTCTAGACAATAGCATAAGAAAAAGTCAATGAAGATGCAAGTAAGCTGTAAGCCATGATCCAAGCATTAGACTTTGTTTTATGGAGTTACTGGAGGAGTCCTTGCCATAAGAGAAAACAGCATCAGAAAGAAAGCTTCAGAGGCAGGAAGAGGTCATTTGTTTGGGGATCTACAGCTCATTCAATAATCCACAGATATATCAAACAGCAGAGCCCAAAGAGATTCACAGTTTGAGCACTTAATAGTCTCATCTGAAAAGTGAGAAAACTAAGGCATTAAGAGATGAACTGATTGATCCAAAGTGTCAAAGCGTCTTTAATGGTTCAGCCAACAAGAAAACCATCTCTTATGATGTCCAGGCCCTGCCAAGCCTTCTAGATCATATGAAAATCCAGCACACATGTGAGGAACTATGACGTGACTGATAAGAAACCTTTTATTTATTAATGCTGTTGTTTAGTTGCTAAGTCATGTCCGACTCTTTGTGACCCCATGGGCTGCAGCATGGGCTACAACTCCTCTGTCCATTATCTCCTGGAGTTTGCCTGAATTCATGTCCATTGAGTCAGTGATGCTATTGAACCATCTGTTGCCTACTTCTCCTTTTGCCCTCAATCTTTCCCAATATCAGGGTCTTTTCCAACGAGTTGGCTCTTCACATCAGGTGGCCAAACTATTGGTGCTTCAGCAACAGTCCTTCCCATGAATATTCACTCTACTTTCACCTAACATTTAATGTCTCATAGATGTCAAACTCTTGAAAACACATGATATCAAATACAAATCAGAAAGTGAATTTTCTGTTTGAGATAATTCAACAGAAGAAAAGGAAATCAGTCCTAGTATACTGAATACAAACTAAGGAAATCCTCGTTTAAAAAAATAGACTAGATTAGCTTTATGTCTGAATTGAAAATGTTTCTGCATTTTTTAAGCCTAAAGCAGGGAGGGTTCTTCTTAATGGAGAGAATTGCTGATTAAATCGCTGACAAGAAATTGCACTTAAAGATTCAGCAGGCAGAGACCATAAACATGGGGAATAAACATGTCTGCCTGCATCAATCAAAGACAGCTGCAGTCTACTCCCAGAAAGGTGAGCAATTATTTATGAAATTATGTCTTCTTCAGTGATTCTATGTTGCAATCCTAACAGAAACTGAATGAGGAAAACAGACAGTGTCATGGTCTCAATTAGCCAAGGAGTCACATGCATTTTCAAAATCAAGGGATTTCACTTATATATTATTTAACCTCATCATCTTGAAAAAAATTGTTTAGCTTTAAAAAATGATAATACTTAAATAGGCCAGTGTGTTCTTGAAGAACTGCATGTGTGTGTGTGTGTGTGTGTGTTTCAAGATTGGTGTCTGATTCTGCCAAGTACACATTAACATAAATCTGAAGAGAAAAGAAGTCAAGCCAAGAAGCATTTGACAAGGGCCTCTTTAGGAGATTTTGTTTGTTTGTTTCACTAGATCATTTTCTAGGTGAGTGATGAGAAGGCTCTCATTGCCTTTGGGCATTGGCTGATTTTTTTTTTTTTCCTCTAAATCCATGGAGCGTTTTTTTCCCCCCTTGGGGAAGCCTTGAGCCACCAAGATACTGCTTAGTTGTGGACAAGATGCAAGGAAGTGTGGACAAAAGCCCTATATTCCTGGAAGATGAATCATCTAGTTGGTAGCTGAGTACTAGAAACCTCTCAGCCCGAAGAAACATGCCCAAATATCCCTACCCAAACATCCCTACCCAAACATCCCTAAGTTATGCTTAAAGGTATTGAGATGAGTGTTCATGGTCTCTCTGCCAGGCCATTTAAGTGACTGTGAGGCCCACTGCACAGACCACAGCCCTCCAGGGACAGCTCAGAGGCCTGAGATCCAGAAAATCCCTTCAGAGTGACTAGGATATTCCAAAGTGAATTTTGGAGGGTCCTGAAAAGGTTTTCCTCTCCCTTCCTAAGCTGATGACAAATATGAAGTGGTCCATGTCATTTAGGTATAGATCCAGCTTTCTCCTATCCAGCAGGTAACTCTGGGAGCAACAGAAGTATGAGACATCAGAGGTTTTGATGGTAACTGGTGTATTTTAAAGAAATTGGATGGGAAAGTAATTGTGGATACTGACAAGTATAGATAAAGTGTCATTAAGACCAGAAACTCTGAAGCCAAATAATCTGGGTTGAAGTCTTAGATTTACTCCCTATGTGACTCTGGGTGAGCTATGCCTCAGTTTCTCCTATTTTTAAAATGGCAGTGCTAACATCACCTACATCCAAATGCTGCAGTGAAGGTGGAATACAAGTAAAATGCTTAGAATTCTGTATGGCATAGAGGCAATGGCATAAAAGCAAGTGCATCCTACTCTTGTTTTGGAAGCATTCTGAAGGAAAAGATTAGGGCTGCATTCTTTCCCCAAGTCTGCAGCACTACTTCTTGGATGAATTCCATCGTGCTTAGTTCATGTTGAAATCATTCCCGAGGCAAACCTGTTTGAGGCAGAAACATTTCCCAAGAAGCTCATCACCTCATTTCCCCATTAATATTGTTAGCTCTAACTACTGAGATGCTTGGCCCAGTTATGACAGTTAGGCCTCCTCCTTGCTTTCATCATCCCCTCCAGCGTCCCAGAAGGAAGACCCCCATTCTCTTGTACCGCTCTCCTACACTGGCTGGATTGTGGCCTGGGAAACCTCCCTAGAGAGCACACCCTCGACGCGTATCATGGCTCCATCTGAGGGTCCCATTCTGCTCCGGCTAGTCCTCCCCCTTGAATGCTCCAGACCCATCTAAGCAGAACTCTGGGGTGAAGACTGCTGTTGGCCTGAGTCTCAAATTCTCCTGCCTGTCTAACCAACAGAAACAACTCCTTGCTGACGCAGTTCTTAACAGTGGTTCTCAATTTTAAGAGTCAAGAAATTCAGATGAGGGAAATGACGCATATAGATGAACTTATTTGCAAAGCAGAAATAGAGACACATATGTAGAGAACAAACTTATGGACACCAAGAGGGGGGGGGAAAAGGGATGGGGTGAATTAAGAGATTGGGCCTGACATATAGGAGAAGGAAATGGCAACCCACTCCAGTGTTCTTGCCTTGAGAATCCCAGGAACGGGGGAGCCTGGTGGGCTGCCGTCTATGGGGTCACACAGGGTCGGACATGACTGAAGTGACATATATACACTACGATAAAATAGATATCTAATGAAAACATGCCATATAGCGCAGGGAACTCTACTCAATGCTCTATGGTGACTTAAATGCAAAGGAAATCTTAAAAAGAGGGAATGTATGTATACATACAGCTTATTCACTTTGCTGTACACAGAAATTAACACAATGTTGTAAAGCAACTATACGCAATAAAAATTTTTTAAAAAGAGGAAGAAGAAATGACACATAGCTGGCATGACTAAGAAGGTTTTAAGAACAAGAATGGGTGTTTTTCACACATGGCACACTACCTGATACAATGTTAAATTCTCAAGGTCTCCAGAAGAAACCAGAGGTAGTAAAATTGTTTTCCCTGCTGATTCAATCAAATGACCCTGGCTGTCTTTTTTTTGCAAGCTGTCAACTAATTAGTAACTCACTTAAGGAAAGAAAAACAACATTCACTCATTTCATGTTATCTGAATTTTACTTTTCCCTCGCTCCTTTCCTTTTCCCCTCCTGTGTTTATTAGAAAGCAAACTCAAAGTATTAATGTATTACAGGTTTCTCTTGCACACAAGTAAAGAGTGTTGCTAATATTTAGCCATATACCTGTGAGTTATTGTTGGATATTAGCGATAAATATTCCCAGAGAAGGGAATGGCAACCCACTGTAGTATTCTTGTCTGGAGAATCCCATGGACAGAGGAGCCTAGAGGGTTAGAGTCTATGAGGTTGCAAATAGTTAGGACTGAAGCTACTTAGCACACATGTACAACCATAAATATTACTGAGGATTACCAAAAAGTCAAGATCACAGGTCCAAGCTCCAGAATTTTTCATTGAAGAGGTCTATCTAGGATAAAACCTAGAAATCTGTATTTTTAAGAATAGGCAGGTGAAAATAATGCAGGAGGTCCTTTACCCACTGTACTTTCAATGACCTAAGGATATTCCTGGGAGCATGTCTTCACAGTCCTGGCCTGAGGACATCTCTATAATCCAGAGGAGGGCTCAGTTTTCCTTCTGAGCTACTGGAAGGAGTCTTGCTAAGGCAGAAACCAGTCTGAGGCCACAGTGTGGGACTCTGAGCAGAAGAGCAATCAATAAACAGCAGGAAAGGAACCTGACAAGGATTGTAAAGTTTAGATTAAGAAGTTTAGCAGTACCTATAGGCTTTGATCTTGCCAGACCTTCTGGAAACCTCCTTGTTATATCCTCAGATATCTCTTCAGCTGTTCTGCATGCATGGTCAGTTGCTTCAGCTCGGTCCGACTCTTTGCAACCCCATGGACGGTAGCCTACCAGGCTCCTCTGTCCGTGGGATTCTCCAGGCAAGAATACAGAGTGGGTTGCTATGCATTCCTCCAGGGGTTCGGTTCTTCCTGATCCAGGGATTCAACCCGCTTCCCTTATGCCTCCTGTATTGGCAGACGGGTTCCTTACCACTCCTAAATGCCTTTGGAGGATCACTATGTTCCAGAGGTTCCAGACCTCACCTTTCAACACTGGCCAGGTAGCTTCCACCACACAAGTGGAAGTTCTGCTCCAAGTCAGCATTCTGGGCAGTGGGCAGTAACAGGCTGAAGGCTCACCCATTCCCCGTAGTAAATGCAAGATTCGGGCTCCTGGGTTCTCTTCCCCACCCTTCCTCCCAGCTTCTCTGTCCAACCCACTCTTTGTCAGTCTCTACTTTCATAGGAATAAACAGGAGGGAAAAATAAAGTCCTTAGCGAGTGTGCTTGCCAGATTTTACCAGGAAAAAATATTTCCACTGGGCTAAACAAAATGTGTAAGTTAACATTAGTTTCATGTTTCCTAGGACAGCTGAGTTCTCAGAAAGGGGACACCCCTGATCATTTCAGACATGAATCTGAGAACTTCATCCAAGACTAAGCAAGTGGATTCATGTGGCCTTTGGAAGTGAAGGTCACAAAGTCCCCACACTGCAGGTCAAACACTTAAGTTAGATGAGAGGCTCCACAGACAAGTTTGGATATCTGGTTTCTTGGTCCAAAACTGATTAATGAAGTGATAATACAATGAGGAAAAGCGCAAAAGGAAAAGAGGGGAGAAGGGGAGGGGTGGAGAGGCCAGATGCATCAATAAAACTGCCTGCAAGCCAGAGGAAGCAGTAAAACCACAAGAGACAGACAGAAGAATTTAAGTGAATTTAAATAGTAGAGCTATAGAGGACTAGTGAGCTCTACAACCTCAAATTGCCCCATTGGAGGAGACCTCAGTATCACAGTTAATCTATCAATACTGTCACTGCTACTACCAATGATAGGACAATGATGGCCACCCCTGGGTGAGGCCTCCCTTGTTCAGGTCATCTTGCTGGACCCTTCTCAGGTATTAGCACATAGTACACACACAGTGATGATCGCAACAGTGACCCTGAATCATAAACACCCTGATATTAGTACACCCTTCCTTTCTCTTTAAAGTGGGATACTATACACATATAACCTTCCAAAATCATTGTTTTTCTAATTGAAAATTATTTTTCAATTAAATTAGTAAGAGTTTAGTTGGATCAGTTGCTTTACCTGCAATGCCTAATATTTTAGTAATCACTTGACCTCAAGCTACTTAAACAATGAAAAAGGCATGTGTGTGGGAGGTAGGAGGCATGGGATACTTTTTTGGTTTTATTTTGCTTGTTTGATGGGTTGGGGTTGTTGTTGTTTAAGAAAGTGAGTGGAAAGGCAAAAGTTACATCTGATTCCCAACTGTGTGTCATCAGACCCAAAGGACATATGTATATCTATAATTGTAAATATGTAACATAACATCCAAAAGTCTTAAAAGGGAGTCTTATTAAAGGGTTGGGGGAAACATAAATATATATGAATTGATTGACACTGGATTGATTCCCCGGTTTGATTCCTGGCTTGGGAAGATCCACTGGAGAAGGGATAGGCTACCTACTTCAATATTCTTGGGCTTCCTTTATGGTTTAGCTGGTAAAGAATCTGCTTGCAATGCGGGAGACCTGAGTGCGATCCTTGGGTTGGGAAGATTGCCTTGAGAAGGGAAAGGCTATCCACTCCAGTATTCTGACCTGGAGAATTCCATGGACTGTATAGTCCATGGGGTCGCAAAGTGTTGGACATGACTGAGTGACTTTCGCTTTCATAGGCTTCCCCAGTGGCGGTAGTGGTAAAGAACCTGCTTGCAAACGCAGGAGATGTGAGGGACCTGGGTTTGATCCCTGTGTCGGGAAGATTCCCTGGAGGAGGGGATGGCAACCCAGGCCAGTATTCTTGCCTAGAGAATCCTATGGACAGAGGAGCCTGACCGGCTAAGGTCTGCAAGGTCACAAAGAGTTGAACACGACTGAAGCGACTTGACACTCATGCAACAACACCAGAAGAATGAGCTTGCATCTTTCCTTTTCTTTGACCTTTCGTTGACCCTACTGTGTCTGTGTTTCTTCTCTGGTTTTCTGTGTACCTTTGTATGTGCTTCATTGGTTGGCAACTATATTTGTTTATATGACCACCTGACTTGATGTGTGCATTTTTTGTATATGCTTCTTGGTGCCTCAGTATTTTTAATTTATTGCTTCTCTTTGCTGTTTCATGTTTCTATTTTTTTTTTTTCAAGGTTTCTCTTTACACTTTTCCACTTTTAACTTTTCTATTGCATTTTCTCCCTCAAGTACATCATAAATTTAATTATATCCTTCATTATGCCTCATACATTTCCACAGGAACATACATTCATGTATTTATATAGGCTGAACTTTATTTTTAAAAGATTTATTTGAGGAGATAAAAGAATTTTCTTTTTTTCTCACTTGATTCTGGCTAATAGTTTCTATGATTCAGGGCTTTTGATTTATTAAAACAAAATGGCCTATTCATGACCTAAGTGTTCTAGATTCCAATCAAAGGATATGTACAAAAAGAACATGTAAAAGGAAGATAAAAATGATAAGTAGAAAATTCACCACAAAACATATTTGTATTGGGCTGACCAAAAGTTTGTTCAAATTTTTGGCCAATGCAGTACTTCACCTACTTCTCATATAGACAAAGAAATGTGTAATAATAAAATACAAGTTAATCACTTCTAACATGTTTGCTATCTTCTTTATCACTATATGGGTGATATATAGTGGCTCAGACGGTAAAGGATCTGCCTGCAATGTGGGAGACCTGAGTTAAATCCCTGGGTTGGGAAGATCCCCTGGAGAAGGGCATGACAATCCACTCCAGTATTCTTGCCTGGAGAATTCCTATAGACAGAGGAGCCTGGCAGTCTGCAGTCCATGGGGTCACAAAGAGTTGGACACAACTGAGCGTCTAAGCACATAGCACTACATAAATTTTAAAAATACTAATAAGAACCAGTTTACATGAATTTATCAATACTATGCTCATGCACAGTTAAATAACAAAATAATGCCAGATCAACTAGGAAAAGCATGCTTCTGAGTTTAAAAAAAAAGTTTCCTAGAAAAACATGCTTCAATTAATGTGAAGGCTATATTTAGAAAACCATGAAGCAAAATGAAATTGATTCATAGTCTAACACTACTGTCTTATTTTAACTCATTCCTATTTCCCGATCCCCATCAATAATTATAAGCCTTTAAGATATGAAATTATTAAATTAGCTGTATCTTTTAGAGATTATTAAAAATAAGAGTTGAAGGGATAAATTTTATTTGACATAGATTTTTAAAGCCAAAAGATTATATTTGCTTTGAATTGAATATCAGAATATTAGCAAAATGAACATTTCCAGTGAAACTTAGTGGGGTATGGAGCACAGAGATACAAGTCTTACTTTTATTTCTGAAATGCAAAAATAAAAAAAAAAGAATGTGACTCAGGGGTCTTAAATGGTATGCTACTTCATATCACTTATCCTCTCCCCGTGTGGGCAAGTATTTACAAATCCTATCTGTCAAGAGGGAAGGGGACAGTTGTATCACCGAGGGCAGCAGTAGCTGTCAGCTATCAGCACTTTTGGATCTATATTTTGAATCACAGGATGATCCTGAGAGCCCCAGTGATTGTGTTAACATCAGACAGTGTTTTTCTATTTTCTTCCTGGGTCAAAAAAAAAAAAAAAATGGCATTGGATTACTCATTAGAAATACTATGTGCATTTTTCCTCCCTTCCATATGATAAAGTAAAACACTGGAATTGATATAACTCAGGGCATGACCTTTCTCTGAAGAGCTGATGCACAGTTAATAACATATGGAAAGGAATTTAATCCTCAGATCCCTAAAAAGCTATAAAGAGCCTAGATCACTTTTCCATGTACAAGCTTGGTTTTAGAAGCATACAAAGCTCATTTTGGAGTTGAATAGGAAAGTCTGTGACATATAGCACATAGTCTGATTCTAACAGATGGATTTTTCTTGAAATAACTTCATTAGTTAATCACTTTTTTTTTACATATACTTTTTCTAGCTAATTGGTATAACTGCCAGCTGGAGCCGTTAAGAAACCTCCAAAGAAACTGGTAGGTAGGCAGAACACTGGCTAATCTCACCAATTCTAGGATTAAACTTCTACTAATTTCATACTAACCAGTATGTACTTTGAGAGTAAAATCATCTCCATCATTTTTTTCACCTTTTTCCAAAAAGCTTACTAGATCTATGTTTAAACCAAATCAATCATCCAGAGTTGAAGACATGACAAAAAGACAAGACACCAGAAGATGAGCCCCACAGATCAGCAGCTCTCCAAAATGCTACTGGGAAGAGCAGAGAAATAGCTCCAGAAAGAATGAAGAGGCTGGGCCAAAGCGGAAACAACGCTCAGTTGTGAATGTGCCTGGTAGTAAGAAGTTAATGTTTTCATAAATCTTTCTTATTAAAGAGGAAAAAGATAAGTTGCTTATATCCACTAATGAATATTAATTATCTATGGAATTTCATCACCATCTTCATCAGACATGCTTAAGAGTTCTTTGCCTTTAAAGAAGTTTCTCAGTGTAACTGCATGAACGCCCGTGTGCTCAGTCACTCAGTCCTGACCCCAGGAACGGTAGCCTGCCAGACTCCCCTACCCAAGGAATTTTCCAGGTGAGAACAGTGGAGCCGGGTGCCATTTCCTACTCCAGGGGATCTTCCCAACCCAGAGATCCGAACTATGTCTGTGGCGTCTCGTCTTCTGCGTTGGCTGGTGGATTCTTTAAGAATCCTGTGATGGCATCATTTGAGATGTAAATGATTACTTTTTAGTATAGGTGCCCTGAGGCATTTTTAAATAAAGGAAAACAGTGTAATTTAATGAAATGAACGCTGAAAAAACTGGGATCTGTTTTGACTTTACAATATCTTTACATAGTGATTTGGATCTCACAAAAGGATTAGTCATTCAGATAGAGACAATCCCTAGTCTTTGAAATTCAGTGGTAAATATCATGTTTCCCACCTATTTATCATTAACAATCTTTCTGTAATTTATATGTTGATAGATCTAGGAAAAGTACCATAGGAATAAGATGCTAATTCAGTTCAGTTCAGTCACTCAGTCGTGTTCAACTCTTTGTGACCCCATCAACCGCAGCACGCCAGGCCTCCCTGTCCATCACCAACTCCTGGAGTCCACCCAAACCCATGTCCATTGAATCAATGATGCCATCCAATCATCTCATCCTCTGTCGTCCCCTTCTCCTCCTGTCCTCAATCTTTCCCAGGATCAGGGTCTTTTCAAATGTCAGCTCTTCCATAAAGGGAAACAGCAAGCCTAGTCTAGTTTATTATGTAGCAACATGGAGTATGGGGAGAGAATAATTTGTTGTTTTTTAAAAAAGTAATAATTCTATTCAAATTGCTCTCTTTCCAGTAAAGGTTTTCTAATACAAATTTGCTCAAGCAGGTTTTTAATACAAGGTAATTTTAACACTTACCAATTCCATGTTTGAATGTATAATTTCCTGCCAAATCAAGACATACCTAAAATTTTTTATACTAATATGTTTTCTTTGTTAGACTTCCAAGGGTCACTTAAGAATTGAGATTTTACACTTTATTTTAAATTTAAGACTGATTCCTCTTTTTAATAAGTTATATTGTGCAGACCATCACTTTCAGTTCTTTCAGAACACACTAGTTCCTTTTTTGTTTTGGCGGCTTAAAAAAATGACACAAATTTACTACTTCGAAATTCTAGAAAACAGAAGTCTGAAATGCGTTTCACAGGACTAAAATCAAGCCTGTAGGTTGGGCTTCCATCCTTTCTGAAAGTCTAGGAGAGAATGGGTTCCCTGGACTCTTCAATGTTCTAGAGGTTTCCTGATTTCTTGGCTCACAGCCCACTCCCCCATCCTCAAAACCCGCATGTTCATCTCTCTGACTCAGACGGCCCTGCCTCTGCCTTTCACTTTTAAGGATCTGTAAGAAGTCACTGTTTCCTTTGGTATGGTGAAAATAAAATCACGCATCTTGAGCTTTCAACTAAAAGGACCAAAGCTTACTTTGTTGCTGTGTCGCTACGTCCTGTCCTCTGCGACCCCCTGGATCCCCCTGGACCCACCTGGGCACCCCGTGGACCCACCAGGCTCCTCTGTCCACGGGCTTTCCCAGGCATGAATACTGGAGTGGGTTGCCATTTCCTTCTCCGGGGGATCTTCCCGACCCAGGGATCGAACCCGAGTCTCCTGCATTTGCAGTCGGATTCTTTACCACTGAGCCACCTGGGAAGCTCCCCCAAGCTCACATACCACGTGCCTTATCTGCACATCGGGGGCTTCCTTGCACGCAAGTCACGGAGGACAGCGTCTGTGCACTTACTCTCTGCGGGTTCTTTAGAGCGGCGGCCGCTGGACGACTTCCTCAGCAGGCTGCGCCCCGAGGTAAAGAGGCTGGTTAACTCTTCCAGAGGACTGGTGGGGGTTCTGGAGCGGGAGCCGCTCGGGGCCGAGCCGGAGGTGCTGACCGCGGCGCTGACCAGCTTGCCCCCGTCTGACACCGGTCTGGGCGTGGAGTGAGGCGCTGCCGGCGCGCTCCGGGAGAGGCTGCCCGAATGCACGGCGTCGTAGGGCGGCGGCCTTTTGAGGCTGAGCGGGGTCAGGGACCTGCCCATGCTGACGGGCGATGGGGAGGCGGAGTGGCTTTTGGGGTAGCCGTGGGGGGACTGCGCTCGGTACAGAGTGGAGGGCGGGGGAGGGGACGAGGAGAGCACGCAGGCGGCCGGAAGCGGCCCCACGGCTCCAGCCTGCTCCTTCTCCAGCTTCGCGTGGCCGGAGGCGTGCGATGGCAAGGCAGAGGGAGAGGCCCCGGCCTGCTGTTTCATGTAAGACACGTTTTCCAACACAGGAAGCTTGGTGACCTCCAGCGGGGTGAGCGGAGACTCGTCCGAGTTGGGGGAGCACTGCACCGGCGCCGGGGGGAAGACCAGCAGCGGGGGCCTATGAGACAGCAGGTTGGGGAAGGGCGGGGGGATGTCACAGAGCAAACCCTTTGGAGTACATGGCACCGAGGATTTGGCCAAGTCCAGGTCAGGCACCGTGGGAGTAGCACACTGCGAAGAACAACTGTGATGGTCGAGGTCACATTTTGAGTCTTGGCCTAGATCGTCAAAAATGGGGTATTTCATTTCCTCGTAGACGGCCTCACTCTGGTCCTCATCGTCCTTCCGGAAGTCTCTGAGAATGTTCCCCACCATCTCGATGTACACGGGCTCCTCCTCCTCGGGGTCCCCCGCGGGGCTGCTGACCTGGCAGAGCGAGGAGTCCCGCGGGAGAGAGGTCCTCCTGGGTGCGTGCTTTTTGATATACGTTTCGTCAAAAGATGTGCTGAGCTGAGTGTTTGGGTTCCGTTTTGGTTTGGGAGGAGGAATCTTCTTTGAATATTCATCACTGTGGGGTCTTGGTTTGGTTGACACTAAAAGAAGAAGAAAAAACAAACAGTAAAACAGATGAGTACAATAGCAAAACTGTCAAATATGACTTGCAGATGGCTTTACTACTCTAATGAGAAGGAAATGGCAACCCACTCCAGTATTCTTGCCTGGAGAATCCCATGGATGGAGGAGCCTTTAGTCCACGGGGTCACAAAGAGTTGGACATGACTGAGCCAGTAACACTTTACTACTCTAAACTTTTGAGGGAAGGGGTAACCTGAATTATTTCTAAATGGAGGCATAGACTAAAAATCCAACAGAAATCAAACATTTCAATATTTAGAGAAACATGATGTGAAAACCATATTAATATTTATCTTCAAATTAATATTAATAATCCAACACTGATAAATGCATTAAGACCAGAACGCTTCACCACTGTCTTAGAATTTCTAAGTAGAAACTTTCAGATGACACAAATTGGATAAAAACAACCATATATTTGATAAAAATCAACTTCTAACAATTAAGCAACAAAGAAACTTAAGGAAAAAGGAAAGGACAGAGTTTCTATTAGAACAAATGGTTATAATAACACCATGGGGACTGTGCCCTTTTAATGATATGGCTATTACACATGATCACATCTTGCTTTCATTTGGGATAAAAATGTTCCAGCCTGCTAGACTTAATCTCTGTCTTGGTTCAGATAAATAACTTTTATACAGATGGGGCTGATACATCAGGGGAAATTGATGTGAACATCTTATGAGGCTAGACAAGTTAATCTCCAAATCTCCAGGTAGTGTTGATTATGGTGTATTCTGTTTTTGTTCAGAAGGTCTCTCATGATATCCCAAATGCTGTCTTGGAATGAATTCATTGCCCTGACACATCAGAAGCCCCTAGAGAGTTTTACAAGAGAATAATCCAGAGAATGATGTGCAAGCTTCAAGAATAACTTCTGAAAACTCACAATGAAGTGAAGTGAATAGATATACATAAAAGTATATTCCACAGCCTGCTGGAAGTCCTCCTCATAATGGAGCATAAACTTCTGACTCCATCCAGGAGGGCCAAACAGGTAACATCTCTATGACTGCAATCAATTGTTTAGCATGCAGGGAAGGTACTGAAGTCTTGCTATTATCTCATTATTGCATTGTGCTGATACATAATTATAATGATTATCATCTTTATCCAATGTTGCAGAATGTAGTTCATTGTGGTAAGTGATAGCATACAATGTAAGTTGACAGTGTCGTTTATAGGTATAAAACTATGAGAAAAGAGCAGACTTCTCTATAATTTGCAGCTTGAAGGGAAAGGAGGTCTCAAGGCACAAAGCAGGAAATATCCCAAATTTCCTTAGTTTTGTTTTTCAACTAGTATAACTTATGACACAGAAAGTCTTCTAAAACTTACTATAGGAGAAGCAAGTGCTTAAAGTTTATTTAGGTGGCTTCCCTAAACATCAATCATATCTTCTGAGAAAGAGAACCCATCAAATACTCTAGCAGTGGCTATATTGCTCACTTTTCTAGGTCATTCCTGCTTTCAAATATTCTGCTCCATTGTTCCTATGGTGATTTTTTCACTCACTACAATCAAACAGCTTGTTGAAGGGAAGTTTCTTAATATTACGTAGACTTTTCCTTTAACTTACAGTA
Organism: Muntiacus reevesi; assembly: GCF_963930625.1. Taxonomy (NCBI): domain Eukaryota; kingdom Metazoa; phylum Chordata; class Mammalia; order Artiodactyla; family Cervidae; genus Muntiacus; species Muntiacus reevesi. Next base: position 123,296,292 of record NC_089251.1, read on the forward strand.
GGAAAAAACTAGATGCCATTTCCTGGGGGGAGGGGGGAGTGATACAGCAGTAGAGCCTTTTCATGTCAAATAAGAAAAGTCTAGGGACATAATAGGATGAAAACTGCCCAGAAAATTCTTTAGGAAGGACCCAGAGTGACTATTAGTTCCTCTCTGTATCTCCTACTGGTAATACATTTTTATTGGTTTTGAAATCTACCATGCATGTTCACTTTATATGATTTAAATAAATCATCAAATTATATACAAAAATCTGAGCCCAAATAAAATAAAACCATAAATTAATGAACAAGATTGACTTTGAATTGGAAGGGACTTTGAAAGAGCCAAGACTTAAAAGTCCACCCAGACTATTCTTCTGTAGCTTGTTTCTTGCCATCTTCTACCTCAGCCTGTCATCCTAGACTGCGTAACTCACCCTCTAGGAATTCTTGCCACTGAGTATTGAGTTCTAGGAATTGAATGGTATGGAAAGTAGCAAGACATTCTATAAATTGAGGGTTAATCCAAAGTTAGGAATGAATGTGTATCGATGAGATGGATAACTTCATGATTTGAGAATTATCATACTTAGAATGAGACTTTCATTTTTCTGACTCCTAAATTATAATTCACTGCTGATTTCTTTTTGACCTTCCTCTAAATTCTAATATTCCAACATAGACTTTGGTAGTTGTATGTAGAGAATTAACAGTACAAGCAGAACACAAGCATCTACTGAACCCAAATCTAGGTAGAAACATTGCATTGAGGGAAGACTACGACCTAGGATTCCCAGGAACCTAGAGGTCAGGATAGAGCTGAAAGTGACATGATATTCAGGGAAGTGGAAGCATCAGCTTCTTCCCTGGAACCAACATCCCTCTTCCCACATAGATTAGAAGGTGGCCTTTGGAACAGGCAAGACCATTGCTTGGGTTGCACTCAAAATATAAACAAATGACACTAATTTTGTTTGCCAAAATAAACAGAAAAAAATGAAATAAAATAAAGATCCACCATATCTATGAAATAATGAAGGAAGAAAAAGATTCTATTCTAGAAGACAACATAGTTAGAATTAAGATAACCATTCATTATGAGGGCTTCCCAGGTGGCTCAGTGATAAGTAATGCACCTGCCAATGCAGGAAATGTAGGTTTGATCCCTGGGTCAAAAGATCCCCTGGAAAAGGAAATGGCAGCTCACTCCAGTATTCTTGCCTGGGAAATCCCATGGACAGAGGAGCCTGGAGGACTACACATCATGGGGTCCCAAAAGAGTCAGTCACGACTTTGCGACTAAAAAAGCTCATTATGAAGGAATTCAGATGATTCATTTGTACTGTGAGGACAACTTTAATACCAAACCAAGTACCGATATTAATCTGACAAGGGCAATTACATATGTGACTCTTGTTATGAATCTGAGATAATCAAAATTGACAGTTGCTATGGACTGAACTGTGTCCCCGACAAATTATTTTCTTGAAGTCTTAATGTCCAATGTGATGTTACTTGGAGGGAGGCCCTTTGAGTGATAATTAGGTCATGAAGTCATGAGGGCTGGGTCCTCCTAATGGAAGAGATTAGTGACCTCATAAGAAGCATCACCAGAGAGCATTTCAATTGTCTCATTCTCTTCACCACGTGAGGACATAGTGAAAAGATTGCCATCTGATAGGCAGGAAGAGTATTCTTAGCAGAAATTATGTTAGTACCTTGATCTTGGACTTCTGCCCTCAAGAACTATGAGAAAATAAATATCTACTATTTAAGCTACCTAGTCCATGGAATTTTGTTATATCAGCCTGAGATGACTTAGACAACAGAATATTGATTAAACCAAGATCTGATAGACAGAGTGCCTGATGAACAATGGATGGAGGTTCGTGACACTGTACAGGCGACAGGAATCAAGACCATCCCCAAGAAAAAGAAATGCAAAAAAGCAAAATGGCTGTCTGAGGAGACCTTACAAATATCTGTGAAAAGGAAAAAGCAAAAAGCAAAGGAGAAAAGGAAAGATATACCCATTTGAATGCAGAGTTCCAAAGAATAGCAAGGAGAGATAAGAAAGCCTTCCTCTGTGATCAATGCAAAGAAACATAGGAAAACAATAGAATGGGAAAGACTAGTGATCTCTTCAAGAAAATTAGAGATACCAAGGGAACATTTCATGCAAAGATGGACTCAATAAAGAAGGGAAATGGTAGGACCTAACAGAAGCAGAAGATATTAAGAAGATGTGGCAAGAATACACAGAAGAATTGTACAAAAAAGATCTTCATGATCCAGATAATCACGATGGTGTGATCACTCACCTAGAGCCAGACATCCTGGAATGTGAAGTCAAGTGGGCCTTAGGAAGCATTACTAGGAGCAAAGCTAGTGGAGGTGATGGAATTTCAGTTGAGCTATCTCAAATCCTAAAAGATGATGCTATAAAAGTGCTGCACTCAATATGCCAGCAAATTTGGAAAACTCAGCAGTGGCCACAGGACTGGAAAAGGTCAGTTTTCATTCCAATCCCAAAGAAAGGCTATCTCAAAGAATGCTCAAACTATCGAAAAATTGCATTCATCTCACACACTAGTAAAGTCATGCTTAAAATCCTCCAAGCCAGGCTTCCGCAATACATGAACCGTGAACTTCCAGATGTTCAACCTGGTTTTAGAAAAGGCAGATGAACCAGAGATCGAATTGCCAACAGCTGCTGGGTATTCAAAAAGGCAAGAGTTCCAGAAAAACATCTACTTCTGCTTTATTGACTATGCCAAAGCCTTTGACTATGTGGATCACAATAAACTGTGGAAAATTTTGAAGAGATGGGAATACCAGACCACCTGACCTGCCTCTTGAGAAACCTGTATGCAGGTCAGAAAAGCAACAGTTAGAACTGGACATGGAATAACAGACTGGTTCCAAACAGGAAAAGGAGTACATCAAGGCTGTATATTGTCACACTGCTTATTTAACTTATATGCAGAGTACATCATGAAATACGCTGGGCTGGAAGAAGCACAAGCGGGAATCAAGATTACCGGGAGAAATATCAATAACCTCAGATATGCAGGTGACACCACCCTTATGGCAGAAAGTGAAGAAGAGCCTCTTGATGAAAGTGAAAGAGGAGAGTGAAAATGTTGGCTTAGAGCTCAACATTCAGAAAACTAAGATCATGGCATCGGATCCCATCACTTCATGGCAAATAGATGGGGAAACAGTGGAAACAGTGGCTGACTTTGTTTTTCTGGGCTCCAAAATCACTGCTGATGGTGATTGCAGCCATGAAATTAAAAGACGCTTACTCCTTGGAAGGAAAGTTATGGCCAACCTAGATAGCATATTAAAAAGCAGAGACATTACTTTGTCAACAAAGATCTGTCTAGTCAAGGCTATGGTTTTTCCAGTGGTCATGTATGGATGTGAGAGTTGGACTATAAAGAAAGCTGAGCACTGAAGAATTGATGCTTTTGAACTGTGGTGTTGAAGAAGACTCTTGAGAGTCCCTTGGACTTCAAGGAGATCCAACCAGTCCACCCTAAAGGAAATCAGTCCTGGGTGTTCATTGGAAGGAGTGATGTTGAAGCTGAAACTCCAATACTTCGGCCACCTGATTCGAAGAGCTGAGTCATTTGAAAAGAGTAATGCTGGTAAAGATTGAGGACAGGAAGAGAATGGGAAGACAAAGGATGAGATGGTTGGATGGCATCACCAACTCAATGGACATGGGTTTGGGTGGACTTCAGGAGTTGGTGGTGGACAGGGAGGCCTGGTGTGCTGTGGTTCATGGGGTCGCAGAGAGTCAGACACGACTGAGTGACTGAATTGATTGACTGATTGATTGAAAGACCCTATAAAATTGACTCCCAAGCACCCACTCTTTCATATTCTGGTGTTGTAATACTTTAACAAGCTTTGTTACTTTAAGAATTAATATAACTCTTTCCCAATCTTTTGGGCTTCCCTCGTAGTTCAGTTGTTAAAGAATCTGCCTGCAATCCAGGAGACCTGGGTTCAACCCCTGAGTCTGGAAGATCCCCTGGAGAAAGATTTGGCTACCCAATCCAGTTTTCTTGCCTGGAGAATTCTTTTGGATGTTATTTGCACCTTCCCTTGCCCAATACTCTTCAACCACTGAAGCCATGTTAGAAAGCATATTACAGCTGAATACAGAGATGCTGATCTAAGGTACCCACCCAGGAGCATCCTTCCCTGCCCACTGCCTGTTATTCTGGTTCTTCTCTATCTGATAATCCAACCTCTGATTATGCCAAGGCACATGTCATGCTATTTAATGAGACCAATTTTCTAGATGTTCTTTGTTTTCTGTTGTTGCTTGCTGTGGCATATAGACTCTCTGCTCCACTGGATTGGGTGTGTTCTCCTGCCCATCGTTGCAAGTAATTCTCCAGCCATCCTTGCCCAGAGAATCCTTCATTATCTGGGCAAGTTTCTTCCCTCCCCCTTTCCCTATGGTGAAAAGAGCCTAAGGCAAGCAGATTCATATAATTCAAAACACTTTATTTACTGCTCCTCTTCTTTTGTATTGATCCAAATCAAGATGAGAGTATTGAGGATTATTTAGTGAGTAAAGCAATAAGTAAATTACAGCCAATCAGGATGAACAAACAGATTCATTGCTTCAATATCAGGAGACTTTTATTCCAGGCAATGTCTGGTTCCCATTACACATCCCACTTGCAACCTCATAGTTCTCTCTGAAAAGTCAGAAGAGGGAATGATTTCATCTCTAATGAACTGATTTTGCTCTGCATTTGTAACTTATCATCTGGTTTCACCTTATTCCAAGTACTGAGTAAATAATTCATTGAGCAATGAAATTTTGTTTCAGCTGTCATATGTGCTATGTTTGTTTGCTTACCCAAAGAAGAAAAAGACTGAAAGTTTTAGCAACATTGTCCCATGTTTCATTCTAGTTTAATATCACTCTAGAGAACTAAAAATTAACTAAAAATTCATGTTTTAAAAATTATTTCTTTGAAGGTGTTTAAAAATAGTCTTGTTCTACATACGTAGATGCTGAAATTCTACTAATAAACAATAAAAATTGCATTGCAGATTTCAACATTTAACCTAATTCAGCCATAATAAAAAGGTGACTTTTATTGCTCTTGAATGAATTGTAAATTATTTCTAATAAGACCAAAGATAGAAGCAATAATCCCCGTTCAGCTCCAGAACACAAACTTTATGCTTAAAATAGTATAATGACAGTAGCATTGAATAAGCAGAAAGTGACATTTTTGAAATGAACTATCTGAGCACAGAGATTATGTATGGCTTTCAGTCATGCCCAAATGATCTGTCTTTCACAGTTAATTTTGGAAATTCACCATGTCCCTCGTCATTCTATCCTTCTGAAATATTTTTCCCTTATTAAAAAAAGAGTAATGAATAACCAGACTTTAGTGTCTATGCATGTTCTTGACTCAAGAAGTGAGAAAAGAAACAACACAGGTGAGTATCTCCCCTGATGAAAAGTCTCTTTGATCACAGGTTCCCAAAATTTGAAAGGGTCTTAGAGATTATCCAACCCAAACTTCATATATTATTGATGAAGAAATATAAACTCCTTATCAACTACTTTAAAAAATCTCAAAGTCAATTTAATCTTTTATACCTTTTAAAACAAAGGAAAGGAATAAGGGAAAAAACTCTAAAATTCATTATTTTGTATATGGCAAAAAGTATCATTTAGAAAGGTCATCCTCACCCATGCTATATGTGTGGTTTGGTTATAGAGGTATACTTAAATAGCTCTGGTTATAAAATTATATTTAAATAGGTCATTCAAACTGGGAAATGAGCGTCCAGTGAACAGAAGTTATGGCCAAATTGCATGATACTGAACTGGCTGATTCTAGAAGGTGACAGACACATTTCCCACTTTCAGCAGAATTCTGCTCACAATAACTCTCTTTTCACAACTCAAAATTTCAGGAGTTTTAAGGATATTTTTATTTTCACAGTCACAACCCCCATAATAGCATCCACAAAATTGTTCTTTTCTTATTTTGTTTTATTTTTTTAATGAAGATGTTTATAAAGGGATGGGAGTTACAAATACTCTTGGTTTGTTTACAGTAGGACCAGGAAAGTGAAAATATACAAAAATTATCAGATTTAGAATTGTAGGATCTGTGCTATAACACCATCCTAGATCTGCCAACAATGAAAACACAAGACTCAGATCAAAGTTTGGATTGAAACAGTAGAAGACGTGGAATTGGCTCAACACTATGGTCTTAAAGTTGAGTGGGACTGAAAGTCTTGCCTTAAATTAGATGCAGGGCATTTCTTGTAAACAAGGAAAGATGACTCAGAGGGAAGATTTAAGAGCTCAGAGAGAAAAATTACAGAACCAAAACTGGGGAGCAGAACTGGGCTCTAATCAATAAATTCTTCTGGAGACATAACTTTGCTGACAAAGGTCCATATAGTCAAAGCTATGGTTTTTCCAGTAGTCATGTATGGATGTGAGAGCTGGACCATAAAGAAGGCTAAGTGCCAAAGAATTGATGCTTTCAAATTGTGGAGCTGGAGAAGACTCTTGAGAATCCCTTGGACTGCAAGGATATCAAACCAGTCAATCCTAAAGGAAATCAACCCTGAATATTCACTGGAAGGACTGATACTGGAGCTAAAGCTCCAATACTTTTGCCACCTGATGCAAAGAGCCAACTTGTTGGAAAAGATCCTAATGCTGGGAGAGATTGAAGGCAAAAGGAGAAGGAGGACAGCAAAGGATGAGAGCATCGCTGATTCTGTGAACATGAATCTGAGCAACTCTGAGAGATAGTAGAGGAGAGAGGAGCCTGGCATGCTGCAGTCCATGGAGTCAAAGAGTAAGACGCAACTTAGAGACTGAATAAACAACAAGAATAGGAAGAACTGTACATATGTACACAACTGGATTTCCAAATTGCTATGACTTCTATGTGCCTCCAATCCCTACTGCTCAGAAGAAGACTGTGCACTGTGGTTTTCCTGCTCTTAAACTGCCAGTCTATGTCAAGTTTTGTAGGGCAGATGAAGTGTGCTTTTAATTCAAAGACCTCTGCATATGACGAATTGCACCCAAGGGACCATAAGGTCATGATCGAGATGATGAAATCCTGGATTTCAAGTTGATGGTATAATTCAGTGAAACTTTTGGTCAATATTTGATTATTAAAAACAATGAGACTAGAAGGCAAGTCGTGATAGACAGACTTCTGAAAAAGCCACCCTCAATTCCTCCCCCACCTTGCATGCTTTCCACCTTTCAGTAAGTAATCTACGTCCTCCTCAAATCAAGGCAGGCCTTAACTTACCTTGACCAATATAATGTGGCAGAAGTGGTAATGTGTCTTGAATAGAAGAGAACTGACAGATTTCACTGCTTCTACCTCAAAAGCCAATTGCCATGTAAGATCTCTTAGACCAACATGCTATGAAGAAACTCAACCCAAATATGTGAAGAGACCACCTGGAGGAGAAAGACCACCCAGGCATGTGAGTGAAGCCTTGTTGGATCCTTCAACCCATCCTGACTGCCAGTTGAGTATGGCTAAATGAGAGACCCCAAACAATGAAACACAGAATAGAAGAACTACCCATAGGAGCCAGCTCAACTCATAGCATAAGTAATAAATCATTAGTGTTTTCAGCCACAGCATTTTGGGTTGGTTTATTGCACACCATAGATAACTGAAAAAAAATTCCTAAAATTAATTTCCTGCTTGTGCAGCTATCTCCCAGAAAAATGCTATTGTTATTTTCATAGAAGTAGGGTACAGTGGGCACCCTGAGGAAACAGAAAGCATCCTTGAAGAACAGGGAAATAAAAGAAGTAAGATTGCTTTCTGAGTATTACAAAGTCACCATGGGATGATTCAGAGAAGAGATATAAAAGGAGATTACATACTTTCTGGTCAAAAAGACTAGATGAAATCAGAGTGTAAGTATCCGTATGTAAAGGGAAAACAACTAGTAGGACTCTTTTGAGCCACAGGGATTATCGAACCAGGAAAGTCACAGAGCAAAAGATGGTGGCCTCCGCACCAATGTCTGGGGAACCTGGTACTTTGTTATTTCCCTGTTGTGGGGATGGGTCCAGCTCACTGATAAGAGTGTAAAGCTACTACAATATGATCCTTGTGAGTCATTCCTTCTCTGACTTCTGTTTCATCAAGAAACTTTTTAATAAGAGTGATATCCAAAAGAGGAGACTGAAAAAGTTGGCTTAAAGCTCAACATTCAGAAAACTAAGATCAGGGCATCGGGTCCCATCACTTCATAGCAAACAGATGGGGAAACAGTGGAAACAGTGGCTGACTTTATTTTTGGGGGCTCCAAAATCACTACAGATGGTGATTGCAGCCATGAAATTAAAAGACAGTTACTCCTTGGAAGGAAAGTTATGAGCAACCTAGACAGCATATTAAAAAGCAGAGACATTACTTTGTCAAAAAAGTTTCATCTAGTCAAGGCTATGATTTTTCCAGTGGTCATATATGGATGTGAGAGTTGGACTATAAAGAAAGCTGAGAGCCGAAGAATTGATGCTTTTGAACTGTGGTGTTGAAGAAGACTCTTGAGAGTCCCTTGGACTTCAAGGAGACCCAGCCAGTCCATCCTAAAGGATATCAGTCCTGGGTGTTCATTGGAAGGACTGATGTTGAAGCTGAAACTCCAGTACTTTGGCCACCTGATGTGAAGAGCTGACTCATTTGAAAAGACCCTGATTCTGGGAAAGATCGAAGGCAGGAGGAGAAGGGGAGGACAGAGGATGAGATGGCTGGATGGCATCACCAACTCAATGGACATGAGTTTGGGTAAACTCGGGAGTTGGTGATGGACAGGGAGGCCTGGTGTGCAGTGGTTCATGGGGTCACAAAGAATCTGACATGACTGAACAACTGAACTGAACTGAACTGAACTTTGACATCTTGGTTATTAGACCTTTAATGATGGATTTTCTGAGTTTATAGATTAAAGGGCAGTACTTTACCAGGGAGAGCTTCCTAGGCAGCACTAGTGGTAAAGAACCCATCTGCCAATGCAGGAGATGTAAGAGACTCAGGTTCGACCCCTGGGTTAGGAAGATCCCCTGGAAGAGGGCATGGCAACCCACTGCAGTATTCTTGCCTGGAGAATCCCACGGACAGAGGAGCCTGGTGGGCTATAGTCCTTAGAGCCATAAAAATCTGGACACGACTGAAGAGACTCAGCACACATGTACACACTTTAACAGGGAAAATTCATCACAGTAACATCATTGCATGGGAATTTGTTCAGAGAGCCAGCCAGCATTCCTAAGGAGACACAACCTTCTATTTGTAATAAAAGTGAAAGCAAAAGTCACTCGGTCATGTCTGACGCTGCAATCCATGGACTGTAGCCCACCAGGCTCCTCTGTCCATGGAATTCTCCAGGCAAGACTACTGGAGTGGGTTGCTATTTCCTCTATTTATAATATTGATCACAAATATCCAGTTTGATATTTCCATTCCCTATTTCTATAGTCCTAAATAAAATCTGTTTTAATCATTTACTGTCCAGTTCTGTTTTCTGTTTGATATCCCTGAACTATACACGGCTGGCTTCTTCCTGTGCATGCATACTAAGTGGCTTCAGTCATGTTCAACTCTTTGCAATCCTATGGACTGTAGCCCTCCAGGCTCCTCTGTCCATGGGATTCTCTAGGCAAGAATACTGGAGTGGGTTTCCCATGCCCTTCTCCAGGAGATCTTCCTGACCCAGGGATTGAACCCACATTTCATGCCTCCTGCATTGACAGGCAAATTCTTTATCAATAGCACCATCCGGGAAGCCCAGCTTCTTCCTAGCACTCAGCAAAACAAGTCACTTCTTCAGAAAAGTCTTCTATAACCATCCAACCAGTACTTATCACACTGGATATTTCTCTTGTTCGCCTCTTAGTTGTTTTATGATGTAAGCATAATGATTTAAAATTTTCAATTCTCTTTCTCATATAGTCCTTTGGGTATTTATCATTCTTTCCTGCATTTTTAATCTTTTTTTTTTTTAAATAAAAGTTGACCTCCTTAGAGATTTTAGGCACATTTAACCTTAAAGACTAATTTTATTTTTTAAAAAAGAACCTGAACAAAACTCTGTGCCTATGTTACTACAGTTTCCCCAAACCAAAATCTCTCTTGGTTTTATCTGTGCATACATATCACTTCCACCCAGTGCTCAACCAAATGATACTTAGGAAGCCCAAGTCATAGAAAGTAACACATATATTTAAAACTTAATATAGCTGAGCTATTAAACCACTTGTTATAGCTCTTTATCCTTTTGCCCAAATATTTTAACAATCTTTACAAGTTCACAGTAGCTATCAGTTGCAACATCACTACCTGTGGAGTAAGGAAGTAAGCAAATAAGTTAATTTCCTGAGTCTTGAGCAAAAAAATCCCAAAAACGTGACAACAAAAAATGAGCCATGGAAAATGCATGATGCTGAGGATCCAACAGAAGCTCAGTTAATTTAGATTCAACCCAGGAGGATACTATGTTAAAGAAAAGTAAGATGGGAGAAAAATCCGATTAACAGAACATTTTCCCCTGTCCCTTGGGCAGCCAACTTCGTAGAAGCTGATTCCCTGCAGTTCCATAGATACAGTCTACTAAGATTATCCTTTGTAAATCTGTCCTGGTTGAGATATAAAGATAGAAATGTTTGTGATCTTTTAAAGTATCTGAGATCACAGAGGAAGCAGCATGAAATTACAGAACCATAAAACATTTCATTCAGTTCCACTGCAGTTGTTGTGTTGATGTGTGCTAACATCTGTAATGAAAGTATAGGAATAATAGAAAGAAGGAGAAGGAGAAAGGGGAGGAAGAGGAGGAGGAGGCCACCATGTATCAAATGCATTTTTTGGTAACAGGCAATGTGCTTTTGGGAGACAAATTTATTTAATCCCCACAACATCACTAGGAGGTAATGCTATTATAAAACCCATTTTATGGGAACTGAAATTACATTATAGAGAAAATAAATTACTTGACCAAGTGGTAGAAACTTGCTTTGAACCCAGTGATCTGACTCTAGGTGCCATACTGTCAAAGAATAATTTGCCTTTATATATGATGATGCATTTTTTTTTTACAAATATATAGTTAAGGAGTTTTAAACAATTTTTAAAAAACATTAACAATACTCTTTGATGAGTCAGATTAGCCTAAATACAAATCCAATTTAGTAGTTCTGTAACCTTGGGAAAGTCAACTCTAATCTCTTTAAGCCTCATTGAACTCAACTGTTAAGTGACTATAATGATGTTTCTTTGCAGGATGTTGTGATAGCTTAAAAAGACACTACACTGAAGTGTTTAGCATACTGCCTGGGCCACAAGAAGGGCTTAAAAAGTAAAGCCAATATCATTATCCATTATTTTCAGTATTCATAAAAAATGTCTCTATGTTGGAAGATACGTAATGAGAGTGTATGCTTTCATGCATACTTCACATTTATTTAGCACTGAGCTATAAAAATTAATGGCACCAATGCCAGCAAGCCTACCAGTTCTGGGAAATTGTAAAATGAGTGATTGCCTAAATAAATATAGATTTTATGTTCACTGAACTATGAGATCAATATTTCAGTTTCCTTCAGTATTAGAGTTATATCTTATGTATAGCCACATAATAGAAGTGAATTTATTTGAGAAGAAGTAATCCTTCCTTTAGAGATATATAGTCTTTGGAATTTTCTGGATATTATCATTTCAATATTGGCACTCTTAGTTTCTTTCAAGTTTAATAGCTTAATTTTTTTTTAAATTATTTTTCTTGAGTGGGTGTTAATTTAAAAATGCAATTAAAAATCAAAACAGAAGAGAAAATACGGATGAAGTCACAGTATACATGTGACAATGCAGAAAATTCAACAGATTAATACTTTTTACTCAAACTCTCCTTTTTACAAACCACAGAGATACTCTCTAAGTTCTGCAAAATGACATTGGGAGCTGCTTTCTGTGCTTCAAATTTAAGAAGAGTGTGGACTAGATTCTAAAAAAAGAAAGAATATTTCCAAAAGATGAAGTGGCTCATCTCAAGAACATCTTATTGCTTTATGCTCTATGCATTTAATGAGCATGTAGATTGCTTAATATTTATGTAATTCAGTTTGGGATATTTCAATTTGGGATATTATAGGTACTTCTTTATACCTGTATGGGCTTCCCTGGTGGCTCAGCTGGTAAAGAATCCTCCTGCAATGCGGGAGACCTGGGTTTGATCCCTGGCTTGGGAAGATCCTCTGGAGAAGGGAAAGGCTACCCACCCCAGTATTCTGGCCTGGAGAATTCCATGGACTGAATAGTCCATGAGGTCCCAAAGAGTTGGACACGGCTGAGAGACGTTCACTTATCCCTGTGTAGTCTACTCCCCATTTTTGCAGATGAGGATTGGAAAAGTGAAATGGTTTCTTTTTGTCTGTGCACAACAGTTATTTGATCCTGATGATTCTATAATTCTTCTTTAGCAAGCCCTTTGAATAAGTTCCATATTTATCTTTCTAGAAATTCAAATGAGGAAAATGGTTCCACTAGGGACTCAGTGGCATGACCCAGACCACATGTTCATTGACCAGGAGGAACAGATACTGGTCTTCTTTGGTTCTGAATACTTAAGGATCACTGAAAACACAGCACAAACTGAAGTAGCATTGGTCAATGGGGGAGTGTAAGCCTTGACTTTTGGACCTGAGGCCTCAGGTTTTTCCCTCATTTCTCCTTTGATTTGGCAGTTCTGTTTAACCCACAGTAACTTCAGGGCTGGGGCTCTATAGGCAGGCCAACAGTGGGCCATGGGAAGTAACACTGCAGAGGCGACCACAGTCTTTCTCACCTTGAAAGAATTCATGGGCTACATGTGAATCTAGCCTTCTATTCTTCAAACAGTATGACAACTGCGGATTCAGTTTTAGATTTAGATTCGCTTTTTTTCTTTACAATAAAGTCATCAAGTTGATATGAATTCTGAACCTACAATGTGAGAAAAAAAAAAGAGACATGATGGTTTGCCCAGTCTGTATTATTCTTAGATTACAGTCCTCAGATTTTTCCATGAGAGTCTCTCCTATATTCAAGTTACAACTTAGACATCTAAGTTAAACATCAGCTTGTAATTTTAATCTACAAATTAAAATTCAACTCATAGTTGTTTTGCACAATAATAATGGGAATCTAAAGAAATGCTCTTAGTCTCAAAGTGTACCTTCAAACTCAAAATTGAATTTCTATGTGTGTGTGTACACATATTCACATGTATATATGTGTACACATATATAGATGCATATATGTAAGTGTATATAGCATATTATCATATATACATTTATGAGTCTATCTATTCCCTGTATACCCAGAAATGCCCTGCTTTGTGATAATGAAAATGCCTGATCAGATCCTTTACATATACAGTTGTAACTATGATAATCAATTAGCTCTGACTATACCATGAACCCGTTCCCCAACCCCTGCTCAAAATCTGGCAATGACTTCTCATAATCATTATAATAAATAAGATCTTCCACCATGTGGCTCAAATCTCTTGCTCCAACCACATCTTGCAGTGCTTGTCCCTTTGGGAACTTGCTTCAACCAGAAGCTTCTCTTTCAGTGATTCAGATCAGGAAAATGTGTCTCCATCAAGGGCTTCCTGTAGTCAGAATGCCCTTCCCAGCACCCTCCCCCACCTCGCCACCCCTTACTTCAAATCATATTTTAATTTTCACTCAGGGACCCCTTTCCAGGAAATTCAATCTAAAAATAACCTCCTCTGGAACTCTTCTCTTTTCTGTGTCCTCATTTCTAGGTGCGTGCCTATTTGTATTACCTAATTGATTGTTTCATATCTTCCTTCTCCCCTAGGTAGGAAAATTATGTTTGTCTTCCTCACCTCTGAAGCCCCAGAGCCAAGCACAAAGCACAGTGCCAATGTGAGAACAAAATTAAATTTTTTGCAAAGAAAAAGATGTAAAGTTTCATAGTGCTCATAGAGATGCAGGTGTAGAGAATGGACTTGTGAACACAGCGTGTGAAGCAGAGGGTGGGTCAAACGGAGAGAGTAGAATTGACATATATACACTAATGTGTAAAACAGAACGCTGTTTATAACACAGGGGGCTCAGCTTGGTGCTCTGTAACGACCCAGAGGGGGTGAGATGGGGGGTGGGTGGGAGGCTCAAGAAGGATGGGATATGTTTATACTTATGGCTGATTCATGATGTTGCTCAGCAGAAATCAATACAACATTATAAAGCAATTATCCTCCAATTAAAAATAAATTAAAAAAATAACCTAGGCTTTACCCTCACCCTCCCCCAACTCTTAAGAAAAAGATGCTACTCTCCCCACCCCAGGCTAGTATGTCCATTTCATTTTACTTTTTCTTGTATGTCTTTGTAACTTTATACATAGAAATCTTTAAAGAACAAAAAAACTATTTTATATTTATTTCACTTCAAAAATACTTTGCAGTGAAGAAGATAAATGGGTAGACCTTGTTTCATCCTCAGATATCCGTGATCCATGTAGAAAGAACTAATCATAGTATGCTGCCTGTGTGTGCTCGGTCATGTCCGACTCTTTGCGACTCCATAGACTGTAGCCCGCCAGGCCCCTCTATCTATAGGATTCTCCAGCCAAGAATACTGGAATGGGTTGCCATTTCCTATTCCAGGGGATCTTCTCGATCCAGAGATCGAACCCACATATCTTGAATCTCCTGCATTGGCAGGTGGATTATTTACCACTGAGCTACTTGGGAAGCCAATCATAGTATGAGAACCAGCAAAAACTGTTACAGTTAAAACAGGAGAAGCGATGTGGTACACCTTTATCCAAACTAAGATGGTGGTTTAGGTAGAGATGAGACAATTACACAGGAGCTTAGTGCTGGGGATGTGCAAGTGGGGAGATCAAATGAGGGGAAGTCAGTCTTAACAGGAACAAGGTTTGGGGTCATGTCCTGGGTCACTCAGCAGGTACAAGCTATACAGAACACGCACACAGGGTAGTTGAGAACAGTGCCGCCTCTTCCATTTCCTGGACTCTGAACGTTCTCAAGTAAAATTGCTCCTATGATGCTTTTCAAATAGCACAAAGACCCAAACAGGGAAGACAAACTGTTCCCAGCCAATAGGAATGTCGGTGTTACCTTGGAGATGAGGATCCTGTGCAATCAAACCCATGTCCCAAAAACCTCTGACAATCACCCTTAAAGCACACAGCACTTAGATCAGAGCATAAGAGCTTTCCAGTGGGGTATGCTGACATGCTACATGAAACAATAACTGAAATTCCGGAGTCAGGGAGATAATTGAGATGTTGGACACATATGTTAAATGCACTTAGAAAGAGCAGGAAGCCACATGCCCTGGACTTCTCAGATTGTTCTCTGTATTTCTGTGAACAGATTCAAAGAAGAATCATTTTCCTCCTTTATGTATCATTTGTCACCCACCCACACAAAGCCATAGCAGAAACTGTTCTTTCCCCCAGTGAATGTACCATTTAAAGGGGAAACAAAAACACATATAATTTCTAAGTATTTACCAGCAAGTGAGACTCACAACTGACAAAAGAAGTAGCAAAAGCACCCGTAATCCAAATTGCTGTGCCCACTCTTTCCTGCCCCTCCCCGTCTTCCAGGTCTTGAAGATTTCTAGTGAGATTTTCATGACATTCTAATCTTTTCACTACGGTCCAGTTAGGCCCCAAAATTTCAAAAGCAGGAAGCCAGACATTAATTATTCCTTTTGCAGTATTATGTTCATTGCCATGAATGTGGTGAAAGCCTGTTCCAGACAGAGATCTGAATGAAAAGAAACAGATGAAAAAATGGGGTCCCCAGTCCTTTGGGGGTGGGTGAGCAGACGACTTAACATTTAATTTCTAAATACGTTTCCAAGGTGGCTCAGTGGTAAAGAATCTGCTTTCCAATGCAGGAAACGCAGGAGACTCTGGTTCAATAGATCCTTGTGTCCCAGAAGATACCCTGGAGTAGGAAATAGCAGCTCACTCCATTATTCTTGCCTGGAGAATTCCATGGACAGAGGAGCCTGGCGTATTACGTAGTCCATGGGGTGGCAGAGTCAGACACGGCTGAGCACACAGCACAGTAACTTAATGCATGCAACAGTAAAATGATGTGTGAAGGCTACTAAATGAAAAATATTGTTTTATTAAAAATAAACTGATTTCTCTATTGCAGCTGTATGGGTGAATTATTCCTTGGAGGTTATTCCCAGTGGCTCAGCAATGAAGAATCCGCCTGCCAATGCAGGAGATGCAGGTTTGATACCTGGGTCAGGAAGATCCCCTGGAGAAGTAAATGGCAACCCACTGCAGTATTCTTGTCTGGAAAATTCCATGGGCAGAGGACCCTGGTGGTTTGCAGTCCATGGGGTTACAACACAGTCAGACATGACTTAGGGGATAAACAACAACTACAAAGTGAACTCTCACTGAGCTCCAGCTAATGCTGTCTCCCTCACCCATGACAGCCCTATCATAATAAACCACAATTGCCTCTATGACTGCAGAGAAAAGGATGTAAATGTTCATGGTTCTCATTCATTCTAAACACTTGTTCTTAATTTCAATTCAAAGATATTTGGCAATGAAGTAGATAAGCGGGTGACCTTGTCTCATCATCAGACATCTTATCTGTGACCCATGTAGAAGGAACTAATAGTATGAAGAGCAGCAAAAACAGTCACGAATAGAACAGGACAAGAGATGTGGTCCAAGTTTATCCAAGCTAAGATGGTAGTTTAGGAGGAGGTAAGACAAAGGTCCATATAGTCAAGGCTATGATCTTCCCAATGGTCACCCATGGTTTTCAGAGCTGGACTGTAAAGAAGGCAGAATGTCAAAGAATTGATGCCTTCAAACCGTGGTGCTGGAGAAGACTCCTGAAAGTCCCTTGGACAGCAAGGAGATCAAACCAGTCAATCTTAAGGGAGATCAACCCTGAATATTCACTGGAAGGACTCATGCTGAAGCTCCAATATTTTGGTCATCTGATGCGCACAGACGACTCACTGATGCTGGGAAAGATTGAGGGCAGAAGGAGAAGAGGGCGTCAGAGGATGAGACAGCTGGACGGCATCACGGATGCAATGAACATGAACTTGGGCAAACTCTGGGAGACAGTGAGGGACAGGGAGGCCTGGTGTGCTGTAGTCCTTGGGGTCACAAAGAGTTGGACATGACTGGGCGACAGAACAACAACAACAAAGATGACTACAAAGGAGCTTGTGGCCAGGGGTGTACAAGTAGGGAGATCATTCCACCCTGGAATGCTCCCTCAGTGAAAGCCCTGCCTGCCTTCATCTTATATACGCAGCGTCTAGCCAGGGCTCTGGGATGAAGCAGAAGCTTTAAGACATTTGTTGAACAAGTGACTGTAATGATTCAAAATTGGAGATGCTCTGTAGTTCTCACTGTATCTCATAATGCCATACATTACCCAAAATATTTGTCTATCTCCCCAACTTCTTTCCTACCTGTGTTCTTCTTGCTCACCCTGCTTCTGCCACACTGACCTCCTTCCTCTTCCTAACTGCCAAGCATCTTCGGATCTTAGGACTTTTATACTCGTTCTTCCTTCTATCTGTGAGGATCTTCCTCCAGATATCTGCAAGGCTTGTTCCATCATTTCATTTTAATTCTGCTCAAGGGGTTTTATCTGTCCTTCTTTTTAATTAGTTGATTCTATAATTTCACCGGAATAGTATTCTTTGTTGGAGCATAGTTGGTTTACAATGTTATGTTTGTTTGGGGCTGTATAGCAAAGAGAATCAATTATGTATATATATGTATGTACATGTGCTATGCTCAGTCACTCATATGACTGAGCAACTCTTTGCAAGCCCATGGACTATAGTCCACCAGGCTCCTCTGCCCATGGAGTTTTTCAGGCAAGAACATTGGAGAGGGTTTCCATTACATATATGTGTGCACAACACTCTTTTTCGGATTCTAATCCCATTTAGATCATTGCAGGGTATGGAGTTGAGTTCCCTGTGCCATAGAGTAGGTTCTTATTAGTTATCTGTTTTATATATCTGAAATAGTCATCCCCCTGCCTCTTCACCCCCCTCACCGCTGCTCACTTTATATCTTCATAGTTCTTATCATCAATTACCATCATATTGGAATAAGTAGAATCATCTACCTCCCCTGAAACATAAACCTACAAATGTTTGTAGGCATGGCTGTCTCCTCCAGGCCTGTAGAAGTGCTCATCATCTATCAGTTGCACAAGAAATATATATTGAATTGATAAAGTCATGAGAAGCAACAGAAAACAATTTGGGGAAGATACTTCCTTTGTAATCTGCATCTTTGCCATGTAAAACTTCAGCAGAAAATCTGTTCACAGAAGCTTGGCTGAAAGGTGTAGATAGTTCTAAAATAATAAAAATTAATAATAATAAGAAAGGATGTATATGTATGATTGGATCCCTTCACTGTTCATCTGAAACTATCACAACATTGCTAACTGGCTATATCCCAATGCAAAAAGAAAGTATACTAGAAGGAATCAAACAAAAAGCAACATGGATAATCATCATTTTTCCCGGCCCCTTCTCACAAAATCCCCTATAGTTTTGCACAGTTGAGTTACACATGGAAAATTCCGTACACGTCACAAATCTCCTGCCAGTGCCTGCTTGCAAGAGAATTTCTGCTCCAATTGAACAATTATACCCTCTAAAAATATGCCCAATCATCTGGCTGTGAATGTAATATTTTATTGGGAGGAAATATACCACTTAATTACCCAGATCCCAGACAAATTTTGCTATGATTATGGCCTTTTGAAAGGAACCATGCAGTTTTGTGAGTAATTCAACATCCTGTATCAAATGCCTTGGGAAGTGCACTTGCTGGAAGATTGCCCTTATAGGTATGAATTCCAAGGAAATATCCAGTCACATATGAAAAGATACATACAAGAATATGCATTTATCATGGTATTATTTCTGTCAAAATAAGTTAGAAACAACAAACACAGCAAAAGTACTGTGTACCAAATTAGAAGACATTATAGCTATAATATATAATGAAGTACTCTGCAAATATAGAAACTGATATGGAAACACAGCCATGTTTACAAAATTATATTTTTATAAGTATTATATATTTATATTCGCATGACTTAGGGTAGCATGGCTGTACCTGTATATGTATGGAAAAGCATATGTACATGTATATGTTTTTCCATATGTATATATTTACATCAAATCAAGTTTCACTTTTAAAATAATTGTAATATTATAAAAATGGTGAGGATATATTTTTAAGTGTACGCTTTCAATTTATATCAAGCATTTACAACAGGGCAACATCTTCCTCAAGGAGACAAGCGTTGGTTTAGGGGGCAGGAGGAAAATATCTTCCTCTTTTCACATATAAAGCATGAATAAACATATCACACATCATCAGATATACAGTGTATCAGTGGTATTAAAATATCATGGGAGGGTGGACAGTGAGGAAGAATATATCTAGAAGACCCTATGATCATGTGTGCTAAGTCACTTCAGTTGTGTCTGACTCTGTGCGACCCCATGAACTGCAGTCCACCAGGTCCTCTGTCCATGGGATTCTCCAGGCAAGAATACTGCAGTGGGTCCTCATGCCCTCCTCCAGGGGTTCTTCCCCATCCAGGGACTGAACTGCATCTGAAGTATCCTGCATTGGCAGGCAGGTTCTTTACCACTAGCAGGAAGACTCCTTATAGAGATAGTAATGAGAAAATGCTTGAGGAATTTCACTTCATTCCAACTCCCAATTTTTAATTGTATGTTTGTGCATCTTTTCAGAAATATTTAAATTTCTTCCATTACTTTGCACACAATTGCCCCTCATCACTTCCAGTATGCACGGGTTTAAATCCAGTCACAAGCACTGAGGAGAGGGCCCTACATCAATTCATGAGGAGTTTCTGAAAAGAAGTAAAGGAATGCGGTTACTAGATCACTAATGGCAAAGAGCTTCGATTTAGGAGAGAGTTAACTCCAATCCAGCCAGGCACTTTAGGCGTCTCGAAAGCAATCCTTAGAAATGTTTCTGCTTTTTCTAATTGAGGTCAGACAATGGGAAGCTTTCACTAATCCCTAGACATAGTGCCTTTTTTTTTTTTTTTTTTGGCATTTGTACAATGCCTTCATTTAAGACCTTCCTTAAAAGCATCATCTCAGTGATAAATGAGCGATGGGGTTGGCAAGCCTTTTCTCTACCGACACTCATATTTCAGAAAGTCAGGATTATGATTAGAGAAGCACAATATCAAAGACAAGGCCCAGATCAGTCCCCAGAGCAAGAGCTGCTGAAATTAGAATTATCACCAGAGTTTCCTCCCAGGAACAATGTGGAATCCATCAAAAGGAAAGAAGGGGATGATGCTAAAACACAAACAGTGGGGGAGGGGGTGGGAAGACTGCCTCAACCTCCCAATGTAATAGAAAGAATTTCTCCAGGCTGTCATAGACCAGTCGCACAGAGTGATTCAAATTCCAGCTACAGAAGCCAAACAGGCGGGAGTTTTCCCGTAACATGTCACAAAGAGTTCTTGGGCAGAAGCTGAGTGGTGTCACAGTGCTAAGAAAACACTTTCATTAACCTTATGCATTCCCAGGAATCAGTAAAGAATGGTTCTCTCAGGGAAGGCTGTCCACGTTCATGGATGTCACTCATTAATTTCAAAAAAGCTGGGTAGGGAGAATTGCAGCAGACTCCAAGATGCACAAATCCTAAAATATCTGGAAATTAGAATTCATGATCCTATACAACAAAGGGAACTCTGCAGATATGGTTAAGCTAAAGGACTCTGGGATGAAGAGACTAGCCAGTGAGTGCATTGAATCTCATGAACCTTTAAAACAGAGGATCTGTTACCAGGTTGTGGTCAGTGGAAGTGATGTGATGATGAAAGTTGGTCCTCGATCAGCTATTGCTTCCTTTGGAGATGGAGGAAGAGGGTCATAAACCAAAAACTTTATGTGTCCTTTTGAAGCTGGAAAGGGCTTCCCTGGTGGCTCAGACCATAAAGAATTTGCCTGCTATGTGGGAGACCCAGGTTCAATCCCTGGGTTGGAAAGATCCCCTGGAGAAGGAAATGACGACCCACTCAGTATGCTTGCCTGGAGAATTTCATGCCAAGGAACCTGGCAGGCTACAGTCCATAGGGTTACAAAGAACTGGACATGACTAACCGACTAACACACAGAAGCTGGAAAAGTCAAGGAAAGAGAGAATTCCTTACAGCCTCCAGAAAGGAATGCAGCCCTGCTAACATCTTGATTTTAGCCCAGTGAGGCTCATGTCAGACAGAATTATCAGATAATGAATTTATGTTGTTTCAACCACTAGTCTGTGGTATTTTGTTATAGCAGCAATAGGAAATGAATATGAAGCAAACAGTGGAAATCTCAAATCCCCATTTTATTATCTACATCACCACTTAGTTCTCAATCAGAATCCAAAATACCTTCAGTGTTGATGGGGACAAGTTTGTCCTCCCTCCACAGTCAGATCACTTCCTTGGAAAATTGGGATTAAACCAGTCAACACCAAAAGCAATACAAACTGAGGACAAGAAAACTGAGGTAAGAAAATAATATGAATGAGGACCTTTGTTAATTTTTCTCTGGATTTTCTAAAGTAGAATCACAATACAGTAGGCAATGTTATTCTACCATATTTGCTCAACTGTGACTTTGTTTAAAAAAAAAAGACCCTTCAAACAAGGTAATTTAACCTAATTCTAAAATAACTGAGCAAATTATAGACCCTGGCAAACAGCCTAGCCTATTCTACTTGGCCCTTTTTGTAGTCACCCAACAACTTAAATGTTAGAAATGGATGCCAGGGTGGGGATAAAGGAGATACTTTACAAATACTTTCAGTATGCTGACTCTGATTAGAATTATATATTTGACTATAGCTGCATGGGCTATTTTGTTTTCAGCTCAAATATTAAAAGGTCATTCCTAACCACCTATTTATTTATTTATTTATTTTTAGTATTATTTTATTAGTTGGAGGCTAATCACTTCACAACATTTCAGTGGGTTTTGTCATACATTGACATGAATCAGCCATAGAGTTACACGTATTCCCCATCCCGATCCCCCCTCCCACCTCCCTCTCCACCCGACTCCTCAGGGTCCTCCCAGTGCACCAGGCCCGAGCACTTGACTCATGCATCCCACCTGGGCTGGTGGTCTGTTTCACCATAGATAATATACATGCTGTTCTTTCAAAACATCCCACCCTCACGTTCTCCCCCAGAGTTCAAAAGTCTGTTCTGTACTTCTGTGTCTCTTTTTCTGTTTTGCATATAGGGTTATCGCTACCATCTATCTAAATTCCATATATATGTCTAACTACCTATTTAATGTTGCTCATTCCCCCTATAAAGTCATATTTTCTCCTTTCCATAGATTCAGAGATTCATTTTCATAGATTTAAAACTATATTTGTGTATTGGTTCTACGTTCTCCACTAAAATATAAGCTGCACAAAATTGAAGTTTTTCTTTATCTTATTCATATTACATCCACATTTTGTAAAAGAATGCTTGATATATATTAGGCAGCATTAAATACTGTTAAAAGGATGGATGGATACATGGAGCAGAGAGGAAAGAAGTCAGTCAGTTCCCAGAAGGTAAAGGAATTTTCAAAGAAATGATGACCCTCTTACACTGTTGGTGGGAATGCAAATTAGTACAGCCGCTATGGACAACAGTGTGGAGATTTCTTAAAAAACTGGAAATAGAACTGCCATATGACCCAGCAATCCCACTCCTGGGCATACACACTGAGGAAACCAGATCTGAAAGAGACACGTGCACCCCAATGTTCATCGCAGCACTGTTTATAATAGCCAGGATATGGAAGCAACCTAGATGTCCATTAGCAGACGAATGGATAAGGAAGATGTGGTACATATACACCATGGAATATTACTCAGCCATTAAAAAGAATTCATTTGAATCAGTTCTAATGAGATGGATGAAACTGGAGCCCATTATACAGAGTGAAGTTAGCCAGAAAGATAAAGATCAATACAGTGTACTAACGCATATATATGGAATTTAGAAAGATGGTAACGATAACCCTATATGCAAAACAGAAAAAGAGACACAGATGTACAGAACAGACTTTTGAACTCTGTGGGAGAAGGCGAGGGTGGGATGTATCGAGAGAACAGCATTGAAACATGTATATTATCAAGTGTGAAACAGATCACCAGTCCAGGTTGGATGCATGAGACAAGTGCTCAGGCCTGGTGCACTGGGAAGACCCAGAGGGATCGGGTGGAGAGGGAGGTGGGAGGGGGGATCGGGATGGGGAATATATGTAAATCCATGGCTGATTCATGTCAATGTATGGCAAAAACCACTACAATATTGTAAAGTAATTAGCCTCCAACTAATTAAAATAAATGGAAAAGAATAAAGAAAAAAAAAGAAATGATGAGGTCTCTTAAATCTTCTATGGATTGCTATTAAAAGAGATGGAGAGAAATAAGAATTCCAGGTGACAGGCATCATGCAAATAATAATACTAGCCAAAAGCAGAAGAGAAGGACTTTGGTGTATGATGAACACAGGAACTAGCCTGAAAAGACTGGAACATAAAGACAGTGTTGGACTGAAGAAAAGCTGGGATTATTGTATATATAAGGATCATGAGAAAATGGGAAGTTATCTCTGGGAACTGTTAATTCAAAAGAGCCTCTACTAACCTGTGATCTCTGCATATTAAGAATCCCTTACATCAGTCCATCCTCTATTGTCAGGTGAAACCATTTGAGACGCCATACTGAGCTCGAGTTCTGTGTTTAAATCTGTTCAACATAAGCCTGTGGAGGATGTAATGTGTCATCAGATATTTACTTCCCTATCATAGCCTACATGCCACAGGTGCAACAGTCTTCTTTATTTGTTGAGCTTAGTTATGTGAGTTGCACTGGTCAATGAAATTAGTGTAGACCTAGTCTATTTGATGGAGCGTCCCAGGTGGCACAGTGGTAAATAATCTGTCTGCCAATGCAGGAGATGTGGGTTTGATCCCTGGGTCAGGAAAGATCCTCTGGAGAAGGAAACAGAAACACACTCCCGTATTCCTGCCTGGGAGATTGCAGACAGAGGAGCCTGGAGGTCTATAGTCCATGGGATTACAATGAGTTGAACAAGACTGAGTGACTTAGCATGCACACAATCTATTCTATAGCACAGAAGAGGGTTTCAATATGGGTGGTTTGAGTTGGGCTCTTTCAATCATGCTCATGAGAAAATCTGCCAAACCCATGCTAAGTGCTTAGCTTATGTCCCGGCATCAAAGACATCTGGTGCATGCTTGAACCTGACCTGTAACCTGAAGTTGGACACAGCCAGGGACAAAGTTGTCAACCATCATAGTCTTCAAGTTACCCTGCAATATTATGATAGTAAACCTGTTAATGGGAAGTAATGTTGTAGAAGAGCTTGATCAGGAAACCTAACAGAGACAATAAACAATTCATCAAAATTCATTCTCGCCTTCCATAGTGTAGGGGCTTTCCAGGTGGCACTAGCAAAAAAGAATCTGCCTGCCAATGCAGGAGACTCAAGAGCCACAGGTTCAATCCCTGGATCAGGAAGATTCCCTGGAGAAGGAAATGGCAACTCACTCCAGTAATCTTGTCTGGAGAATTCCATGGCAGAGGAGCCTGGAGGGCTGCAGTCCGTGGGGTCACAAAGAATTGGACATGACTGGGCATGCACATGCACGCACACACACACACACACACACCCCATAGTGTACAACTTAGGAAGGAGCTATCCAGAGGCTGCATATCCTGTTGCACCCAGGTGGAGTCATGTGACAATTCTGATTAAAGAAATGGGATCAACAGAAGTGCGGTGTGTCTCCTCAAATCCAAGATGATTACAAATCCATCTCTTTCCCCTCAACCCAGCTGGACATTGATGACTGAGGTGTCCCACAAACAGGATAGTCACACATTGAAAAAGTTTGTGTGTCTGAATTATCATCTATGAGGAAATCACACTAGACCATAAGCACCCACATTTGGACTATGACATAATCAAAAACAAAATTTCTATTTTCTTCAGCTACTAAAATTTAGCTTATAGCCATTGATACTGGCCTCTGTAATATGTTTGGCATACACCAAAATTATATGCACTGCATAATTATGAAACGATATCCACAGGATTATTATTTCAGAATAAGAAAAAGTTTTTTGTTTGCTTAGGAGAATGTTCCTCAAAAAAGAATATTCTTTTGTAAAAGTCAGATTTCCAGTATTATCACATTTTAAATTCATTTATTTACATATGAAGAAATTTAACAAATCTTTAGATGTTTTAGCTGATAAGAATCCATCAGTGAAAAGATTCCTGCCCTCAGGGAGTTTTTTATACTAATAGCATTCAGACAATATATAGCCATAAATAAATTATATGGTATGTTAGAAGGTAATAGCTGCTAATAAAAACACAGAGCAGGGTAAGGTTGGAGTGTGGCACAAGGATCTGTGTGATTGGGTGTGTGGAGGGGTCTATCATTTAGGCTCAGTCACTCAGTCGTGTCCAACTCTTTGTGACCTTTCGGACTGTACCCTATCAGGCTCCTCTGTGTGTGGGATTTCTCAGGCAAGAATACTGGAGTGGGTTGCCATTTCCTCCTCCAGTGGATCTTCCCAGCCCAGGGATCGAAACCAAGTCTCCTGATTCTCCTAGATTATTGGCAGACTCTCTACCACTGAGTCACCATGGAAGCCAGGGGGAGTAAATGCTTAACTAATACTTAGATGATCCCTACCTACAGTGAGCAGAAATGGAGGGCAGAGAGGAACATCTCCAAACAAGGTTTCCATCCTTATTTGTCACGAGCTGCCAGATGACTCTAGAAACTCTTGAGGCTTCTGTTGTCCTCGTATCAGCTCTAAATGATTTTGACTATTATTATGAAGCAAAGGAAGAAAAGGGGACAAATGAGGATTAGGCTGGTTTGTTTGGAAGTGGTTCTCTGTGGATAGGATGAAGGTGTTCTTCCATGTCCTCGGGAAAACCTACTATGGCATCCAGTGATGTATGGGCCAGAACTATTAGTTACACTATCTACCATTGATAACTGAATGGATAGACCTTAAGTCTGGAGGGTTTGGTGACCCCTAAAATCTTATTATTAATGTAAGAGTGTGACTAAAAGATTTTAACAGCAAAGAATTTTTGATTGTAAGGGCGATAGTAAATAGATCAGATCCAGGAAAAGGAAAAGAGAATTGCTCACTGATTAGCCCAGATTTGATCTGACCTTGTTCTGTCTATAATTTGAAAATAGGAAGGAACAGGAAATCAAGTAAAAATGCAGTTGAAGTGCATGAAATGTATTTTTAAAACATAAGAAACAAAATTCTTGTTTTTTCCCTCCCACCCTAGCCTATATTTACTTTGTTTGATCACACCTCTTTCCGAATAGCTGGTCAAAACATAAATCCTTCTGGAATAAAGCTCAAGCATGATTATTTTGGTGTACAAAAACCATCCCAAAAGTACTAACATATTTTGTATAGAAAATACATAAAGATAAAAAATTGAAAGGGAAAACTGGAAAATGCTCCCAGTTTCTATAAGCTGTTATAATATTGCATTTAGAAAACTGTCATTATTTCACAAACGGTGCTCAAAATTCCCACGATCTGTGCATTAGTTGTTACTAAGATCAATGTTTTCAGATGACAGTTTTACAGCTGTTTTTGGATTGGGGAATACTTTTATACTAAAAATAGTTTCTATTAAGGCCATAGGAGCACACCAGTAAGAAAAATGTGGGTTACTTTGAAATAGGTATTTCTCTGCTTATTGTATTATTACCACTGAAACATGAAAATTCTAGTACAAAAAAAAAAAAAAAAAAAAAAAACCGAATAGCACGGAGGGCTAAGAGACAAAGATCAAATTCAGTCAGTTCAGTTCAGTCGCTCAGTCGTGTCTGACTCTTTGTGACCCCATAGACTGCAGCACACCAGGCTTCCCTGTCCATCACCAACTCCTGGAGCTTAGTCAAACACATGTCCATTGAGTTGGTGATGCCATCCAACCATCTCATCCTTTGTCATCCCATCTCCTCCTGCCTTCAATCTTTCCCAGCATCAGGGTGTTTTCCAAAGAGTTCTTCACATCAGGTGGCCAAAGTATTGGAGCTTCAGCTTCAGCATCAGTCCTTCCAAGGAATATTCAGGACTGATTTCCTTTAGGATTGACAGGTTGGATCTCCTTGTTGTCCAAGGGACTCTCAAGAGTCTTCTCCAGCCCCACAGTTCAAAAGCATCAATTCTTTGGCACTCAGCTTTTTTCATAGTTCAACTCTCACATGCATACATGACTACTGGAAAAACCATAGCTTTCACTAGATGGACCTTTGTTGGCAAAATAATGTCTCTGCTTTTTAATATGCTGTCTAGTTTGGTCATAACTTTTCTTCTAAGGAGCAAGTGTCTTTTAATTTCATGTCTGCAGTCACCATCTGCAGTGATTTTGGAGTCCAAAAAATTAAAGTCTGTCATTGTTTCCCCATCTATTTGCCATGAAGTGATAGACCAGATGCCATGATATTAGTTTTCTGAATGTTGAATTTTAAGTAAACTTTTTCACTCTCAGATTATCATAGGCTAGTTAGTTAAATGCCTATTTTTGTCTTTTTTAGAAAACACTTTCAAAATTATTGATAAAACCTGATCAATTTTCACCCCATTTTAAAGCCAAAATGGGAGGCATAGACACTTTATGATATCAGACCGTTTAATGGAATGGTTATGTCCATAACAATGAAAAATGGGTGGCTCCTGATAAATTCACCTCTTGGCATGAATGGCTTTATAAAGCCTCTCCCATATTGACTCTCATTTTAACCATGAGACTTGCTTGGCCAATGTATAATGCAAGCAGATAAATACTGGAATGTCAATATGAATACTTGAATATCAAATGTGTCCTCATAGAAATAATTGCCCTGGAAGCCAGCTGCCATGCTATAATGATAGACTACTGACTTATAAGAATCCACATGAAAAAAAAAAAACCCTGAAGGCTGGAAGGCCACCTTCTTGCCAAGCTCTCAGCTGAATACAGTACCATGAGTGATCTCAGTGAGCAGAACCACTATATGAAACAGAACTACTCAGCTGAGTCTGGTCAAACCCCAGAACGAGCAATAATAGATCACTGTCAAGCCACAGCGCTGTGGGGTGGTTTGCTACATAGCCAAAGATTACTGGAACACCACCAGAGAGAAATTTCTTTAGTCTCAGGATCAAATTAAAACATAAACCAGGGAAGACCCAGAGGAATCGGATGGAGAGGGAGGTGGGATGGGGGACCGGGATGGGGAATGCGTGTATGGCTGATTCATATCAATGTATGACAAAACCCACTGAAAAATAAAAAAATTAAAAAAAAAAAAAAAGACACAAACCAGAATTTATATCCATCTTCATTTTCTTTGGGTACAGAGATAAAAGCCCTAAGCGTATCCATGATCTGTTTCAGTTGGACCAGGGGCTTTCCTCCATTGGTTACCTCCTCTCTCATGACTGTTAATCTTTCCCTCTTCTCTGGATCCTAACTAACCATTCCTAACACATTCTAACTGAACACATGCAGTTCACACATGCATGTACACACGTATCTTACCCTTATCTCTCATTTCCTTCCAGCTTCAATCCCTTTTCTCAATTCTTTTTCATAGCCTGCCTTCTCAAAAAAATTACATTCGCCCTCTCTCCACTTCCTCCTAGTCCATTTTCCCTGCAACCCCCTTTCAATTTCAATTTCTACCTTCTCCAGTCCCCAAATTACTTTCATCCTGATCACCAACAACCTCTATATGGCCAGATCTAATAGGCACACTTCTGCCTTCCACCTAGCTAAGCTCTCTATGGCTTGTTGCCATTCATCACTATATCTTTATAACTTAATTCCCCTTGGCTTTTAATTTACCCTCTGGTTTCCCTCCTAACTTACTGGTTACTTTTTCTGTTTTCTTTCTTGACCTCTTTCATACCTAATTGAATCTGAGTTACACATGGGGTGTTTCTATACCCTCTGATTGTCATCTTTCTTTCCCAAAGTGACTCTATCTGATCCAGTGGCTAAATTGTCTTTATTCTAACGATCACCAAATCTATAGCTCTACCTTGATTCCCCAGAGAACTATATCCAATTCACTTTTATATCCAATTGACATCTTTCAAGCATATCAACCTGAAACTCAGTTCTTTCCTAATCTTTCCCATTGTGGTAATGACTCCAGGGTATATTCATTTGCTCAGTCTAGAGTCATAAGAGTTGTATTTGATTCCCTTATTCTTCCAACACATATTTAATTGAGCGCTTACTAGCACCAAACATGTGTTAGATTAACGTGATTCTTATCCTACAGGAGTTCACTGCTTAGAGTTGAAAACAGATGTGAAGGGATAATTATAATGCAACTGGGAAACTGCGATAGAAGAGACCAAATAAAATATGTGTATAAGCAGAAAAAATAGGATTTCAGTACTATTCTAGGAAATGGAGAAAACTATTTCAAATGGCCAAGTTCTGAAAAATTTTGCTCTCATTACAGGAACCATTCAGTATCTTGCTTGGCTTATTACTTGAAAGTAACTAAACAATTTAGTTCACAATTAATTATCCCTTAGGATGGGGAGTTCTCAGTTTTGAAGTAAATGTTTTCAGAAGCATTTCCTAGCGCAGCAACTTCTGTCAAGCTGTGGATTTTCATTGTTGCATAGAATTTGATTATCCCTGCCCTCATCAGATGTATTTAAGTTATTTTTCCTTCAGTGTTCTTGGAGAATATGGCAATAAAACCCACATCATTTCTTTCTCTCTGCATTTTTGTTGTGCTCCAAACTAGCATAATTTCAGAGTTGCAGGAAATTTGACATCCCCAGTAAACCTCATACTCTCCAGAGACACATGAGCATTATATAATTAAGAAGTGAGGTACATTGCTTAATACACAGACATTAACTGCTTATATTTGGTGACAGCTTGAGTATTAATAAAGGTATGTGAATATTTCATGCGTCATAGTTCACTCAGGAAGTGCTAAAAGATTAAGGATCATAGACAAACTCATCTGTCTAGTGTGATAGTCCCTGGAAGAGCAAGAATTAACAGAAATTAATGGTGGTTCATAGGAAAAAGTATTTAAATTATTAATAAGCTGTGCCTTTTATTGTACCTGGAGAGGTGTGAAATTCCATGGATAATACTATTGCAAGGAATTACTTCTCAGTTCAATACTCCAGGGGAAAATTACTGGTCACAGACCCAAGTTGGCATATAATGGTAGAAAATAGTTTGTGAGAATGATCTCAACTCTTCTTAATAGTGTATTAAATCAGTAGATTTAATATTTATCTTTACAACTTTCTTTCCAAATAAATAAAGGTCAGCTTCAATATGTATTTATTAAATATAGCAGGCTTTGAGGAATTTAGTGGGGATACAAAGAGGAGTAAGATCTTTAAGAAAAGACAACTTAGCAGGAGATGCGGGTTCAGTCCCTGGGTCGAGAAGATCCCCTGGGGAAGGAATGGCAACCCACCCATTCTTAGCTGGAAAATCCCATGGACAGAGGAGCCTGGGGGGCTACTGTCCATAAGGTTGCAAAGAGTCAGACACAACTTAGAGACTAAACAACAACAAAATTTCTGGAAAAAAACAGTCCTGCAAGGAACTGGGTAAGTCTTTACGCCAAGAGGTATGGGGCAGGAAAGTGGTGGATATGAGGATTTTCCCAGGGCCAGGGGAAAGTAGACTGGCATTTCATAGCAAGTGAGGTTAAGAGCAATGGCCAAGGAAAGGGAGGGGTGTGTTTGGAAAGCTGGAGGGAAACCCAAGCTTCAGGTGTGGGCACAATCTCAGCTGAGCAGCAGAAAAGCAAGGCTGGGACAGCTGGAGAGGGTTTGGGGGCTGCTCTAGAGGGCGGCCCTTAAAACATATTTTATATGTTTGTGTTTTGAAAGTACAAATGATAAATACAACCTTTTGCATTTATTTCTTTGATGAACTAGCCATGTCTGCTATGTTTATAATTTAAGCATCTATAGATCTTTTACTAAAACTCATTCTTGGCTTACAACATTTCAGATTGCCAGAAAAAATAAATAAATAAATATAAATATAAATATATATTATATAAATGCAATCAACAGCACACATTTAATGAGTTTTCATGGATATGGGGCACTTAGCATCCTTTTCTCAAGGAAAAAGTTTTCACAGCTAGGATAAGTTTGTCCTAAGTGTATCTAGATATCTGTATCTACATCCAGATCTATACCTGTATCTACATTTATATCTATAGCACTAGTAAGGAAAGAATGGAGATAGGATTTTGAGTAACTGCCCCAACAGAAAAGGTAATACTTTTCTATTTTTCACCAATTCCACTTCTACTTTGGTCTAAGCCAGGGATCTCCCGCCTTCAGGATCTAATGCCTAAGGTGGAGCTGCTGTAACAATAATAGAAATAAAGTGCACAATAAATGTAAAATGCTTGAATCATCCTGAAACCATCTCTCCTCACATTACTCCCAGTCCATGGAAAAACTGTCCCCCACAAACCAGTCCCTGGTGCCGAAATGGTTGAGGACCACTGGTAAGCAACCGTGGTCTAAGCACTCATCTGTATGACTGCAAAAGCATCCTGGCTCGTCTTCCTGATTCTATATCTGACCCCTATAAATTAATCCTCCCCACAGTCACCAGAAAGATTCTTTACAAACATATCCTGCCACTCTTCTGCTCCACCCCCTGCAATGGCTCCCGTGGACACCATGCCCTAGGAAGACATACAAGGAAGATTCTACAGGGTCTCACCTTCTTGTCCTCTCTGACCTCACTTCTGAGGTCTTGTCATTTTTACTCACAATGCTCTCCCTACACTGACCTTCTCCTTACGCAATTCCAGCTTTTGGACCTTCACAGTAACTGTTTTCTCCACTGGGAACGCTCTCCCTCAAGACACCCACCTAAGTGGGTGTTCCTACCTCCTTTCCGTCCACATGAGTTATCAACTAAGTGACTCTCACTTCCAAATACATCTTCTTTTCCTGCTTGTAACAAGGGATTTAGGCCCTTTAAATATTTTCTCCTGGGCCGGCTGACACAATGCTAAGCTTTGTCTACAGAGGATGCTGGAGAAACACCACAGCAGAAAAGGGTTTTATTTCCTGGTTCCTAGGGTCACTAGCCAAGCTTCTGCTGCACAAAGTGGCTTTCCCATATCTGATTCCCACCCCACAGAGCAGACAGCTTCACTAGCATCTGGCTCCCAAAACATCAGCTATCTGCAGCAAGCCAAATCCCAGGTAGTGGAGTACCACTGATGAGAAACTCCTATGAGCGCCAGCACCGTAAAAGGTGTTTTTTCAGAAGTTCCAGATGAATTTTCAGTAAGAGTATGGTTGCACCACAGTGATGTCTCTGCCATTCAATAATCCACAGCTATGCCTTCCAACAGGGCATGGGTCTCACCCAGGTTGGAGGGGGCATTCTATCTCAGCCTTGGGACCAGTGACTGTTCCTTGTATCTTCAATCCTGTAATCATTGCAGTTTTCTTTACTTCTTTCTGATTGCTCCCATTATTCTAATCCTCAGTTATAATCAGCGATTCTTTACGGTGAGCATCCCCTGTTCAAATAACTGCATGGTTTTTCTCTCCTGATCGGATCTAGACTGATCCAATGTTGTTGTTGTTGTTCAGTCACTAAGTCGTGTCTGATTCTTTGTGACCTCATGGACTGTAGCATGCCAGGCTTCCCTGTCCTCCACTATCTCCCAGAGTTTGCTCAGATTCATGCTACTGAGTTGGAGATGCTATCTAACCATCTCATCCTCTGATGAGACTGAGTGCATATCTTAACTCAAAAATCAGGATGAAGTCTTTTCTGCCCTCTCTTCTTAAAGGTGCCCCAGCCTCTTGGACCTCTTTGCCTTGGTCTAGATTTTTCTTTCTCCCATAGCATTTATAACATTCTAGCATGCTAGTCGGGCTTCCCTGGTGGCTCAGATGGTAAAGCATCTGCCTGCAATGCAGGAGACTTGTGTTCGATCCCTGGGTCAGGAAGATCCCGTGGAGAAGGAACTGGTAATCCACTCTAGTGTTCTTGCCTGGAGAATCCCATGGACAGAGGAGCCTGGCAGGCTACAGTCCATGGGGTCTGAAAGAGTTGGACATGACTGAGCGACTAACACACATACACATAACATACTAGCCAATGTGTGGGTTTAGTACGTCTACAATATATCAATTTCTTACTCCAGCAAGAATATAAATACTTCAAAGTCCATGCACCTTTTGCAAAAATTTGTTCATGAATGTATCTGAAACTCCTAGAACAGTGACTGGCATATAGTAGGTACTCAATCTCATAGATCACAAGAAGTTGCCTCTCTGGACATATTGGCCCATAAGGGAGGAATTTAACTTGCTTTCAGTGGCTATAGTCAGCATTTCCATATTGTTTGGGGACTGAGAAAGACGGTAATCCTTCCATTACATACATCCCAAATTACAGTTACAGAAACTCTTCATCATTCTCTGTTCCACTCGTAAGACATAACTCTTTCTCTATCACCATGTGAGAATGTTGTTTCAACACTCATTTTGCCACTACAACCAAATCAACAACTTTTTACTCAACTATTTTTCATGTGGCAATTATTTTTATATTTAACCCAGTACCCACTGTCAAGCTGTGTGCATGCATGTATGCTCAGTAGCTTCAATCATGTCCAACTCTTTGCGACCCCATGGACTATAGACCGCCAGGCTCCTCTATCCATGGGATTGTCCAGGCAAGAATACTGGAGTGGGTTTCTATGCCATCCTCCAGGGGATTTTCCCAAACCAG
Source organism: Muntiacus reevesi (assembly GCF_963930625.1). Classification (NCBI taxonomy): domain Eukaryota; kingdom Metazoa; phylum Chordata; class Mammalia; order Artiodactyla; family Cervidae; genus Muntiacus; species Muntiacus reevesi. Next base: position 123,330,278 of record NC_089251.1, read on the forward strand.
GGATCGAATGGATGTCTCATGTCCCCTGCATTGGCAGGTGGGTTCTTTACCACTAGCACCATATAAGAAGTCCTAAACTGGTGTGCACATGATGCTAAAACAAAGATTTTCACAGCCACAGAAATCTAAAAGTTGGATAGGAACAGGAGAAAGCATCTCAGCTAAGGGACAGATCGACAAGTCTCTGGCTTCTTTGATCTAAGGGAGCCTAGATAGAACATACATTCCCTTTCCCCCTCAAGCTTATATATCCCATAAACCTTGCGTCATGTGCTCAGGTGTGTCTGACCCTTTGCGACCCCATGGACTGTAGCCCACCAGGCTCCTCTGTCCATGGGATTTTTCAGGCAAGCATACAGAGTGGGTTGCCATGTCCTCCTCCAGGGGAACTTCCCAACCTAGGGATCGAACCCACATCCCCTGTGTCTCTTGCATTCCAGGCATATTCTTTACTGTTGAGCCATTGGGAAGCCCCATATCATTGCAGGCAGATTCTTTACCAGATGAGCTACCGGGGAAGCCCCATCATGTAAACAATCATGGCCATATTATCCAGACACAATTAGGAGAAAGAAAATAAAATTAAAATGTATAAAAACAGGTCAGTTCTAATTTTCATGTTTCTTGTTTATGTTTCACACATAGGTACAAGGTCTATTTAATATTTTGTGGAAGTGAGTATCTCAACTTGAATTTCATCTCTGTGAACACTTATCTTTCTCTTAAAGATAACCCAGCCCTTCACATCTCCTAGAGATGGAAGATTAGACAAGATAAAATAAGCATATGAATTCCCCAAATAAAATTATATATGGACAGTAGAGTTTTAGTTATTTAGAACTACAGGATGTAAATCAGTTTGCTTTGCCATATTTTCTGGAGGAAGAAGAGCTTTCTCATTCAGTCGCAATACACTTTTTCATTTTTAGTATTTTTACACAGAATATTTCTAAAATATCTTGCATCCTTATTTTCAGCATTCATGACATTTCCTCTAAGAAACCACCTCTGACTCTTTAAGTTGGGGTAGGGGCCCTTGATTTATGCTCACACAATGGGCCCTATACTCTGCCCCCCCAACCCAGGAACTGATCCCACTTTACTGTTTGATTTAACCTGTTTGATTATCAGTGGGCCTCCTTGGGTTGTCAAGTCTTTTAGGGGAGATAACATACCTTTCCTGTTTCTCTGTTACCTATCATAGTACCTGGCACATGATATATAATTAATAAATAATTGTCGACAAATGACATCCTCAGGCAACCCTGAAAGGAAAAGGGGGTTAATTATAATCAAGGCCTTTTTATGCTCTTTAACTTGATAAATATATACATTGTTTAAATGCTTCTCTTCCTTTAATATCGGTAAAACAATACTTACTTTTCCTTTTCCCATGCTCATTCATTGCTCGTAACAAATTTATACCAGTTTAAAAAAGAAAAAATTGTGCAGTTTATATTCTGTAAAAATTCACAAGCCTTAATGCAAGAAGAAGTCTGGCTCCTCTAAGCTCTTTTTTTAAAATTCTTGTTAGTTTTCAGCTGTTCTCATTAGATGGAGCTGTCAGAAAGCAGGGATTTCCAAAGGGCAATGTGTTCCCATGTTCTGCTCCATATAATCAACTTAATTTAATACATATTAATAGAAAAAAATTAAAAAGAGCTTGTCTTAAATCACTGCCCTTCCACTTAACAAGAAAAAGTGTAGAAAGCAATACATATTCTAGAAACTCTCAGGAAAGACACAGGGCCATTAAATCAAGGCACTCATTCTGCAATAAGTATATGCTTTGTCGAGGTCAATTAAAGGCAAGATTTATGCACACAAGCAGTCACTCTGCCTTAAAAAATGGCTTTACACATGCTTCTCCACGGTAGAGTGAAGGACTGTTCAGAAGCTGCATGCCTATAGAATGGAAAAATACAATTAATCTGGAAGAACATATCTGGCCTCCTAAAATGATGACATAAATAACCAAGGGAAACCCCGTAATATATAAGGATAGGAAAGACTAAAACAACTTTTGAAAGTCAGTTAAGAGAAAGCAACCTCAGTTCTCTCTTGCTTATTAATTGAGAAACTTTTTTAAAAAACCTTATCTGAAGGGCACAAGCAGAATATTTTTTATTTATAACATGAAGATAAACCAATAGGTACATGGTGCCAATAATACATTACAGCCTGTCAACAGTTTTTTCAGATTCAGAACCTACCAAAGATTCAGAAATGTAAAACAATGGAGGAAGTATACTGTAAGGTTTTACAAACCTAACCTAAGAGCAAGCAGAACCATTTCATCTTTTAAATCACTCAGAGTGGTTACCTTATCGTAAACAAAGCTGGGACTGAAGGGTAGATGGATGGCCAAGATACTTGCTCCCTGAGTATCATGAATCACCCTGCTTTTCCTCTAAGCTCTCCAAATGCTTTAACTTCTTTCTACTCTAAAGCTGCTTGAAAGTGCAATAACTCTTCATAGCAATTAGCCTGTTGGAAGACTCATTAATGAAAGAGTGTGTTATTAAAAATATGCTCCTTCAACACTACCTATTAAGCCCTACTCCATGGTAGGCATTGAAGGCGCAAGGAGGAAAAGAACAGGTCCACATTTCTAAGGCGTGTTTAGACTCATTAGGATACAAAAATTAGGCAAATATTTAGCATACGATATAAAATAGGGACTTCCCAGGTGGTGTTAGTGCTAAGAGAACCTGACTACCAATGTAGGAGACATGGGTTCAACCCCTGGGTTGGGAAGATTCCCTAGAGGAAAGCATGACAACCCACTCCAGTATCCTTGCCTGGAGAATCCCATGGACAGAGGAACCTGGGGGGTTACAGTCCATAGTACTGCAAAAAGTGGGATATGATTAAAGCTACTTAGTACAGCACATAACAATAGATGGGCTTCCTGGATGGCTCAGTGGTAAAGAATTTGCCTCCAATGTAGGAGATGCAGGAGACACAAGTTTGATTCCTGGGTCAGGAAAATTCCCTGGAGTAGGAAATAGTCACCCATTCTAATATTCTGGCCTGGGAAATTCCATGGACAGAGGAGCCTGCTAGGCTACAGTCCATGGGGTCACAAAGAGTCAGATATGACTGAACTGACTGAGCACATAACAATAGATATACTGGAGTTATATACAAACTACACAGAAGAATGTGCCACATACATTATCACAGAGAAGGTAGCAGTTACACTGGGATCTTGATATATGAGTGGAAATTTGCCACAGAAACTAATGTAGAGAAGATGTTACAGAAAGAAGGGATTTCACTCTTAAGGGTACAGAGGCAGGAACAAGCTTGCTGCCTTTGTTCAGAAAATAATTATATGGTTTGGGAATGCTGTGAGAAGCATGACTGTTAGGAGACGTGGTTCTGGGGAGTGGCAGGGGTCAGATGATGAGGGTTATGCTGAAGTGTTGTCCTTTTATCAGGTAAATGAAGAACAGGACATGATTCAATGAAAACAGGAGCTGAGTAATGATGTGATCTGGTAAGTATGTGAGAAAAATCCTCTGGATGTAGTAAAAATGATGGACTTGAAAAGGTGATGGTGCAGGAAAGGAGACCAATGAGGTGCCTGAGCAGTTGTCCAAGTGAGAAATGACAATGGTCTGGGATAGGAGAGAAAGAGAGCAGATGATGGAGAGGGTCAGGCAGCAGAAGTATGAGGAGCAGAATTGGCTACACTTGTTAACTGATTAGATGTCAGGGCTAAGCTAAGGAGAGAAATCTGATAAGGCTCGCACTTTTCCAAACTGAGTATCAGGTTATGAAACATGGAGGAAACTGCTGGGTCAATGTGGATATGATGAGTTTGAAAGCTCTGTGATGCCTACAGACATATGTGGGTCCAGAGATGCAGTCAGACATTCAGAGAGTATGTAAAATTCATCAGTTGCTTATTCAACAAATACAGAGTAGCATATAGGAGAAGAAAATATTAACAAGATCCAACGATCTTATTAATCTTGAAACATCATCTAGATGCATCTAGATGTTTCTTAAAAAAGCATCTAGAAACATCATCATTGAAGAATCAGGCAGAACAAGAGATACCCTCAAAGAAGACTTAGAAGGCAGAGGAAGAAAACCAGTAGGGAGCCATGCATGAATAACAAAGGAATAGCGGATTTAGGAAATACAGGAATGATCAACAGTCTAAAATGCTGAAGAGAAATACCAAAGGACAGGCATAATAGGAAGTCACTGAGCTGGGGACCAAGATGGGATTCAGTGACAGTGAAGGTGGAGTCAGCAGTAAATTGTGGATCTAGGGCAAATGAACATTGAGGCCATGGAGCATGGGCATGCAGAAGGCATTTAGAAACCAGCTAAACAAGGAAGGAGAGATGCAAGACTGTGGTTTGAATAGCCCACTAGACCAAGGTTAGAATTAGGTAAGACTAGTAGTCAAGGTCAGATCCTCCTGAAAGGAGCTGATCTCATTTCCATCATACCTTGAGGGAAGTTCACTAGTTGGAAAGACTCCTTCCAATGATTGTTAAATCTATGAGGATCTATGAGGTAGTCTGTACAAGTATAAAGGAGATTATGCCACTTTTTAAAAACTGCATTTTAATTGTATCAAATGCTTTATGTAGACAAATGGAAGAAGATGTTTTTATTAGAAATACCCTGAGACATGCACTGACCGAGGTTGGAAAGATTGAGAAGGCACTGGGTTACTTGCAGAAAACATATTTATGTAAGTGCAAGGAGGTTCTGAATTGCCTTCTAAAGATGATGTGCTCAGTTAGCTTCAGAATTTAGGGGCCAGACTGAAGCACATAGAAGCAGAGGAGATGTGAGAGTTGAGTTTTATAGAGAAGAGAGCTATAGGAGGCAGGAACCATTTAAGGAAGGCAGGCCATCAACCCTTATCCTTCGTTTTCCTTTTAAAATCTTAGTAATTTAAGAATTTACCACATTACTTCTTAATCTTTCAGTATAAATGCATAGAAGAAATAAAACTCTATTCAAGTTTGAGGCCTGACAAAAACAGAGATTTATTTACCAATTATCTAAATGTCTTGTGGTATTTACATTAGTCTATTAAATTTCAGCCGAAAGTTGCACTGAGGGTTACATTTAGTATCTTCTTCATTGAGGACACATGCTTTCTGAAGTCTGTTTTCCTCTCATTGGAAGTTGATAAAATTTTTGCAGTTGAGAAGTTACATAATTTAGAAACATGAAGTCTCATCTTGTCATCAAAATACTACTCAACAGATAGACAGAGGACAGGAAATCACTTTGTATAAATTACAACCACTAACTCCTACAATACTGGGGTTCTGGAGAAATCGACAAGCCAAACCTCGGGGAGCATCTTTGCCATATCAAAGATGCTGTGGATTATCTAGCCCACATCCATCTGATGTTTTAGGAGACAATGACTGTGGGTCAAGTTAGCTCTTTGGGTCAACAAAAGAACTCCCCAACTAGCAAAATCGGCAGGGAGGATCAAGTAGACGGATAATTATGCACAATTCAGATTTTCTTATTTGTACCATTTTGGTGTCAATACTTGGATCTTTATGTTTTAGAATTCCTTTGGCCTGGGATCTGCTGGACTAGGGAGCATATTTTATCATGTCTTCAGGGGAAGGTTGAGGCCAAAATAAATGAGATTTTCTCATTTTCAACTCTAAAATAATAATTCAAATCTTTTGCAACAGGGATAACTTCTTTTAAATAAAAGGAAAAGACAGAGAGAAATGGGGTGATGTTGTGCCCTTTTTATTTACCAATTGTTTAGACAACTTGTGGTATTTGAATTATTCTGCCTTACCTGCCTCCTGAGAAATCTGTAAGCAGGTCAAGAAGCAACAGTTAAAATCAGACATGGAACAACAGACTAGTTCTGTTGGGAACTAGTATGGGAAGGAGTATATCAAGGCTGTATATTGTCACCCTGCTTATTTAACTTATATGCAGAGTGTATCATGCAAAATGCCAGGATGGAGGAAGCACAAGCTGGAAACAAGATTGCCGGAAGAAATATCAATAACCTCAGATATGCAGATGACACCACCTTTATAGCAGAAAGTGAAGAGGAACTAAAGAGCCTCTTGATGAAAGTAAAAGAGGAGAGTGAAAAAGCTGTCTTAAAACCCAACATTCGGAAAACTAAGATGATGGCATCTGGTCCTGTCACTCCATGGCAATTATATGAAGACAGATTTTATTTTCTTGGGTTCCAAAATCACTGCAGATGTTGAGTATAGCCAGGAAATTAAAAGACACTTATTCCTTGGAAGAAAAGTTATGACCAACCTAGACAGCATATTAAAAAGCAGAGACATTACTTTGCCAACAAAGGTCCATCTAGTCAAAGGTATGGTTTTTCCAGTAGTCTTGTATGGATGTGAGAGTTAGACTATAAAGAAAGCTGAGCACCAAAGAGTTGATGCTTTTGAACTGTGGTGTTGGAGAAGACTCTTGAGAATCCCTTGGACTGCAAGGAGATCCAACCTGTCAATCCTAAAGGAAATCAGTCCTGAATATTTATTGGAAGGACTGATGCTGAAGCTCCAATACTTTGGCCACCTGATGTGAAGAACTGACTTATTGGAAAAGACCCCAATGCTGGGAAAGATTGAAGACAGGAGGATAAGGGGATGACAGAGGATGAGATGGTTGGATGGCATCACTGACTCGATGGACAAGAGTTTGAGCTAGCTCCAGGAGTTGGTGATTGACAGGGAAGCCTGGCATGCTGCAGTCCATGGGGTCACAAAGAGTCAGACACGACTGAATGACTGAAGTGAACTGAATCAACTGACTCTGCTTTTATCATGGGGAGATTATCCTGGTTAGCTCTTTAAAGGAAGATGCAGACCTTTCCTGAAGCAAGACAAACAAAGGGAGAGAGACAATTTCTCCTTGTGTCCTTGAAGTAAGATATCATTTTCTACAACCACAAGGAAATGGATTCTGCCAACATCCACATGAACCAAAAAGGACTTTGAGCCTCAGATAAGACCCCAGCCCCAGCTGGCACCTGGATTGAAGCCTTGGGAGATGCTGTGGAAATTCTTGACTCTCAGAAACTGTGAAATAATCAATGTGTATAGTTTTAAGCCATGAATTTGTGTCAACTAGTACAGCAGGGGCTGTGAGTGCAGTAGACCTGGGTATGGCATAAGCCCTCTTGGAGAAGGTCGCCATTAACCCCACCATAGAGCCACTAGAACTTACACTGGACTGGGGAAACAGACTCTTGGAGGGCACAAACAAAACCTTGTGCACACCAGGACCCAGGAGAAAGGAGCAGTGACCCCACAAGAGACTGGCCCAGACTTGCCTGTGAGTGTCCAGGAGTGTGGGGCAGAGGTGTGGGTCAGTGGCGGCCTGCTGCAGGGTGGTCTGCGTTCTCCCAATGCAGACACACAAGAAGTCAGACTTTGGAAAACCTGACAAAGACAGACTGCACTGTCTACTTTAAGCCAGGGCAGGGCTAATCTGATCTTTGTAATAGGTCATTATTTATGGTCATATCTTATCTCTGAAGTGAAGTGTTGTAATCATCTTGACTCTGAACCAGGAGAATCGGGCCTCAGAACTGTTATCCTCAGCTGCTCTAAACTTGTTATTCTGATTGATTCAGTAAACACTTATTAAGCAGCATTCCATAGACTTGACCCCAAAAAATCTGAAATAAATAACATAGTACAGTACTGAGGATTTACTAAGCATGGCCCATCAGAACAAGACCCAGTTTCCCCCTCACTCAGTCCCTCCCATCAGGAAGCTTCCATAAGCCTCTCACCCTTTTCCATCAGAGGGCACACAGAATGAAAACCAAATCACAGAAAACTAATCAATCTGATCACATGGACCACAGCCTTCTCTAACTCAATGTAACTATGAGGAATGCTGTGTAGGGCCACGCAAGCCGGATGGGTCATGGTGGAGAGGTCTGACAGAATGTGGTCCCCTGGAGAAGGGAATGGCAAACCACTTCAGTATTCTTGCCTTGAGAACCCCATGAACAAAATGAAAAGGCAAAAAGATATGACATTGAAAAATGAATTCCCCAGGTCAGTAGGTACCCAATATGTTACTGGAGATCAGTGGAGATACAGCTCCAGAAAGAATAAGAGACAGAGCCAAAGTGAAAACAACACGCAGTTGTGGATGTGACTGGTGATGGAAGCAAGGTCCAATGCTGTAAATAGCAACACTGCATAGGAACCTGGAATGTTAGGTCCATGAATCAAGGCAAATTGGAAGTGGTCAAACAGGAGATGGCAAGAGGGAACATCAAAATTTTAGGAATCGGAAAACTAAAATGGACTGGAATGGGTGAATTTAACTCAGGTTACCATTATACCTACTACTGTGGGCAGGAATCCCTTAGAAGAAATGGAGTAGCCATCATAGTCAACAACAGAGTCCAAAATGCAGTACTTGGATGCAATCTCAAAAACAACAGAATGATCTCTGATCATTTCCAAGGCAAACGATTCAATGTCACGGTAATCCAAGTCTATGTCCCGACTAGTAACACTGAAGAAGCTGAGGTCGAATGGTTCTATGAAGACCTACAAGACCTTCTGGACTAACACCCAGAAAAGATATCCTTTTCATAATAGGGGACTGAAATGCAAAAGTAGGAAGTCAAGAAACACCTGGAGTAACAGGCAAATTTGGCCTTGGAGTACAAAATGAAGCAGGGCAAAGGCTAATAGAGTTTTTCCAAAAGAACAAACTGGTCATAGAAAACACCCTCTCCCAACAACACAAGAGAAGACTCTACACACAGACATCACCAGATGGTCAATACTAAAATCAGACTGATTATATTCTTTGCAGCCAAAGATGGAGAAGCTCTATACAGTCAGCAAAAACAAGACCAGGAGCTGACTGTGGCTCAGATCATGAACTCCTTATTGCCAAATCCAGATTTAAATTGAAGAAAGTAGGGAAAACCTCTAGACCATTCAGGTATGACCTAAATCAAATCCCTTATGATTATACAGTGGAAGTGACAAATAGATTCAAGGGCTTAGATCTGAAAGACAGAGTGCCTAAAGAACTATGGACTGAGGTTTGTGATGTTGTACAGGAGGCAGTGATCAAAACCATTCTCAAGAAAAAGAAATGCAAAAAGGAAAAATGGTTGTCTGAAGAGGCCTTACAAATAGCTGTGAAAAGAAGAGAAGCAAAAGGCAAAGGAGAAAAGAAAAGATATACCCATTTGAATGTAGAGTTCCAAAGAACAGCAAGGAGAGATAAGAAAGTCTTCTTCAGTGATCAGTGCAAAGAAATACAGTAAAACAATAGAAGGGGAAAGAGTAGAGATATCTTCAAGAAAATTAGAGATACCAAGTGAACATTTCATGCAAAGACGGGCACAATAAAGGAAAGAAATTGTATGGACCTAACAAAGCAGATATTAAGAAGAGGTGGCAAGAATACACAGAAGAACTATACAAAAAAGATTTTCATGACCCAGATGACCATGACGGTGTGATCACTCACCTAGAGCCAGACATCCTAGAATGCAAAGTCAAGTGGGCCTTAGGAAGCATCACTATGAACAAAGCTAGTGGAGGTGATGGAATTCCAGTTGAGCTATTTCAAATCCTAAAAGATGATGCTGTGAAAGTGCTGCACTCAATATGCCAGAAAACTTGGAAAACTCCACAGTGGCTGCAGGACTGGAAAAGGTCAGTTTTTATTCCAATCCCAAAGAAAGGCAATCCCAAAGAATGCTCAAACTACAGCACAATTACGCTCATCTCACACACTAGCAAAGCAATGCTCAAAATTCTCCAAGCCAGGCTTCAACAGTACGTGAAATGTGAACTTCCAGATGTTCAAGCTGGATTTGAAAAAGCCAGAGGAACCAGCGATCAAATTGCCAATATCCTTTGGCTCATCAAAAAAGCAAGAGAGTTCCAGAAAAATATCTACTTCTGCTTTATTGACTATGCCAAAGCCTTTGACTGTGTGGATCACAGCATTCTGAAAGAGATGGGAATACCAGACCACCTGACCTGTCTCCTGAGAAATATGTATGCAGGTCAAGAAGCAACAGTTAGAACTGGACATGGAACAACAGACTGGTTTCAAATTGGGAAAGGAGTACATCAAGGCTGTATATTTTCACCCTGCTTATTTAACTTATATGCAGAGTACATCATGTGACATGATTCCAGCACAAACTGGAATCAAGACTGACAGAAGAAATATCAATAAGCACAGATATGCAGATGACACCATCCTTATGGCAGAAAGCAAAGAAGAACTAAAGAGCCTATTGATGAAAGTGAAAGGGGAGAGTGAAAACGTTGGCTTAAAGCTCAACATTCAGAAAACTAAGATCATGGTATCTGGTCCCATCACTTCATGACAAATAGATGGGGAAACATCGGAAACAGTGACAGACCTTATTTTTTTGGGCTCCAAAATCACTGCAGATGGTGACTGCAACCATGAAATTAAAAGACACTTGCTCCTTAGAAGAAAAGTTATGACCAAACTAGACAGCCTTTAAAAAGCAGAGACATTACTTTGCCAACAAAACTTTGTCTAGTCAAGGCTATGGTTTCACCAGGAGTCATGTATGGATATGAAAGTTGGACTATAAAGAAAGCTGAGCACCTAAGAATTGATGCTTTTGAACTATGGTGTTGGAGAAGACTCTTGAGAATCCCTTGGACAGCAAGGAGATCCAACCAATCCATCCTAAAGGAAATCAATCCTGAACATTTATTGGAAGGACTGATGCTGAAGCTGAAACTCCAATACTTTGGCCGCTTGCTGTATAGAAGGGTCATTTGAAAATACCCTGATACTGGGAAAAATTGAAGACAGGAGGAGAAGGGGATGACAGAGAATGAGATGGTTGGATGGCATCACCGACTTGATGGACATGAATTTGAGTAAGCTCTGGGAGTTGGTGATGGGCAGGGTAGCCTGGCGTGCTGCAGTCCATGGGATCGCAAAGAGTCAGTCATGACTGAATAACTGAACTGAACTGAGTATGCCAATGGAGCTTTCCTGGTGACTTAGATAGTAAGGAATCTCCCTGCAATGCAGGAAAGCCAGGTTCAAGCCCTGGGTTGTGAAATTCTCTGGAGAAGGGAATGGTTACTCACTCCAGTATTCTTGCCTGGAGAATCGCATGGGAAGAGGAGCCTGTCAGGCTACAGTCCACGGGGTTGCAAAGAGTCAGACAGGACTCAGTGACTAAGGACAGTATAGCAATCGAATACTCCACAATCAATGCCATGATCAGAACAGATACCTGGGAAGTTTGAGCTTATTGGTCTCTTGTGGAAGATGCCATCGGTAGCAACACCATGGATAAAAATCCTCTTATGAATTTCAGACACTGAGACAAATGAGACCAAATCCAGAGTGTTACTGAAAGGGTGTTGGGTGAGACCAGAAAGAGGCAGGGTAGTTCTCTGGACTAGAATCAAAAGCCAGGACCAAGAGAAAGATGATTTGACTTACAAATAGTTTCATTCATGGGCCTCGGGGTACATTTAGAAAAAGATCACACGCTGTAGTCAGACAACTCTATCTCTGTCTGAGCAGCCTGGTTTGACAGATGGCTTTTACACCAGGAAGCCCAGCAGCTTCTGATTCTGTCAACCTGGAAAGTGAAACCTAGGAATGTGGACCTTCAGTGACAATTCTCCACGTCTCATCCCATCAAACCAACAAGAACATACACTAGAATACTACCCAGTGCCAAAACGATGAAGATTTCAAGAGCTCGTTTTCCACTTTCCTTGTGTTTCATTAGTGTGGTGCTAAATGGAGCTTTGAAGACTTCTAGAAAGCCTGCTGTGAACTACAAGTGCCACTTGTTACACGAAAAAAAGGCTCTAAGCCTGCAAGTTGCAGTCATTTAAATGAGTCATTGAAAACACCGCTGAAAAGCCATCACTGAGTCCTTTGAAAGAACAAAAACTGCTGGCAAGAAAGGACAGATCCTTTCAGAAAAAGATCCACACAAATTCAGGAAGAGTTAAGCAGACATTCAAGAGACCTAGTATGTCAGCATTTTCTGGGCTTCTATCATCTTGTTTACTTTCAAAGTCTGACCCGAGAAATCTGGAAAACCACCAACACTGGGAAAACCACCAACACTGTCTTAGTGGTAAAGAATCTGTCTGCAATGCAGGAGACGTAAGAGTCATAGGTTTGATCTATGGGTCGGAAAGATCTCCTGGAGGAGTGCATGATAACCTACTTCAGTATTCTTGCCTGGGAAATTCCAAGGACAGAGGAGCATAGTGGACTACAGTCCATAGGATCATAAAGAGTCAGACAGGCCTGAAGAGATAGAGCACGCACACACATTGAGAAGGGCAGCGAGGTTGCTGAGGATCTGCTCTTCTCCAGGTTCTAAGCTATGTGCTTTGCCAATGAATTTTACCCCACTTTTGCTGCCCAATAATTTAGTAAAATGGATTATTTTTCTATTGCTACAATAACAAGTTATCAAAAATACAGCAGTTTAAAAATCAGTACCCCTCTATTAACTCTTGGATCTATGCATCCGAAGTCTGGACATGGCTGGGCTTCCTTCCTAGTTCAGTTGGTAAAGAATCCGCCTGCAATGCAGGAGGCCCCAGGTTAATTCCTGGGTCGGGAAGATCCTCTGGAGAAGGGATAGGTTACCCACTCCAGTATTCTTGGGCTTCTCTTGTGGCTCAGCTGGTAAAGAATCCGTCTGCAATGTGGAAGACCTGGGTTTGATCCCTGTGTTGGGAAGATCCCCTGGAGAAGGGAAAGGCTATCCACTCAGTCCATGGGGTCACAGAGTCGGACAGGACTGAGTGACTTTCACTTTCACTGGGCATGGCCAGAATCCAGAAGGCTGGGATCTCTGCTCAGGGTTCCACTGGCTGAAATCGAGGTGGCAGCCAGGCTACATTTTTGGAGATTCTAGAAGAAACTCTGCTTCTAAGGTGAATACTGTTGTTGGCAGAATTCAGATCCTGTAGTTATAGGACTGAAGTCCCTGTTTCTTTGCTGGCTTTTAGCCAGAGACTACGCTCAGTTGTTAGAGACTACCTGCATTTCTTGACTTTAAAGACCCTAATGCTAGGAACGATTGAGGGCAGGAGGAGAAGAGGATGACAGAGGATGAGATGATTGGATGGCATCATTGACTCAATGGACATGAGTTTGAGCAAACTCTGGGAGACAGTAAAGGACTGGGAAGCCTGGCAAGCTGCAGTCCATGGGATCGCAAAGACTCAGAAATGACTAGGTAACTGAACAGCAACAAAGAACAACACATTCCTTGCTACATGGCCCCCTTAATCTTAAGGCCACCAATGGTATGAGAGTTCCAGGGAATATTCAAGGTGAGTATACCAGGGAGTGGGGAATCCTGGATAAAAATCTTGGACAAGATTCTACCCACCGCCTAAGACCAATATTGCTATTCCGATTGTACAGATGAGAAAACTGTGTCTGTGTGAGAGAGTGTATTAAATGTTGGCAGCACGGATATGAAACCAATGTCTGTTTCCCTCTGAAGCTCATATTTTTCTAATATTTCATGCTGAGTCATAAAAGGCGTAGTTTAATTTTTATAAACGTCTTGTAAGGATCAGAAATCTGGGCTAGTAACTGAGAAAAAGTAAAACCGAATTTATGGCTGGCTCTGACTAGGGCTTATTCAAGTTCCCAAAGTGGAATTCTGACCTGGGAAACTTGTAAATTCCCCGACATAAAAAGCACATTCAACTTGTTTCTCCTTTCCCCTCAAATGCCCATAGGTTGCCTACAAAGCTTTATATTGGTACAAAATCAGATACAGGCATCTTTAAATTGCTAGCACTGAACAATGAAAGAGCAGCAAATATTCTTTGTAGGATAAAAACACATTATTAAAATGTGCTAAACGGTTTCTTCCAGAGTTAAACAACTAATTACACAGATGATGCTCACGTGGTTGTCATGCCAGATTTTCTGTTTTCCGGAAAAGATTCCTGTAAATCAGTGCTGAGAAACATGTATGCAAGTCAAGAAGCAACAGTTAGAACCAGACACAAGAGTCTGAGCAAGCTTCAGGAGATGGTGAAGGACAGGGGGGTTACAAAGAGTTGGACATGACTGAGCAACTGAACTACAACAACAAAAACAAATCAGGGCTTGCCTCATGGCATAAATAGAGGGAAGCAGGCTGAACTAGAGAACTGGAAACAAAATTGGTTGTAAGTAACATGAAGGAAGAACTCTCCATGTGGCAACAGTGGTAAAGAACCTGCCTGCCAATGCAGGAGACACAACAGATGCAGGTTTGATCCCTGGGTTGGGAAGATCCCCTGGAAGAGGGCATGGCATCCCACTCCAGTGTTTTTTCCTGGAGAATCCCATGGACAGAGGAGCCTGTGGGCTTACAGTCCGTGGGGTTGCAGAGTCGGACACGACTGAAGTGACTGAGCACATATGACGGACATGAAGGGAAGGACCATTTCTATTTTGTTCAGTGCTGGATCTCCCTACAACCAGGTAGACACTCAAAGAATTTGCAGAATAAATAAAGAAAAGAAAAGCAACATTTGTGAAGACTGTAATCTACTTTGGTAATCTTGAAAGAGGGATTTGCACTTTTTTTTTGTAAGGCAGTGACCCTATAATGAACTTAGTCTTCCTTTGGTTCTGGCTCAACCTCACAGTTCAAGATTTTGAGGACACTTTGTGATTCCAAATGTTTCTGTACATATTCCTAATTTTGATTCATAGATATGACTCTAACAAATATATCTAGAAGGTAACATCAGAAACCAGGAGAACCATCCAAATTCATTGTCTTCTGAAGATAATCATGAAGCAATATAATAAATTAAGTGTTCAGATTTACTTGAAAGAAGAGTTTAAAGCAAAAGAAAGTTAAGAACACTTAGTTTTGGAGGTGTGTGAGAAATGGTGAAGACAGTTAAAAAGAACAGACTTCTAGTAAGTCCTGGGGATGAAATGTATAGCAGCATGGTGACTACAGTTAATAATACTGTATTGCATACTTAAAAGTTGCTAAGAGAATAAATTCTAAAAGTTCTCATCACCAAAAAGTAGGTAATATGTATGGTGATGGATGCTAACTAGACTTATCGTGGTGATCATTATGCAACACATCCAAATATTGAATCAATATGTTGTACAGCTGAAACTAACATAATGCGTGCATGCTCAGTCGCTTCAGTTGTATCTGATTCTTTGCAACCTTATGGCCTGTAGGCCACCAGGCTCCTCTGTCCATGGGATTCTCCAGGTAAGAATATTGGAATAGGTGGCCATGCCCTCCTCCAAAGGGTCTTTCCAACCCAGGAATCGAACCCACATCTCTTAATATCTCCTGCATTGGCAGTCCGATTCTTTTCCACTAGCTCCACCTGGAAAGGACCAGCTAACATAGTGGTATACCTTAATTATACTTCAAAAAAAGAATACTTAAGTTTTTTAATGGAGTCTAAAGTATAGAAATACTTGATTTAATAAAAATGTTTTCTTCATTACACTAAACATATTCATGTCATGCTATTATTTTTAATATATGTGCTATGGGAAGATCCCCTGCAGAAGGGAAGGAAGACCCACTCCAGTATTCTTGCCTAGAGAATCCCATGGACAGAGGAGCCTGGCAGGCCACAGTTCATGAGGTCGCAAAGAGTCAGATGCCAACGAAGAAATTTAGCATGCATGCACATGAAACCAAAATTTCGTGTTACTCTGGCACGTTAATAAGTCAGTTCAGTTAATAAGTGTAAGTACATGTTTAAAATCATATGAACTTACATTTGTATAGTGTTTTCTTTTTACCATGCACAGTTGTGGACATTAGCCAACTGTATGGTCATAAGGCTGTGAGAGGGGCAGGGTATGATCAGTTTGCAGTGCTTCATCATCATTTTTAAAGGTGAAGAAACAGTCTCATTAGATCACTGTTTCAAAGTCAATGTTTGCTTGTAGATTCTAAGCACAGTCTCTTTTGCCTGCACCACAGAGCATCTCTACGAATGACTCTATTAGGAAATGAAATACATGTTGAGCTGAACAATGGGAAAGGAGAATGTGAGTTTGCACAATTACTGCTCTTTCCTGAAGTAGTAGCTGTCAGGTCCCTCATCCTTTCTAGTTAGCTCCTTTTACTTCGTCTAATCATTCCTCAAACTCAGCAGGTATTACACTGAAGCAATAGAAAGAGCAATTAAAATATCTATTGCATATTTATGGTCAATTTATCTACTCTACTGCATACATTTTGAAATGTGTCATTATGAAAGATCTTAAAATAGAATTGCAAATATATATTTTCAGTATGACACAACTGCAATTTTTAAAAGCTAAATTATACTTTTCCTGCTATGTGATTTTTTTATTTGTGTTCATCATTAAACTATTTCTTTCCTACTCTGAAAGCTGTTTTGCTACAAGGCCATTTCCTTTCTACTTTCATCCTCAGGGAAGTCATAATCCCTGACTTAAATAGAAGCTGGTTACCATGGAAATCATTCTAATGCCCCAGAATCAATATTTTGACTTTGCTGACATTTAATGTAAAAAGAAAAGACAAACTAAGATTTATAAAAGTCACTCTTCATCTTTGTTATAATTCTGATAGCTAGAAAAATTGTAAAAAAAAAAAAAAAAAAAAAAAACATGCTCCATAATGAAGTTCAGTTAACTCACAATTACAAAGAGTTGAGGATTCATAAAAGAACAATCTACATAGTTATATAATTTTGGCTTTGAGTACACACATATGAATGCATGCATTTGGACTCAAGATTTTTTTCCCATCTTTGAACTGAGCTCTGATTCTCTCCTGTTATTGAAGTCATACCTTGGTAAAAGAGATTTGAATATATCCAGTTCTGCAGTTGCCTTTTGATTAAGTGCTCCAAAGAGAAGCTGAAATTTGCATTGAAAAATCACTCTTCTATAAAAGTTGACCATTTCTGCACTGAATCTTAATAGTCCATCTGGTCCACTGACCATCCTCAAAGAGGCACTACAGCTGAAGGCTCTTTAACCACCCTAGAAGTCCTTTAGAAGAGAGATGTTGAACTTCAACTTCGTGTTTAATAAGCCTTACCGATCATAAGGTAGTTTTCCAAGTCTGAGATAAGCCTTTGCTACTGCTTTAATTTACTCACTGTCTTCTCTTCTGCCTCAGAAGTAATAAAGATAACAGACTTCCAGTCTTCTCTTTGATAATGAGCTATTTAGAGCCTTAGATCTTGAGATGGTGAAGGGATCTGAGAGACTTATGAGTTTCTCTTTCTCAGGATTTAGCTACCTGAAGCATCTCAAATGAATGGTAATCAGTTCTGTCTTTAAGACAATTGAATCACCACTCAAATGTTTCTTCTGTGGGACAATCATAATTTTCCACATGACCACTTTGAAGACCCCAAGCTCCCCTCCCCAGGGAGGGGACTATTTTCAGGTGTGTATGTTACACTGCTTCCAAAAGTGTTTCCAGCAGCCCAGCAGCATTACCTAGCCTGATAGCACATCCTTTACTGGCCGCTCACCTTGTCTGATTCCTTTTCACCTCCCCTTCCGATGGTTCTTTTATCCCCCTTTATTCTTGAATCATTTTAGATTACACTCAGGCCCTCATCATTCAGACACCATTGTTCTAAATCATAATCTGCTTTTGAAAACAATGCAATGTAATTGATTATGTAGTTTTCTGGCAGTACAAGTAAGAAGACATGACTTCTGGAAATAACCTCATAGACTATAAAGAGAAATGAAAGGCATCAGGTATCAATATCAGGGAAAACTTAGGAACAATATTTAAAATTTACAGAATGCAGATCTCTAGAGCTTTTTAGTTTATTAACAAGTAAATTAAACACTGTCTCTAAAACATCAGTATGTTACAAGTTGTAGGACATACTGATGACCTTGAATCATGAGAAAAAAAGACTCAGAATTCAAATCTGTTTCAAGGTAGAGGAACAAAAGAGTTACACAAACAGACAACCACCCCCCGCCCCCCCCCACACACACAACCCTTCATTGCAGTGTGATTGATTACAGCAGAACAGACTGGAACCAATCTGGTTTGTTGAGTATTAGTCGCTCAGTCGTGTCTGACTCTGAGGTCCCATGGGCTGTAGCCTGCCAGGGTCCTATGTCTATGGAATTCTTCAGGCAAGAATATTGGAGTGGGTTGCCATTTCCTCCTCCAGGGGATCTTCCTGGCCCAGGGATTGAACGCGGGTCTCTCCTGCACTGCAGGTGGATTCTTTACCATCTGAGCCACCAGAGAAGCCCAACCAAGACTTCATCAAAGAGATAACAATTGCATAAAGTACCATGAAGTGCATGCCCTTCTAAAAATGGTGCTTCCCAGCAAACAGAATGCCGTGGACAATAATCACGTGAAAATATAAAGCACAAAACTATGCACTAGGATTTCAATTTCATAAATATGCCCAAATGCATATTATCCACACATATAATCTCACACACATACCCATAATTGTGATTCTTTCTGACTGTATATGAAGTAGGAAAAACTGAGATTAACCGGAGATTTTCCCTGAAGAAAGTATGGATTAGCTCAATCTCCGGGCATTTATTTGTATTCTTCAATATTCTCTGAAGCTTTTGCTTTTTGGCTGAATATGCCCTTGGACACTGATACAGGTGCAAGGAGAGATGAAGGTATTAGAAGAGATAGAATATGCTTCATGGGTAACCATACCGTAGGCTAGGTTTACGTTTCTGTGGGAGGATTAGACCACAAGATGAGGGACCTTTGTGAAGGACTGGAGAGCCTCAGGGGCAAAGAAACCTGCCCAGTTAAGGAAGGGACCAGCTGGTGTCCAATGTTTGTTGCAAGCTACTGGGAAACTTGGAATACCAGGTGCTCAGGTGAGCCATCGGGGAAGAATGTCAGGGAGAGACAGGGTAGGAGAAAGACCATGGGATCTGGGGGAGACTCGCTCTCAAGCCAGTCACAAGTCCAGTCAGCACTGGACGCCCCGAAGCATCTTCCACAACCGACACACAGCCATCTGAATGCACCTGTATCAAAACTCACTTGGGACTACTCGCCCTCCAAGGGACTCTCAGGAAAATTTCAGGAAAGCTGAAACTGATTTCTTCAACCAAGGCTAAAGTACCAGTGAGATCTGGGGTTAATCTGACCTAATTTATAATTATAGACCAACAAAGAGACTAAGATATATTTGATTTATGTACTTCATGGCTGAGGAAAAAAAAAAAAAAAACATAGATGTGGTAAAAAACAGAAGACAGGGATTGAAGTAGAGGCTACAAATGTACATACATGCATGCATAAATTCAAATTCATTGGAAGTACACCAAAATGATTAAGAAATGATTATTTATAAAGATGACTACGATTTTTCTTTTTTATATTTTCTGGCATTACAAAGCCCCCCCTTATGATTTCGTGATGCGTGCAATTGTGCTAAGCTGCTCAGTCATGTCCTGCTCTTTGCAACCCTATGGACTGCAGTCTGCCAGGCTCCTCTGTCCAGGGGATTCTCCAGGCAAGAATACTGGAGTGAGTTGCCATTCCCTCCTCCAGGGGATCTTCCCCACCGAGGGATCGAACCTACCTCTCACCTCTTCTACACTGGCAGGCGAGTTGTTTACCACTAGCACCACCTGGGAATCTCATGATACGTCTATAATTATACAAGTAACAGGAATAAAAGCAAGAAAATATAGATTTTAGATATACTGCTAGGCAAAATAACTTCCTAATGATTCAAAGCCCCTTAAAGGGGGCTAGAAAACGCACACCCTTTTTTGGTGATATAAATTAAATATATTGCGGGGGTGTCATTTGGCAACACTCCAATGAACAGCCACACTCCCCCCCGCCCCCACCACCCGCCCTGATTCTTCGTTTTTAAGACTTAAGGTGTTGAAGAGACAAGATCATGTGACCCAGGGAGGAAGGCAGATGCTGGTGGTATTCGGATCCGGACACTTGGTGTGAAGCCTCATTCTAGGTGAGATGGGCCCGTTTTACCTTCCGTCCGCTCGGGGCCTTTCCCGCTCTTGCTGGCCGCCGTACTGTTGACCGTCTCAGATGACGTGCTCAGCTTGGTACTGGGGTCCCGCTTGGGCTTGGGGGGTGGTTGTCTCCGGGAGGCACAGCTGCTGTCGTCGTCTGTGCCCCCGACCGAATGCAGCGACTGCGACCTGACCGAGAAGCCACTGGAGCAAGGATGGGGCAGCCGGTCCTGGGGCGCGGGCATCGTCATGAATCCCATGCGGAAGTGTTTGCCCACGTAGGTTCCGTCGTGGCCTCGCCCCACTTCTCCACCTATGCTGTAAGAGAAAGACGAAACCGGCGCCCGGTGAGCCAAGATGGGCAACGTCATGGGCACAAGTATGTCTGTAAGTGATGACAGTTCACGTTTTAACTTGAGACTGGTAAAGAAACGTTTCCAACAGCGCGAAAATATTCTATACTTTTGCATTCAATATGATATTAAAGTGATATGATTTGACCGTAATCAGAAATTCTGCTATACTGGTATCCAGATACTTAAAAATTAGTATTCTAAAGCAAAAAAAAAAAAAAAAAAAAAAGCCCAAAACTACCACAGAGAACATTTCATCTTCAATTCTCTTTCTTTACTTTCAGGTAAATCTTGTTAGATGCTTACTCCTTGGAAAAAAGTTATGACCAACCTAGACAGCATATTAAAAAACACAGACATTACTTTGCCAACAAAGGTCCATCTGGTCAAGGCTATGGTTCTTCCAGTCGTCATGTATGGATGTGAGAGTTGGACTTTAAAGACAGTTAAGCGCCGAAGAATTGATGCTTTTGAACTATGTTGTTGAAGACTCTTAAGAGTCCCTTGGACTGCAAGGAGATCCAACCAGTCCATCCTAAAGGAGATCAGTCCTGGGTGTTCATTGGAAGGACTGATGTTGAAGCTGAAATTCCAGTGCTTTGGCCACTTGATGCCAAGAGCTGACTCATTTGAAAAGATCCTGATCCTGGGAAAGATTGAGGGCAGGAGGAGAAGGGGACGACAGAGTATGAGATGGTTGAACGGCATCACCAACCCAATGGACATGAGTTTGGATAAACTCTAGGAGTTGGTGATGGACAGGGAGGCCTGTCACAGAGTTGGACACGACTGAATGATTTTCACTCACTTCACTTATACATACTAATACATATATGTTGTAGACCACCTTTTGACACATGACTGAGGCAGCATTTGAAACTCTTTTCAACTTCACAAGATCATCCCTACTTTTACCTAATTAGCATAGAGGGTAAAACAAAACAAACAGCAACGAAAAAGGGGATTCTGTTATGAATACAAGGGGGGAGACAGGAAGGGGTGAGGAAGTGAAGGAAGGAAGGATGAAAGAAAGGAAGAAAGAAAGAAAGGATGGGGAAATACTTGCTTAAATCAGTAAAATAATGGTCAATCTCTCTTCCGTTTCCAGAATCCGCTGGTTACACTAGTAACTTAGTTCTACTAATAAATTAGTAGAGCAACCAGGAGCGGCTGAGAGGAGCTACCCCACGTCCAAGGTTAGGGGCAGTGGCTGGGCTTTGCTGGAGCAGCCCTAAAGAGATACCCCAAGTCCAAGGTAAGAGAAATCCAAGTAAGATGGTAGGTGCTGAGAGAGGGCATCAGAGGGCAGACAGACTGAAACCACAATCACAGACAACTAGCCAATCTGAGCATATGGACCACAGCTTATCTAACTCAATGAAACTAAGCCATGCTGTATGGGGCCACCCAAGACGGACGGGTCATGGTGGAGAGGTCTGACAGAATGTGGTCCCCTGGAGAAGGGAATGGCAAACCACTTCAGTATTCTTGCCTTGAGAACCCCATGAGCAACATGAAAAGGCAGAAAGATAAGCCATTGAAAGATGAACTCCTCAGGTCAGTAGGTGCCCAATATGCTACTGGAGATCAGTGGAGAAATAACTCCAGAAAGAATGAAGGGATGGAGCCAAAGCAAAAAGAACACCCAGTTGTGGATGGGACTGATGATGGAGGCAAGGTTCAATGCTGTAAAGAGCAATATTGCAGGGGAACCTGGAATGTTAGGTCCATGAGTCAAGGCAAATTAGAAGTAGTCAAACAGATGGCAAGAGTGAACTTTGACATTCTAGGAATCAGTGAACTAAGATGGACTGGAATGAGTGAATTTAACTCAAATGACCATTATACCTACTACTGTGGGCAGGAATCCCTTAGAAGAAATGGAGTAGCCATCATAGTCAACAAAACAGTCCGAAATGCAGTACTTGGATGCAATCTCAAAAATGACAGAATGATCTCTGTTCATTTCCAAGGCAAACCATTCAATATCACGGTAATTCAAGTCTATGCCCTGACCAATAATGCTGAAGAAGCTGAAGTTGAACAGTTCTATGAAGATCTAAAATAGCTTTTAAAACTAACACCCAAAAAAGATGTCCTTTTCATTATAGGGGACTGGAATGCAAAAAAGTAGGAAGTCAAGTGATACCTGGAGTAACAGGCAAATTTGGCCTTGGAGTACAGAATGAAGCAGGGCAAAGCTAACAGAGTTTTGCCAAGAGAATGCACTGGTCAAAGAAAACACCCTCTTCCAACAACACGAGAAGACTCTACACATGGACATCACCAGATGGTCAACACTGAAATCAGATTGATTATATTCTTTGCAGCCAAAGATGGAAAATCTCTATACAGTCAGCAAAAACAAGACCAGGAGCTGACTGTGGCTCAGATCATGAACTCCTTTTTGTCAAATTGAGACTTAAATTGAAGAAAGTGGGGAAAACCACTAGACCATTCAGGTATAACCTAAATCAAATCCCTTTTGATTATACAGTGGAAGTGACAAATAGATTTAAGGGACTAGATCTGATAGACAGAGTGCCTGATGAACTATGGACAGAGGTTCGAGACATTGTACAGGAGACAGGGATCAAGACGATCCCCAAGAAAAAGAAATGCAAAAAAGCAAAATGGCTGTCTGAGGAGGCCTTACCAATAGCTGTGAAAAGAAGAGAAGCGAAAAGCAAAGGAGAAAAGGAAAGATATACCCATTTGAACGCCGATTTCCAAAGAATAGCAAGGAGAGTTAAGAAAGCCTTCCTCAGGATCAATACAAAGAAATAGAGGAAAACAATAGAATAGGAAAGAGTAGAGATCTCTTCAAGAAAATTAGAGATATGAAGGGAATATTTCATGAAAAGATGGGCTCAATAAAGGACAGGATTAGTATGGACCTAACAGAAGCAGAGGATATTAAGAAGAGTTGGCAAGAATACACAGAGCTATACAAAAAAAGATCTTCACAACCCAGATAATCACGATGGTGTGATCACTCACCTAGAGCCAAAAATCCTGGAATGTGAAGTCAAGTGGGCCTTAGGAAGTATCACTACGAACAAAGCAAGTGGAGATGATGGAATTCCAGTTCAGCTATTTCAAATCCTGAAAGATGATGCTGTGAAAGTGCTGCACTCAATATGTCAGCAAATTTGGAAAACTCAACAGTGGCCACAGGACTTTAAAAGATCAGTTTTCATTCCAACTCCAAAGAAAGGCAATGCCGAAGAATGCTGAAACTACTGCACAATTACACTCATCTCACACACTAGTAAAGTAATGCTCAAAATTCTCCAAGCCAGACTTCAGCAATACCTGAACTGTCAACTTCCAGATGTTCAAACTGGTTTTAGAAAAGGCAGAGGAACTAGAGATCAAATTGCCAACATTCCCTGGATCATTGAAAAAGCAAGAGAATTCCAGAAAAACATCTATTTCTGCTTTATTGACTATGCCAAAGTCTTTGACTGTGTGGGTCACAAAAAACTGTGGAAAATTCTGAAAGAGAAAGAGGCACCTGATCTGCCTCTTGAGAAACCTGTATGCAGGTCAGGAAGCAACAGTTAGAACTGGACATGGAACAACAGACTGGTTCTAATAGGAAAAGGAGTACATCAAGGTTGTATATTGTCATCCTGCTTATTTAACTTATATGCAGAGGACATCATGACAAACGCTGGGCTGGAAGAAGCACAAGCTGGAATCAAGATTGCCGGGAGAAATATCAATAACCTCAGATGTGCAGATGACACCACCCTTATAGCAGAAAGCAAAGACGAACTAAAGAGCCTCTTGATGAAAGTGAAAGAAGGGAGTGAAAAAGTTGGCTTAAAGCTCAACATTCAGAAAACTAAGATCATGGCATCTGGTCCCATCACTTCATGGGAAATAGATGGGGAGACAGTGGAAACAGTGTCAGACTTTATTTTTTGGGGCTCCAAAATCATTGCAGATGGTGATTGCGGTCATGAAATTAAAAGATGCTTACTCCTTGAAAGGAAAGTTATGACCAACCTAGACAACATATTAAAAAGCAGAGACATTACTTTGCTAACAAAGGTCTGTCTGGTCAAGGCTATGATTTTTCCAGTGGTCATGTATGGATGTGAGAGTGGGACTGTGAGGAAAGCTGAGCACCAAAAAATTGATGCTTTTGAACTGTGGTGTTGGAGAAGACTCTTGAGAGTCCCTTGGACTGCAAGGAGATCCAACCAGTCCATCCTAAAGGAGATCAGACCTGGGTGTTCATTGGAAGAATTGATGCTGAAGCTGAAACTCCAATACTTTGGCCACCTCATGGGAAGAGTTGACTCATTGGAAAATACCCTGATGCTGGGAGGGTTTGGGGGCAGGAGGAGAAGGGGCCGACAGAGGACGAGATGGCTGGATGGCATCACTGACTCGATGGGCATGAGTTTGAGTAAACTCCGGGAGATGGTGATGGACAGGGAGGCCTGGCTTGCTGCGATTCATGGGGTCGCAAAGAGTTGGACACGACTGAGCGACTGAACTGAACTGATGAAGTATAAAAAGTATCTTTAAGCATATGAATTTTGGGAGCCTCCTGAATCTACCTTTCCAAACATAAGCTTATTTATGCCTTTTAAAAATTTATTTCTTTAAATTTCATTTATTTATGCATTTATTCTGGTTGTGCCATGCGGCATGCAGAATCTTATTTCTCTCACCAGGAATCAAGTCCATGTCACTCTCAGTGGAAGTTGAAGTCTTAACCATTGGACCACGAGGGAAGTCCCAATTTTAATTTTATTTGTCTCTTCATTGTATCTTTCATGACTCTAAGATTTGTCATACATTTTTTAATTCCAGTAGGAACAATAATGGTAAATGAGCCTTTTTTCCATCTTCAGTGAAGCAGTTATGACAGTTTTATGACCCTTGAGAACAGAGCCAGAAAGGATTCAACTAGTGCATATGACTCTGATGCTGGCATTTCATTCTGATCACAGTTTGCTATTCAATCAAAAATGTTTTTTATGTTTATTTCATATTTTTCTGAGTATTTTGAGTTGATAGACACTAGACATACTGTCTTTGCAAAACAAAATGAAGGAATTTCAGTGGACTGTCCAGAGCAGTTGATATCTAGAAACATGAATGAAATCAAGCAAATGATTAGATGGAAGTGTTCACATCATAGTGGTCAGTCTCCTAAATCCATTCAGTGTCCTCAGGCATTTCACTTTCTGTGCTTTCTTCTAGAACGTCAGTCAAAAAATAAGCGAGAATAAATTCAAATGGAATAGTTTGTGAAAAATCAGTAAGAATTTAAGGCAGAAGTGGTAGAGGGTGGATCAGGGCGTGATGGAATGGGAAGGTTTATCATTGATTTGTGATGATTGTGACCTTAATCTTTCTCATGGAAGATGAAACATTTGATCTCATCTATCTTTGCCTCAATCATCCCATGTGTCTTTTCCTTACTGCCACTGCCATATCACTGAACAAAAGGTGCTTTGAGGACTTATTTAGACAGTCATTCCCAGGAACATATCCACGTGAGGGGATTTATGCATGTGTTAATGCACACAGGCAATTATGAGAGTATTACCAGGAATAATTGTATCAGCAATTTCTCTGTTACTTTTGACCTAAATAGCTCAAAACCTAAATATGTACCTTGTCCAGACGGATAATTAGCTCTGCTGCTTCATTTCAAAATTACCTTTTACAGCATAATACAATTTTCTCTAACTCTCTATCCTTTTGTTCCTATATGTCATGTATACACACATAGACACACACGCATACACACAAATACACATACACACTAACAACTTTTCCAAAGAGAAATTCAGTGTATGCTTTAAACAATGATAGGTCTCAGGTCAAATTTCATTTGACCAGGCTGTAAATGCAGGATGAAGATATGGGGCTAAGATAAGTCTGATAGAAAGGCCATTACCCAAGGCTAAAGTTGAGCAATAACAGTTATGGTACATTTAGGTTCAAGAGACCAGTAACGATAATTAGCCTAAAGCAAATTGAAAACTATGGAATATAGCATACAACTAACTCCTGAATGTATGAGGGGACTATGTGTAGTTTTTAAGATCTGCAAATCTCTGGACCCATACTAATGACAACTACTGAATCATATTTCTTGAATCAGTATCTCTGTAGCCAATGAATCAAATTCTGTAGCCAATAGTTTCTTAAAAACTATATCCAGATGTCTCTGTGTAGAACCCCAGCAATATTAAGAACAACACGTAGAGATATTTATGACAGATGTCTGTTCATTAGAAACAGGGAGGGAGACACAGGTATGAGAATTCAAGCAAAGGAAATTTGCCAGAGACCAGGGAAAATATCACAGATAAGACAAGTTACCATGCATTTGCAAGATCTCATTAGATTATCCTGAAGTAACAAATAATCCCTAATTCTTAGTTATTTTTAACAACACAGGTTTATTTTTTGCCTGTATTCATTAGGTTGGCTGTGCATCAGCTGTGGCTCTATTCCACATGTCTTCTTCATTCTAGGAACTAACCCCTACTGGGATATGTTCTCCTGGCAGAAAGAGAAAAACACCGAACCACACAGCTGGGCTCCAAAATCACTGCAGATGGTGACTGCAGCCATGAAATTAAGACACTTGCCCCTTGGAAGAAAAATTATGACCAACCTAGGCAGCATATTGCAAAACAGATACATTACTTTGCCAACAAAGGTCTGTCTAGTCAAAGCTATGGTTTTTCCAGTAGTCATATATGGATGTGAAAGTTGGACTATAAAGAAAGCTGAGTGCCAAAAAATTGATGCTTTTGAACTGTGGTGTTGGAGAAGACTCTTGAGAGTCCCTTAGACTGCAAGGAGATCCAACCAGTCAATCCTAAAGGAAATCAGTCCTGAATATTCATTGGAAGGACTGTTGCTGAAGCTGAAATTCCAATACTTTGGCTACCTGATGCGAAGAACTGACTCATTTGAAAAGACCCTGATGCTGGGAAAGAGTGAAGGTGGGAGGAGAAGGGGAGGACAGAGGATGAGATGGTTGGATGGCATCACCAACTCAATGGACATGAGTTTGAGTAAACTCTGGGAGTTGGAGATTGACAGGGAGGCCTGGCGTGCTGCAGTCCGTGGGGTGGCAAAGAGTCAAACACGACTGAGTGACTGAACTGAACTGAACCCACAGTGTCTCTCAAAGCTTCTGCTCAGATGGGGTATATATCATGAACTCACATTCATGGGCTAAAACCGTCTTACGGACAAGCTTGATGTTGATGGGGTGAGGGCTGAATCTCTCCAAAAGGAAAACACTGCCAATTACATGAGCATAGGTGGGGACGTATAATCCTCTCCGAGGTAGAGGGCCAAGCACTGGTACAGCACCTGTGGTATATGCCTCTGAGATCTGTCTTCAAGAGGAGACTTGACATTAGGAATTAAGGTAGCTGACAACCAGCAACCCATTGAGGGATTTTGTGCTTCTTACCCCCATATTTCTGGTCTCTACTGAGTTAGAAGTCCTGGTCTCCAAAGAAGGCACAGTCTTTCTAGACGACACAGCAAGGATCTCATGGAACATCAAAGCTGCCTCCTAAGTAATTTGAGCTCTCTTTGTATACTGGCCAGCAGGCAAGAAGACAACGTATCCATTACAGAAGAGATCATGAACCCTAATCAATATGAGAAAGTGCACCTATTCTTACAAGATGGGGCAGAGAGAAAAATGTGTGGGACATCCCTGGATACTCCCTTGCCCAGTATGGTTTTGAAAGGTCACATGCAGCAACCTAGCAAGAGAAGGTTTTGTTTACTAGACATCCCAACCTCTCATTAAATTAGTCTCACTACTAAGTGAGTGACAGAGGCCAGTCTCACACATTAGCTCAGTGTGAGAGTGAGGTGGATTTAGAATAAGTGTGAGAGGAAGGAGGTAATGAGAATTAATTGCATCCCTTATATGAACTGAATGGGGTTCCCAGGGGGCACTAGTAGTAAAGAACCTGCTGGAGGAGGAGACATAAGTGACTCAGGTTCGATCCCTGGGTTGGGAAGATTCCCTGGAAGGCATGGCAACCTATTCCAGTATTCTTGCCTAGAAATTTCCGTGAACAGAGGAGCCCGGCAGACTACAGTCCATAGGGTTGCAAAGAGTTGGACATGACTGAAGTGACTTGGCATGCATTTGAACTGGAGGGAAGGGGCCTATAGCTGATCATACCAACTGTTCCCTTGTAAGTTTCCCCTAAGGAAGAGTCCAATGGGAGCCATGAAAGAGCTCATCCCCAGATCTGCAGAAGAGCATCTGCTGAGCAGAAAAGCTCAATTGTGGTAGCCATAAAATTTCTCGATGGACAGCGGTTAGCTGCCAGCCACCAGCCACAGAGTCTTCAAATCGACTGCAGCATTTAGGTCAAGGCCACTCTGCCCATGGAAGGCTCCTGGCTGATGGTTGAGCATGAAGAGGTATGGGACTTGGTTATTTCTGCCTAGTGTGGGAGTCCTTATGTCTGGGTTCTCCCATAGGGCTGGCTGAGCCTGCCCCACAGGTACACCATGATCTGAGGCTCTTCCTATCCAATTATCTTTCTTTGCTCCTCTCCTTTCACAGGTGTGATGGTTCACTGTGGCCTGAGGCCTTCCTGCCTTTTCCTGTTCCCTTCTTATTCCAGGCATCCTCTCAATAAATCTCTTATTCTAAATTCCATCTATCTTGGTGTCTGCATTCTGGAGGGCATGAGCTGACATACTTGGGAACAATCATATAATCTCTGACATTTGGAACCCAAAGAAGGAGGAAGGAGAAAGCCTAAAAACAGAAGTGAGACCCCAGAAATAAGAAATACACGTGAAAATAGGGCAGACTCTTGCCTCAGACTGAGCATTTAAATGCTGGTTAGGGAAGTAAGAACCAACTCCAATACAGGAATACTTGGCTTGAAGTGAAAGTTATGTGGGCTGAAGAAGGCAGAGTCTTTTTGCAGTGAGACTCTAGCGCTCAAGATAGACTAGGCCTGACACATCTTATGTTATAAAAATACAAATAAGTTTCATAACCCTGAATTTAAACAAGTACACTTTTCTCACACAATGAAGGTGATGTTGCGAGATCTAATTGTCTCTTGGTTAGTTTTTCTATTATAAAATAATAAATAATTAAATAAAGCACTACTTAAATCAATGGAGGTTGTTTTCCTAGAAGTGATGGATAAAATATTTGTAAACTTCTCCAAACAAGTTATTGGCTTATGAACAGGCTGGACATGTGTTCTGGAATCACTGAGCTGTGGTTTCTATCCTTAGCTCCATTATTTAGCTCCTTTCCTTAGGCTACTGATCCCAAAGGCTATTTCCTTAAGAGATAAATAGTAGTACTGGCCCCATGGAATTGTTATCAAGTTAACCTGAAATGCTATACTGAAGCATTTAGCACAGAGTCTGACCTATAATAAGCTTCCCTGGGAGCTCAGCTGGTAAAACATCTGCCTGGATTGCAGGAGACTCTGGCTCGATTCCTGGGTTGGGAAGTTCCCCTGGAGAAGGGATAGGCTATCCACTCCAATATTCTTGGGCTTCCCTCATGATTCAGACAGTAAAGAATCCTCCTGCAATGCAGGAGACCTGGGTTCAATCCTTGTGCCGGAAGATCCCCTGGAGGAGGGCATGGCAACCCACTCCAATATTCTTTCCTGGAGAATCCCCAAGGACAGAGGAGCCTGGCTGAATATAGTCTATGGGGTTGCAAAGAGTCAGACACAAATGAGCGACTAAACACAGCACAGGACTGACACATAATACATAGTCAATAACTTTAGCTTTGCAATTCCTTCTTTTAAGTCCAATCCTCCAGAATTTTGTTTATGGGATGATCATTTGCAGTGTTAGCCTACATCTCTAAAAATTGGTGTATGGTACCACATAACCTCAACAAAACTTCACACAAAGTCAAAACAAAATCTTACATTTAACTTAAAATAACCTAGTCTTTTTCAACACTTTGCTTCGATTTTTTAAAGTACCTGTTGATCAAGACTGACAAAGAAAGGTACAAAACAGGAACTTCAAAACTGCTTTGACAACACTGTTCAACAAAGATTGTTACTTATCTTGCTGTCTTCTTGAAAATCCATCAGCATTACTGTTTTATATCTCCTTCTGAGAAATGCCTCTTTTCAGAGATGAAAACACAACCTCTGAGAAGGGTGAGCTGCCAAGGTGAGATGTCAACTCTAAGAGTGACAGAGGTATTGCTTCTCTGTGTAGTTTTGAAGCAAACATGCCAATAGCTCATTTTAGTCTTCCTGGGAATCACCGGAAAAAAATAGAACCCTAGTTCATATGTTTATCCTCTTTCAAGCATATCTAGGAAGTTGGGATGCAAACTCAGGGGTTACCTAAGAGTTTGTTTGCTTGGATTTTTTTTTTGGTGGGGTGAGGAGTAACAGTTCTGCAAAAAGTGTTGTAGTAAAGAGTTAGGTGGCTCAGATGGTAAGCCAGCAATGCAGGAGAGACAGGTTTGATCCTTGGGTTAGGAAGTTGGGAAGATCCCCTAGAAAAGGGAATGCCCCCCTCTAGTATTCTTGCCTGGAGAATTCTATGGACAGAGGAACCTGGGGGGCTATAGTCCATAGCATCACAAAAAGTCAAACAGTCCTGTGAAGCTAAGTTCAAAAATTCATCTCTGACCCTGATGCACAATCCAGTGTATTTTTACCTTTGCAAAATTCTGAACCACCTGGAATTTTTTCTGTTAATTTTTCTAGATGATTTGATCATATTAGGGAGAAGGAAAATTAAATCATAAAATAAATGAGGAAAGTCTGAAAAGGAAATGAAGACTGTATCTTTAAAAGAGATAGTATAACTTGCCTGTGGACAAGTTGACCACTGTTATCTGCTAACTATTCAAATCTCTCATGTTAGGCATTTTACAATGAATTAATAGAAGGAAATTAATATTTTATTGAATAAAATAACTACTTAAAAAGTTTGTATTTGATGCTGTCTTCCTCTTACTTTCTCCACAGCTGCATGGGACCAAAAGCTAATGACCCTCTGCTGCCCCATGAGTCCCCACGATCCCACTCACCAGGGGGCTCCTGCTCTAGAACTTGTCATTTGCCCCCTCAGCAATGACCTCTTGGAGGCATCATTTCCCACTAAAACAACCTGAGCTTATGAAAAATTAGACATAGAAAGAACCAAGAGATGGTATGTTATACTTTTCCCTCTTTTGACAGCAATATGCCCCAACCCAAAGTCAGACTTTTAAGAGAGAGCTTGATTCATTACATTTTCCACAATATTTGATGGAAGGAAATTGTCATACAATTCATCCTCATAGCCCTATTAATCTTTGATGAGTACAAGTGGCTCTTCACATTCACTCATCTGGAGCTTCATGCAGACAAGAGTCTTCTTGTCTTCTTGCTCACTGCTGTTAACACTATCGTATTACAAGTGCTCAAACATTCATGTTTTATGAAGGAAGACGTGAAGAAAGGAAGTAAGTCCACTCTGGGGAGAGAGAGGGATGGCTTAGAGGATTTCCTGAACTTCTGTCATCTGTGCCTCCCTGGGATTCATTCTCTCTACTCCTAGCAATGGTAACTCCTATGTGGAGATAAGTCTTCTTCCTCTCAGTCTAACACATTACTCAGCCAATCAACCACCAGATCCCTGTGGCCACTGTGACTGTTGTAGAGACTGGACAATTCCTCAAGTTGGTTGAACGACAGTAAACCCAGGTTCTGTGTAGCAGCTCAGACGTGCCTCAACCCTCTTGCCAGTACAAAGGGAGGCTAGTGGGACCAGGTCTGTGGCATTGTAGGCCTCGATCTAGATATGCCTGCAGCTAGGTCAGGTGGCTAAGTGGTAAAGAATTTCCCTGCCGATGCAGGAGACACAGGTTTGATCCTTGGGTTGGGAAGATCCCCTGGAGGAAGAAATGGCAACCCGCTCCAGTTTTCTTGCCTGGAAAATCCCATGAACAAAGGAACTGGTGGGCTACAGTTCATGGTGTCACAGAGTCAGGTATGACTGAACACACACACATGCAGAGGTCAGGTGTAAGATCAATTTTGGACACGATGGTGTTAGAATGAGTCTCAGTGTCCTTCTAGCATCTTCTCTGTTGCATTCACCCTGATGATGACCCTTTCTCCTGTAGAATTGCTAGTTTAAGGTCTACAGTTCATGGGGTCGCAAAGAATCAGACACAACTGATCACCACATAGGTCAATCCTAGGACTCATCAGTTTTGTCAAATGCTAAATTCCCTTTGGTTAAAGCCCAGTATAGTTGGGCTTTCTGGCGCTTACATTGTAATGCAGTTCTAAATGAACCATTACAATGCAGAAATTACTAAATAAATGTTAGTGGGGGCTAACATCTCAGAAATATAGCTTCTATCAGGAAAGGACTAGGAATAATACAAGGCAGGAAATTAATGCGTCTTTTTTATTTATTGCTTGAAAATGCCCTTTCTATTTAGCATTATAAGTGGAAGTAGTTAACTACTGGATACGTTTGCCCCAAATGTATGTTTTTACTCATGCAGTACACTTTGATGTGGAAACTGGACTCCAGTAATACCAAACTGTGTTCATATTTTCTTCCAAATTGTTCACTCACCATTACCATTAATGTCTTCCCTGAGCCCAGCTTGCTTATTCAGAGCCATAATATGTGGTTTTCTTGCCTTAGGGTCAGTCATTTTTACCACTTCACATCCTCAGTGATATCTGTTTCCTACTTTTGTGCTACTGATATCTTAACTCTCTCACGTTTTTTTCCAGACATCAATTTCCTGTGTCTGGCTGTTTATTGATGCTTCTCAGGTCTTAAGATCAAGTGTTAAAAATGGGATCATTGCATATCTTTTTATTACCTGCTGTGGTGACTTATAATAGCAAAACAAAACAACGGGAAACAAAGAAATTGTCCCAAAAAGAAGGGATGAAGTTTCGGTTAACTTCAGCTGTTATATTTAAAACTGATATACTTAAGCAACAATTGTATTTATTTCTCCTTACTAAAAGATATTTTAACTTTGCCTAAAATTTGGTTTCTCGGAAAGAATATTAAATGTGTAATCAACCATTGACTAGCTATCTAATTTTAGATGGGCGACGCATACTTTCTGAACCTCCATTACCTTTATTTTTACTGAGGTATGAAATACTTTCCAGAGTTATTATAAGTTAAAAGAGATCAAATATGTCAAAGACACCTATCAAGTTACCCTGTATAAGTCAAGTACATTTCCCCTATTTGGCACCATAAAAGAAAAAATACTTTAAGAGTAAAAATACATTTTGCTTATTTCTCTAAGGAGGCTTTGGCAATAATCATCAGGCAATATACTCCTAAGACCAAATTGGGGAAAAGGGGAAGGGGAAGATCCCGCTTGAAAATGGAAAAGTAATAAAAATAAATAATTTATATTTTCTGTCATAATTACAAGTTAGGTATCATACAGAGTTGAACAGATCTTTTGAATGGATCTTATGGCTATTTCTCTAAAAAATATGATAATTCAAGATTTTTATGAAAGTTAGGGCTTAAAGTAGTCATGGCAAGTGAGTTATGCTTGAAAAACAAATATGTCATTATTTTTTTTTTTTTTTTTAATTTTTTTTTATTTTTTTAAATATTATTTTATTAGTTGGAGGCCAATCACTTTACAACATTTCAGTGGGTTTTGTCATACATTGATATGGATCAGCCATATAGTTACACGTATGTCAAATATGTCATTATTTATCATAAGTGCTTATTGCCAAGAGTTTGAAGGTGATATTGTGGCCCATTGATTGGTCATAAAGTGAAGAACTTAGAATGGGGAATAGAGAGATTTTTTTAAAACTTTATCAACGTTCTTATTATTCACTTCTGAGGTTCTTAAAAGACAGAACTAAAATCTAAAGCTTATTAAAGGCATAACAAATTCTATGGAACATCTTTAAGAGACTTATTTTTACTTGAAACATGACAAGTGCTTTTAAGATTAGCATATGCTATTATCTATGGTACTTTGAAATCTAAAATTAAAACGGTCCTTATTCCTATACACAAATAAGACTTCTCTACTCTTTAAAGTATCATGGCTTGAATAAGATTATACGGAAAATTCAAATCAAATTATGATATTCAGATTCAACTTAGAATATAGTTTACAGAAGTTCACAACGTGGGAGATCTTTTCCAAAAATTCAACTGAAGAAGGGGAGGTTCTGGAAAATATATGTTTTATTTGTATCTTCAAAACTAACATAAGCTTTGAATATGGTTTGAGAACATGCCAAGTTTTTACAAATGAGTTTAGCTAACCATATGTGGCTCATTTCTCAATCTAGAAGTAGAGGCTAGAAATATAGAACGTTAACATATAATGGCCTTGAGCTTCCTGGGCATAAGGCTAACATAAAGCCAGTTTAAAGTATAATGATAAGTTTGGCTGCCTAAAGTTATTGTTTTTATGGAGAAAGAAAAAATTCTATGTGTTGAGCCACTTAATTCATTGACACACTATTTATTTATGAAGTATCCGAGTGCCTACCCTTGGCTGGGCAGTAACCAGAGCAGAGAGGTCCCTGTTCTCAGGGCATCACAGGCTATTGAACCAGCATGATTTCAGCCCCATGTGATCAGACGTTCTTTCAGAGGAAGTACGAGGCAGGTGCAATGGAAGCACAAGTCCTGGGGCCCGAACCATGGCTGAAGGTCTGGGAAGTCCCTTGGGAAGAAGTGACTCTCCAGGTCATGCAGAGCATGAGTAAAACAAAGAGAAGGGATAGCAGTGGAGAGAAGAGAATGTGTGTACTGACAGCTGAAATCAAGAGAAAGTGAAAAATTACAGAGGTATATGGGCAGAACTTCACTGGACCTGTTAGTCCCGTATTTTAATGGTTTGAACTGGACTTAGCTCAAAAAGGAAACCCAGTAAGTATTTATTAGCTAAATGAGTGGAGCAATGTGTGTATGATTGGGAATAACTCCCAAATTTCTTAAGCACACTTAATAATATTCTGCTCTATGTGCTTCCCAGGTATTACTAGTGATAAAGAACCTGCCACCAACAAAGGAGACATAAGAGATGTGGGTTCGATTCCTGGGTTGGGAAGATCCCCTGGAGGAGGGCATGGCAACCCACTCCAGTGTTCTTGCCTGGAGAATCCCATGGACAGAGGAGCCTGGCAGGCGGGCTACAGTCCGTGAGGTCTCAGAGACACAACTAAAGCGACTTAGTACACACATTTTGCTCTATTTCTTCCTTTCCTGCAGTTGCCATTTTCTTAGTTTATGATGAAGGAGAAAGGAAAAATCTGTGAATATTCACACACTATTAATTCTTGTCCTTGTTATAAGGGTAATCTGAAGGCAGGGATCAGTTTAATTCCCTCCTCTCCATTTCCCCTGGCCTGTTTAGTTTTAGGTGCTCATCAGTTCTGGGCTAAATTAATGCAATTGCCTCTTAGCGGATCTTTCTCCACGGTGCCGCCAGATTTATCCTTGTAAATGCAGATTTGCTCATGTCACTCCCTAAATTAAAACCCTGTGATAGCTTTTCCATTTCTTCAGACTAAAAATCCAAACTTTTATGTGACACTCAAGGTTTTTTCAGATTTTGATCCTATACCAAATCTCATCTGCCATGTTTTCTCTCCTTGACCTTAAAATCACCCGAATACAAGATGTTCCCACCTTAACTTTGTTCCAGATGGTTGATCCAGGGATAGGATTCAAGAGTGACTATGTGACGAAGGGCGGCAATGACTTTTGAGGACAGAGGCAGGTTAAGTTGTGACTTCAGCCAGCAGTCCTACTACCCTGCCTGCTTGAGCTTCTTCCTTTGGCTAAATCATGTTTAAAGACGTAATTCAGGAACTTCCCTGGCCGCCCAATGGTTAGTTGGAATGCTTCCACTGCAGGAGGCGCAATTTTGATCCCTGGTCAGGGACCCAAGATCCCATATGCCACGCAGCCAAAAAGGAAAAAAAAAAAAAAAAAGCAATCCAGATGTGGCTTTTTGAGGAAGGTTTATATATGTGCGCTTGGTTACTCAGTCATGTCCAGCTCTTTGTAACTCCATGGACTGTAGTCTGCCAGGCTCTTTTGTATTAAAAGTCAGTCTTTTCAAGTTTGATCACCACGCCTCTCTATGGCTGACAGAGGGCTCTGTCCTTCTCCATATCAGAGCACCTCCTTCAAGATACTCTAGAGTTGTCATCTGTGAGTTGATCGCTTCTCGTCTGTGGGCTACATGAGGGACAGACCGTGAATTATTTGCAGCAAGTGGAAAGTTAAGTGGAGATAATGGAAGGGAGGGAAAGATATGATCCATGAAAAATTGCTTGATATTTTCAGAGCCTTTCTTTCTAAAAACTCTTATGACTTGAGCATTTTCGAACTGTCATTAGAAAGAAAAGTTTTCCAGGACGTTGTGGAACTCAAGTATCCAATAATTATTTTCACTGTTCAAACAAAACAGAGGCTTCTAATAGTCACCTGTCATACTGTGTATAGACCGAATGGATGCCTGAAATGATACAGTGGAAGTTTAGAGAACTAATTTTTATTTAACAAATCGCTGGATTAGATAGAATTCTTATACTTTGTAAAACATTTTGACTAACAGCCACAGCACTCTGAATGTCCCTGGCCTTTATGCTGTGAAGACTGAATTGTATGCAGAATCAGTTAAGTTTGCCCTCAAAACTGCTTATGTCAATTGCACTTGTTCCTATAACTATATTATCAAATAGTATATAAACCAAAGAAATGTGAGTTTGAACAATTAGTGAGAGTTTCTCCAAAAACTTTGTTGAGAAACTATGTTAATGGTTTTTAAGATACTCAATAAAAGAAGTTTGACTGAAAAAAAAAAAATGGTGCTTTGGATGTGGTGAGATTAGGGTAAATTTGTTAAATCTAAAAGGAATCTGAACTGTGTTTATTTGTTTGTTTCTCCAAAGGTCTTTAAATTTGGACTCAGCTTTAAAGAAACCGAAACTAAATTAAAATGAAAACTAATAAGATGTATTTTGTGCCTAAAGATTATATGGAAATCCAATTAGGGAAAGCACACACAAATAAAAGACTGTATTTTAAAATTTGGTAAACAATGTGTATTTACTTTACATCTTTACATTTTACAGAGTTTTATATGGATTTATGTGTTCTTTTTTAAAAAATATTGCTCCAATTTTTCAATATTTTGTTTAATCAGTCCCAATCACACTAGATCTAGATCTTCTGTATTTATATTCTATTAAAAAATCATCAAGCAAAGAGCCTGGCACACAGTAGTCTCGATAAGTCTCAAAAAATGTTGATTTCCTTCCTCCCTATCAAAAAAAAAATGATCCTACAAAATTATCCACTAAAGACTCAAAGATAATTGATTCAAAGAAAGTTGTTTTGGAACTAGTCATTGACCTACAGGAAGTCAAATTTTTATTCGGGGAGAATTGTTTATAGTCGATTACATAGTCAATAAAATAATGTAAAAGGTTAATTTACTCGTAGAAAATTATTTGAACAATTACATTCTTGAAGGCACTTTGGAAATGGCTCTGGAGGTAGAACATGTTTTCCTAGTGGTGATGACATACAAAGCA
This sequence comes from Muntiacus reevesi, assembly GCF_963930625.1. Lineage (NCBI taxonomy): Eukaryota > Metazoa > Chordata > Mammalia > Artiodactyla > Cervidae > Muntiacus > Muntiacus reevesi. The sequence goes on from NC_089251.1 coordinate 123,368,226, forward strand.
ATGCCCTGAATTCAGGAAAGTGAAAAGTCACTCAGTCGTGTCTGGCTCTTTGTGACCCCATGGACTATACAGTGCATGGAATTCTCCAGGCCAGAATACTGGAGTGGGTAGCCGTTCCCTTCTCCAGGGGACTTTCCCAACCCAGGGATTGAACCTAGGTCTCCCACATTGCAAGCGGATTCTTTACCAGCTGAGCTACTAGGGAACTCCAAGAATACTAGAGTGGGTAGCCTGTCCCCTCTCTAGCAGATCTTCTTGACCAAGGAATCGAACCAACCAGAGTCTTCTGCATTGCAGGTGGATTCTTTATCAGCTGAGCTCAGAAAAGCCCAAGAACTGTACAATTCAAGAAAGTAGCAGATGTCAAGCTCTTCGGTACCATTTCAAGATATTTTCTCTTTTGAGAAGGTACAAATCAGCATTGGGGTACCTAGTGACTTTCTCATCCCAAACCATTATTCATGACATCACATTAGATGCTGACATCACCACTGAAAGTATTTGCTATTGTTTTTTGCTCAAAACTAGCAAAACATGTATCACATTTTGGCGAGTCTGTATTATTCATAATATTGGTAAAAAGGAATTTGTATAGCCCAAAGTTATTTTTCATATGATTTTACACCCCCAAAATAATTTTACCTTGAATCTGTAAAGTTCCCAAGTACAAAACCACCTACCTATTCACCGACCTTCTACAAGCGATGTGACACAGTTTGCCAAGAAAAATCAGGAAACCAGAATAAAAAAGCTGTAGTGTCAGCTCTATCTTAAACATAAGGCATTCACCCTTTCCAATCACTTGAAATATATATTTCTGTCAGTAATGGCATCTTAAAATTTAATGGAATGATGCTCTAAATGTTTTGGGCAAAAGAAAGCTTCAAAAGCATTATAGAAAGTACCTATAAATGCAGAGTATTTAAACACAGTGAAATATTACTTGCAAACTATTTTGCTCAGGTCTCAGAAATATTGTGCAGTTTAAATAGAGCTATGAGCTATGAAAGGGAATAATACACTTCAGAAAGTTCAAGTTCTAAAATAATTGTGAAAAATGAGTTGCCAATGAATAAAAAGATATCACTCTTTCATCTTCCGTATCAAACCAATAATCATCATGTCTTTCTAAATAATATTTTCAAATTATCCAAATACAACTAAATTTGTCTTTCCTAGATGTTAAGACAGTATTATACTGACAAATGGTTCATGGCATAATGACTGTTTAGGACACCTCGTGTGTGTTATGTTACGTGTGTTAGTTGTTCAGTTGTGTCCGACTCTTTGCAACCCCACAGACTGTAGCCCGCCAGGCTTCTCTGTCCATGGAATTCTCCAGGCAAGAATACTGGAGTGGATTTCCATTTCCTTCTCCACTTCCCTAAAGGTTAAAATAACATTATACTGACAAATGGTACATGGCATAATGACTGTTTAGGACACCTAGGTTTTGGTAAATCCAAGCCCAGGCCCTCAGCAGAGCTCACCTCAAAGTCTCTTTCACTGAGAAGATTGTTACCCTCTTATAAGGAAACCCTTGCTTCTTCATCTGTGATTGATTCTTTCCACATCATTATCTATATACTCTTCCTCTGGTTTTCTGACTCAATCTCTCTTATAGGATTTTCTGACATACATTCATCCTTCTTCTGTGTAGTCCTTTGGCTTAATCTCATTGACAATCCAGAAGATTCCAGGCTCCCCTTTCTTTAGAAGCACTTTTCTTCACACCTGTGTGAGCTGCTGCCCATCTCTCTCATTCTTTCTCTTTTTCCTTTCACTCTTCCTCTCTCCCTCCCTTCTTCTTTCCCCTTTTACTCTACCTTCCTGCCTTTCTTCCATTTCTCACATTCATTTATTAAGTCATTCATTTATATGTAATTTGCAAATATTTACTGAGCATCTCTTTTGCATCCAAAACATCATTAGCTGCTAAAGATGCACCTTGAAACAGGACGTCAAGTTCTCAAAAGTCTGGTCTCTCTTGTGACTGATCCACGGATCACACCCTCTCTGTGTCCATTGTTATCTGACTTCTGCTACCGAAGTCTGCTGAAATGGTTTCCTTAAAACACACTCTTTCCTCGCAAAGTCTATAATCTAGGAGATTTTCTTTTTTCTTTGTCTAGATTCTTGTTGGTCTCTTTAGAGCTGTTTTCACTCTTTTAGACCACAGCTGCTTTCTAGAACGTCCCATTTTTCTTGGCTTCCCTGAAAATGTCCTCTGTTATTTTTTCATCTTTCTGGTTGCTCCTGCTTGTTATCTTTACTGACTTCTCTTCTTGCCCCTCAGGCTTCAGTATAAACCAAAGTTCTCTTTCCATTGTTGTCCATTCTCTGTACATGTCCTTGACAGCTATTAATTTTTTTTAATTTTTTTCATTTATTTTTATTAGTTGGAGGCTAATTACTTTACAATATTGTAGTGGGTTTTGTCATACATTGACATGAATCAGCCATGGAGTAACATGTATTCCCCATCTGGATCCCCCTCACAGCTATCAATTTTTAAGAGTTCAACACTCTATTCTACTTACATGATTTCTAAATCTAATATTCCACTGTTTCTTAAATTCTGAGACATATACTTGCACTCCCCACAAATGCTGGGTATTTTCAAATGGATGTCCCTTTGATATGCAAGGTCAGTATGTTCCAAAACCAATTCAGCATCATCTCTTATTTCCTTCTATTGAAACTTGGTGTTCAGTAGCATCCTCATGCTACCAGTCACAGAACAGAAATTCCCAAGCAATTCCACACCTACAATCTTCCTATGTACATTCTGGTCAACAAATCCTTCCTCTGCTGTTTGGTTCTGACATTGGTCTCCTATCGTCAAACCATCAGTGAGGCTTTAATTAACTTTTGTCTTGGTTACTAAGTGGATTCTCAATCTGAATCCCACCTCAGTATTCACTCACCTCAACAATGATCCTAAAAATAAAAGAAAGAAATAATATTACCTCTTTCTTCTATAGAGCCTTCAGTACTACCCAAAAATAGAGTCTAGTTTATCTGTAAGGCAACTCAGACTTTGTACATATGGCCCAGCTTCGTTTCCACCCACTCCATAATTCTGTCTTCCTGGGATCTCTTCCTCTTCAAACTATATCTCCATTTGAAAAAAAAATAAATTTCATGTTCCTCAGAGCATAACTTGAGTGCCACATTCTCCCTGAACCTTTTATTAATACTCTCTCTCCTCTATCTTGAATTTCTTGTGTGTTTTTTGTCACTGTCTGCCATATAGCTATCATACACAAACATGAGATTCTAGAATTTTTTGAGGATGGGGATCAAATTTTGTACATTTCTTTATCTCCCATAGTATCAGGTATGCTTCTTTGCACATAGAAAGTAACATATACATGTTTAGGAATTTAAAGTAAATTTAGATGATAATGAAAATGAATATGGAGTAAATTATTTTAGCTCAGTATTTCCAAGTGTATATTAAATTAAAGGATTAAAACTGTCAAGAAATTCCTTCAATAAATAAGTCTGGAAGACCATTTTTTTTAAATAGAAGTTTGGTTTGGAAGAAAGTGAAGAGGTAAAGTGAAGTTTAGAGAATTTCACTTCTTCCAGAAATTCCCAGCCTCTCAAGAAGACTGAGCTCAAGGTCTGCAACTGAATAAATAACCAAGCCATTGTTTTTCTAGGAAGTACTGATAAAGCGGAAAAAAATCTATAATCGTTGCATCTACTGAAAAAGACACTATAAATCTCACACGCACAGACAGACATGCATACACACTCACAGACACGCATACACACACACACACACACACACACACACACGCACGCACACACACACACACTGTACGCATGCTTTTTCCACCCTAGTTGGGAGATTTCTGTTTCTAGCTCTGCTTGCACATCACCATATGACCAGAAGACCACTGGAGAAATAATGTCCAAATAGGTTCTTTCACCTACCACTAGGGTAGTATTATAATACTTTACCCAGCAGTCATTCATGATATTTGTGGCATTAAAATGTGAGCATAAAACAAAGTCAGGTTATATTCATGAAGTGTTTTTCCTATTTAAACACAGAAATCATTTTTTTCTATTGAACACACTATCTTGGCAAACTGGTAAGTCTGGGAACTGTATTCCTTGGCATTTTTAAAGTTCATTTTTAAAAAATGCCTGCCATTTTAAAATCCAACCTTCTAACTCTCATCCATATAATGAGTGACTTGTAAATGGAATCGCTCGAGATACTGCTTAAGAACAAAACCTTCATCATAGATGCATTAGTTACTCTAAACAGAGTGGCCATTGTGCAGTCTTTATACACATCAGGTTTACATCTGCTTAATGTACCCAAATGTAATAATATAAAAGACTGAAAAATAGATGCCGTAGATTGCCTATGCAGAGGTCAGAAGCTTGGCTCTGCTTTTCTAGAATGACTTTCCGGGAACAATTTCCCAGATTGGTTTCCTTCAGACAAAATGATTGAACTGAATGCTCCCTGTCAATGCATGCACTTGGATTATTCACTTTAAAGTGCAACACTTAAGGGCTTCAGGGTCCAGTGTTAAAAATTTGCTTCTGATCAAACCTCATCATCTCCTACACATCTTTATTGATAACAAATTAGAAGCTATTATCACAATAGTTTAGCAACAGTTTTAATGCCCACAGTGCATCTTAAAATAAAAAGAAACAATTTGCCCATTATAATGGATGTGGTATCTTAGCTGGCCTCATTATAATATTTATCATCTGTTATTTGTTGCCTGTGTTACACAATAGTGAAAAATACACAGCCCCCAGGGTTTACCATTTAATGGAAAGCATATTTGAATTTAAAATCTACCCTATTGAAATAAACCCTTCTTATGCACATCTAAGGGGAGCAAGGACATGTGAATTCGTGGCTGCCTTAGTGAAAAGGAAGTTTCTTGTTTTCTGAGGAATGGTTCAACTTAAGGAGGACAATTAATGTAATGATTCTTTGGCAAAGGTCGATTTTTACTGCATTTATAACTATCATTTGTGAGCATCTGTTTTAAGTTTTTTTAAGCATTTGCAAACTTTGGATTCCAGGTTGGAATCACCAAAAGAGATTTTCATTACAACTCATTTAGCTTAAAAAGTGGAAAAATTGGTAAATTTTAGGCTAACTTAGGAACATTGAAGACACAATGTTAAATATACACACATTCCCTGGTCACTCAATTTTTTGAAATCTTTTCCTCAAATATTTCCTTTTCTTCTTCCTATCTCAGCCCCCTCTCTCATAGTCAGAACCTATCCTTTCAATAACCAGTAACTTTACTCCCTCCATAACCTTAAGTTTAAGCATCTGTATCATTGACTACCAACACCTGTCTATTTTTTGCTCACTACCTCTGCCTAATCTCTAATCTCCTTTGACACTTTTTTGAAACCTCTTATCTACTGATCTTGCAATCATCTCCATGTTCCTCCTCAATTGCTGTAAAACTTGTGTTTCTGTGAGCAGCTTAAGTTTTATGAACAATTGTTATTATTACTGCTTGTCAACTACCGTCAACACCCTTGTCCTTGTGTTGTTATATTAATATGATGAACATGGGTGTATCAAGTGCAGAAGTCATGATCAGTCAATTCTGGGTAATAACAACAAGGCTGTCATCATCACATGCAGATGACCTCAAGCAAAGAACCAGATTTACTCTGCAACCTTTTCCTCTAATGGTTCTCCCAGAGCATTACTGGGTCAGTCTACTGAAGATCCATTAAACGGTACACTCCTTTGCTTAAATGTCCCTAATAATATTTGATCTTAAAATATTTTCTGATGTGACAATAACATACACATTCAAACTTATTTTCTGGTACTATACTTCTCGATATCCTTTCTGTGCTGATAATCCCCTTCAAAAACACAGATACCTGATTAATTAACAATTTGCTATTTAAACTCATAATTATTGAAGACCTATCTGTGCCAGACTAGGTCCCAGTCTTTCAACAGAGACCAAGATTGTTTATCTTTCCCAAACTTAAGAGGCTAGCAGAACTGGATGATCAAGACTAATGCCAGGTGATAAAGAAACTGCCTGCCAATGCAGGAAACAGAAGAGATGCAGGTTCGACCCCAGGGTCTGGAAGATGCCCTGCAGGAGGGCATGGTAATCCACTCCAGTATTCTTGCCTGGAGAATCCCATGGACAAAGGAGCCTGACAGGTTACAGTCCACGGGGTCACAGAGTCGGACATGACTAAAGCAACTCAGCAAGCAAGGAAGAAAATAGAATAAAAATGAAAGATGTGATGAAAGAAAGTGGAAGGGACCTGCTTTAGACAGGGGGATGAGGGAATAATTCATTATTCATAGAAGATATCCTTTCCCCTTCTATAAATTCTACATATCCTTTAAAATATACCATCTATTCATCAATTCACTCTCACCAGTAGCTGATCTCTCTAAGCTTCTCTACTTTCTTAGCCCTTAGAAGTGCAAATATAACAGATTTTTTCAATTAATTTAATAATTTTGAGTTTTTGTTCCCAAATAAATTAGAAGTTCCTAAAGTGAAAAAGAGAGTCAGTGTTGTCTCTTATGCTTATTTTTAGCTCCCATAGATCCTAGCACAGTCCTGAAAATTTAGAAGACTATATTGACAGAAAAACTGATCTACCAATATTTCTTTATAAATTATCAAAATAAGTACAAGTGTAGAATTTTTACAATGAAGAAGTTATGTGAGCAGTATTAATTTAATTCTGTGTGATAAGCAAATAAATACTTTCAATTTTTTTTTCCCAGCCAAATTTGAAGAGTTTAGATAAAGATGCATTGTTTTGGGTCGGTATTAATAGCTTTAATGATAGTGATATAAGAAATATAGATATAAACAAGCTGCATATATTTAACATTCTTGTGAACCCAGGTTAACAAGATCCGCTCTCCCCCACCCCGCATAAGGATGTAAGTAAAGAAGTGATTACCTTGTGTATACAAGCTCAAAGAACAGAAAGCGATCTGTGCTATGCTAAGTCACTTCATCCATGTCCGATTCTTTGCACCCCACTGACTGTAGCCCACCAGGCGCCTCTGCCCATGGGATTATCCAGACAAGAATACTGAAGTAGGTTGCCACGCCCTCCTCCGGGGGATGTATCTCCTCACCGTTTTCCCCACTGTACCTCAATTCCCAAGGCATCATTAACATAAATAGAAAACAACATTCCCCTATACAATGTGACCAAGTCAGATAATAAAAAAAAAAGAAACCAAAGTCATACCTTGACAGGTACATGGGGAAGGTCTATTTTCAAATCATTTCTTTCAAACCTCTTTTACCCTTTCTGAGACACAGTTTCTTGGAAGGAATGAAATTTTGTATCTTGATTTCTGGTATCTTCCCTTCAAAAACCACAAGCAGGTTCTGGAGCAGAAATGAATGGCTAATTGAGACAATAAGGTGAATCCAGCCAAACTGGTCACTTCAAAGTAAAGTGCTAGTGACTGAACCTACAAAACGGAGGGGATTTGATGTGACTGTATGCATCACGGCAAATGACTCATTCCTGCCTTTTGAAATCATCCTCAAAATCAAGCAAACTAATACTTCCCGTTTTCACCCAGAGATCTAGAGACTATTCTCAGAAAATCAGGTGACAGAAAGTTTGGTTCACATCCAGTTTTGTGGGGAGACACAGTCATTGAGTAATTTGTCTGGCTCAGTGAATGTCAGTGATGTATGTGTCACATTCCCTCATGTTCAGGGAACTGCCAGTGTTCCCACCAACTTGGATTTATAAAATATTTGCCTTCTTGGGAGTACTGAATGCTGTCATACTTTTCATGTGATGTGTCCTCACAAGCGCATCCTCATTTTACCAATTAAATAACTGAGTAATAAAGAGTGAAACTAACAAGAAGAGACTTGGATTGGAAGTGAGATTAAAGAGGTAACTGGAAACAAGGACATAATTCATAGCTGCTGGATTCCACTTTGAGTGGCTTGGGATGTCATTGGCGAGATTTCCAGTTATACGTGGAGCTGATTACCTGGCTAGGCAGAACATCTCCTGCACTTATCTTCCCAACTCCAAGGTGACTTCACATTGCTGGTTTGAAATTAGACACAATAGAAATATTTACACAGGGGGAACTTAGCAAATGTCACCCATCAAGTCCAGGTAAAGGTGATTCTAAGAGTTTTTGGTGATTTAAACAAAAGAGTGAGGTAGTGTAAAGTTCCAAGTTAATAATGGGAGTTGAGGGGTAAGAGTGTGTGTGTGTGTGTGTGTGTGTACACACTCAGTCATGTCTGACTCTTTGCAATCCCATGGACTTTAACCCACCAGGCTCCTCTGTCCAGGAAATTTTCCAGGCAAGAATTTTGGAGCAGGTTGCCAGACACAGGGATCAAACCAGCGTCTCTTGTGTCTCTTGCCTTGACAGGTAGATTCTTTACCACTGTGCCACCTGAGAAGCCCCAGAGCAAGAACAAAGTGAAAGATCAAATAGCCACAGCATTGTGCTAATCTTGGAGAGACCCCGAGTGACTTGAGCTAGGGTGGTGACCGTGGATACAGAAAGAAGAGTTTCCTTGCAAATCTGCTGTTAAGACAACAGCTCTACCAGTCGTCTTGGGAAAGTATAAAAATACTTTTGTGTAAAATCTCCCATTATTTTTATGTTGGCCTTTCTGTACACCATGTTTAGGTAAACATGGCTATGAGCAGATGTCACTCTTCAGCTTTCAGTTCACCACCCTGAACCAATCCATCTTCTTACTGATGACATCACTCTTTACTAATATATGCTTTGGAAATGCATTTTAAACACTCTTTTTAAAAAACATAATTGTTGTTATAAAAAATGCTATTTTCCCCCTAAGCCACAATGTCAAAAAAAACCTCTCATAAAAGGCAGCCTCCCTACATTATCCTTTCCTAAATCATGGTAGAAGAAAGAGCTCTGAATTAAAGATCAAGAACTCTTGACTTCTGGTCTTGACTCTGTCAGGCATTGAATCTTTCTGATTCTCAGTTTTGTCAACTACAAAATGTGGATAATGACAACTCTGCTCCCAGTGTTGTCAGGCAAGTCTAGCAGATACAAAGTAGCATACATAAATTGGATAAACAAAATTCTACTGTATAACACAGGGAACTATATTCAATATCCTGTGATAAACTATAATGGAAAAGAATATGAAAAAAATGTATATATGTGTAACTGTCACTCTGTTGTACAGCAGAAGTTAACACAACATTGTAAATCAACTATACTTCAATGAAATAATGTTTTTTAAATGTTCTTATTTCAGCAGACCCTACGTTATACTCTGCACCATACTGATAGAATACATTGTGGAAATAGCATCCAAATTATGAGTATTTTACATTTATACAAGATAAATTTATTCTTCAGGTGATATGCTTGTCACAGTGTCCTTGTGAATATGCCATATAGTATGATTATACCTGCTTTATGAATAAAGAAACACACCCCAGTTGGTAAATGGACTGGTAGAGTCAATTCTGAAACATACCCCTTATACAACACTCTGTGTCCTGTGTGGAGTCACAAGGCTCACATTTGAATTGAAGATTAATGATACCAGGTACTTCACTTAATGAAGGTGTGTGTTAAATGAGTGCATGGATTAAATTACCTGTAACAATAATGGTAGTGATATTGAAATAATAATCACCTATGTATAAGGCACTATCCTATACATGACTTACACATGACTTATTGATCCTATATATAAGACTTAACTCCAAACAGCCCTATGAATTAAGGACTATTAATCGTCCATGTTTTACAGATGGAATATGACCTTTAGGGAGCCTAATAACGTGTATGAGGTCTTAGAGCTTGCAACTAAGTTGCTTTTGAACCAGGCCTTCCTGTGCCCAGAATTTGTGCACAGGCTTAGAGCTCATGGATCATGGGGACCTTCAAAAGAAAAATTCTAAGTATAGAATCATAGATAAAAATACAATATGTGGTTAAAATAGTGTGGCCTCTGCTGGCCCTGATACAGATGCTTCTAATAATCAACAGGCAAAGGGGCTGCTGGTATGACCTGTGGACTTTGCTCTTCCTGCCACACACCAGTCCCACAGGCCATGGGGTAGTCAATATGGGAGGGGGACACGTTTTTGCCCTTGATCTGCTCCACTTGGTTCCTGGACTCAACCCACATCCTTTTGATCTTGACCACCACCTCCTCCATTACGTCTGTTCTTCATTTCCTGTTCCACAGCCAGACAGGATATAGGTTTCTAATCTTTTACTACCTGAGAATATGCAGACAATACATAATAAAAATACAAGGTTAAGTAATGAGCTCTCACAGGCTAGGAAATCTTTTATTGCATTGAAGGAAGTGTCACAGAATCACAGAATACTGTGAATTTTACAGTAAAGATGAGCCTTCCATAGATCATACCCAATCTGGAAATTTCTCCTGCAAAATTCAGCAGTGCTACAAGCATCTCTTATGGGTCAAAACATCACTAACTACCAAGAAAAGACCCCTGCTCAACCCTCTGGGAAGAAGTCATCAATAGCAGATGGCCTTGCAGCACACGCATTAAAGGAGGAGGAAATTTTCCTAAGTTCTTTCTAAAGACAAACTATAGTAAAAATTATAGAATTACAGTTGGCGAAGATTCTAGAGTTAAGTATGAATTTCAAGGAGCTGCTGAGAGATTGTAAATGTACAAATATAAATTCTCTGATATAAAATAAATATATAAAATGAATTCTCTGATATAAAAAAAAATCAGAGACACATAAATTCTATGATATAAAACCTATAATGAAAGAAGAAGATGTTTCAGACAGGTGGGGTGATAGTGTTCAACAGGAGATGTGATGTATGCATGGTAAGAATGGTAGGACCACAGTACCTGAGGAGGTAGAGATGCATTGAATCAGCAATGGGACCTTCCCTTTAATCACAGGCCAGCCAAAGGAGTCACTATCACTACCTCCTTAGAAGCAAGTTGATTGAAATTTATTCCTTGCATCATATTTCATGGAGTGTATAGACAGAGGAGCCTGGCAGTCTACAGTCCATGGGGTCACAAAGAGTTGGACACAATTTAGTGACTGAACAACAACAAATTTGTTTACTGCTTACATAATCATGCTACTGTTAATAAACCACAATTATTCTGTAATATGGTAATTTTATTTAACTTTTTTCCCCCACTTTTAAAATCCTGAGTTAAGAACTCTGCAGGCCCCATTAGGAAGGGATATTGGATGGGCCAGATGATATTCAGAAGACCCTAAGCTTTGTTCATCTTGACTCTCAATCTGAATCCAGCATCAAGTATATTACTTGGAACACCTTCAAGAAGCTCTGGTTAAATAACAAACCAAACAAGCAATCTCATAAGGGCAGTCAAGAGTGTAAAGCTCAGGTGGATGAATATGAATCTCAATCCCTCTTAACAGGAACTAGTCATTCAACTCACCACACACGTATCCAGACGTGTTTGAGATTCCTTGGCTAACAGCAAACTGTTGGACAAATTTAGGAAGTCCACGTTTGAAAGAAAACAAAGGTCTACCAAAATTTTAATTTACATAATTAGTTCTCTCTGTCTTCTCAGGACCCATACTATCTAACACTCCTCTCAGGCTCAGCCCTGCATAAACTCCTCTTTGAGGCTCTAGATTGGTAATCTTGGTTTGTGCCTACATAATCCTCTCAAGTATTATGCCTTTCCCAGTCTCCTTGACATTTCTGTTATACCGGAGACCTCACTGTAGGAACAGAAGATGCTACTCGGAATGTTTAACTTACAAAGCAGGTCAGGGAGAGGTATTTGCATCTACAAGGAAAATCCCCGATCTTCCTCAAAATAATCTTCCCCTTCATTTATCAACAAGCATTCAAAATCACTGCTCTCAAGCTTTGTTCATGAAGATGCCTTGAAAATTTCTCTTCAAAGGATAATGTTTATGGGTCTCACGTGCTGTTGCTAAGGGAGTTGAACAAGAGTTTTATGTTGTAAGTAATCAAAGGGATACCTTTGGGACAGCACCGCATGTTGGATGGTATAGAACAGAACAGGATTGAACGGAAAATGAATCTCAGAGCTAGAAGCCGCCCTAAGTCCTTAGAACCTGGTGCTTCCTGAAGTTCTCTGACAAACAGAAGCTTGGCTAACGGGTGACAGTGAGTTAAAAGAGCTTCATAATCAAGTTATTAAAAGCATCCAAGTTAAAGACAGTTCAGTAATTTGCTTACCTGCAGGTCATGGGAATAAACAACATGTGAATGTGTACTGTGACCATCCTAGAAACTTTTACAGTTTTTGGTGTTTCCCAATCTGGTTTTCTGAGAATCTCATAGACCTATGAGCATCCTTTGAAGAATGGACTGGTTATTGATTTTCAACCTGCATGGGGTCCATTTGGGGAGATTTAAAAATCTAGGGTTGGGATCAGTCCCTGGAAGGAACTATTATGTTATCTGGGTCAAGGTCTCTGGCTCTGCTATTTAAGAAGCTCCCCAGAGTTTCTTAGTGGGCAGGTTAGGGTTGAGGAGCCTTGCACTGTGTGAGTTTAACCTCTATACTTCGGAGGTGAGGAAAGCCTGTTTACTTATACACCTAGACTCTGGCTGCATGAGCCCATATTGATTTTATGACCACCGTAAATGTTGGGAGTCTCAGAAAATGGTAAACATAGGTACTTGCTTCATCTCTAAAAAGGATAACAAAATTTTTATTAGACTTTTAATAAGAAAGGAAAACAGGAATCTATTGGCTTCTGTTATGATTAATTACCAGCCATGGGCAAATGGGACAACACATGTCTGAAAGAAAAAGGGGAACTTCTAGTCTACAAGGAAGGAGCTAGAAAAACGTGAGTATGATGCAGACTTTGGAGTGGGCGTGCAGCTGAGGGAAACTTTACTTCAGTTGGGAGGTGATATCCTCAGTCATTGAATAGTCTTTTAGATGAAGCTGGAACCCCTCTCCTCCCTGGGTTCTTAGCAAAGTTATGCTGGAAAGCCTCCATTTCCTTACCTGGAAATATGCTCGTTTCCCTCTTGCCAGGTGGTTTTGAGCTAGATGGTTCTTTAAGGGAAGTGCTTGTTTCGATGCTAGTGACACACTCACACTTAGCAACCATCACAGTGGAATTCATTTCATGACAATTGTTCTCCTAGGCTCTGTAAACCCTCATGGAAAAAGGCTAAAATCCACCCTGAAAGAAGGTTCCTTACGAGAAGAGTGAAGATGCAATTGGCCTACTCAGAAAGTTAGGGAAAGAAAAGTCATATCAAAGAGATGAAATAAAAGTTCCATTAAGTTTACACGATTGGCTTACAAAATGAGCAGTCTGATTTTCTTTCTTAAATTAAATACACAGAGTCTGCTTGTTATATTTCTAAAGGCCAAGGATTATCATTCTTTTCCTGGCACTCATGACTTCGTTAGGCATATGCTGCCAAGCATGTTTGTTCTCCTTCAAGCTCTGTTGGGAGAACAATGAAGATTTTTTTTTCTCTGTTATTCCTTTTTCCAAGCAGCAGCAGGATTAAGGAATGGAAATAACATAGCATTTTTATTTAAGTCCTATGATGGCCAATCGATACAGATCAGAAGAAACTTCTTAAGTGAACAAAAAGAGCTTTGTGAATGCTGTGGACAAATTTTCCTCTCCAGTCCCCGATGGGACCTTTCCTCTCCTCTCCTCCCAAGCACCCTGAGAATGTCAGCCAAGCTTCTGCCAGAACTGCCAAAGATGTGTTACCATACACAGAGAAAGAGGATTAGTTTGAAATGCTGTCCGTGCAATTTTTCCTGTGGATGTAGATATAAGCGTGTGGGGGGGAGGGGAGGTCTTTGTCAGACTGATGGAAAAGGAACTGTTGAAGGATCTGAAAATGCCTCTAAATAAACAGTACCACCAGAAATACTGCATGTTGTCTTATAGAATGGGGTAAAACTGGTCTACGAAAACTAACTGAAAAAATTATATTCTGTCCAGTTGAAAGTTACCTATGAGAAAGCAGGAAAGGAGCTTGAGGCTGAGTGGGAGGTCGAGGGGAAGTTGAGGATTCTCCCAGGTTTGAAGGTCACACCCAAATATGTGCCTTGTCCCCTCCCATCATTCCCAGAGCAAAAGCCGAGATGCTCCTTCCCAGAGAAAAAGGGACGTTCAGCCCCAGAAAGCGTCCAGGAGGACAGAAGCCAGAAAAGAGAGAAACCAGAGGCTGGCCTTGGGTACCCGTTGCAGGTGATGCTTTTGTCTCTGTGTGGTTTCTGAAGTGCTGGTCATATATATCCCTCAGCCAGTGCCGTTGTCTCCCACATTGCTGGCTGAAGTTTCTGCTGTGTGGACTTAACTGGTTCCAGCTGGCTACAGTTCCCTTAACTGGTAAGGACTTTCCTATTGGAATATTTTTAAATGTAGGAGTTCTGAGGAAGAGCTGGAACTTAGATGTACATGGGGGAGGAGCTGTCAGACCATTTCTCAAAGGGGAAGGGCCAGAGAGATTGGACTGCGCAGGTGAAAAGCGGGGCGGGGTAGAGGATGAGAAAATATTCTATCAGAGCCTGAAGGAGAGCATCATCTCCAGCCAACACACCTACCTCCTACCTCCCACGTGGGCTCTGAGGGGGTTTCTTCTTCTGTATTTTAAAATAGCCACACATGCTTTTGTCTGGGGGCAATGAATTTACATGAACAGTGCCAGGAAATAAACCCAAAGGTTACTTCAAAAGTTATTGATGAGAAGCATCTCCGTGGAGGAAATGCATGGCATTTGAAAGTGGAGATCATGTCTACCTAATACCATAAGCCCAGCTCAGCAGCAGGCAAGGCTCAGGGCCTATGTCTGCGTGTTCCTCGGGGCTCATCCATCGAGCTGTTTGCACAGGCCTTGAGAGAATTCTCAGTAGCATCAAAGCCTGGAACATTTGCTTCCTACACAAGTGCTCATAGCTGCAGTTCTCAAGCTCCTCTTCTTCCCTAGCTCCCACCCTTGGCTATTCTCTCCAAGTGGACTGTCAACGGGAGTATCAGATCAGTGAATACCATCTTGGCTTCGCCATCTCCCTCTTACTTCTCATTTATTTTCCACTCACAGCCACAAAGCTTCTCAAGAATCTGGTTCTTCTCTTTTTACACTGGCCCTGAAATAATGGCCAGGAGAAGGAAGTCTCAGAGGCGATGGCTATTTCAATCAGGGTACCATGCACTTAGTTCAGAGTTGGCACTGTGAGATGGGGAAAGTGAGAGAGGGATACCATACGGCACTAGTTCTCAAGCAAAGCAGAGGCAAGTTTGCTCCCTGGGGGCCAAGTAACAGTGTCCAGTGACACTTTGGTCTGCCGTGACTCTAGCAGGGCTGGCTCCTGGTACCTAGTGAGTAGAAGCCAGAGATGCTGTTAAAGATTTTCATTACGTAGGACAGCTGCCACAGAAAGAGTTACCTCATCCAAAATAGCAATTGTCTACTTTATATATAGTAACAATAGTGTGGCTTCCCTGGTTGCTCAGTGGTAAAGAACTGGCCTGCCAATGCAAGAGACGTGGGTTTGACCCCCAGGTCTGGAAGATCCCCTAGAGATGGAAATGGCAACCCACTCCAGTATTCTTGCCTGGGAAATCCCACATACATAGGAGTCTGTCAGGCTACAGTCCATGGGTCACAAAGGAGTTTTACATGACTGAGCAACTAAACAACAACAAATCAGTAGCGTATATATGTCAGTAGACAACTAATAAAAACCTACTGTAGAGCACAAGGAACTCTAGTCAATTCTCTGTGGTGACCAAAATGGGAAGGAAATCCGAGAAAAATAGGATATGTCTAAACTTATAGCTGATTCATTTTCCTGTACAGTAAAATCTAACACAAGATTGTAAAGCAATTATACTCCAATAAAAATTAATTAAAGAAAAAGTAGCAACTGTGCCACTGCTGAGATAATGCAGCCTCAGTGTTCTGAAAATTTTCAAGGTGATGATGTAGTACTCTCCTCTCATGCCCGTCATGTAGTCATTTCAGAAACTTGGAAAAATATTCATCTTCTCCTTCCTAGTATGGCCCTAAGTGTGGGGCTATGGAATTCAATGGGAGTGAGTAAGTCTATATGTACTCTATGGACTTTTCCTGGCCAAGTGAATACCTGTGTACCATTTACTTCTTCCTACTGCTCTGCTGGTTTTAAACAGTCTTCTGGAAAATATCATAAAGCCAGAAACTAAATAGAGTACATTATCTTATAGACATCTCACTCTGCTTCCCTCTCCAGTAATCTTTCTTAAAAAAAACTTTTGGGTTAAAGCAAGTACAAACCTAACTCAGGAGAGATGTTACTAAGGTTTTAGAGTCAGTGACCCACTAAGGCGAATGCATCAACATGAGTGATCCTAAACTTCATTCAGAGGACCTCAAAATCACCTGGAGGGTTTGTTGAGCCCCCAGTGAGAGGGTCCTACCCTTAGAGTTTCTGGTTTGGTAGGTCTGGTGTGAGGCCCAAGAACTGTCATTTGCATTAACAGCCAGGACCCAAGTGGCGCTAAGGCTCAGCTTGTTGGGGACCACACATGAAGATCCACTGGGCTAGCTGCTCCAAGTTTGATTCCCAAGCTCATGATCAAGCATTAAGATTCACAAATAACATTTCAAAGCAATAATTAACCTTAGTGATAACTCTGAGGAAACTCAGCATTAAGCTACTCAACAGTAAGGAAGAGGCTTAAGGTCAGGTAGAAAGAGTAAAGGAGGCCACATCATAGCACCTGAATTCTAGACAGGAGGGTGCCTTAACCTATAAGTTAGTTGAACTAAGTAGTCTTAGGGAAGTCATTTAATTTCTGATCCTCAACCTCCCCTCTTCAACAGAGAGAAAATACTTGCCTTATTTACTTCACAGTGTCATGGAGACTACAAAATGAGATTTTTTAAAAATTATAAATGATGATACTAGATGCAAATAGATGTAAGAATGCTTACTATTCTGCAACAAGCCTGAATAGTGGCTGAGTCCTAATAAAGGACTGTGCTCCCAACCCAGTACTGTTGCTCATTTGGGATTTATAAGCTGGAGAACTTCTATGATGGAGGATCGTACTTTCTCAAGATCCTTAGTGATGTTGCCCTGCAAATTTGCCCTGCAAACTACAATCCCAAAATACATCTTGGCAGATATGAGTCCTTGGATTTTAAAACCTGCATTTATTTTAAAATATGACATTAAATTCCCTACATGTATTTATCATGCATTTGATACCTTAAGCAAACAGGTTTGCTCCTTGATAGAATTTTAAAAGGCTTAAAGTACACTTTTCAAGAGTTATTTTCCTGAGCCTGAAATAGAGAAATGGCTATAACATTTTTATTCATTTACCAGTTGTTATCAAATTAGTTCCATATAAAACTTGGAGGGACTCAAACATTAATAAAATTATTTCCATTCTTCGTGTAAACTCAAAACTTTAAGAAGTATTTTGAGCACTTAATTAAATATTTACTTAGAATCAATAGTCTTCCTAGGCATAGTTTTACTCATAATATATTTTAATAGTGTGTATATGTTGCATATGTGTGTGTGTATACTTCATAACATTTCTATGAGTACCTTTTGTCAAAATTACAAATAATTATTAAAAGTAGAACTCTGACCAGTGTTTTATCCAGCATTTCCCAGTTCCAGAAAATAGAAAAAATATAAGTAAACATGAAACCAACACTTTTCCTTTTTAAAGTCTCTACTCCCACAAGGGCAGGAAAGTTGCATAGTGGTGGATTAACTTAATGTTTAAACAATTAAAAATAAATGAAAGCATTTCACAGTACTCATATCTACATACAAGTTACCAACATGGAAGAATCACACAGGTGGACCATAGCAACACATTCTTTAAGGTAAACATAAGCCAATCTCTTCTCAATAAAAAAGATGAAATATTTACCAGCTATCTGATGAAGTCCTGAACAGTCCATGGAATCCCTGAA
Source organism: Muntiacus reevesi (assembly GCF_963930625.1). Classification (NCBI taxonomy): domain Eukaryota; kingdom Metazoa; phylum Chordata; class Mammalia; order Artiodactyla; family Cervidae; genus Muntiacus; species Muntiacus reevesi. The sequence continues at coordinate 123,386,192 of NC_089251.1, forward strand.
ATAATGAGTCCACAGGCTTCTGCCTTCCTCTAAACACCATTTCATCCATTTCTCTCACCCTGTTGTTTTTCCCATTTGCAGCAAGCCTGCACATGTGTTTACCTAAGTCATTTGCCTGGGTAGGGCCAGCTGGGGAAAAGAAACCACCTTAGGGATTCCAGCTAAGAGACCTGGAGGAGGGAACTTGAATTTTAAAGAACTGATGACTCTAGAAGGGAAGGGCGTGGGGTTGGCAATAGAGCAAATTGGAATGGTGTATATGAAGCAGCAAGTACATAAAATTACATGCTGGGAGGTCTGGTTTTTTGTTGCCTCTGAATAAAGAGGAAATGAAGAAGGGGTATGTGTATGAATTTCCCCAACTGCTCAGCAATCTCCAGCTTTCCACTGGAATGACTTATTTACCCATCATTAGAAGCTACATTTTCCTTTAATATTCTTTTAAGCTGTTGCTGACCTAGTAAAGAAGAAAAAGTATTAGACGGCCTCTTAGTTGGTATGTTACATAAAGACAGCAAGGAAGGCCAAGAAGGGGAGAAATAGCAGAAGAGCCAGCATGCTTTGGGGATGAATAAGGGTCTACTACCCCAGCATGTAGCATTCTGTTTTCTATCTTTTTCCTTTCTCACATCAGCACCATATACATGTAAGCAAAGAGTTTAAGAGCAGCCCAAGAAAATTGCCCCCAACATTTATTGGAAAAAACAGATAGAAAGATGTTTGTAATGAAACCATCTTGAATGAAACTTTTTCTGTCAAATTGTAGGTAGATATGCTTAAAGGGTTTCATGACAAGAATTCTATTTAAAAAAATAGAAAATGGAAAATAAACTATCATTTTGTATTCCATATAAGGATAAGATGTTTGTATACTGCTCTTTTATTTTTGTTCTTATTACACTCTTTCAAATTCTATGTATCATTGCATGCATACTCAGTTCTTCAGTCTTGTCCCACTCCTTGCGACCCCATGGAATGTAAGCCGCTGGATTCCTCTGTCCGTGGGGTTGCCCCAGCAAGAATACTGGAGTGAGATGTCATTTCCTTCTCCAGGGGATCTTCTCGACCCAGGGATCAAAGCCGTGGCTGCTGCATCTCCTGCATTGTAGGCAAATTCTTTACCACTGAGCCGCCAGGGAAACTCCCTATGTATTATTGCTTTTTATCAGTTATCATACAGTTGCCTTTGAATGTTTGTGTGTGTGTGTGTGTGTGTGTGTGTGTGTGCATTTGTTGTTGCTGTTTTGATGTCTCTGTCTTTCAACTTGAATCACAAACTGCAGGGGCTCTGAGTTTGCCTCATTTTGATCTCCAGCACTTAGCACAATGTTTGGCCAAATTAGGAATCAAAAACATGTATTGAGTACATGATAAATAAATGCCTAAGAGTGAAACTTTGCTTCTAGAAGGCCCATTCTGAACCAGAACATCACAAACTTTATTTCACATATTTGGTTTCCAGTATAGAAGTTATCCTGTGACCAAGTTTTGAGACACATTGCTTTACATCAGGGCTTCCCAGGTGCTGCCCTGGTAAAGAATCCACCTGCCAGTGCAGAAGAACGAGAGACATGAGTTTGATCGCTGGGTCAGGAGATGCTCAGGAGGAGGAAATGGCAACCCACTCCAGTATTCTTGCCTGGGAAATCCCATGGACAGAGGAGCCTGGTGGGATACAGTCCATGGGGTCTCAAAGAGTTGGACACGACTGAGCGCATGTGCATGAGCGCGCGCACGCGCGCGCGCACACACACACACACACACACACACACACACATACACACACACTTAATTTATAGCATTGTTTAAGGAGAGACCTGGTTCACAAGTAAATACTATCCATTTAAAGCAGTCAGTTGAGGTTGAAAACTTAATAAATTAGTAACAAGTCCCAACTGGGCTTCCCTGATGTCTCAGTGGTAAAGAATCCACCTGCCAATGCAGGTTTCATCCCTGGGTGGGAAGGACCCCTTGGAGAAGGAAATGACAAACCACTCCAGTATTATTGCCTGGAGAATTCCATGGACAGAGGAACCTGGCAGTACACCATACTTGGGGTTACAAAAGAGTCAGACCTAATATATTGACTAAACAAATGATAACACAGGTCCCAAAACTCTGTTCTCCCCATTTTTATTCTTAACTCATTCAATCCTTTATTCAGTTCAGTTCAGTCTCTCAGTCGTGTCTGACTCTTTGCAACCCCATGGACTGTAGCACAGCAGGCTTCCCTGTCCATCACCAGCTCCTGGAGCTTGCCCAAACTCATGTCCATTGAGTCAGTGATGCCATCCAACCGTCTCAGCCTCTGTCGTATCCTTCTCCTCCTGATGAGTGCAATTATGCAGTAGTTAGAGCATTCTTTGTCATTACCTTTCTTTGGGCTTGGGATGAAAACTGACCTTTTCCAGTCCTGTGGCCACTGTGGAGTTTCCCAAATTTGCTGGCATATTGAGGGCAACACTTTCACAGCATCATCTTTAGGATTTGAAATAGCTCAGCTGGAATTCCATCACCTCCACTAGCTTTGTTCATAGCGATACTTCCTAAGGCCCACTTGACTTCGCATTCCAAGATGTTTGACTCTAGGTGAGTGATCATACCATCGTGGCTATCTGGGTCATGAAGATCTTTTTTATATAATCCTTCTGTGTATTCTTGCCACCTCTTATTAATATCTTCTGCTTCTGTTAGGTCCATGCCATTTCTGTCCTTTATTGTGTCCATCTTTGCATGAACTGCTTCTTTGTTATTTCTATTCTTGCAGAGATCTCTAGTCTTTCCCATTCCAGTGCTTTCCTCTATGTCTTTGCATCGCTCACTTAGGAGGGCTTTCTTATCTCCCCTTGCTATTCTTTGGAACTCTGCATTCAGATGGGTATATCTTTCCTTTTCTCCTTTGCCTTTCACTTCTCTTTTTCCCAGCTATTTGTAAGACCTCCTCAGACAACCATTTTGCCTTTTTTCATTTCTTTCCCTTGGGGATGGTTTTGATCACCACATCCTGTACAATGTCATGAACCTCCATCCCTAACACTTCAGGCTCTCTGTCTATCAGATCTAATCCCTTGAATCTTTTTGTCACTTCTACTGTGTAATCATAAGGGATTTGATTTAGATCAGACCTGAATGGTCTAGTAGTTTTCTCTACCTTCTTCAATTTAAGTGTGATTTCTTTTCAATAAATAGTTCTTGATCTGAGCCACGGTCAGCTCCCAGTCTTGTTTTTGCTGACTGTATAGACCTTCTCCACCTTTGGCCGCAAAGAATATAATCAATCGATTTCTGTATTGACCATCTGGTGATATGTCCAGGGGCAAAGGAAAAGCCCCAACAAGATGGTAGGAGAGGCAAAATCACATGTAGAATCAAACCCCCTACCTACCAGAGACACTCAGAGGGCTCAAACAAATCCTTGTGTGCCCCAGGACCCTGGGACCCCACAGAGAATAAGCCAGACCTGCCTTCCAGTGTGTGAGTGTCTCCTGTGGAGGCATGGGTCAGCAGTGGCCTGCCGTAGGGACACGGGTTCTGACTGCAGCAGACTTGAGAGCCAAGGCATGTGGCATAAGTCCTCTTGGAGGAGGTGGCTATTAGCCCCATCATTGCGGCACTGAGCAGATGACCCACAAACTGGAGAACAATTATACCAAAGAAGTTCTTGCACTGTTACAAAATTCTAGGATCCACAACAAGCTTCCCAACCTGGGGATCTGGCAAAGAGCCTGAGAGCCCCCAGAGAATTTGACTTTGGAGGCCAGTGAGATTTGATTACAGAACGTCTACAGGACTGGCTGGGGAAGCAGACTCTTGGAGGGCACAAACAAAACCTTGTGCACACCAGGACTCAGGAGAAAGGAGCAGTGACCCCACAAGAGACTGACCCAGACTTGCCTGTGAGTGTCCAGGAGTCTCTGGTGGAGGCAGGGGTTGACAACGGCCTGCCACGGGGTCAGTGGCACTGAATACAGGAGTCCTGGCATAAATCCTTTTGAAGGAGGTTACCATTACCACCATTACCCCTAACATAGATTTGCCTCAGGCCATAAAACATGGAGGGAACACAGCCCTACCCATCAATAAAAATTGGATTAAAGATTTACTGAGCATGACCCTGCCCAAACAAAACAAAACCCAGATTCCCCCACAGCCAGTGGAAGCTTCCACAAGCCTCTTATTTTTATCTATCAGCGGGCAGACAGAATGAAAGTCACAATCACAGAAAACTAACCAATGAATGTATCGCAGTGAAACTATGAGCCATGCTGTGTAGGGCCACCCAAGACAGATAGGTCATGGTGGAGAGTTCTGACAAAACATGGCTCACTGGAGAAGGGAATGCCAAACCACTTCAGTATTCTTGCCTTGAGAATCCCATTAACAGTATGAAAAGGCAGAAAGATATGACCATGAAAGATGAACTCCCCAGGTCCATAGAAGACCAAGATGCTACTGGAAATGAGTGGGAAAATAGCTCTAGAAAGAATTAAGAAGCTGAACCAAAGTGAAAACAATGTCCAGTTGCGGATGTGACTGGTGATGAAAGTAAAGTTCAATGTTGTAGAGAACAATACTGCATAAGAACCTAGAATGTTAGGTCCATGATTCAAGGTAAATTGGAAGCGGTCAAACAGGAGATGGCAAGAGTGAATATCGACATTTTAGGAATCAATGAATGAAAATGGACTGGAATGGGTGAATTTAATTCAGATGATCATTATATCTACTACTGTGGGCAAGAATCCCTTAGAAGAAATGGCATAGCCATCATAGTCAACAAGAGTCCAAAATGCAGCACTTGGGTGCAATCTTAAAAACAACAGAATGGTCTCTGTTCGTTTCCAAGGCAAACCATTCAATATCACAATAATCCAAGTCTCTGCCCCAATGATTAATGCCATAGAAGCTGAATTTGAATGGTTCTTTTATGACCTACAAGACCTTCTAGAACTAACACCAAAAAAAAGATGTCCTTTTCATTATAGGGATTGGAATGCAAAAGTAGAAAGTCAAGAGATACCTGGAGTAACAGACAAGTTTGGCCTTGGAATACAAAATGAAGCAGGGCAAAGGTTAACAGAGTTTTGCCAAGAGATGATGAATTATAAATAAGATAATTCTTTTAATTGACAAATATTTCATAGCAAACACCCTCTTCCAACAACACAATTCTTTATTGTGACATCATCATCATTGTTATTATTATTATGTTATTATTATTGTGACCTAATAATTGTTTATTAGGACATCACAAAGTTTTTCATTCAAAAATTAGCATTGATGTTTAGGAAAAAAATATAAATGGAATAAAATGTATTCATTATATGAAGACCACATCTACATTCTAAAGCATTAGCTAGAATAGAGTGGGCATTCAATGAATTGACAGTAACTAATTGGAGAAAATAAATAATCATCATAATTTTCCCATTTAGTGCAGAAAGTTCGACAATTGATAGAAACCTAGATAAAGCAAAGTTATAAGAAGTATATAGATAACCTGATTGTTCCCAAGAGATGATGAATTATAAATAAGGTAATACTTTTAATTGACAAATATTTCTGTAGAAAAGGCATTCTTGTTATAAAGAAAAAATAGAGATCAATAGCCATCATCCAATTTTCCCCTGATTCCTCCCTTTGATTTCATGGTGCATAAATTAAGAATGATTCTGAAATTTCAAAGGGATGTCAGCTTAAAAGAAGAAATAAGAAGAAAAAATAAGTCTCCATTTTTAGATCTCTTGTTGAATTGTAAGATAGCCCGTACATCAAACAAAGTGATTATAAATAAGCAGAAGGGTTGTTTACTTTAAATTTAAAATAATTAATGCAGACACTTATTACCTGGACTGTATTATTGGGCAAAAATATAGCAACTCTTTTTTTAAACAAATTTTTAACTTAAAAAATTAAATTGTATAAGAAAGTCAGATTGTCTTCTCACTACTCTTATATCAAGTAAGTTTTAAGTCCTCTTCTCAAGCACAGCTGTGGATATGCAATTCTCCTGCTTAAATATCTTCAATGGATCTCTTTTGCCATTCTTTTTAGTTTTGCATTCAATATCCTTCTAGATATTCTCTGGGCCACCTTTGCCACGCAAAACTTCACGATATATCCTATGCATCAATTATACAAACTAGTTGTGCTATAAAACCTGTATTCTTGGGTCTCAATATTCCTTCCCACTATTTCCTTTCTCCTCTAAGTCCATCCCGAATAAAGTTTACCCATCTTACTGAAAATATACATTTCTTCAAGGGCTAGCTCAAATGCTTTTGCATCTAAGAAATATTTCTTAAACTCACCTAGTTGAATTCCACCTTCCTCCTTTTCATATTTCCATCATGCCTCCAATTCCTAGCAGTATATTTTGTTTTGTATTAGAATTTCCATCTAAATCTCTATCTTCCATGTTGTATATTTAAGCATTTGGGCGGAAGATATCATATTTTCTCAATTTCTAGAATTTCTCTGCACAGACACCCCTAATAACGACTGCCCTGATATGATAATCCATACATAGTAGACGTCCAATGTTGTCTGATGAACTAAAAAGTTTTCTTAAAAAGAACACAGATTTTAGAAAATAATTTTCTAAAATTTAAGGTTATCTCAGACTATCAGAATGGCTAAGTTAGGAATTTACACGAGAGTGATTCAAATTTCCTTAGAAAGTCATGCATATTTTGATTGCTTTAACTTCAACCAAGGTTGCATGGTTGGTGAAGTCTGACTCTGTCAGCAGACAGGTGAAGAATGAGAATTTCTTACTATATGTTCACCTTTGGGATTGGTTAGAAATTGAAGAGAGGAACATAGAGATGGAATAATGCTTTGCATTAAGAAAGATTCTTTGTAGAAAACAGGACTGGGGAAAGGAAGTCACTTAGGGAATCATTCGATGAAATTCGATTTTGTACTCTGAAAAATTGAGATACTTCTCATATTCTAACAGCCTATCTAAATTTAACCCCTAGATCTTCTAAAGTTTGCCCTTAAAGAAATGCTGATCATACTATAAGATATATAAGGTGATTGCATAAGCAAATAACCTTTGTTCATTACCAGTGATTAAAACAGGAAAAGAAAATAATTGTACTTTGGAAATCTAAGTGTTTTCATAATGCATTGTAACAAATCCAAAAAAGCTATTAAAAGTTATTACTTTGGCTGGACCACCAAAACCTGTGGAAAGTTGAAGCTTTGGTGTGCCACACTTTATTAAGGGATTTTTGCTATGCATATGGAAACAGTGTCTTTTAATTATCCTAAAGGGTTATTTGAAAGTGAAAGTTGCTCAGTCATGTTCAACTCTTTGCGTCCCCATGGACTATACAGTCCATGGAATTCTCCAGGCCAGAATACTGGAGTGGGTAACCTGTCCCTTCTCCAGGGGATCTTCCCAACCCAGAAATCGAACCAGGGTCTCCTGCACTATAGGTGAATTCTTTACCAACTGAGCTATCAGGGACGCCTAATGGGTCAAAAAATTGTCTGAAATTTATTTTTATTAAGTATTCTTTCTGATATTCACTTAATAAGTAAATCACATCAAGCGACACTAATGCACTGATGTGTAGTATTAATTTAGGACAACTTGTATTTTAAATTATGAGTAACAGACCTGATTTTGCAAGAATTAGAAATTTCTGTGCAAATGCCACTGAATTCTAAGGGAAGTATTTGATAACCATGAACTTATTTACCTGAATTCCTCTTCCGACTGTGGGAAGACCTACTCCTTTTTAACATATCTCCCATTAATGTTTTCATCTTTTTGTGTTGTTTCCTCCTTTGGTTCCCACTCATCCATTGTTCCCTGAATCATCTGTAGCTCCATCAATAGTCAATCTATTATCATAATATTAAAACAAATTGGTACTGAATGCTGAATCCCTAGTTTCTTTACAACTGGATTGCCTGATGGCATCTTGAATTCAACAAGTCAAACTTCTTTACTCTTTTTCTTCACTAGTCAAACATGTTTCTTGTAAACTATCTTTGAAAAGTCATCGTCCATTCCTTCCACTCTTTCCAGACCAATTTCTGTACTATAAAAAAGATGAAATAGCTATTTTGAAATTCTCTGTGATACTGTTTGGAAAAACTCTTTCTACCTAAGGGTCTAAAATATGCTTTTCTCCTCTACCGTTCAGTAAAGCCCATGGTTGCCTGTTCCTAAATACTCTACTGTCTCCTTTCTGAATCTTTCAAAAATCACAATTTTTCACGAAAGTTTATGATTATCTATTTTAATACCCTGATTATTCCTGAAAAAGACTTAAAGTTATATTGCTTAGGAAAAAAAAAATACAAACAATGAAATGATTTGAAATATATATCCCACCTCCAGGTTAACGGTAACTCCTTGGGTGGTTTCCTTTCAGAAAATTTGTTTTGTTGTAAAGGCAAACTAGTAATACAGATACAGGATTTCTCACAAACTCATAAGGTTTATAATCATGAATTTCCTAAGGATCATGTTTCTAAACCTGCCATGAGGTACACCTTAGAATTACTTCAACCTTGAGAAGACCTGGATTAACAAGGAAAATTAATGCCTTCTGCCTTACTCTCAGCTTAAAAAGAAAAAAAGAAAAGAGAAAAATTAAAGACTGGCTTCTTCTCCTCCTAGGGCTACCATTTAATCAGCTACCCTATCATGTTCCCAGTCACAGTGGCTTAATATTTGATACACTTCATCCTCCATTCCCAAGACTCAGATTCTTCCTGTATTTTTTCACCCTCTAGCATAGACATTTACCACTTACCCCTAATTTATGACAAACAACCTCTCTGTACTAAGTTTACTTTGTTTTCAATTTGGATGGCACAAGATTAAACTTCCTAGAGCATAATAAATATATTTTCATCAATCACTTATGTTCTTATAAATGCCTACAGCATTAATTTCAAGTGATCTTGGCTGAAATTCAAGGTTTTCTTATCCCTCCTAGGTCCTAAAATCTCATCAAGCTTGAACTGATTTGGTTTTTCCTTAAACATTTTCTTTAAAACTAGGATTGATAAGCTTTGACTTCAGGCCTTAAATTTGATTTTCTAATTCTTGCTTGCATTTTTTTATCCTACTTGTCCTCAGTGGCAGTTCCTCCTCTTCCACTAGGCCATCCCTAACTTTTCCAATTCTCATTTTTATCCCTGTTTTCTCTACAGTGACATTAATTACACACTGTTCTATTTGGGGCAGATAGAGTAGACCCTTTCATATCACACGTGTGCGTGTGTTCTATATCTATCAATCTCTCTGTATATTTATATATAGAGAGAGACCAAAGTATGGTCCATGGACCTGAAGCATCACTAACATCTGGGAACTTGTTAGAATATAGTCTCAGAACTACTAGATCAGAATCAGCATTTTAACAAAATCCTCAAGAGTTTTATGCACATTAAAGTTTGAGAAGTGCTGCTTTAGAGCTATACTTTTAAAAGCACACACCCATAGACACAGACAAACACATATATATATACCTCTCAAGAAAGGCAATGACAAAGAATGCTGAAACTACTGCACAATTGCATTCATCTCACAAGCTAGTAAAGTAATGCTTAAAATTCTCCAAGCCAGGCTTCAGCAATACGTAAACTGTGTACTTCCAGATGTTCAACTGGGCTTAGAAAAGGCAGAGGAACCAAAGATCAAATTGCCAACATCCGCTGGATCATCGAAAAAGCAAGAGAGTTCCAGAAAAACATCTATTTCTGCTTTATTGACTATGCCAAAGCCTTTGACTGTGTGGATCATAATAGAACTGTGGAAAGTTCTGAAAGAGATGGGAATACCAGACCACTAACCTGCCTCTTGAGAAACCTGTATGCAGATCAGGAAGCAACAGTTAGAACTGGATATGGAACAACAGACTGGTTCCAAATAGGAAAAGGAGTACGTCAAGGCTGTATATTGTCACATTGCTTATTTAACTTATATGTAGAGTACATCATGAGAAATGCTGGGCTGGAGGAAGCACAAGCTGGAATCAAGATTGCTGGGAGAAATATCAATAACCTCAGATATGCAGATGACACCACCCTTATGGCAGAACGTGAAGAAGAACTAAAGAGCCTCTTGATGAAAGTGAAAGAGGAGAGTGAAAAAGTTGGCTTAAAGCTTAACATTCAGAAAACTAAGATCATGACATCTGATCCCAACACTTCATGGCAAATAGATGGGGAAACAGTGGAAACAGTGGCTGACTTTATTTTTCTGGGCTCCAAAATAACTGCAGATGGTGATTGCAGCCATGAAAGTAAAAGATGCTTACTCTTTGGAAGGAAAGTTATGACCAACCTAGACAGCATATTAAAAAGCAGAGACATTACTTTGCCAACAAAGGTCCGTCTAGTTAAGGCTATGGTTTCTTCAGTGGTCATGTATGGATGTAAGAGTTGGACTATAAAGAAAGCTGAGTGCCAAAGAATTGATGCTTTTGAACTGTGGTGTTGGAGAAGACTCTTGAGAGTCCCTTGGACTGCAAGGAGATCCAACCAGTCCATCCTAAAGGAGATCAGTCCTGGGTGTTCATTGGAAGGAGTGATGATGAAGCTGAAACTCCAATACTTTGGTCACCTGATGCGAAGAGCTGACTCATTGGAAAAGACCCTGGTGCTGGGAAAGATTGAGGGCAGGAGGAGAAGGGGACGGCAGAGGATGAGATGGTTGAATAGCATCACTGACTCAATGGACGTGGGTTTGGGTGGACTCTGGGAGTTGGTGATGGACAGGGAAGCCTGACGTACTGTGGTTCATGGGGTCGCAAAGGGTTGGACACAACTGAGCGACTGAACTGAACTGAACAGAACATGGTGATTATAATATATAAGATGATACATAATGCATTGTGTAATTTTTTACAGTTCTTTTCCTCCAAAGGCATAAGCAGTGATGGCTAATGCTGGCTTATACAAGCCAGCAAAATCCAATTATTAAAATTATAGCAAGTTTCTGAAATAGTTGCTAAATGCAGCCATTCTTAGCATTAAGTGATACAAACTTAAGAGGAAATCATACTGGGGACAAAAATGCCATGCTAAAAACTCATAATTTCCTAGTTATTTTACTCATTCTACTATTAATATATGCTGAATTGGCTTAGAACTATTATGCCTGTTTGGTATAATACTTTATAATGATGTGTATGCCTCTTTGCAACTGAGTGACCTTTGGTTAGTTGCTTTATATCAGTCATTAAAATAATATCTATGCAGTGGAAATTCACAAGTGTTACAAATCAGAGCTTGGTTTATTGTTTTGATTGTCTGGATTTAGAAAAGTGATGGAGAAAATGATAATAATGCAGATTAGACTTCAAGGTATGTCTTATCCATAAACAGAAGAATAGAAAAAGAAGATGTGGTGTGTGTGTATATATATATCCTGTGTATGTATATATACAATTTATATACACATCATATATATGTGTGTGTATTTTTTATACACACACACATAAACACAAAATGAAATATTACAAAGGCATAAAAGAATAAAATTTTGCCATTTGAAACAACATGAATTGATTTGGAGGGCATTATGCCAAGTGAAATAAGTAAGACAGAAAGAAATACTGTATGACATCACTTAAATGTGAATCTAAAGAACATAGCAAACTAGTACATACAACAAAAATAGAGGCAGAGTCACAGACACAGAGAACAAATTAAAGATCACCAGTGTGTGTGTGTGTGTGTGTGTGTGTGTGTGTGTGGTGGGGGGCAATACAGTGGAAGGGGAGTGAAAGGCACCAAGTTTTGAGTATAATATAGGCTACAAGGATATATTGTACAACACAGGGAATATAGTCAATATTTTGTAATAATTAAATGGAGTGCAAGATTTAAATTTTGTACAAAAATTTAAGAAACCAAACAAAATAGATTTAGTTTAAAAGTCACTTTTTAGGTACCTCAGAAAACATACACTAAAATATGCTTTCTTTTTCTGAAGAAGTCTATTGAACATTGACCAGCACATGACTGGGTGAAGACACTAGAACTAGAATGTTCCTACAATGAACAAAAACTTGGCATGTTTTGGATGTAAAAAAAACATCTTCAGACATCTATAGAAACTAAAGTAATCCATCCTATAGGTTTTCATCAATTCATGCATAATATATTCAAAATTCTAAACATGTACTTCATTAGAGACTGGGATAAGTGTGTTTTTCAGTTTCTCATTGGGAAATCAGTTCATTATCATTTAAATTTATCCAAATAACTGAACTAGGAGATTTGAATTATAACTGAAATATTGATTCACTCTCTAGCACTATCTACTCAAAGACAAAATAGCTGAATGAAATCCGAAAAGATCCATTATTAAGATATACAACTTACCTATTCAAATGGCAACTCTCACATCTGAATGTCTAACTAATTTCTTAGTCTAGATTTCTGGGTGTAACATAAACACAGGAAAAGGCCAAAACATCATTCTAGCTTTTCAAATTCAGGTAGAACTGTTTTTTTCCTTACCGCATTTGGAATCTATACCCATAATGTAGAAATCAAATAAAAATTCAGTTCAGTCTCTCACTTGTGTTTGACTCTTTGCAACCCCATGAACTGCAGTATGCCAGGCTTCCATGTCCGTCACCAACTTCTGGAGCTTGCTCAAACTCATGTCCATTGAGTCAGTGATGCCATCCAACTGTCTCATCCTCTGTTGTCCCCTTCTCCTCCTGCCTTCAATCTTTCCCAGCATCAGGGTCTTTTCAAATGAGTCAGTTCTTCGCATCAGGTGGCCAAAGTATTAGAACTTCAGCATCAGTCCTTCCAATGAATATTCAGGACTGATTTCATTTAGGATTGACTGGTTTGATTTCCTTACTGTCCAAGGGACTCTCAAGAGTCTTCTGCAGCACCACAGTTCAAAAGCATTAATTCTTCAGTTCTCAGCCTTCTTTATGGTCCAACTCTCACATTAGTTTTACTTATTTCCATCAGTTTTATTTGTTTTCAACCTCAGCATTATCCTTAACAGAATAACAAGAATGGAAGTATTATGGGATCATACAATTCCCAGGTGGCCCTAGTGGAAAAGAACCCACCTGCCAATGCAGGAGATATAAGAGACACGGGTTGAATCCCTGGGTCAGGAAGATCCCCTGGAGGATCCCCTACTCTAGTATTCTTGCCTGGAGAATCCCATGGACAGAGGAGCCAGGTGGGCTACTGTCCATAGTGTCACAAAGAGTCAGACAGGACTGAAGCAACTTAGCAAGTATTATGGGAGCAAAGAGAAGATGATGCTGTTTGAGAAAAGTGAATGAAGCTAGTCAGCTCACTATACCATGAATGGCTTAGTTTGGTTTAGTTTAGTAATAGTCTAAACCTTGGCTGTTACAAAAACAAAAAACTGTCCACAAGGGAAGCTTATATTTCCTCAGAGTGACATATTCCAAAAGACATATAGTGAATACATTGATTCAGTTCATTGATCATTTTTCTTATGCTTTTGCTATGTTTTATGTATACTTTCAAAAATTTTTACCATAAGCATGTATCAATTCAAATGAAATCAAGAGCAACCAGGTAAGAGTCTGAACCTAAGTGTCTGAGTAGACCTGCATGAAGCTCAGAGATAGAACTTTGACTTTAGCTGATTTTGACCACTTCTCTTCTTCTCAGGAGGCAGTATGTTCTTAGAAGTCAGTTTTTCAAGATTCAAATCCTGACTCTGCTTCTTCCTAGATGTATGACTTTAGGCAAATTATCTCACCTCTTTAATCCTTAGTTAATCCATTCATAAAACAAGATATTAGTAGCTCCCTTAAAGGGCTGTAGGGAGATTAAATTAGATAATACACATTTGGCAGGAAGTATAATGAACACTCGTTAAGAGGTATTTCTTGTTATTATTTTTGACTTCTTCGTTAAGTTCTGTATGTCAAAATATTAGCAACTTAAGTGGTATCCCTGTTGCTATGCTGCATTTTAATGCATTCCATGAAAGCATTTTCACTGTTACACAGAAAAGAGTTGAGGCTGGCTTTAAAGGCTAACAGAGACAATTCAGTCCTGGTTTTCCCATTCACCGTCCAGGACTGTGAGCAACTTGCCCTCTCAGTTTATTTTCTCCTGTGTCAGATAAGGCAGCATTTCACAGAGGCTGCATGGAGATTAAATAAGATAATACACGTATAGCACCTTCACCCAAAACCTGGAACTTGTGAAAACCGGCTATATGTGTTCACCAAAATCAATCACAGACATGTAGTGTTTCCATAGGGTGGTTTTCCAGGTTATTTCTATTCATATTTAATTCATGCTATTATTTATACATCTAGTTCAGAGTTCCACTCCAAATTTGAGTAAACGAAGTTAATAAAAAATATAAGTACTACTCTGCCTCAACCTTTTCTTGTACATGAGGATGAAAAAAAAAATCTTTGAGAAAAAAAAAGCCCATTACTTTCAAAAAGTTTCAGAGATATTTTTCTTAATCTATCACCACAGCAATATCCAAGGATCAAGGCCACAGAGGCTTTTCTAAAGCAGCTTCCTTATTAAAATTCCAGGTTTCCCAGATGGTGCTAGCTCCTGCAATACTGGAGACATAAGAGATGTGGGCTTCCCCGATAGCTCAGTTGGTAAGAATCTGTGTGCAATGCAGGAGATCCCGGGTCGATTCCTCAGTCAGGAAGATCTGTTGGAGAAGGGATAGGCTACCCACTCCAGTATTCTTGGGCTTCCCTTGTGGCTCAGCTGGTAAAGAATCTGCCTGCAATTTGGGAGACCTGGGTTCGATCCCTGAGTTGGAAAGATCCCCTGGAGAAGGGAAAGGCTATCCACTCCAGTATTCTGGCCTGGAGAATTACCTGGATTGTATAGTCCATGGAGTCACAAAGAGTTGGACACAACTGAGCCATTTTCACTCACAAGAGACATGGGTTCGATTCCTGGGTGGGGAAGATTCCATGCAGAAGGGAATGGCAGCCCACTCCAGTTTTCTTGCCTGGAAAATTCCATGGACAGAGGTGCCTGGGGTTTGCAAAAGTCGGACATGACTGAGCACTCACTGCTCACACATTAAGATGCATTCAAACTTCTCTGCTTCCCACATATTCATTTACACCCATGGTTATGCACACCTCAGGACTTGAATAGCTCTTCAGCCTTGGTTTTTAAACTGATTCCTGCATCTTTGTTTGGGAACAAGCATGTGTAGCGCATACTCAACAATACAGATATGGTTTCTGGCAGACATTTAGAGTAGAATGGTTAGAGGAGTCTGTTTAATTTTCATGGACAATGAAGATTTGTTTAAATTCCTCTACACTGGATTGAAAGTTGATCTTCCATATTGCTTTAACATATACTGCGGTCAATTTTCAAAGGTGTGAATGCAAAATAATAAAATCCAGCAACATTTTTCGCATTGCCATATAAAAATTATGTTTCTTGTAAGATTCATGTAAGATTCTACACATATGTGTGTATATACATATATACAGATACATGTAAAATTTTACTTGTATTTGTATAGGCCTTACAGGTCAAGGCTACCACATGTACTAAGCTTTTGTTTTTCACTACAGTCTTAGTAAAGGGTTGGCTATTATTTTAAAGATTGCATTATTTTAGAATGCATGTGAAACAGAGCATACAATACCCTGCATTCTATGGCAAAGGAGAATTTCTAAACAGGCTCCCCTCCCACCCAAGATGTTTTCATTCTGATTGTTTTTTACCCAAGAGAAATGCTGAGTGCACTTTTCCTCAATCATGACACAAATTTTAGCAAGACTCAACAGAAAGTCAAAAGAGCCTATACTGTACATGCCAGGCTTCCCTTCTGTCCTGAAATTTGCGGTTTCAATTGATGCTAATGAATAAGTCCAAGTAAACTTAATGGGCTTTAATTTTATTTCTAACAACTAGGAGAATGGACGTTTATGTGTTTGCATATAATATAAAAATAAAGCGATATTTAGACAATAAGGAAGGGCAGTATTTTTCTGTGGTAATATTTCAAGAGAAGAGTTTTACCAGACAAATTACTTCAGGCACAAAAAAAACTAGGTCAGGTCACAAGCAACATTAGGAAAGCACACCAATTTTTTAAAACTGTGTGGGCTCCAAAAGGGAAGCACACAATGCAATTACTTACCATTTATACAATGCCTAATAGATAAGAAAGCAGAAATATATTTTATTGTGAAATCTTCCAAATAACCTTGTTCAGTTGTTAAATTGTGTCTAACTCTTTGCCACCCCCTAGACTGCAGCACACCAGGCCTCCCTGTCCTTCACCATCTCCCAGAGCTTGCTCAAATTCATGTCCATTGAGTCAGTGGTGCCATCCAACCATCTCATCCTCTGTCATCCCCTTCTCCTCCTGCCCTCAATCTTTCCCAGCATCAGGGTCTTTTTCAAATGTTTGTACCAGGTAGTCAGAGTATTGGAGCTTCAGCTTTAGCATCAGACCTTTCGATGAATATTTAGGGTTGATTTCCTTTAGGATTGACTGGTTTGATCTTGCTATCCAAGAGACTTTCAAGAGTCTTCTTCAACACCGTAGTTCAAAAGTATCAATTTTTCAGTGTTCAGCCTTCTTTATGGTTCAACTCTCACATCCATACTAGGAAAACCAGAGCTTTGAATATATGGATCTTTGTCGGCAAAGTGATGTCTTTGCTTTTTAATATGCTGTGTAGTTTTGTGATAGCTCTTCTTCCAAGGAGCAAGCAGCTTTTAATGTAGTGGCTGCAGTCATCTTCCGCAGTGATCCTTTCTTTCTTTCTTTTTTTTTTAATTCTGAACAACCTATTAGCTATTAATTAGGACTTTCCCCCCTTGATTTTGTCAGTCTAAAATCAGAGTTTTGAAGTACCACCTACCCACCTGACAGAGAAATTCTAAATATCAAGGCTAGAATTTAAATATCTACTCAAAACTGTTGAATTTATAGGTTACATGAAATCACTCATTACCAAAGTCGGCTAGAGCCCCCTCTTTTTTCCATTATGTCTTCTTCATGTCTTCAGAGGCTTACTCTTTCTTTCTCATGAGGATGGTGGATGTCGTTCAGGTATTTGTTAAAATGACTAGCATAGTTGATTTGCAATATTGTCTTGGTTTCAGGGAAATGGCAACTCACTCCAGTATTCTTGCCTGGAGAATCCCATGGTCGGAGGAGCCTGGTAGGCTACAGTCCAAGGGGTCGCAAAGAGTTGGACACGACTGAGCGACTTCACTCACTCAGGTGTATAGCAAAGTGAATCAGTTATACATATCCATATATCTGCTCTTTTTTATATTCTTTTCCCACATAGGCCATTACAGAGTACCAAGTAGAGTTCCCTGTGCTATAGGGCAGGTTCTCAATAGTTATCTATTTTATATACAGAAGTGTGCTATGTCAGTTCCAATCTCCCAATTCCTCAATGATTTTTTAATGTCTAGGTCTAAATTTTTTCATTTGTCACTTTCTTAATCTAAATGCCAATAGTCTCTAGAATATATTGCCTGCTTGAATTGAGCCTGTAGTTCCAGCGATCTTATTTATTTCCCCATCTGTTGTTTCTGTTCTGTTTGTTTGTTGAACCTTCCTTTCTCACTGTCCTGTCTTCATTTCTTGTATACATTTCCTGGTGGTGCCATAACAAAACAGCTCAAATTAGATGGCTTTAAATAACAGAAATTCTCTTGGAGTTCTGGAGTCCAAAAGTCAGAAATCCAGGCATGCTGGCAGGACCAGACTCTCTCTGAAATCTCTCCGGGAGAACCTGTCCCACACCTCTCTCTTAGCTCCTGATGTTACCAGCAATTCTACTTGGCTTTTGCTGGCTTGTAGACCCATCAATTGAAACTCTGCCTCTGCCTTCACATGGTTGTTTTCTCTCTGTATCTGAGTCTGAATTTCATCTCTTCTTACAAGAATATCATTTCTATTGGATTAAGATATCAATTCAGGACAACCTCACCTTAGCTTGCCTGTGTGTGCAAAGATCCTGTTTCTAAATAAGATCACATTCACAGGTAACAAGAGGTTGGGACTTCAATCCATCTTTTGGAGGGACACAATTCAACTCAGAAAATGCCATCTCCTACTGCTCAAAATATGACCCAATTCCATCAAGGAGATGCTTCTCATTTCTTCAGCTCATACTTTCCCGAATTTTCATTGATTGAATGATTCACTGGGGGCATTAACTATGACAGGTTTGTTCATCCCCATACTCGAGGAGGCTGGAGGGGTGGCTGCTACATATTAATGGTAAGAACTCAATCAGTATTTGTTGAACAAAAGGCTATATTCAAGAAGCAAATGAATTTATACTATATAATTCAGTTATTTTTGGACCCAGTGGCTTAGGGTTATTTGCTTTATTTAAATTAATTGCTCCTCTAAAAGAATGTGAAGGACACTGTTTTATCCCTGTTTTCAATTTCAGAGTCACAGAGTCCAGCATAGGATTCCCACGTGGATGATAATCTGATAAATGCTTTGCTAATTGATTGGTCTAGAAAAATCTGATTGAAAGGCACTGAGACATCAATCGCCTGTTTAGAGACATTTAGAAAAAGTGGAAGGCTATTTCAGGCAGGAAAAGGCCTATTGAGAAGAAAGCAAAGCCGACTAGATTGGTGATTAATGTTTTGCTTAAACCAAATGCAAAGTCTTTCAATATTATAGAAAATTCCAGGTATCTAGCTGGTTAGAATTGTTTAGATACCATCTGGACATATCTTTCAGACTTCAAGTTTTGATTTTTTTTTGATGATATGTTTTTCTCTCCATTTGTATGTTTTATTAGGAAAAAAGACACATATCTGTTTATATACCCAATTTACTGCTAAATAGCATTTTAACTAGAAAATCATAAGAACAACTCCCGCAGCCTCGACTATTAACTTTTCATAACTCCTCATCAGCTTCACAATGGGGAACAGAAGAAGCCTCACACCTGGGGTTGTAAACGTGACAAAGACTACTTGAAATAAGAGAATTAAACAATTTCCATCTTTCTATTAATGCTTTTACTTAAGTAGTCTCTTTATCCCAAAAGCAAGCCCAAATGCTCATTTTCTTAACCCTGCTGATTAAATATCTGCAAAATTTAACAGACATCCATGCCACCCACAGAAAATAGAGCAGATAAAAGAAACTGCACGAATTCCCATAAATCACAGATGGAGAAAGGGAAAACAGGATTTGTCAAGTGGGCATAAATCTTTTGCACATGTTTGAGGTAAAAACGTTTGGGGAAAATGGTACCTTTGGGAAATTCGTGTATGTGTTCTTTTTTTGCTTTTTCAGTTGAGTATTGTGTGATAGCACACACAGGGCAGACTCTTTCCTGTGTCACCAAGCCCTCAAGTCATTAAAGGGTCCGGTTAAAGCCACCTTGTTTGCAATGCAAATTAACAAACCACATGGTGCCTTCAATTGCAGGTGAGCCTTAATAAGCCTGCTGATTGCTTCTTTAGAGTGCAGTTATTTTGTGCTTAAGGGATGCCTGAATGGTTGAGAAACTGAGCATTTCACAAGAACCCTCACAATGAACAGAAGTGATTGCATGTGGAAGAGTAGGTATGGTTATTGTGGTTGAGCAGAGTTCAGATTTTTGTCCATTGAAATCCGTTCATGGATGTCAGACGTGTTTTTCCACAAAGCTCTCAAGCACACAGAGAGTAGGTTTAGAATGTATCCCGGTCTAGGAAATCCTTCATGAGTCTCTTTCAGAGGTATAACTCTGGCAGGAACATAGAGGCTTAGAGGCTGATAAAAGATGCAAATTGGCCTACCTGTGCCAGGACCAGGTTCTTGCATAGGTAGAAAATCCACTTTTAGGAAACCATCCCATGGTTCAGGCAAACAGACTTCTTGGCTTTCACTGGTGAAGAAAGTCCATTCCCCATTGCTCATTCCTTTGCTCTTGATTTTATGGGGAACCTAAGGAAATTCACTATTCCCCTCGGAACAGCTCTTTTCTGTACTTAAAATGGTATTTAATTGCCTTCGACATATTGGATTTCTAAATTTATACCCTATCTAAAAGCAAGATGGAAATACAACTTTTGCCAGTAATCGGATTAAAAGTCTTTAAATAACTCATCCCATGCTGACTTTGCTACACAAATGCTTTCCCAAAGTGATCTAGAGCACTGCAGTGAACAAGCAGGAAAAAGGGAAAAAAGCAAGTGTTACAGATGCTAGTCAGACTGCTTGGTTTCTTGAACCTGCTCAACCAATGATCATCTCTTTCCTTGTACAAAATAGGGGACATCTGTGCGTCATAGGCCATGTGCTTTACCATTCTCCTGAACCACCTATAGAATGGAAAGTGTTAGAAGACTTCAAGTTGATCACTTTCTCAAAATTTATACACTTATAAGAATTTTTAAAAGTTCACATTAATAAAATTTTGACATCTCCTTTAGTAAAGAAAGTGTGTCTACAATAAATTATATGGTCCTGATGCAGAAGTAGGATAGAGTTGATTTTGGTGAGACCCTTGCAGGGTGTATGAGCCTCGAGTTGACTGCAGACAGCACCCTTCTCTGTTGGATTAGAATTTTAGAATTGGAATGCCTCTGTTTGGGGAACTACTGACCTAAACCACCTGCCCTGGTCAGGCCTATGAGCTGCCACTTGCATGAGTTATCTATCTTACAACAGGAAGTCCTGGTAAAGAATGCAGAACTGACAAGCTGCCACCTACCGGAATGATAGGAAAAGTGAAAGCGAAAGTCATTCAGTTATGTCCAGCTCTTTGCGACCCCGTAGACTATAACTCTCCAGGCTCCTCTGTCCAGGGAATTCTCCAAGCCAGAATTCTGTTCCCTTCTCCAGGGGATGTTCCCAACTCAGAGATCAAGCCCAGGCTTCCTGCATTGCAGGCAGATTCTTTACCATCTGAACCGTACAGAACATGTCAAAAGCAGAAAGGAAACGCCAGTCCGTATGTCCTACCAACTTCCCACAATCCTCCTCGCTGGAATCCATCTTGCCTGAGCAATGCACATGGCATCAGGAAGGCCCCTGAATCAGAATGGTTGGCCAAAGACAACCCTGAAACTAACCCTATCACCATAAAACACGAGACTGGGGACATATGGCAGAGCAGTCCCTCTGGTTTCTGCTACCCTGCTGTTCTCCGCCTGGGCGCCCCTCCCCTTACTGGGAAGTCTCTTTGTTTCTCCTCAGAGAATTCATTTCCGAGTATCAAACAAGAGCCCACTCCCGGGCCTTGGGAGGGGTCCCCCTTCCTGCAACACTTCTGTTACTCATGCTACTTTCCTGGCCCCTTGAGATTTTTTGATTTTGTGTTGTTTCTGACACAACAAATGTGTTCCTATGTATGAGCATCTTCTCCAATAGGCCCTGTCACTCTGCTTTTTCCCGAGGCTTCATGATAGCAGGTCAAGTTCCAGCTGCAACATGGTTCTGAAGGTTTCTTGACCGACCCCACAAGGAATTCTGGAGTGCAAATGGGTGTCAGATTGGTCCTAAGTTTGGCCTAGCCTCCTGCCTTTCACAGTTCCTGAATGTGGACGGTGTTCTGCTAACTGTACTCCCCTCAGCTGGGAAGACTAGGCTTTCCTTGACAAGTCTGTCAAATCACATCTAAGAGGCCAGTTTGCACATCCCTCAGCCCCTCCCACCTGATTTAACATTTAAGGAGACACTGACGGGTCCTAGATGTGCACTAGCTATATTAGGACAACTGCTAGGTGGACTCAAGCCTTGTTAGCCCAGAAGAGTCCCCAGGATGGTCTATCTAGTTGTCTTTCCACATAAGCAGAGTCCTCCAGCACTGCTAGAGTGCACAGGCTTAGAACCCAGACCCAGATAAACTGCTCTGCTTACCCTACTTCTGCCTGCCACTCTACCACCTGAGTGCTTTCTGAGTCTCCTGGAAAGGACCTGGAGAGAGATTTGGGGACTGAGTTTAAAGGAAAAGGCACAATGATGTGCAGGAAAATGATTCCAAATGATTTGGCTGAAAGCAATTTGTCCAAATGGCACAATTAAACATCGGTTTAACGATTTTTCTGGTAACTTTAGAGTACGCTAGGGGCAGGTTCCGCTGCCCTGATGTGTTGACTGTCACAAATAAAGCTAAGCAATGCATTTTTTAGAGTAGGCAAAATTCTGAACAATGGACAAAATTATTATTCACAAATGACATGCTAATCAAAACTACCAATATATTATTTAAAGCATGATTGATTGACTGGTGACCTATTCAATTTGACAATATTATATCTGCAGATTTGTTTGCCACTCAAGAATCTGCTGCAAAGTCATTCCAAATGCCAGAGATGGAACTGGGTCTGTCCTTAACCCACACTCCATCCCACACCCCAGCACCAACAGCAGGACCACCCAAACGATTTTGCCCTATGATGGCAGCTAAATTCAAGCCCAGGGTTTTTTTAGGCTCAAGTTTAATCTTGTTCTCAGCAATGTTTATTTGGAATTTATGGTGCTGAAATGTATTCTCTGCATGCATTAAGTCCCCTACATATGAACTATTCTGAGAGTACGCTATTCCGAGAGTTCTGTTCTGAGAGTATACACGTAAGTCCAACTTTGTAAGTCCAACAGTTAGTCTAGTTACCCAACTAAAGCAATCAGCTTTTCAGTACTGTAGATTTATAATACTTTTCACACAAATAGTACATAAAAAACAAACAAGAGATAAAGAAAGCATTTTTAATCTTACAATTGTTGTTCAGTCTCTAAGTTGGGTCTAACTTTTTGCGACTCCATGGACTGCAGCATGCCAGGCTTCCCTGTCCTGCACTATCTCTTGGAGTTTGCTCAAATTCTGTCCATTGAGTCCATGATGCTATCTAATCATCTCATCCTCTTACAGTACAGTATCTCGAAAAATATACTAGTACTAGCTACATCACTGCTGTTTTTGCGCTTGTTTCTGGACATTCTGGACTTGACATAAAGATACTGTGCTTTATACAGTGCTGTCTGGTAGAGGACACAAAAGCACCGATGCTTGTAAAGGATGCTCTCGTGTGATGATGTTACCCAGACACTTGAAGTAACTTACATGAATGGACGTGCAAACGCACATTCGCGTCTTTGAAAGTTCTCAGCTTGAAGGTTTGAATGTAGGGGACTTGCTGTATGTTATTCAGAGAGGGCTGAGAGGCAACTGACAGACATATATGGGGCATCCTTCATTGGAACACTAGTTTCCATCTATTCATTTCTAACCTGGAATGCTTCATTATGTAAGTTTACACATCAGGACCCAGTAGGTGGTGAGTCTGAACCTCCTACTATGGATCATTTTTAAACAGGAACCAATTGATCACTACCACTTAAAAATGCATCAATCACTAAGATGGCTCAAATTAAATCACCTCAGTCAACATTTTAAACTGCTCTTGATGTATACAGTCACAGGCCACTAGAGCATAAAGTGGATTTTTTCTTTTAAGGCACCAACTGAAGCTATTTGAAGGAACTCTAAATAGTATTCTGATCTGACTAGAGCTCAGAATTTCTAAAAATACTTCAATCGTTTTTAATTTTGATTCAGGTCATCTGCATTTACAAAGACAGGGATTTCAGTGTTGGGTGGCATCACCGACTCAATGGACATGAGTCTGAGTAAGCTCCAGGAGTTGGTGATGGACAGGGAAACCTGGCGTGCTGCGGTCCATGGGGTCGCAAAGTCAGACACGACTGAGTGAACTGAACTTAAGGGGAATTAAATTTCTTTGGAGCTGGCCAGAAAAAAGATGATCTAATAAGATCAAGAAGATGAATAGCAGATGTGTGTCTCCTCTGACCCGTATATAACATCATCCAAGTTATAAAGCCATTCATTGGGATGGAAGAATTGGAAACTGGAGTCTTCTAGTCTGGGTAGGTGCAGTGGTCAGGAAAACAGGTAAAACGTAGCAAGACACAAAGGAAAGGTGAAATCAGATCCTGGTAGAAAGATGATGGGAGTAATAGAGAGGCCAGGGAAAGAGTTCACGGTGAGAGAGTGAAAAATGAAGAGAGAAGAGAGAAATGTACCTTTCATTTCATTCTTTAAATCCAATTTTTAATCATTGTCATGGCTTAAACCTTCAGACTTTTTTCAAGTTTGATAATTCAGTGCCTTGTGCATTTATTTGAAATAGCATATTTCTATTTCTATTTCTATATAGTTCTATATTCACATTTCTATATATTCTATATGTACAATAGCAAATCTAATGAACTAAAACAGTATATTAATAAGTAACCTGTGCAAAGTTACAGCATATATATGCATCATATGCATTTACATGTTCAAGCTATTTAATTAGATAGTATTTTTTACATGATTTACATGCAAACTTTATGGGGAGAATCACTTTCTAATTAGGATCACGCGATCTAGAAATTTACATTTCTAACTAATTAGTGTTGATGTTGAGAGACCACATTAATTATACTGCAATCTGTGGCAGAAGAAGATACATGTTTTAGCTCAAATAAATAATACAACAAAGGTACATAAATTATTATCTTTCTTCAGTTAACTGTAAACACTAAGCTTAATTTTTTAAAGTTTATAGTTATTGTTACTACTGTCAATGAACTTTCTCCCATCTCCAATCCATTAAGATAAATGGAATTTTAGAAGCATTCTTAGATTTTCTTACTGCCCTGCGATGGTTCCTAAATTAAACATGGTAGAAGATATGAAGCCAAAAGCAGGACAGAGACATCCAGGTCCCGGTGATGAAAGGTGGAGGTGGAAGTTGCAAGGACTTCCATCTCTTTAAGCACAGAAATACTAACTTATCTTTCAAATTCCACTCCCCAAAGTCTATTCCAAGAACTGATTTTTCCCTACTGGTCTCCATTCTTATCATATCTGGCAATTAATCCTTTCCTCTGTAAAATAGTTCTCATGTTCAGTGAAGTGTTCAAATGCCACTTTACAAGGATGGTTGACAATGAGAATAGATGAATGGAGAATTGTACGCAATAGCCAGGGCGGCAATTTCAGAGCTACCCACTTAACAGAAAAAAAAAGTGATATGTTCTCAAGTCCCTGGAATGATTAGACACAGACTTCTTAGGGACAGAATCTAGGACAACCTAGTGAGATTCCTTACATAGAAAACACAGATAAGGTGCATCTGACATTTATTTAGGGTAAGTCATCTTTCAGCTTTAAGAAAGGCTTGCATTGGTAAAACAATTTTGAAGTAGTATATGAGCAACTTTCACCATGCCTGTGTGCAAATGATCACTGACGTTCTCTTTTAAAAGAAGCATTATTCACTTAATGGATAAGTTTCTTTCTCTTTCAGTCATCCCAGTTATCTTGGCACAATGAATCCATTCCACAGGAGTGAAGTACCCATCCTGTGTTTTCTAAATGCCAGTTTTAAATTCAAAAGTGAAGGTCCAGGATATGAGGATACCTTCTCTTCTGGCTATCTTACTCTTGAGAGAAAATAAGATCTGTGAGATTCTGGTGAGGCGGGATGGGTTTTACACTAGTCACTGTGTGATATGAAGATGGATAGGACATCCTGATGCTATCTTGTGTACGTGCGTGCAAAGTCGCTTCAGTTGTGTTCGACTCTTTGCAACCCCATGAACTGTAGCCCACCAGGTTCCTCTGTCCATAGAATTCTCCAGGCAAGAATACTGGAGTGGATAGCCATTCCCTTCTCCAGGGATCTTCCCGACCCAAGGATGGAACCAGGGTCCTCTGCATTGCAGGCTGATTCTTTATCATTTGACACCAGGGGGCCAGATTCTGGTGAGAAAGATGACAGATATGAAAAACAATAGCACAAAGTATGGACTTCCCTGGTGGTCAGGGAATTCACATGGGTTTGGATCACTGACTGTGAAACTAAAATCCTCACATGCCCCGTAATATGGCCAAAACCAAAACAATAGCACGATGTAGAATAGCTCAATAAAAAATAAACAGTAAAATATATGCAATATATGTATTTGTTGGCCATCTGTAAATCTTCTTGAAAAATGCCCATTAGATCTTCTTCCCATCAAGAGTAAGATGGCCATTGGGTTGTTTATTTTCTTTTGATATTGAGCCGAGTGAGCTGCTTGTATATTTGGGAGATTAATCCTTTGTCAATTTCTTCATTTGCAAATATTTTCTCCCATTCTAAGGGCTGGGTTTTTTTGTTTTGTTTATGGCTTACTTTGCTGTGCAAAAGCTTTTTAAGTTTAATTAAGTCCCATTTGCTTATTACTCAGCCATCAAGAGAAATAAAAATAATGCCATTTGCAGAGGCATGGATAGACCTAGCAAATGTCAGATACAGTGAAGTAAATCAGAAAGAGGACAAAGTTTCATATAATATTGTTTATATGTGGAATCTAGAAAAAATGGTACAGATGAACTTATTTGCAAAGAAGAAAAAGAGACTTAGATGTAGAGAACAAGCTTATGGATACCAACAGAGGAAGGGGGTGGATGAAATGGGATTGACATATATACACTGGTATGTGTAAAGTAGATAAATAATGAGAACCTACTGCACAGCACAAGGAACTCTAACTCAGTGCTGCCTGGTGACCTACACGGGAGGAAGATCTCAAACAGGGGACATATGTGCACACGTAACTGGTACACTCTGCTCCACAGCAGAAACCTTACGGCAGAAAGTGAAGAGGAACTAAAGAGCCTCTTGATGAAAGTGAAAGAGGAGAGTGAAAAAATTGGCTTAAAGCTCAACATTCAGAAAATGAAGATCATGGCATCTGGTCCCATCACTTCATGGCAAATAGATGGGGAGACAGTGGAAACAGTGTCAGACTGTTTTTTGGGGCTCCAAAATCACTGCAGATGGTGACTGTAGCCATGAAATTAAAAGACGCTTACTCCTTGGAAGGAAAGTTATGACCAACCTTGATAGCATATTAAAAAGCTAAGACATTACATTGCCAACAAAGGTCCGTCTAGTAAAGGCTATGGTTTTTCCAGTGGTCATGTATGGATGTGAGAGTTGGACTATAAAGAAAGCTGAGCGCCAAAGAATTGATGCTTTTGAACTGTAGTGTTGGAGAAGACTCTTGAGAGTCCCTTGGACTGCAAGGAGATCCAACCAGTCCATCCTAAAGGAGATCAGTCCTGAATATTCATTGGAAGGACTGATGTTGAAGCTGAAACTCCAATACTTTGGCCACCTGATGTGAAGAGTTGACTCATTGGAAAAGACCCTGGTGCTGGGAAAGATTGATGGCAGGAGGAGAAGGGGACGACAGAGGATGAGATGGTTGGATGGCATCACCGACTCGATGGACATGAGTTTGAGTAAATCCCAGGAGTTGGTGATGGACAGGGAGGCCTGGCATGCTGCAATTCATGGGGTTGCAAAGAGTCAGACACGACTGAGCGACTGAACTGAACTGAGCTGACAGCAGAAGCTAACACAACACTGTAAAGCAACTAAACTCCAATAACTTTTTTTAAGTGCACATAATTTAAAATCATTTCCATCAACAACTTAAATTGTTCAGCTATATGAGATGAATCTTTCTTTTTTAGGGGATATAATACAATAGAGCAGGAGTACCTATAAATATCTCTCCCCCTCACTTACTCTCCTCACTTCCTGAAAATTTGGGTGAATTTCACCTTTCTGTTTCTTAAAGGATTGAAGATAAACTGGAAAGACACTAGATATGAGCTTGTAAAACTGGAAGTAAAAACGACCAATAAAAGATCTAATAATGAAATTCAAGCAAAATGTGTTACTTATTTCTAAAAAGGGGACTGTTCTTCATTATCTTCACATGTGTCTGCAGATAAAGAAGAAATGGATTTAAATTTATCAATAAAGAGCCAGTTTAGAACCAGCTTGTAAATTCTTGACTAATTGGTAAGAACAAAGTAAACATTTACATTTCCAATAAACCAAATAGTCATAAATTTAAATTTATAGCTGCTAATGGTGGGACACATTCAGTGGAAACATTTAACTGAGCACCCACTTATAAGAATTTTAGTATAAATATGTGAAAAATTGTAAAACAAAGCAGAATCTTCTGTTCCAGTGGAACACAGAATCTAGCAGAATTTTCTTCTTTAGTATGAACCAGAGCTCAGAATTCTTTCTCTCCTGCACAAAGTAGTATTACTCTGGCATTCAGATAAATCTAAGTCTTTGTTATATTCTGTTAAAATAAAATTTAAAAAATTTTAAACTTTAAATGATTTTCTTTTCTAAATGAAAAGATTAAAGCTATACTCACATTAATTTGGTCAAAAACTTACAATCAAATCTTACCTATAGACTGATTTGTATTTTGAAATGTTAAACAAAGCTAAAGAGAATGCCTTAATCTAGAAGAATTTCCTTAAGAGATCCATTAAGTAAATCTGTGTACGCTGCATATTATTTTTTTTCTAAATATTAGTGGAGATTATTTCTATTGTAACAATTAATCAGGTAACTGAAGTCAAAGGAGAGAGAACTACAGTCCAACAAATTAGTCGCCAAAGAACCCTAAAAATGATATCACATTATTTCTGCCTGATCAAACATTTTTGTTCTAGAAAACCTCATATGTTAGCATTGTTGTCACTGTTGACTCATTTGGGCATTAAGAATCTTATCCTCTCATGATGTTGAACACAGAAAAGCAAACGTTTCATTAGGCACTACCATTTTCCTACCTGCCTGCCACAAGACCTTTGGTCTTGATTAACATAATAATGAATTACATTTATCTCTGTGTATTCACAAATACACTCTGGGGACCAATAAAATGGCATATGGCATAATTGAGTCATCTGTTCAATCATAGTTATTATTAGCTAAACACATTCAGCCTGGTGGAAGTTCACGAGAGCCCATCTTGTTCTTCAGATTCAAGGGTTAAGATGTTCTGGTCCTTGTTTTAGGTTTAATTACATTCAGTTTTTCCTATTTTCCTTGTAGCATTTACATCAGGTGTTTCTATAATATAGCATTAGAGTTTTTGTTCCTTTGTTTGAGTCACAAAGGTAACCACAATAGGAGGTAAAATGAGATTAGTTCAAAGTGATCTTTTTTCTTTTATCAATAAAAGACTGTTACAGAAGGCCTGATGGACTCTTCCATACTTTACCAACAAACATTAGCAAGCCATCCAGCAATAAACCTGAGAGCCTGTTTAAAAGAACATTAGCAATTGTCATTAAATCTATGTAATAAAACACTGTCCCTCAGTAACTTCAGAGCTGAATAGAGATCCACATGAGGCAAAGGACAGTTTAGGAAACTTAAAGGATGTGCACTGCATTCACTCTGGAACAGTGTTGGGGCCAGTACCTGGTTGCAGGATAGTTTTCATAGATACTGAATCAATCAAGGAAGAAGGAGAGGATGGAAGGAAAGGCAAAGGCAGAAATCAAAGCCAAATCACATTTTCAGTCTCAGAGGAGAAGGTGTCACAATGCAAATCAGACATGTACTAGATCTTGCGCTATGCAATGAAGCCAGTATGAGGATCTACTACTGGTGACAAAATGGTTCATTGGGAAATGAGGTCTCATGACGTAAGGCAGACCCAGAGTGACTCAAATTCATTGAGACAGTATATTAAAAAGCAAAGACATTACTTTACCAACAAAAGTCCATCTAGTAAAGGCTATGGTTTTTCCAGTGGTCATGTATGGATGTGAGAGTTGAACTATAAAGAAAACTGAGCACTGAAGAATTGATGCTTTTGTACTGTGGTGTTGGAGAAGATGCTTGAGAGTCCCTTGGACTGCAAGGAGCTCCAACCAGTCCGTCCTAAAGGAAATCAGTCCTGAATATTCATTGGAAGGACTGATGTTGAAGCTGAAACTCCAATACCTGATGCCAAAAGCTGACTCATTTGAAAAGACCCTGATGCTGGGAAAGATTGAAGGTGGAAGGAAAAGGGGATGACAGAGGATAAGATGGTTGGATGGCATCACCAACTCAATGGACATGAGTCTGAGTAAACTCCGGGAGCTGGTGACGGATAGGGAGGCCTGATGTCCATGGGGTCACAAAGAGTTGGACACGACTCAGTTGGACTGAGTGACTGAACTGACTGACTGATCAGGTTGGCCTACTTTTTTTTTTTTTTTTTTTGAGAGGCAAATTAAACCCATTGGCAAAATGCGTGACAAAAGTCTTTCATCTGTGAACTCCTCCAAAAAAGTTATGAAAATGATGTTTTTTAATGTTTGGATTCTTGGAGACTAACCTGCCTGACGCATGTGCACATGGTCAGTTATGTCAGACTCTTTTGCCATCCCATGGACTCTTGTCCCTCAGCTTCTCTGTCCAAGGCATTTTCTAGGCAAGAGTACTGGAATGGGTTTCCATTTCCTCCTCTAGAGTATCTTCCCTACACAGGGATAGAACCTTCATCTCCTGCATTGGCAGGCAGATACTTTGCAACTGAGCCACCTGGGAAAGCCCAACCTGTCTGGTAAATATGTTAAATCTCATATGGACCACCACTTCTGAAAAATCCCAGGACTGCTCATGCAACTTCTAATTAAGAGAGTGAATCATCATAAGACTTTTAAAAAATTATTTTCTAAAGATAAGTCTATGTATTACCTAATCAAACTGAAATTTTAAGAATTTGTTGATAATCTTTAATAAACTTAGTGAAAGCTGAACCTCTAACCAAAGTGAAGACAAGACAAGTTTCCCTCAGTCTTCTTAAGGACCCTGACTGTGTCTGAAAATTAAACTGACAAAGATGAACCAACAAGATAATAGCATACAAATTCATTTAATATAAGTTTTATATGATTTGAGTGCCCTTATTGAGAACTGGACCGTAAAAAAAGGCTGAACACCGAAGAATTGATGCTTTTGAACTGTGGTGTTGGAGAAGACTCTTGAGAGTCCCTTGGACTGCAAGGAGATCCAACCAGTCCATCCTAAAGAAGATCAGTCCTGGGTGTTCATTGCAAGGACTGATGTTGAAGCTGAAACTCCAATACTTTGGCCACATGATGCAAAGAGCTGACTCAATGGAAAAGACTCTGATGCTAGGAAAGATTGATGGCAGGAGGAGAAGGGGACGACAGAGGATGAGATGGTTGGATGGCATCACCAACTCAATGGACATGGATTTGGGTGGACTCTGGGAATTGGTGATGGACAGGGACGTTCTGCGGTTCATGGGGTTGCAAAGAGTTGGACATGACTGAGCAACTGAATGACGGTATAAGGAAATAACCTAAATAAATGACAAAACTTAGTTGTTTTTAAAATAGGATGCAAAAAGTGAGGCAACTGTGAAGAAATGACCAAACTATGTGTGGAGGCTAAATAGAAGATGAGAATTATTTTAGCAAAGTCTGTTGGTACAGAATTCTTTCAACTTCTTCTTCTTAAAGATAAAAAAGTCACTGTACTTCACAGTCCAGGAGAGCATCTTGCACAAGGGAGTTATCTCCTGCTGCTAAGAAGGAAAAGGAAGGTCAGAGTACTCTTCTTCCACCTGCTGTTTCTCAAGTGCCTTTAATTCAAAATAATCAATGTGCCAAAATGGCATATTTTGGAGTGACAATCTCTGAACTCCTTCAAAAGATATAAGTTGCTTAAGTGTTTACACCAGTAACCTTAGGAGTTGAGAACTGTGAAATGACCATCCTAGAGAAGGGAAGAGGTATGTGAGGAGACCCTACAGCCTGCCAATGTTTCCTTTATTTCCCCTTAAAATCTATGGTCCTGTTTCATCTTCATCACATAGTCACTTGAACATATAAAAGCAATAAAATGTTTTGGGAAGATGCATCATGTTCATTCTCACTTGACATCCCCTAGTCACACTTGCGGGTAAAATGAAGGACATTTACACCTTCACTTCAGTTCAGCTCAGTCACTCAGTCGTGTCCGACTCTTTGCAACTCCATGAATCACAGCACGCCAGGCCTCCCTGTCCATCACCAACTCCTGGAGTCTACTCAAACTCAAGTCCATCGAGTCGGTGATGCTATCCAGTCATCTCATCTGTCATCTCCTTCTCCTCCTGCTCCCAATCCCTCCTAGCATCAGGGTCTTTTCTAATGAGTCAACTCTTCCCATGGGGTGGCCAAAGTATTGGAGTTTCAGCTTCAACAGCAGTCCTGCCAATGACGGCAATAAACGACAGCAAATGTAGTGGCTAACACAACCTGGACTCATTTTCTTGTGCTTCTGGAGCTCAAAAGTTTGAAGTAGGTCTTTAGGTCTTGCTGGTTAATACCAAGGCATCTGCAGGTCTTTTTAGAGACTCTGGGGGGAATCTGTTTTCCTTCTCTTAAAGGCTGCTCATAGTCCTTGGCTCATGGCCCTTCCTTCATCTTCAAAGTCAGCAGTGAGTTGAAGCTTCTCTCAAGTCCTATCACTCTGACACTTCTGCCTCTTTCTTTTCCATTTCGGGACTCTTGCAATTACATTCTGTTCACCCGGATAATGCAGAGCTATCTCCTTGTTTTACACTAAGTCAGTTCCACTTAGCTATATGATATACCACTTGCATGAGCCCTAGGGATTAGGACACGGACATTTCTGCAGAGTCATTGTTCTGCTGGCTATGCTATAAAGTTCAAGCCATCATTACCATCAAAATGGAACACCTGAGACACTAGAATAAATATGTAATTTTATAAAAAAAAAAATATTAGTGGGACTTCCCAGGTGGCTCAGGGGTGAAGAATCTGTGTGCCAGTGCAGGAGGCACGGGTTTGATCCCTGGGTTGGGAAGATCCCCTAGAGGAGGAAATGGCAACCCACTCCAGTATTCTTGCCTGGAGAATCACATAGACAGAGGAGTCTGGTAGGCTACATACAGTCCATAGTGTCACAAAGAGTCAGACATGACTGAGCATGAACGCATGACAAATTTTTATTGAGATTTACTGTTAAAAATCTGTTAGTCAAGTTTCAAAAGTCTTACACTGTAACACAAAACCATTAATTTATTTGCTTAAAAAGGTAATAGACTGGTACTTTGTCTGGAACATGCCTATGTGATCGTCACATACTTGAAATTTTCAGACAAAAGTGATGTCATTGGCTGTAATATTAAAAGAATACTCTTAAAATTATGATATTTCATCCTGTTTTTTGCTATGTATATATATTTATTTTTTATAAGCATTCATTGTCCCAAACAGGATTTAATATTCTTCAAAATGGGCATCATTTGGAAACTTGCTAGAAATAATAGAATCTTAGGGTCCACCAACTGAACCAGAATCTGAATTTTTATGATTCCCGGCTGATTTGTCAGCAGATTAAAGCATGAGAAACACTGATACAGCAGAGTCTCTTACTTATCACAAACATTTATATTAGCTGTCCATATGTTCCTGTTTAACTATTTAAAATACCTTCAAAAAAAAGGCCTTCATTAATGTTTTGTGCATAAAATTAACATCTTGCATAATCATAGTTTTATTTGTACAATAATAAATAAACACTGAACATCATTGATAAAATTTTCAGTCCATAAATAAAGAAAAAGACTTATGATATGAGTTACATTCAGAATGCTTACCTACATTTGAAAGTGAATATTCAGAGGTAAATACACAGGAGAGCTGAATTTCATGCCTTGCTCAATTTCTGAACTGAGTATGCTGATTGGATTTGAGAATAGCAAAAATATCTCATAATGGTTGATTACACAGAAATTTAGGAATTCTAAGGATTACATTGAAACAGGCATCTTGGTGCTCTGCCTTCCAAAGGCCCAGAATAAAGCGAAAACCAGAGAAGATATTAGAGTAACATTAAGGCTGAAACTGAATTTTCTGTGTGTGTATTTGTGTGTGTTAGTACATTTTATTACCTTTTAACATGGACTTGGAAAGGAAACAAATCAAAATAAACAATAACAAAAGGCTAATCAACCTAACAACCCCAGGCATTCTTGGGCTGCTTATTAGCTTAGAGCAAAACAAATTCAATGGGAAACTTGAAAGTTGTCTTCACATATTTGGGAGGCTGTCAAATGAAAGAAGATTGTGGAATGTACAACGAAGTCCTAAGGGACAGAACAAAAATTAACGTGAAGAAGGTACACAGAGAAGGATTTTATTCTTTACAAGAAACAGCTTTCCAACCATTCAAGAGAGCTGTTAAAGATGAAATGGGCTGGATTGGGAGCTAATGAATTCTCTTTTGCCTTAAGTGTATAACTTAAGGCAGAATGGCCATTTGAAATGAGCGCTACAGAGGGGAATCAGGTTTCTCTTGGAAGATTAATAACTAATGACAGATATCACTTATTGAGCCCTTCCTAAGAGGCTGGTGAAGTGCTGTTGCAACTTAAAACTCTGACTCCTTTAATCCCCATTCTATAAGATGGGTACTACTGTTTTCATCATTTTAAACAAAGGCTAAGAGAAGTGAAGTAATGAGTCATTGGGACAGAATTTGAATCCAAGTCCCTCAGATTATTGAGCTACAAGACACTTTAAATGAAGCAAGATGGATTCAGAACCTCATCATCCCCTCAATGGGAACATTGCTTCCTGGTAATTAATGCTTTCAAACTAGAGAAGACCCTAGAGAAGACCCTTGAGAGTACCTTGGGCTGCAAGAGATCAAACAAGTCTTAATTTTCATTGGAAGGATTGTTGCTGAAGCTGAAGCTCCAATACTTTGACTGCCTGATGCCAAGAGCTGACTCATTGGAAAAGACCCTGATGTTGAGAAAGACTAAAGGCAAAAGGAGAAGGGGTCGGCAGAGGGTGAAATGGTTAGATAGCATCACCAACTCAATGGATGTGAATTTGAACAAACTCCAGGAGATAATGGAAGACAGAAGAGCTGAAGGGCTACAGTCCCTAGGGTCAGAAAGAGGCGGGCATGACCGAAGCGACTGCAGCAGATCGTTCACTATTTCTTACTACAAGTCATGAATGAATACATATATGGAGAGAGGAGAAAGTGAGGTTAGTGTACTTATTGCACAGTTATTGTGATGATTACACAAGTTAATGGATTAATAAAGCAATGCAGGAGCATATGGTTTGGTAGAAATTCGGAAAATGTTTGTTGAATGAAAGTACAAAAGAACCAACTGTCCATTCATATTAACACATCATGTAACAGAGTTTTGAAGCTAAGAAAAACATTACTTGGTCCATTAATTTTTTCTTATTTTTATTAATTGCTACAGATATGTGTACTTGAGTAAAATGAGAAATGTGCGCCATGTGAGGTTTCATGATCATTTGGACTAGAATTAGCCAGAGGTTTCTATAAGCATTAAAGTGGTCCACCTGGTACTTCAAATTAAAGTCTTTGTAATGGTTTCCATAATGTGTACATCATCTGCTTGGTCTGGTAAATGCATTCATCCTGTATCCAATTTTATTTTTAAAGGAAGAGCAACAATTTCCACTGTCTAAATTACTGTTACACACAGTGAGAGAGCTTGGCCACATCTAAATCTTCACAGTGTAAGAAAAAAAACCTCTGGTTTCACTTAACTGCAATGCAATTATTCTCTGCATAAAAACAGATATGTTTTGGGTTCCCAGATATATATATATATATACACACACTATATATATATATATACATACACACACACACACTCTATATATATATATATATATACACACACACACATACATATATACATATTATATAAACAAGGCAAATATTAATATTGAAAGATCAAGGGCATCTGAAATTAGAAATCTCTTGTCATTCACTGTGGACAAGAACAGATCATGGGGAGAGTTTCAAATTGATCCCAGAAATTCTTTATCTTTCTGATGCCTGGCAGCTGTAGTTGGATCTTCTGTCCTCAGTGTCTCCTCCTGTTGTTCACCTATTCTCTCCAATGCCAAAAATCAAATACTTTCACAATCTGATTCCAACTTTCCTGTTTAATTTAATTAACTTATTTTTATTATTCCCTTTAAAGCTTGCAAAAGTAACTCATTGCATTTACTACCTAGCATTTAGTCATCCTAAAAGGTGATGCTGTGAAAGTGCTTCACTCAATATACCAGCAAATTTGGAAAACTCAGCAGTGGCCACAGAACTGGAAAAGGTTAGTTTTCACTCCAGTCTCAAAGAAAGGCAATGCCAAAGAATGTTCAAATTACTGCACAATTGTACTCATCTCACGCGCTAGCAAAGTAATACTCAAAAAGTTCTCCAAGCCAGGTTTAAACAGTACATGAACTGTGAACTTCCAGATATTCAAGCTGGTTTTATAAAAGGTAGAGGAACCAGGGATCACATTTCCAGCATTCATTGGATCATAGAAAAAGCAAGAGATTTCCAGAAAAGAATCTACTTCTGCTTTATTGATTACACGAAAGCCTTTGACTGTGTGGATCACAACAAACTGTGGAAAATTCTTCAAGAGATGGGACTATCAGACCACCCTACCTGCCTCTTGAGAAATCTGTATGCAGGTCAATAAGCAACAGTTAGAACTGGGCATGAAACAACAGACTGGTTCCAAATAGGGAAAGGAGTACATCAAGGCTGTATATTGGTCCCAGGCTTATTTAACTTATATGTAGAGTACATCATGCGAAATGCCAGGCTGGATGAAGCACAAGATAGAATCAAGATTGCCAGGAGAAATATCAATAACCTCAGATATGCAGATGACACCACCCTTATGGCAGAAAGCACAAGGAAGAACTAAAGAGCCTCTTGATGAAAGTGAAAGAGGAGAGTGATAAAACTGGCCTAAAGCTTAACATTAAAAAAACAAAGATCATGGCATCTGGTCCCACTACTGCATGGCAAATAGAGGGGGAAACAAAGGAAAGAGTGAGAGACATTATTTTCTTGGGTTCTAAAATCACTGCAGATGTTGAGTGCAGCCATGAAAGACCCTTGCTCCTTGGAAGAAAAGCTATGACCAAAATAGAACCTTGCTCCTTGGAAGAAAAGCTATGACCGAAATAGACAGTATATTGAAAAGGAGAAACTTTACTTTGTTGACAAAGGTCCATTTAGTCAAAGCTATGGTTTTTCCAGTAGTCATATGTGGATGTGAGAGTTACATCATAAAGAAAGAAGAGCACCGAAGAATTGATGTTTTTGAACTGTGGTGTTGAAGAAGACTCTTGAGAGTCCCTTGGGCTGCAAGGAGATCAAACCAGTCCATCCTAAAGGAAATAAGTCATTAATATTCATTGGAAGGACTGATGCTGAAGCTGAAACTCCAATACTTTGGCCACCTGATGGGAAGAACTGACTCATTGGAAAAGACCCTGATGCTGGAAAAGATTGAAGGCAGGAGGAGAAGGAGATGGCAGAGGATGAGAAGGCTGGATGGTATCACCAACTCAATGGACATGAGTTTGAGTAAACTCTGGGAGTTGGTGATGGACAGGGAGGCCTGGCATGCTGCAGTCCATGGGGTTGCAAAGAGTTGGACACAACTGAGTGACTGAACTGAACTGAAGAGACATACAGTCATCAAGAGACAAACTAGGGGTTAGAACCTTAGAAACACGATTCCAGGAGGACAGCCTTAACCACTGTCGTCTGCTTCATCAAGCACCATCCTTTGAGCTGAAGTCAGTTCTATTTTGTGAATTTCATTTTACTGAGCAAGAAAAGAATCCCACTGAGACATTTTGAGTTGGATTTGCCATCACTGCTAAAATCCAGACCAGTCTCGGAAGCAAAAGCACATCTCATGTGTTTCACGGTTCTTATTTACTGACGTTAGAAGTATTCCACTAAATCTATTTTTCTAGCTGAGTAATTCCTACTGAAGTTACATTTCCAGCACATAACTCTCCTCATACCCTCCAGTCTATGACTACACCAAGCATTTTCCT
This sequence comes from Muntiacus reevesi, assembly GCF_963930625.1. Classification (NCBI taxonomy): domain Eukaryota; kingdom Metazoa; phylum Chordata; class Mammalia; order Artiodactyla; family Cervidae; genus Muntiacus; species Muntiacus reevesi. The sequence continues at coordinate 123,423,955 of NC_089251.1, forward strand.
TAATGGCGTTGCATTCTTTATTTCTAATGTCTGTGTCACCTTCTTTTCCATCCCTCCCCCAAAATGTCCTTAAGGTAAGGAAAAAGACTACATAATTATCTTTCTCTGATTCCACACAGTGTGTCCTACAAAATTGGTAACTAACAAATACTTATTAGGCATCAGATTATAAGAACTGGTTATGGTATATAGAAAAATGTGAGGTCTGGCTTAGGTACTATGAATCGAGAGATATCTCCTTTCTTTGGGTACAAGGTAGAAAAGAATGTTTCAAAATGAAAATACATTTGTAAAGAAACTAGCCTAGATTGTAGTTTTCTTTTGCTTTACTTATATATATTAAATGATTTCCTTGCTTTATGACTTATCACTGCGCATTTTTTGCTGTATCAAGAATCAGCTCTCATGTCTTTAAATATATGGTAAAGTGTTCTTCCCAGTGGACCACATCTCATCTCTATAGTATTATAAGAACTCTCCTTATTTGCATAGCATATTAGAGTTTACACTATATAGAATACGTACTGTTTTCATTTGACCATTACTTGTAAGGTCAGTACTATTAGTTTTCTTATTCAGTCAAGGTAATTAGACTCAAAGATAAATAACTGCAAGTGCATGGACACCTACTATCACAATAAAACTTTTCACTCTTCTATTTTACCATTTTATGACCTGCAGAGTATATGTCACATAGCAGATGTTCAATAAATATGTATTTGTTTGGCTCTTCTCGTTCTTCATTATTAAAAGTATACATTCAGCATGTTATGTTGAATACTACGAGATGCAATGAAATGCTATAAAGGGACACTGTCCCCAAGGAATTCACCATGCAATTTGTGTAGAAGTGCTCTATCATAAACACATATGTGCCCTTTTCACTCACCGGAATTGATGGAGATCTGAATGTATACCAACCACAAGTGCAATGAGCAGAAACAAAGCTCACAGTTTGCAAACCGATTTGAAAATTAGCAACCTAAACTTAGAACTTGCGCTCTGAATCTCTGCTGGATAATTTTGATTCTGAAGCATGACAAAGATGATGGCTTGTCAAAACAGTGCTTCTAAACAGTGATGATAATCTGATGGCTTGGAAGGTGTAGCTTCATGTGTGAGCCTTCTTGGAGGAAATGAGAACCATCATGACTGGGAATACTTAGACCTGGATGCACCTATGCCCATTCACCAGAGATGTGAACACATATATGACTTGAGTGTGAAAAATCATCCCCTGAATATTTTGATTTAAATCAATCATCCTCTGTTGCCTATAATTCCTCCTATCTCTTTCCAGTGTGACCCTCCACCACCACAGCAGCATAACCTTTCTAGATCTTTAACAATTATTGATGACTGTCACTGGATTACAGTTTGTGTCCTCAAAAGCAGGAGGTAGTGTGTTAACTGGCTGAAGAGATGCCAATTCCTTCACTTGGCCTGCTTTCTTAGTCTCCCTAGTTTCTTTTTTTCCTACCCAAATTCGTTCTTACTCTCTATTTCTTCTATAGAGCTGAATCCGTCACTAACCAGCCATGGCCGTGTGCTTGTATTTTGCCAGCAAAGCTGAAAAGGCCAATCTCAGGTGGCAACAAAGTGGGACAGCTTCCCAGGTTCATTTGCTTTTTCATCACAAATTCAATCTTCCTAAATTCCACTTCAAATGGAATCCCCACCTGAGTTCTTTTTAAACTAAACATCAGACCAAAGAACATCAAGAACAATCTCAGAAGTTACATTTGTTTGAACAGCTGTTTGGAACTGCTCTCGCTGTATGCACAATCTTCGTTTATAATCTCTTGGTCAGGGAACGACAAGTTCAAATTGTTCATATTGAATTAAGCATAAATGATGCAGTGGATCGTAGGAGATATTGATTTTACCGTTCCCTGGCCATTGCCAAGTTTCTTCTCGATTAGGGCTCTGAGCAGCATAGATTTATTGTATTTGATCTTTTGACCCCTTTTATCTAATCATTTTGCCTCATTTTTTTCATCCATTCTATATAATTTAAAGAATTGACAGTAGATTTAAGATTCTAGTCCTCATGTTTGGAATGTGCTCAACATTATCCTTATTTATGTTCTCTTATTAGAGTTCTTCAGTACTAGCATTTCACAGCAGGTTTGGGGTTTGCAATTCAAATTACTTCTTCTTAGGTAATTTTTATTGTCTCAATATTGAACTCTCTAGGTAATGAAGTTCACATTTATTTGATATTAGTATCAAATGCTATAATATTTGAAGACTAGCAAGTTTATTTATAAATAATTTATAAATGGACTTTACAGTAAAAAGTGTTTTTAAACAAAACTAGGGAGGCTGGGCTATCTGTTACGGGAACCAAAGAACAATGGGGTCAATCCAGGGGTGAAAGGGCACGTCTACAGCAGGAGGTGTCCTGATGACCTTGCCTGTCTCCACTGGGGCTACGTGGTCAAGGCTGGACCACAGTCTTCCCAGAGTCTTGGCCCAGCATCTGTCAATTTCTGCTGCAGTCGGTGGAGGTAAGCAGTCTGATGAGAAGCTGCATTGAGGCAGTTTCTCACCAATCTTGCTGTGTCCTCCCTGATCCTAGGCTATAGCTGTCAGATTCTGTATAGGTCTGAAAAACTCACTGTAGCTTGGTGGTGTTTTCTCAGTGGAAAAGATCCAGCTTGCACTGTCTCTCACATATGGCTTCTTTGGTTCAAAGCTTTCTCTGGGACTAGGGCCACGGGGAGCAAACACCATTCTGATCTTGCTTTCGTGGTCTGTGCATGTAATAAACTGCCTGAATCCATTTCAGTTCATTGTCTCCTTACCAGCCAAAGGTAACGGCTGCAAGGAGTAATCCTTGTGGCTCCATTAAAAACCTTGCTGCTGTGTACTGACTACTTCACAACTTAACAAGGAAATTTTAATTGCCTTGAAGTGTATAGAGAATCCCCCTGCCAATACAGGAGGCGTGGGTTCAATCCCTGGGTTGGGAAGATCCCCTGGAGAAGGAAATGGCAACCCACCTCAGTATTCTCGCCTGACACATTCTGTGGACAGAGAAGCCTGGAGGGCTACAGTCCATGGGGTTACAAAGAATCAGACATAATTTGGTGACTGAGCATGTATGCCTTTTTTTAAATAAATCAATATTATGTAATTGGATCTTACAGTGAAACACTACTAAAAATGGTTAATATCTGTGAACACCATGGTATTGGGTCTTCTCATTCTGGATCTTCTTCAGCTAGCACTTTCTTCCTCTGTGGTTCTAGGTAACTTCATACTTTTTCACTTTCAAGTGAACCAGTAATTGTTTCTTCACATCTCTGTCTACCTGGTAAAATTAGTTATTCACACTGGCGAGAATAATTTGATTCTGTGTTCCAGATTCAGTAGAGGATAATTGATTCAGTGAATGAATCAGTTAATAAATAAATGAGCAAATGGAAAATTGTGAGAGCTAATATTCTTTAATGCTTTCTTAGTCTCATAGATTTTCTAAGTCATTTGCAATTATCATAATAATTCTGTAAATCTGGTACTAATTTTATAGATTAGGAAATTTAGACACAAAAAGGCATAGCTTAAGGTAAGACTGGATATTTTTACTAATAAGTAAGTAAAAAATTAAATATTTTGTTAAAAATATGTGGAAAAAATTAAATTGCATATATATGTCTATACATCTCTTTAACTAAAATGTTTTATTCTTAAAGTCTTCTTTTCTGTATTAGCCTGCCTGACTTCAGACTATACTACAAAGCCACAGTCATCAAGACAGTATGGTACTGGCACAAAGACAGAAATATAGATCAATGGAACAAAATAGCAAGCCCAGAGATGAATCCACGAACCTATGGACACCTTATCTTCGACAAAGGAGGCAAGGATATACAATGGAAAAAAGAAAACCTCTTTAACAAGTGGTGCTGGGAAAACTGGTCAACCACTTGTAAAAGAATGAAACTAGAACACTTTCTAACACCATACACAAAAATAAACTCAAAGTGGATTAAAGATCTAAATGTAAGACCAGAAACTATAAAACTCCTAGAGGAGAACATAGGCAAAACACTCTCTGACATAAATCACAGCAAGATCCTCTAGGACCCACATCCCAGAATATTAGAAACAAAAGCAAAAATAAACAAATGGGACCTAATGAAACTTAAAAGCTTTTGCACAACAAAGGAAACTATAAGCAAGGTGAAAAGACAGCCCTCGGATTGGGAGAAAATAATAGCAAACGAAGCAACAGACAAAGGATTAATCTCAAAAATATACAAGCAACACCTGCAGCTCAACTCCAGAAAAATAAATGACCCAATCAAAAAATGGGCTAAAGAACTAAACAGACATTTCTCCAAAGAAGACATACAGATGGTTAACAAACACATGAAAAGATGCTCCACATCACTCATTATCAGAGAAATGCAAATCAAAACCACAATGAGGTACCATTACACGCCAGTCAGGATGGCTGCTATCCAAAAGTCTACAAGCAATAAATGCTGGAGAGGGTGTGGAGAAAAGGGAACCCTCTTACACTTTTGGTGGGAATGCAAACTAGTACAGCCGCTATGGAAAACAGTGTGGAGATTTCTTTAAAAACTGGAAATAGAACTGCCATATGACCCAGCAATCCCACTTCTGGGCATACACACCAAGGAAACCAGATCTGAAAGAGACACGTGCACCCCAATGTTCATCGCAGCACTGTTTATATTAGCCAGGACATGGAAGCGACCTAGATGCCCATCAACAGATAAGTGGATAAGAAAACTGTGGTACATATACACCATGGAATATTACTCAGCCATTAAAAAGAATTCATTTGAATCAGTTCTAATGAGATGGATGAAACTGGAGCCCATTATACAGAGTGAAGTAAGCCAGAAAGATAAAGACCGTTACAGTATACTAACACATATATATGGAATTTAGAAAGATGATAATGATAACCCTATATGCAAAACAGAAAAAGAGACACAGAAGTACAGAACAGACTTTTGGACTCTGTGGGAGAAGGCGAGGGTGGGATGTTTCGAGAGAACAGCGCTGAAACATGTATATTATCTATAGTGAAACAGATCACCAGCCCAGGTGGGATACATGAGACAAGTGCTCGGGCCTGGTGCACTGGGAAGACCCAGAGGGATCAGGTGGAGAGGGAGGTGGGAGGGGGATCAGGATGGGGAATACATGTAAATCCATGGCTAATTCAAGTCAATGTATGACAAAAACCACTACAGTATTGTAAAGTAATTAGCCTCCAACTAATAAAAATAAATGAAAAAAAAAGAAAGAAAAAAAAAAGTCTTCTTTTCTATATTTGTAAGATACTCTAATTCATTTTTGTTTAACCTAGTATTAAATTGGGATACTCAGATTTTAAGTTATACACACACACATATACGTGTGTATATGTGTATATACGTGTATATACCGACTGCAGCACACCAAGCTTCCCTGTCCTTCACCATCTCCTAGAATTTGCTCGAACGCATGTCCATTGAGTCAGTGATGCTGTTAAACCATCTCGTCCTCTACAGTCTCATTTTAAGAGGTACCACGGGTCACATAAACCACAGGTTAGCCATTCACATCAGAATTCAGTTAATTCAAATCCCAATATGCACATGAGTCTGGATTAAAATATATAAATATATCACATCCAGTGTTAAAAAGTGGAGTAAGAGAGAAGCACAGTCTTTTTCAGATGGTACCCCTAAAACTTCAGTTCAGTTCAGTCACTCAGTCGTGTACGACTCTTTGCGACCCCATGAATCACAGCACGCCAGGCTTCTCTGTCCATCACCAACTCCCAGAGTCCACCCAAACCCATGTCCATCAAGTCAGTGATGCTATCCAACCATCTCATCCTCTGTCATCCCCTTCTCCTCCTGCCCTCAATCTTTCCCAGCATCAGGGTCTTTTCCAATGAGTCAGCTCTACACATCAGGTGGCCAAAGTATTGGAGTTTCAACTTCAACATAAGTCCTTCCAATGAACACCCAGGACTGATTTCTCCTTGCAATCCAAGGGACTCTTTCAAGAGTCTTCTCCAACACCACAGTTCAAAAGCATTAATTCTTCTGCACTCAGCTTTCTTTATAGTCCAACTCTCACATCCATTCATGACCACTGGAAAAATCATAGCCTTGACTAGTTATTCCCTAATTCTAAGGTCTTTTTGCTGTTTTGATATAAATTCAAACTCAAATGAAGCACTAGAAATATCAATGAATGAGAGCCATTTTTATGTTCATTTCGTACAGTTTTTGTTGTTCTCTAAAATATTGAACAAAATTTTGATACACATTAGCAATCTGGTGCAGGTAGTATTTTGGAAAAATTATGTATAGTAAAGACAACAGCATTTTATAGTAAGAGTGATTGAAACATCTGCAGATATTATGAGTAACTCAAACATGGTTTTAATGTTTTGCTGCAGAACATATCAGTGATATACCTCTCTAGTTTTTTAGCAAAACATATTTTGTTTCATAAATTAGCTTAGCTCATAGCTAGGTCAATAACATAGAACATGGAATGACTTTATTTTTCAATCTATATGGTTTGTGCCATTATAGGGAGAGAGGAGGAAAATGCTGCAGGTTTTTAAAATTACTTTTTGAAACATGATGGAAGAAGCTGGTGAATAACACAAGTAAGTGGTATCAGTTTTTAACATATATTAGCAAACTAAATTGGCAAAGTATCTGTGTTGCTAAGGTTTTGTGTTGTTTCACCTTAACATTTTAATTTGGCAACCAAATTGATAGGAAGGTGATACTGTTTCAGTAGCACTTGGCCCATGATGACTGAAATAAACTCAGAAATCCACTTTCCCTTCCTCACCACCACAAAATTCTTGCTGTTTTTTTTGTTTCGTCTCTAAGTCGTGTCTGACTCTTACAACCCCTTGGAGTGTAGCCCTCCAGGTTCCTCTGTCCATGGGATTTCCTAGACAAGAATATTGAAGCGGGTTGCCTTTTCCTATTCCAGGGGATCTTCCTGACCCAGGGATTGAACAGGGGTCTTTTGCATTGGCAGGCAGATTCTTTACCATTGAACCACCAGGGAAGCACATAAAAATTCTAGAGATTCACATTCCTCAAAAAGTTTACTCCTAGTAAATTTAATTGAACACATATTATTCTCTTAATTTTGACTCCGACATTTTATATTACTGTGTCACCTTTATGTGAGTGTATATGTATAAAAATAATAAATCAAATAATTGAGGCATGTATATAGGCTTCTTTGAAAATCTCTGCAGCAAGACATTTTAGAAGCACTTCAGTCTGTATCACATTTTAATATTCATATATGTTCACATCATTTAAAAATACCACAGATGGCATGGGACACAGACAGCATGTGTGCTAAGAGAGAAAAACACTGAACTCAGGGTGGGCGTAGTTGCCAGTGCACATAATTTAACTCATATTGATTCTGGCTAGATTGGCACAAGAGCACATTTGTGGAGTTTCCATGGAAAGTGTCGATAATGCCATAACTGAGAGAAGAAACAAATTTCCCTGAGAATCAATGGATTGAATGATAATTCTGAGTAGTTGACTGCCTTTTGAGAACACAGAGTTTGAGTCTTTTAAAATAATTTCAAGGTCATCTGAAAAAAGTTTAATATGAGAAGATGATTACCACTAATTTTAACTCATCCAATATGAACTGCCCATTGAGATCACTTGAATCCAATTAGCATTTGCCATCTTGCTTTGGCACAAGGCAGCGCAAAGAAATATATTAAACTTCTTGGGAGCCAGCAGATCACACAAAACCAAGAATGTGATTTCTGCAAGTGTTTAATTCTCTTACATATCTTTCTATGAAAGTGAGAATGATAGTGTTTGTCTCCTAGTTCAGTTCAGTTCAGTTCAGTTAGTTGTGTCGGACTCTTTGTGAAGCCATGGACTGCAGCACGCCAGGCTTCCCTGTCCATCACCAACTCCCAGAGCCTCCTCAGATTTGTGTCCATTGAGCCTGTTATGCCATCCAACCATCTCATCCTCTGTTGCCCCCTTCTCCTCCTGCCCTCAATCTTTCCCAGAATCAGGGTCTTTTCCAATGAGTCAGTTCTTGGCATCAGGTGGCCAAAGTATTGGAATTTCAGTTTCAGTATCAGTCCTTCCAATGAATATTCAGGACTGATTTCCTTGAGGATGGACTGGTTGGATCTCCTGGCAGTCCAAGGGACTCTCAAGAGTCTTCTCCAACACCACAGTCCAAAATCATCAGTTCTTCGACACTCAACTTTCTTTATAGTCTAAATCTCACATCCATACATAACTACTGGAAAAACCATAGCTTTGACTGGATGGACCTTTGTTGGGAAAGTAATGTCTCTGCTTTTTAATATGCTGTCTAGTTTGGTCATAGGTTTTCTTCCAAGGAGCAAGCGTCTTTTAATTTCAAGGCTGCAGTCACCATCTGCAGTGATTTTGGAGCCCAAAAAAATAAAATCTCTCACTGTTTCCATTGTTTCCCCATCTATTTGCCATGAAGTGATGGAACTGGATGCCATGATGTTAGTTTTCTGAATGCTGAGTTTTAAGCCAGCTTTTTCACTCGCCTCTCACTTTCATCAAGAGCCTCTTTAGTTCTTCTTTGTTTTCTGCCATAAGGGTGGTGTCATCTGCATATCTGAGGTTATTGATATTTCTCACAGCAATCTTGATTCCAGCTTGGGCTTCATCCGGCCCGGCATTTCTCATGATGCACTCTGCATATAAGTTAAATAAGCAGGGTGACAATATACAGCCTTGATGTACTCCTTTCCTGATTTGGAACCAGTCTGTTGTTCCATGCCAGTTCTAACTGCTGCTTCTTGATCTGCATACAGATTTCTTAGGAGGCAGGTAAGGCAGTCTGATATTCCTGTCTCTTGAAGAATTGTGCACAGTTTGTTGTGATCCACACAGTCAAATGTAGTCAATAAAGCAGAAGTAGATATTTTTCTGGAATTCTTTTGCTTTTTCTGTGACCCAGCGGATGTTGGCAATTTGATCTCTGGTTCCTTTGCCTTTTCTAAATCCAGGTTTCACATCTGGAAGTTCATGGTTCATGTACTGGTGAAGCCTGGCTTGGAGGATTTTGAGTATTACTTTGCCAGTGTGTGAGATGAGTGCAATTGTGCAGCAGTTCAAACATTCTTTGGCATTGCCTTTCTTTGGGATTGGAATGAAAACTGAACTTTTCCAGTCTGGTGGTCACTGCTGAGTTTTCCAAATTTGCTGGCATATTGAGTGCAGCACTTCATAGCATCATCTTTTAGGACTTGAAATAGTTCAACTGGAATTCCATAGCTTTGTTTGTAGTGATGCTTCCTAAGGCCGTCTTGACTTCACATTCTAGGATGTCTCTTAGTCATGTCTAATTCTTTGTGACACCGTGAACTGTAACCCTCCTGGCTCCTCTGTCCATGGAGTTCTCCTGGCTAAAATACTGGAGTGGGTAACTATTCCCTTCTCTAGGGATCTTCCTGACCCTGGCAACAAACCTACATCTTTTGCATTGCAGGAAGATTGTTTATGGTCTGAGCCACCATATGGCTAATGATTATTGCTTTTAAATCTGAGGAAGCATTTCATAAAGTTACTTCACCAGTCCAAAGGCGAAAAGGTCTAAATTGTGTGGAAAAATGAATATGCAGCTGCTCCTTAAAAGAAAATTCAAAACTCTATGTATAATATTTGCATGTAGTTCCAAGCAAACATAGATGGCACAATGATAAATAGGAAGTTATTATTTTAAAGATAGTTTCTTGAAGGTCTAGTTCTATTTTTAATGAGATTACACATTTATCTTTTTTCTTGCTATGTTACCAAATGTGAATCAGACCATCATTTTGCCCCAGACCCAGGAATTAGTTCTACTTATGCCACAAGTATTGATGTGTAAAGAAACTTCTGCTTGTAGAGCATCAGAGAGGTCCCTCGCTTGGCACATTATGCCTGCTCCCAGAGTATGTGCCTGGAGTCTTTTTTTTCTCTTCTTCTTTTTTTATAGGAAGGGGTGGATATAATTGCTTTATAAGTTGTGCTATATTCTGTTATACAATGACATGAATCAGACATATGTATACATATATCCCCTCCCTCTTAGATCTCCCTCCAACCTCCCCCATCCCACTCCCCTAGGTCCCCAGAGAGCGCCGAGCTGAGCTCCCTGCATTACACAGCAGCTTCCCTCTAGCTATCTGTTTTACACATGGCGGTGCACACATGTCAGTCTCAGTTTTCCAATTCATCCTATCCCCTTCCCCACTCCCTTGTCCACACATTCATTTTCTATGTCTATTGCTGCCCTGCAGATAGGCTCCTCTGTACCTTTTTCTAGATTCCGCATATATATGTTAATATACATGATTTGTTTTTCTCTTTCTGTACTTACTTTGCTCTGTATGACAAACTTCAGCTCTATCCACATCTTTACAAATGACCCAGCTTTGTTCCCTTTTATGACTGGGTAATATTCCATTGCATATATGTACCACATTTTAAAATGCTGCGTGAGCATGCATTAGGAAGGCGAGGGAATGATATTTAAGTACCTTTGGTGGATGCTTTCATTTGTAAAATCTCATTAAGCCTTACTACAGCTCTATCAAATTAGTAATTACCTCGATATCATAGATGAAGAAACTAAATCTCAGAAAATTAATAATTTGCCAAGAATCAGTGGCAGAGATGCAACTCAAGGTCAGCCTTTTCCCATCCAAATACATTTCCAAAAAGCAGTTTCCTTTGTAGGCATGCTGGTTGGTCAACAAAGGCTTTGACAAATAAGTATGAGGAATTTTAGAAATACAGGATAAAAATTAATGTGTGTTTTTCCCCCCCGCCCCGCACAACTTCTCAGACCTGCTAATATGAGAAAGTGTATCATGTATACTAAAGACAGGGCAGTATCTGTGTCATCCCCTGAGGGTAAAAATCAGAGAGTGTTTATAAACAAAGAGCATTTCCAAAGGACTAGTACCCCCATAGAACACACTTTGGAAAATGCCATCTCTTATTGCTGCCACATCAGTCAGGTGAATCTCCTTGAGAGATTAAACTTACGCACACTCTGAGGTTATTCTGTTATAGAGAGAAAACTGCAGTCAGCAGCTTAGGCATACACAGCTCTTGCACTAGTACAAACTCTGTTGTCCCCCCCTTGACCATTTGGCCTAGATTTTCCAGCCTGGAAGCTCGTCTGCCATATTGTGGAACCTTGTTCCCTTACTTCTTGGGTTCTGAGTTCCTACACTCTTATACAACCATTCTTTGCCTGAGCAAGCCTGTATTTATTCTTCAGTTTTTGGAAGTTCTATACTTGGGTGAAACTAGCCTTTCTCATTGAAATCTCAGTCTTAATCTCATCTAATTTATGGCTATTCAAGTCTTCTTATTCTATCTTGCCCTCGTATTCCTGTTGACTTAAGGGCCCCTGACTATTTTTTCTAAATGTTTACTTTGATACCTGTCAATATTTGTATCTTTTGGATTCTAACAACATCTCACAGCATATCACATCATAAGCATCAATGACTATTCTAACAACATCTCACAGCATATCACATCATAAGCATCAATGACTATCTTTAACCAGCCACCTTCCTTTGACCTAGGGTATATAGGATTCCCTTTTTCAATCTCTGGAAGCAAGATGACCTCTGACATACTCTAGATCCTTGTTCAACTCTAACTATCCCCCTCTCTTAATTCATTTTCTACCCTTTGTTTAGTCTTAGCTTCATTTTCTAATCCTAGTTCCCTGCCTTCTGTCTCTAATCCATCAGGTCATGAAGTTCTTATGCAAACATTATGCATGTCTTTTTTTTTATATCTTTCACTGAATGGATTATCTTCACTAAAATTTAATATTTTATTAGTAAATAGCTTAGTAACTTTAAGAAAATTAATATGCATTGTAAAAGCTGTAACTTTTAAAAATTATTGTGTCTGAAAAAAATCAGTTATTCATCAACATGATCATTGGAAGGTAACATTGTAGTTCCTGGAACTGAAAATCTGATTTTCAGAATTATGCAGCGTCTACAAGGATTGCTTCTTAACTGCAAGCCCAGGACTTGTACATGATGCCAAGCACCCATGCGGCACACTGTCACCTTTTCCGAAATGACATCGACTTAAGTCCACTTAAATTAATTATTGTTCCTCCTTTAATTGCCTTACTTGGCCAGAACAACCCATTCATGTGCCAGTTTGAACAGAGACAGGAAGTGGGTTATGAACAAAGGAGAATTTAGGGCGAGGCATCTCACAGCATATCACATCATAAGCATCAATGACTTATATTTTTAATCTAAAAATCACTGCATGAACCCAAGACAAGACTTGGAATGCACACAGATTAATTCTGTAGGCAAGTCAAAGCTGAAAATTCCTAATGAACACATGGCAATCCAGAAGGATATGATTCCAGAAAAACCTGGCGGTAGCCCAGACATACCCTCATTGCAGGGCGTGGTAATGCTTGGTGAATTTCCCAGAGTCATGTGCAAGAATCCTTTCCATGTGATACTTCTCAATAAGCAAATGCAGATTTTCAGTTGAAGTTTGGCCTGCAAATGGCACTCAAGTCCTGGTCATGTCATGCCCTACACACAGGTGTGAACCTGTTCCTGGTGAGAGGTTTTGCTTCTCTTCCAGGCTCAGAACCTGATTTGTTTGTATGTAAGGAATAGATGTGTCCCTCAGTGATGGCCTCAGGTTAACTAAATTTCCATACTCTCATACAATGCAATGGGAAATGGGTTCTCCTATTGTCCTTTACACAAGGCGTCTCCCATCAGAAGTTAGATTTACCCAAGCTGAGCAGAATTCTTAGAAGTCTGGGCAAACTTGCCTTCACCAATCTAGAAGATGTAAATCTTTTGGTAAACTCGAAGTGAAAGTGAAAGTTGCTCAGTCGTGTCCGACTCTTTGTGATCCCTTGGACTATACAGTTCATGGAATTCTCTAGGCCAGAATACTGGAGTGGGTAGCCTTTCCCTTCTCCAGTTGATCTTCCCAACCAAGGGATTGAACCCAGGTCTCCCGCATTGCAGGTGGATTCTTAACCAGCTGAGCTATAAGGGAAACCCAAAATGTTGAAGAGAAGTGAATCTTATCCTAGGTAACTTCTACTAATCATATCAGTCTTAATTCATTTATTACTTTTCCCAGGAAGACTTACTTGACACTCTAATTCTGGCCTGGTCGCACAACCAAATGTCCTTCCAAAGCATGTGCATACCCTATCATAATTCTTTTTCTTTTTTTTCAATAAGAAAGTTTGTTTTTATTTTATTTTTGTTTGTTTCTTGGCCATGCCCTTGGCATGCATGCATGCAGCATGCAATATCTTAGTTCCCCAACCAGATATTGAACCTGTGCTCCCTGCCTTGGAAACACAGTCTTAACCACTGGACTGCCAGGGAAGTCCTCTATCATAATTCTTAATGCCAAAAAATGGTCAGTGTTCAACAAATGATTTGACTGTATGAGTAAATGAATGAACAAATCATTTAGATTGCCTTCTTATTTCACCCTTGGATGTATGATGATAATATTTTAGAAATACATAACAGCTTTAATTCTTTCATTTAGAAACAAAGAAAGATATTATGTGAAATATGAGTTATTATCTACTGAAACATTTTGATATTTTTATCTTTAGGAATGAAATCAATTGAAAGACCTGTATAAAACCATCAGTCATTTGTCAATGATTTTATAATTCTTGCCAGATAAGGTCTTGGAATTCCCAGTTTAGAGCTCAGCGATGAGTCTGCCGCTGTAGTGCCACAGTAAAGGTAGTGCTCTATGAAAAGGGGAGCCAGGGTCTACCTTTGATAAAGCAAAGGCACTTGCCAGAATCTTTTATTCTATGGCAGGTTCTTAAGATCAATGTAATAGCACTGTATATATACTCAAATTTATTCATGGCATTTTTTAATGTGGTAGTTTTCAGATGAAAATCATCCATATGCAATAAAACTAATTTGACCCCAGTAAAATTGAAAATTCAAAACCCACCCATAGTTTGGACACATCTTCTAGTCACTCATTCCTGCACTTGGCATTGTAAAGGGTTCAAGAGGAGACACAAACTAAGATATGATGGGAAACTTGCTGTTTGGAAACATACTCAGGATCTAAATATGTATATGAAGCATAGAGCCCAGGGTCTGAGTCTAGAAAAAAGACCTCATTTTGACTTGCAGACATGCTGGTTTAAGTTTATTTAACATGGTGGTGAAATGCCCTTCTTTTCTGAGAGAAGTTCATAGAATTATCCTGTAGTGTTACTTTTATTTTGTTGAGTTGAAGGGGGAAGAAAATGAAACAATTATGATCTACAAGCAGTGTGTACTGAGAGTAGAGAACTAAACATCCTCAGATATTAGAGCTAGGTATGTTGGGTTTTATTTGTGAAAAGGGACAACCTAGCTGTCTTTTAGCTCATTCTAACACAAATCTACTCCCAAATATGGTAATACTTATATTTCATACCAACTTCTATCTTTAGATAATTAGAACACAGAAGAGCAGAAAATTCCCTTGTCATACACTGAGTCCTCTATAAATATAAAATATTTACAGCTACCGCTAAGCCTTTCCAAGTGGCTTTGGAGGAGCACATGTGAAGTGCCCAATGTTCCAGCCCATGTTCCAACCCAGCACAGCACCTAAGTCCCAGATGCTTCATTTTAGATGCTAGACACAAGATAACACAATTGTTCTTATAGTTTTAAGGTGCACTATAGTTTGCTAAATTCTATTTTTCATTTCACAGCTCACTTCATCTTTTCCTTCACATAGCCTATTTCATTCTGATAATTTATTGAGGTAAATCATGTGGCTACTCAAGCCATCTGTTTCCCCTGTGGGTATCTGCTCCCTAAACCCCACTAGCAGACCCCAAATAAGGGCACCAAGGTCTGATATGACAGAAGTTCAGAGAGAGAGAGTCTTTTAAGCAGGAAAGGGATGGCAGAATAGGCAGGGGTCATGGAGAAAGAGAAAAGGAATACATATGGAGAAGGCAGAATCTGACCTGAGAACTATAAATATGGAAAAGGGCACTTTGATATCTTCTATGCTTATATAAAAGGCAGGCAAATATAGTATATATGGAGGTCAGTCAGCATTTTTTTGATATGTGGCCAGGTTATGGCACGATTTCTATTATGAATTAAACTGTGCTACCTCCAAATGCATGTGTTGAAATCCTGGCTTTCAGTACCTCACGTGCTGCTGTGATATGCTTAGTCGCTCAGTAGTGTCCGACTCTTTGTGACCCCATGGACTGCAGCTCGCCAGGCTCCTCTGTCCATGGGATTCTCCAGGCAAGAATACTGGAGAGGGTTGCCATGCCCTCCTCCAAGGAATCTTCTCAACCCAAGAATCGAATCCAGGTCTCCCACACTGCAGGCGGATTCTTTACCAGCTGAACTGCCAGGGAAGGCCCACAGTACTTCATGCTGTGACCTTATTTGAAAATACGATCACTGAAGATGTTAAGATGAGTTTCTACTGGAGAAGAGTGGCCGCTTAAACCAATATGACGGGGGTACTTATAAAAAGGTGAAATCTGGACATAGATACATGAAGGGAAAGCACCATGTGAAGATGAAGGCAGTGAAGGAAGTAATGGATCTACAAGTCAAGAAATGCCAATTGCCAGCAAGCCACTGGAAGCCAGGAGAGCAACACGGAACAAATTCTTCTTCAGGGTCCTCATGAAGAACCACCACCAATATCTTGATATTGAACTGCAAGATAACTTTCTATTTTTTTTTTTTTTTAACTTTCTATTTTTTAAACAATCGAGCTTTACTCTACTTTGTTGCAGCATCCCTAGTAAACTAATTTATGGTGAATGTT
Organism: Muntiacus reevesi; assembly: GCF_963930625.1. NCBI lineage: Eukaryota > Metazoa > Chordata > Mammalia > Artiodactyla > Cervidae > Muntiacus > Muntiacus reevesi. The sequence goes on from NC_089251.1 coordinate 123,439,839, forward strand.
GGACTAAGGATTGCTTGGCCTTCATTTTGCAGGCAAAAGGAAAGCACAAAAATGCCTGGGAAGAGACTTCCTCTGACCAGTTAATTTGGCTGCTGCTGTCAATTTCATGTTTCCCAGGTGGCACAGTGGTAAAGAATCTGCCTCTCAATGCAGGGGAAGCAGGTTCGATCCCTGGGTTTGGAAGATCCCCTGGTGTAGGAAATGGCAACCCACTCCAGTATTCTTGCCTGGAAAATCCCATGGACAGAGGAACCTGGTGGGCTACAGTCCATGGGGTTGCAAAGAGTTGGACACAGCTGGGTCAGAGACTGAGCAGGCACATGTTAATTTGACCACATGTGGGATATTAGAGCTAGAGACGGTGAGCCCAGTAAGAAGTCCACAGCACAACTGAAAATCCCAGTGCCTGGCACCTAGGAAGCGATCAATAATTTTACATTTACTAGTACTTAATACCTGGCACATATATGCATCACCTCATTGAACTCTTACAACCATCCCATGAAGGAGGTAATATCAAATATCTCCCTTTTACAAATGAGTAAAGTCATGCTCCAAAGGAGTGAGTGATGGAGCCAAATATTAAATCCAAATCTGTCTGTTTATAGGGTCCAAGTTCTTTGCCACTATGATATGTGATCCTGAAATAAATAAAAGTGTAATAACTGAATGAATGCAGGTTATAGGCTTGTGTTTGTATGCATGAGCATAAGTATGATTGTGAAACAAAGGCCAAAAGGGCAACTGCTATAATATAAATTCATCCCTTTGGGTTACTAAAGTGGATAATTTACAGAGAAATTAATTAGTAAAAGGAATATCAATATGTTGAAAATTCATAAGCATTTTAATAATTAGGAATGATAAACAATTTATTCTGCTAAAAGAAAACTGAATCAAAAAGCAGATTGTAGGTATGGGCATAAGGAGATTTGTGTATTTAGCCAGTCAAATCAAATTTAAAAATTAAACTCACTCAGTTTCCACTCTGACTGCTATCTTTGAAGATTTTAACTGATGTGTAAAACATCATTTGACCATCAGGGTCCTTCATTTTAATTCATCTTCATTTATATCCCAGGTTTCAGCACTCTAAACGTTCAGGGTCTGCCCTGGTGGCTCAGTAAAGAGTCTGCCCACAATGCTGGAGACCCAGGTCTAATCCCTCAGTCGGGAAGATCTCTGGAGATGAAAATGGCAACCCACTCCAGTATTATTGCCTGGAGAATTCCAAGGACAGAGGAGCCTAGGGGGCTACGGTCCATGGGGTCACAAAGAGTCAGACACGACTGAGTGACTAACACTTTCACTTTTCATTTATATTTATAATGCAAGGGCAACTGAGTTTAAGAGACTTTTATTCTTTGTCTCTTTACGTAGATCACTTTCCTTTTCTTACCTAATCCTTTGCTGCTGTGTATACTGAATAATATAAAATGATACTTGAATTATCTCTTTGCTTAGTTTACTTTCAATGTTCATTTAATTACAGAAGATCTTTGAGGGTAAATAGCAACTATCAGGGCTGCAACTTCAGAGGAGAAACGTCTCTTAAAAAAGCAAAACAAAGAAACAATATTTTATATATATATATATGTGTGTGTGTGTGTATATATAATATATAGCTAGTAAAGAAGTCACAAACTGTGGGTCAGGATGCAGGAAGAGCAGTATTGTGAACTACAATAACCTTCTCATATCCCAGGACACCTTTTAGACTTGTCCCAGAGAGCACTTTCAGCTGATTGTTCAATAGCTCATGAGAACAATAGTGTTTCGCCCAACAAAGGATGGATTCAGCGTTGATGTCTGGCACAGATGGGCAAGTCTGATCATATCTGAAGGGTCTCAGGTTCTCAAGGGGCTTTTTAATCATATCAACATTCATTTTCCATCTGTATAGATGTATATATGTGTGTGCTGATGTATTTAAAGAAGCACGGTAAACATGTTAATTTATAATATATAGCCTGGTACTGCCTACAAAAATGGCACCATCCATACATTTATCTATTATGAAATAACTGGGTGCATAGTCTTCAGAAGAAAGAGTTCACAACAAAAATGCATTATCAGGAAATGCCAGCTTGCTTCATAGAGCACCTCAAGTTCCTGCTGTATACTCCAGTGTCGACTATTAATAGAGGGACCTAATGGACAATCCACCCATATCAAATGAATGCATAAACATTTTCAAAATAAAGGAATTGCTTTTCCTATTATGGAAGCCTAAAGCATTATATTTTTAAAGTATTTCCTTTTAACACATGATGACACTTCCTAACTCAAAGAGCAGCCCCTTCTTGCCCTAAAATACTCAAAGTTCTGCTAGAATTTTAAGAAAGAAATAGGTTTATTTCCCCTAATTTACGTGTGGAAAGACTGGTCCTACCATGACTTTTGGCTGATGGAAATTCCTAAGCAGCTTTTAAGCCTCCCAGGAAGCTGCTGCAGCAGAGGGCAGAGTGGCAGCTGTCCCCGAGGGCACTTGTGCCATGCTGATCTTCCCAATCCCAGCCTTTGCAGCGTCCTCATTTGGGTACTCAATTGTCTTTATGTAGCATCCTCTACGACACATAAGAAAGCCTTCACCACGTTCTCCTCCCTAAGTCCTCTGAAGGGAACACAAAGAGCACCTCTCCTAAGTAGTCACACAGACCCTATCTTATACTGAATGGGAGAAACGCACAGGCAGCCAAATGACAGTCATCATTTTATTAAAATATATTGGCTCATGGTTTGATCGTTATAGAGATACATGTTTTTCCCACTCATTCTATTCACAGTTCTACATTCCATAAATACTGATCTTTGCAAAATACAGCTTAATGAAACAGCTGACATTTTAAGATTCATACTGCTTGACTGTAACATTTTTTGAAAGGCATTTACTCAGTTTCATTTGAAAAAAAAAAAAAAAAAACATTTGAAGACCATTAAATCAGTTTTAGGACGTTCCTATTCAGCTTTCCAGGGACAAACTAAAATGTGTACACATACCAATACCAATACGGTGGATTATAGTATCCACCGTAAAATTTTAAAATATTCTAACATTTATTCTTTGAAAATATTTGGCTATACATTTCTTGTTTAATTTTGAACTGACTATAATTCTTTAGTAATTATTCCTATTCTAGGGTTTTGGCAAAGGGGGAAAATACAATGTCAATATTATTTTCAAAAGAAATGGCTTTTGTTAATACTGAATTAAACAATTACACATTTGCAGTATATGTCTTAGAAATATTGTTTATTATTATCTTGCATTTAATTCTATTTTTTGTGAACATCAGACTTTGCTCACTGATGGGAACTTTTAGTCAACCTTTCCTACACTCTGCTCCTCAATCTTTCTGCTGCTTTAACAGTACATGCAACAGGGCCCCACTTTTCTTAAAAGTGGGCCTCTTAATGCATGAATCCATTTGCAAATGAGTTCCCGGAACATGCTAATGATATTTTGTTCTGGATCATTTCCAAAATGGTTGTAAGCAAACAAGCTCATTTGAGCCAGAGACAAAGAGAAAGAGACAGAGACGTGGGGGGAGAAGAGAGAGAGAGAAAGAGGGAGAGAGACAGAGGTGGGGGAAAGGAGATAGAGAGTTTGTTTAGGGGCAGGAAATTACTCAATGGCCATTAACTAAAAATATTTGCACAGAAACATGATTACTTGTGAAATAACATTGGAGTCTGATCGACGGGCCTTGGAAATTGAAAATGGACTCACTTGAAGTTCAAAAGCTTTACCACAAAAGAAAATCACAAGATTCATTAATTACCCTATATAGGATCTTGGGAGTTGCCTGTTCATTAAACATGCTGCCCTTATATTCTCGAAACTAAACTAGAGACAGAGAGAGTCCCAGAAGGCATTAAAGTACAGAATTTTGTTAATAAAACTAATCTGTAAACTGAAACTCTGAAAAGAATGCCAAGAGTATACTGCTTGTGGATGTGGTTTGATTCCTCTGTAGCATATGGAAAGCATGTAACTGTGATGTGTTTAATCCAAATGGGTTAAAATACTAGTCTGTGATTTGAAATAACTTTTGCAAAAGATGGAGCCACTGCATTTTTTATCACTCTTTTCAATAGATAGAATTTATATTCATTACATGGTCTGAAAATTTTATTTTGTTTTGTTTGCTTTGTTTTCCCATTTGTGCCTGGACTTATCTTTGGTTTTGGTTTTAAGAAAATGAATAAATACTTTTTACCTAATAAGCAATTTTGATTCTGTTAAAATAATGGCCAAACAAATAACAACCCCACATAAAACTGAAGAAGAGAATCTGAATCATTTGTGCAAATTAAACAATTTATGCTATAGACATTTCTGATATTTGTCAGTCTTTGGAAAGCTTGCAAGTTATGCATATTCTAAGACTCTCATACAGAAATCAATAAAGTCTTGGTAGTTCAGCAATAATGAATCCTCCTGCAATGCAGGAGACACTGGAGATGCACGTTCAATCCTTGGGTCGGGAAGATTCCCTGAAAGAAGAAATGGCAATCCACTCCAGTATTCTTGCATGGAGAATCCCATGGACAGAGGAGCCTGGTGGGCTACAGTCCATAAAGCCACAAAGAGTAAGACATGTCTGAGCATGCATGCATGCATACATGCATGCACCCCATTGCAAAATATTTTTTTTTTCCCAAGTCATTGATATGTCCCTGGAAAGGATTATTTTGAGACAATCTGAGATGGTAAATGAATCTTTAACTATTGCATTCCATATCTACAATAAGATATGTAACTGAGAGAGAGAGACATGGAGGGAGGGAAAGAAAGAGAGAAGAGAGAGAAGATGAGTGAGCAGATCTAAAGAAAGCAGAGAATTGCAGGAGTCAGAATAACCCGGAGTTTATCAGTTTACGCTGACACATTTCCTTGGCAAAGGCTGCTGACTGTAGGCAAAGTCACGTGGCTGAGAGTCTGGTGTGTGTCTGCCCGTGAAGCTCTTTGCCTCCAGACCAGCATGTGCACCATGTGATATCAGGTTGCCATGGTAAGTATATAGTGTGCAACTGAAGGCTTTATTTTCCCCTGATATGCAGCTTTAGCATAGATGCACCAGAATTCAAATTAATACTATAAGGAATTCACTGGAAGGCGAAGCTTTAAGAGGCTTTGGTTAAATACTCAGCATAAATGTTAGATTCTATAAGCAAAGGTGCTACATAATTTATTATTTTTTCTCAAGTATGAACAGTTTATCTTAAAGTGGTCAACGGATTATCAAATACAATTTTTAAAAATATACTAACCAGTTTCATTGTTTCCTCTTTTGATATGCTGAGGCTTATATTATAGAGGAGTTCTTAGCTACCTGAATAGTTTTTATTTCACAAGAAAATGATTCTTGTCATTTTTGATCTTCAAAATATCACATGCATTGTAAAAAAAAACTTCAAATGTGCTGAACTTTGTGCAAATCTAAAGACATCATCCTGAATTTGATGTAAAAGCTGCTCTGAAAACTAGATCATGGGTTTGAAACCTCAGGCTCTGTCTGAGAAGCTCAGAAGTTCCTCTCTGCTCTCTGCAGTGTCACTCTGTAAAAGGCAAACTTAGCATTCGGTTCATGAACTTGGAATCCTGAAACTGCCCAGATGACCTGCCAGATTGGCTCACATAGAAGCAACTGATAGCTGAGTCATTGCCCATCCCTAAGTCCCACTGCCAAAATAATGCATTATTTCTCTCTCACTTCTCTTCTTTTTCAGAATTGCTTTCAGAAGTCAAATATACCTGCGCTCTAGACCAGTCCCACCCCTCACTATGTGATCTTGGCAAATCTCTTGAATTCCTCAAGACTCAGCTTCTCTATCTGTGAAATGGAGCAAATGATAGAATTCACCTCAGATTATCATTTGGATTAAATAGACAGTATGTAAAAATGTACAGGATCTTGCATGATATAAGCATTAAATTAATGTCAGTTGCTATTATGATCTCTTTATGATTATTTACATCTATCTTCCTTGCACTGTGCACATTCTTAAAAACCAGCTATCCTAGAATTTCAAAACTTCCCCCAAAGAGCTCTTGAAGCTTTATTTTGCATTGGGATCAATAATTCGGCTAGGTAACTTGACAGCAAGTGTCTTTCTAAAGCTCAGTTTCTTGATGCTTCTGAATCACACGTTTGGGGAGGACAGAATACCAGCAAAATTCCTTTCAGAAGAATTGGCCTGGATGGTGCCAATGAGGCCAACCAAAACCAATGGTTACACTAATAGGGTTTCGAAAACTATGACTCACAGGTCAAATTTGGTCCTCTACCTGTTTTTATAAATAAAACTTTCCTGGAAAATTGTCATAGTCATTGGTTTAAGTTTTATTGAAGTTACTTGCACACTTTAGTAGCAAACTTGAGTAGCATAAATGGAGACTTTATGGTCCTCAAAGTCTAAAACAAGGAACATCTGAACATTTTTGCTGACCGTGGACTAAAGCAGCAGTCCCCAACATTTTTGGCATCAGGAACTGGTTTTGTAGAAGACAGTTTTTCCAAGGATTGGGACAGGGGATGGTTTGGGGATGATTCCCATAAGGCACGCACAACCTAGATCTCTCACATGCACAGTTCCCAGTAGGGTTCATGCCTCTCTGAGAATCTAATGCTACTGATCCGACAGGAGGTGGAGCTCAGGAGGTAATGTAAATGACGGGGAGTGGCTGTAAATACAGATGAAGTTTTGCTAGCTCACCCACCACTCGCCTCCCAGTTCCTAACAGAACACAGACCTGG